>NC_139609.1:75373813-76067508 GCF_964270895.1 Podarcis filfolensis | reverse complement strand
CAGTTGAAATTAACATATGTTCTGATCTCACAAATATGGATTAAAGGGGAAGAACTGTTCTTATCACTAGCTGGCTGACTGCAGCTTACATCAAATCATGAGTCACTATGAAATGGCCTTGTATCACCTAAACACACTAGTCAGTAGTGGAAAGAAAGCTTGGAAGTGAGGGAAAGGGGAGATGAAATGTTACCTGTTAACAGCCATTATTTCCTCGAGCTGCTGCTTGGCACCACTTTTGTTTATTTACTAAGCCCATTACATCTTTCTTTGCTGTGTGATACCAGTCAATCAGGGATCATGTAAAGAACATGACACCGCAGCATCAAATAGCCAATCAGATTTGGCTTCATGGCAACTTTATTGAGGGAAAACCAAGCCATGACCTTGCACTTTCTTTCTTTGGGGGGTGGGGAGAGAAGAGAGAAGATCACACTAACATTGCCAAGGCAACCAAACTAGTGCTGATGGTTTCACTGCCTGCTAGTGCTGAATGACTTGCAATACTTACAATTCACTAGCTGGGCAGGGTGCAGATGGCACCAAATCATCCCAATCAAGGGTACTGCCCCAACTGGTTAACTATACATAGCAGTAAACATCATCCTAAAACCATGTGCTCCATCCATCAGATGATCTCAGCCCACCTCAGTGAAAAATGCTACTTCCTCTCTATAAAGCAAAACAGAAATACAGCAGAGAACACTCACATGACTTTAAAAATACTTTCCTTTTGATGATGAAGAGGCAAAAGTACTTGTGGACATACACATGCATGACCCTGCATTAAATAATACAAAATGTTATTCCTTAATAAGCCCTCTCTGTAAGCAGGCAGGCATAGTAGTTTTCAGTGGAGCAGTAGGTCAAACTGAACCAAACAAAAACTTGAGCATGCTTTCAGCAGCCACTGACCAGGAAGAAGCACTACCCAGTTAGCCAGAAGCACAAGAAGGAACTGTGCACCAACATTTTTTATAGATGGAACAATAGCAGAAGAAGGCAGATGAGCAAGGACTTATCTCCAAAATTGTACTGCATCTGAAGCACCTTCAAAGTTCAGCAGCCTGCAAAGATGAGTGCCCGCACGCTGGGGGAGGAGAGGGAATTATACCATAGTGGAACTGATTTGTGGATTCATACATTAATAAACAATACATGAAGGCAACAAGATTCTGGAGGGACAGTGTTTATCGTCCTTCTGTACCATTCACAATGATTCTATTAATTTTGCTTATGCATGGCTCCAATTTCTAGTAGTGACCAAGTGTCAATGACTATGGTCACTGATATCAAAAAGACACTAAGAGATCAAGTAATAGGACACATCAACAACAGTTACTCAACAAATGTGAGACTCTTGGAAGCAAGCTGTTACTCCCCAGCCCATCACAATTATTTACTGAGGATGAGGAGCACATTTCTGAGCCAACCTGAGTGTAATCAGTTTTCACTAAAGATATGTCATCATTTGCAATGCAGAGCACAGAACTTTTTATAAAACTGGTTAGATAATATCACACAGTAGGAGCTACAACTACTGCAGTACGGTGGTACCTCAGGTTAAGTACTTAATTCGTTCCGGAGGTCCGTTCTTAACCTGAAACTGTTCTTAACCTGAAGACCACTTTAGCTAATGGGGCCTCTTGCTGCTGCCGCACCGCCAGAAGTACGATTTCTGTTCTTATCTTGAAGCAAAGTTCTTAACCTGAAGCACTATTTCTGGGCTAGCGAAGTCTGTAACCTGAAGCGTATGTAACCCGAGGTACCACTGTAATACTATTGTAAACAAGTACAAATATTCAAAGCCCAGATTTTCTTCAGTGTAAGGGCATGAAAATTCTGACACTCAGTTCAAAACAATGCTTGCAGCTGCATAAGGCTGCTGTTTGACATGCAAGTTCTGTATGGTCTTGTTGAGTGCTATTAATGCTACATTTTGAAACTAATAGCACTATGGAAGAAATGGGAATGACTGAAGAACGATTGGGTTCTCTTTAAACATGGTACACAAATATTTACTTCAGAAAATGAAGGAAAATGTGTGGACAGTATCTCATTGAACTGTACAAGATAATGAGAATGTATATACAATTCATCATCAGCTCAAGTAAATCATATCAAAGCTACCCAGCAACAGGAAATAATGCAAACTTCTATCTCATCTTTGGAAATCTTTTTCAACAGGGAACTCTGACCAGAGAAGTTGCAACACTAGCCAGAATAATAATAAAAAATGCTAATTCGGGCTACTGCCAAGCATTCAGCCAATGAGCTCTACAACAACTACCAAAGATCTTCAAGATCTTCAATATTTTACTCACTTAGACCGCAGATTAAGCTTATCCACAATTTAAATGTGAGAACTGAGGCAAAGAACTTAAGCAGCTTGCCAAAGGTCACATGCTAATTCATCTGCAAAGACAGATAAAAGGAAACTAAGGAGACCACACCCAGAGAGAGGGGAAGATCAGAATTGCAAACCCTATTATTCTTGAGTTTATTTGGCTTACCATACCTGGAGTTCACAGATCATATTAGAAGGAACAGGTTTCCCAATAATTGGCTGATACAGGAAAATAAGAACAAGCTGACATTTCCCAAAGTCATTTGTTTCCTGGCAACATTAAACAGACACTTGCTACCAGAACCATAGTCCTTGGAGGTTGGTTGATTGACTAAACTAATCTATGTGATCTTTTAGAATTTAAGTTTCTCCTTTTTTATTTAGCTATTGTTTACTACAAATCCCTAGTTCAAATAGCTTAAAACTTAATAAGCTATTTCATGCATCTAGTAGATTCTGCCATTTGTAAATGCTATTAGACTTGAATATTTAAAAGTCATTCTTCTACTTATTATGCCGTTTAGCATTTTGAGCAATAGAGTTCAACCAAAATTGTCATATAGAAACATTTTTGTGGTGTGACTGCAGATTCTATTAAGACTCAAAACTTATTTCTGAGGAAGCTAATGTACTTTGGTGAGAAGTTCCCATCTAAGAAGCCAGAGGTTTGTAAAGTTGTCCTCAAGCCTACATAATATATTTCATTGCTATTCCACAGATGTAGGCCTCTAATCTCTTTTACTACCAATATACATTCTCACATTGACCAAAACAAAAACTTACTCAATGATATATTTTGCTGAAGATTTGTTATGCAAGCCTGCCAGGGAATGTTGAAAGCAAAATCATATTCTACATGCTACAAAAAGTTTATTGTAAGGCACCAGGGTTTTTGTTTCTTAGTAATTACCCACCATAGCTAAAAATCTTTACTTGTATAAAAAGAAAACAGCTATGTTTTGCATTGTCTAACATACACAGTGGTGGGAGAACTAGCAAGTTGAAACTAGCAAGTTGAAACAGATTTTAAGTCTTCAGTACAGACACAACATCGTTCACACAATTTTCCTCTGCCAAGCATACAAATTCGTATTGAGAGCCTCAAACCCATAGAACTGTTGGAAAATATATCACAGTTCATTTCTTCATTAAACTAAGTTGCTTGCTTTCAGAAGCATGCAACGTGTTCATTTCTGTATCAGAGAAATATTACACGAGTTCAATCCTCCAAGTTATCAAGTCTTGGGATAAAATACAGCTACAAGATGACTAACAGGTCTGCATAAAGGGGGGCGGGGAGCAAAGCCTGATGTAAAAAAATAAAAGTGAGTATTGCAACTGAAAACATTTTTTAAAAAATTAAAAGAACATTTTCTTAAAAGCAGCATGGGATTGCTAGTTCTGGTTACACTTTATGCTGCAATTTCTGGATGGTTTACCCTGGAAAATTATTTTCCATCATGGGCAGATTCAAAAATCTGCAAAAGCACATGGTTACAACCCTATCTGAGCTGTACCATGCACCAGGCAGTTGGGTGAATGACATCTGAATGCACCCTCTGAATGTCAAAGAGAAGAGTACATGTAAACTAACCTTAACTGTGGCATGTTAATTTTCTATGTGGAAAGTGGTGGTGGTTGTTCTGATGAGAGCATACTAGCATGTACTACTACTGCTGCTGCATTCTGAAATAGTAAGCCATGGGATATACTTTACCTGAATGGTTAAACTGGCTCTTTGAATTGGCCCTATTCAATTGCTGCATGTAGTTCAGGAGAATTATTTTGAAAATTATGAACAGGAGACCCTTCTACACATGGTGCTTAAGATAGTGCTTATAGATGGTGCTTAAGAAAGCACAGAAAAAATAAAAGAAAGTCACAAGTTTGTAGAAAATAAAGTACCAAAATGAAGCATAAAGCAGATTTATTCTACAGAAGTACCTAAGCAGATGTTTACAAGGACAATCTGGTTAGGATAGGTATTGATACTTAACTGTCCATGGCAGGCCAAACTTATGCTTGACAGCACCCAAACCATACTAATGCATGAATTTAGTTCTATTCACAGGAAACAATACTATGCATTAAACCAGTAGTGTTCACTGGGTGTCTCCCATCAACTTGAGAATTTCTACTATTTTTTTCTTAGCTTTTGAGATCTAAAACAGTTCACACATGGTGGCACAGCTGTACATTACCCCAAACTGGCTGCCTTCATCAAATACATATGGTCATGACATACTCAATAAACAGAGATATGTAGTTTTGATCAGTGCCTTTAAATAAATATGAATAGACAATAACAGTTCACTATTCTGTTTAAACACCTTTTCACCTTTTTAGAACTGTGTACTTGAAGCTACACGAATGGAAGATCTGGGAGAAAAGAGGAACTAGCAAACTTTGTTAACTACAGTATAAAGACATCTATTGAACTAAAGAGGCTTTGTATGGGGTTAATTCTATGTCTTCTCCACTGCTTGGATATTTAGGACTCTAACTTCAACATTCTGACTCAGAAGTCAGGAACACAATAGTGTAAGTAAAAAAAGGACATGAAGGCAAGTACAGTCTTAGTGGCAAGGTCAAAAAGGATGTGACTATTGACACTGTTATTTCTTGAAGAATAATCAAGAGCCTGTGGCTGATTGCAGTGAAATAACAACTAAAGAAAGGCTGGAGTCAACAAAAGGGGAGAAAAGCCATCCTCCAAAGCCATCTTCATACTTTACTTAGTCAGTGATAAACATTACTTGTTTGTGAAATAATAAATACCCAGGCTAGGAAAATGTTTCTAATTCCCAAGTATAAGACTGAAAATATTAGATACCACCACTATGTTAAGGCAGCATTTAAGTTTTAGGTGCCCAAGTTAACCAGACACTTGAGATAGACCTGCTCAGTACACACTTCAAAAAGAAGTCAGAATAGGGCATGAAGCCAAAAGATTCAACACAATTACAGGTATATTGTGATTCAAACCCAAACCCCATCTTCAGCACAGTCTTAACACTGAACTGCTAACCCCTATAGAATACAACCACTGATATTTTTATTTTATGTATTTGTATTAGTCAGTGGATGGCCATTATAGAGTGGTAAAAATATTAGTGTTTATTTCTTAGCAGTTGGGGAGATTCTGCACATTTTGTACATTTCTGAAAAATCTAAAGGTCTTAGCAGAAATATTTCAACATACAGGGAGAAATACCTGCATTACATCAACACATATTCTTAATCATAGATGACTCCTTATACAGGAGCAGAAATTCAGAAGATAGAGAACCTGCTGTCAATCCAGTATGCAAACATGCTACGCAGAACACTGCAATGTTTCATGAAAGCAAGACAGCCAGTATCATAAAGCCCCCAGGAGTTAAAAGCCAAGGTGAAATCACCTTTCAAAAGGTGGGAGAAGCAATCTTGGCATTTTCTGACAGATATGCCATTCCAACTCTACATCCCCTTCCCCCAGAACCTATTTTCTCCTTTTAAAAGAAGAGGAAAGCTATGCAACAGTGACAAAGGCATATATAGCAGAATCATAACCCCCCCCCACAACAGATTTTTTTAATTAAAAAAACCTCTCAATATATCCATCATCTATAGCTTTTATAAACTGAACACAAACATACACCATCAGCTACCAAACTTTAGCAAAGTGATTCCGAATACAATTCTAGAACTGCCTGTGCTGTTTTATTTTTGCTTGTTTTTAAAATCCAGAAATAAAATCCCTGTTCCTGCATCCAGATCTTAAAATATGCTGTGTATTCAAATGGATGGAGAATCAGTTTAAGAGCAACATGTTGCCACCACCTTTCTACAGGGGAAGGTTTTGAAAGAAACAGAACTGGGGGAGGAGAAAAAGAGGACGAGGTGGGAATAAAAAGGCAGCGAGGAAACTAAACCAAGCTTTGAAAGAACAAAACAAAAGCAAGCAAACAAAAATGACGGTTTTCCCTTTTCGGGGAGAATATTTGGAGCTAGGGTGGTGATTATATCGCATGTTTTCACTGCAGGAGGCTTCTCATGGGCAGCTCGAGGGAGGAGGAAAAGGAGAAAGAGACACACACAGGGAAGAGACAGAAAAAGAAAATGGCGCAGAGACTAAGTCCCGACCGTCGACAAGGCGACTTTCCAGGGGGGAATCGGAGCCCAAGAGGGCCTCCGAAAAACCAAACGAGACCGGATTTGGGGTCTCCACTGCCCTCACTACCGAGAAATGGGGTCGGATGGGCTGAGGGCCCTATGATTTCCGAGTATTAGGAAGCTCGATGGGAACAATGGGGCCGATGAGCGAGGAGACGGGACTTAGTCTCTGGGACGCCATGTCTGTCCTTTACCATCCTCAGCAATACAAGAGAAGGGGAAAGAGAGGGAGAAAGGAGAGAAAGCAGGGCAAATCCTACCCACTCCCCAGTACAGAGGGACAAGGCACTCACCATTCGCTCGGAAATCTGGATCGATCTATGGTGGGGGAAAGGAAAGAGGAAAAATACATATATATTTTTTACGAAAACAGGACCTGGGTATGGTTTTATCACACACGCGTTTTTGCCCTGTTCAAGGCAAAACACGAGCCGAGCTGAGGAATCAACCCGGTGGCCCTTAAAAACTGATTCAGGGTTACCCTTAGCAAAAGCGAGGGGGCCAAATAGAGATCCCCCCTCACTTTCCCCACCCCACCAAAGTTTTCCCATCCTATTTTAATTGCCTTCTTTTTCCTCGTGCGTGGCTCAGTATTCCCAGTAGGATTTTTCCTCAACCTTCCCGCACCGCCGCCCCCCCCCCCCTCATTTAAGGGCCCTACGTGCCCTCTAAGCGCTAGGGGAGAAAACGAGAATGAGGAGGGGGCCCCCAAATTTTCCCTCCCCCAAACTCCCCCTTCTTTCTGGAAGGAGTCGGGGAAGATGCGGGTTCAGAGAAATGACGAGGGGGGGGGTAGGAGATGATTGATTATAGACACAGTGTCTACAGGAAATTTGAAGGAAGCCCTGCGAGAGATTAAGGTGTGACTCTCCGCAGGCAAAAGGGGTCACCCCTCAAAGGGGTCTGATGGGATGCGACGGTTTGGGGGAGCAGAGAGAGAGAGAATAAGGTGAAAGGCCTAACTACTATTAAAAGGCCGCAGCCAAATAATTCCGGTAGGAACTGAAAGCAATGAGGCTCTCTCCCTCAGAAAAAAGAAGCCCCCCCCCAAAAAACCCCTCTTTATTTAGCGCCCCTCCACTATTATTAAGAAGGGAAATACCTGCTTTTGAGGAAGCTGAGGCAAAAAACACCTTCCCGATATTTATGGGAAGGGGCTAAGTTATGAGGGTGAAGGGTTCTTTCCCCTACACCTGAAGGGGGGGGTATCATAATTTTCCCCCTCCAAAGGAACTTTAGGCCTCGGTCTCCATCCACTTCCCCTTAAGTACTGTAAGAGTAGGAGCCCCCCGCCCCTTACCTGGGAGTCGTTGTGCAGCTGATCCCCACTCATGCCTGTAAAGCAAGGGCGGGGGCGGGAAGGGGTAAGCCTCTCAAGAGAGCTTGGGGAGCAGGCAAAGTGTTGAGGCCGAAGGGAGAACGCAGCCCCCTCAAACAGCACAGTCAGTTGTGTAACAGACTAAGTCCTCGTTTCCCTTTACTGCGCAGGCGCCGCGACTTTTAAACCGAGGGGAGGGGCTTAGCGAACAGCGGGAGGAGGGAGGGCAAGTTCGGAGGAGAGAACGCCTTCGTTAACATGGCCCAACCCTTCCGCTGCCTCTCCTCCAATCAGCAGGCGCCGTGACTGAGATTTGCATGCTAGCCACGCCCACCACCTCTTGGTTGGACTCGCCTCCCCGCCCCGGCTACACTTTGTGCCTGATTTGGCCACGCCTCTTCCTTCTCCGCCGTTTACGAAAAATGCCGGTTGCTCCCCCCCTCCCCCTCGCGCGTCTCTTCCTTCCTCCCATCTTCAAAACGCCGGGTTCTATTTACATATCCGGTCACGCCCCTTCCTCCGGCACCAATGAGGCGGCACGAGGCGGGCTCGCCTTATTAACATATACAGAGGCGAGTTCTCCCCGCTGAGAGAAAGGTACTTTTTCCGCAGCACGTTGTGCAAGACCCATGGACGCAGTGCGCCTGCGTGCCCTTTCAGCCTCCCCTTCCAATGGGGGGGTTTTCTATTAAAAACTCACCTCATCTAACCCTCACCCAGTTCTGGACACCTGTTAGCCGGTATGTAAGGTGGAGGAGCCCTACGCCGTAGCCAGACCGCTTCTCAGACGTCTCAATGCTGAATTATACCTGCAAAATATCTTTTGCAAAATTTCTTCTGTCCTCTGTTGTGAACCACATTTTTTTCTCCCCCTCCCCCTTTTAGGCCCTTTCTATGAGCCAATTGCCATGGTTTGTTTTATTATTGTTCCTGTTTTGATGATGTATTTTGTGTTCTTATCTTGTATTTTTATGCTGTCAACTGCTCTGATTTCTTGACATGAAGGGTGGTATTCAAATTTAATAATAATAATAATAATAATAATAATAATAATAATAATATGGCCATATCCCTACGTTTCTTTTAAAGCACACTTAGAACAATTTAAAGCACTCTTATAACCACTTGGCTTCCCCAAGAGAATTCTGGGACCTGTGCTGAGAGTTGCCAGAAGTCCTCTATTCCCCTCACAAAGTGTTACAATTCCCAGAGAGGCTTAACAACCTCTTCCCAGAGAATTGAAGCTTTGTGAGGGGAATGCATGCTTAACAAACTATGGTTTGCTTTGGGGGAAACCATTACTGCCAAAGAGGTCTGCTAGTGCTTCACGAGTTTTGTGCGTGTGGCCTGTACTTTAGAACAGTGTGCACAGACAGCTCAATTAGTCACAGGGGCTAACTGAAGAGGTTGGGAAACTTTAGCTATGGTTTTTCTGCATCATTGGCTGACCAGCTCTTGCTCCAACTCTAACAATCCTAAACCATTTGAGCACATTAACAAGTCAATATGCAAGAGGTATGTATTGGAGAGAAAGTGCCGTACCACTACAGAGATCAAATACTCTTTCCACAATTTTAGAAGCTTTTTAAAGTATAGAATCAGAAGATTCTGTGAAGTAGGATAGCTCTTTTAAAAAACACTATATTTGCCTAGCACAGCAGGATAACTGGCATTATCTAAGGGCACATATACACCATACATTCCAAGCATTATTATATCACCGACATTGATGCCAAAATCCAGCACTGCCTGAACTCTGCGAGTGCGGCTTTCTCCTGATTGAAGTGCAGAGTGTTTGAGGACTGGGACATTCGCAGGGAAACAAAAATGCTTGTTTACAAAGCCATTGTACTACCAGCATTACTGTATGCTTCTGAAACATGGACCACTTATAAATGCCAACTCCTCGAAAGATTCCATCAATGGTGTCTCCGAAAAATTTTACACATCACTTGGGAAGACAGGCGAACTAAGACCAGTGTACTGGAAGAAGCAAAGCTGACCAGTGTTGAAGCAATGATTCTTCAACATCAACTTTGTTGGACTGGTCATGTGTGGATGCCTGATTATCGTCTTCCCAAGCAACTACTCTGTTCCAAACTTAAAAATGGAAAGCGTTATGCTGGTGGTCAACAAAAGAGGTCTAAAGACTGTCTCAAGGCAATTTTTAAAAAATGTAGTATAAACACCAACAATTGCCTGTGAGTGCTCCAATTGGAGAACAGCCTTTACCAAAGGTGTCATGGGCTTTGAGGACACTCGAACTCAGGACGCAAGGGAGAAACGTGCTAAGAGGAAGGCACGCTTGGCAAATCCACACCATGATCAACTCCCACCCAGAAACGTATGTCCCCACTGTGGAAGGACGTGTGGCTCCAGAATTAGCCTCCACAGTCACTTACAGACTCATTGTTAAAACCGTGTTTATGGAAGACAATCTTACTCGGCTATGAGTGATCGCCAAAGAAGAAGAAGCTGTGAGTTAGGAAACCCCTAATCCCCTCCCAGAGCTACAGTTCCCAGAGTGGTTTAACAACCAGTCCCTCCTCATGGAGAATTGTGGAATTGTGGCTGTGGGAGGGGACTCTTCAGCACCCTTAGCAAACCACTTTTCCCAGGGTGCTGAGTGGTATCATAGTGCTTTAAAACTTTCTTCCCTTCTTCTTTGGCGATCACTCGTAGTCGTAGCCGAGTAAGATTGTCTTCCATAAACACGGTTTTAACAATGAGTCTGTAAGTGACTGTGGAGGCCAATTCTGGATCCGCACATCCTTCCACAGTAGGGAAATAGGTTTCCAGGCGAGAGTTGATCACGGTGAGGGTTTGCCAAATGTGCCTTCCTCTTAGCTCATTTCTCCTTTTCACCCAGAGTTCGTGTTTCTTCAAAGTCCATGACACCTTTGGTAAAGGCTGTTCTCCAACTGGAGCGCTCACAGGCCAGTGTTACCGAATTATCAATGCTTATAGTATACTACATTTTTTTAGATTTGCCTCGAGAGCGTCTTTCAACCTCTTTTGTTGTCCAGCAGTATTTCACTTTCCATTCTTAAGTTGGGAATAGAGTAGTTGCTTTGGAAAACAATAATCAGGCATCCGAACAACATGACCAGTCCAACGATATTGAAGAATCATTGCTTCGACATCAGTTATCTTTGCTTCTTCCAGTACACTGACATTACAGTAGTTCGCCTGTCTTCCCAAGTTAAGTGTAATTTTTTTTCGGAGACACTGTTGATGGAATCTTTTGAGGAGCTGGAGATGGCGTTTATAAGTGGTCCATGTTTCACAAGCGTACAGTAAAGTTGTTAGTACGATAGCTTTGTAAACAAGCATTTTGGTTTCCCTGCGAATGTCCTGGTCCTTAAACACTCGACGCTTCATTTGGAAGAAAGCTGCACTCGCAGAGCTCAGGCGATGCTGGATTTCGGCATCAATGTCAGTCCTTGGGGAAAGATAACTGCCCAGGTAGTTTGTTTTAGTCCTTTAACATTGTAAACTGCATTGGGTGCCTTTGGCAGAAAAGTGGAATATAAATTCAATGAATAAGTAAAAAATAAACAGAATACCTTAGCTGTCGAAGGCCAGAGTAGAGAGTTGTGTCTTCCAGCAAAGGTTGTGCAATGACAATCCTAGATGCATATCTGTGGGGAGGGAGTTCTACAATTTAGGGGCTGCCACAAAGAAAGCCCTCTCCCAAGCCACCAGTCTCTGCACTTCTGAGGGTGGAGAAATTATCATATTCTGCTCGCTGATGGCATTGTCTATAGTTACGTATTGTATCTTAAATTTTTACGTGTTTGATTTTTAGGGTTGGGTGTTTCTTTAAGGTGTTTATATACAACTTTTCAGGTGGGCCTTACAATACAGTTCACATAGGATTATTTCCTATAGGATCAGCATGAACAATTGACAAAAGGAAAATTACACATTTACAATGCATCCCCCCCCCCACAGAGATGTCTGATGGAGCTTACTCCCAGGTAAGTGTGTGTAAAATTGCAGCTTATCTGTGTAAACAGCAGGATGCCATGCACAGAAATAAGTTCTGCTGATTTCAGCTCATTTTACTTCCATGTAAACATGCGTAAGATCACTGCTCATGTAAAGCTGAGTTAGCAATAGTATCTGAATTCATTCACTTGCTCCTTGACAGTTTAACATTGTAAACACTTCGAGTTATATACTTCTCTTCTATTTGTATAAAGCCCTAGGCACAGTTTACAGCATTGTATAAATAATAGCAATATCTATACTGTAAACTGCTTGCTTCCCATTGTGTTATTTTCAGAACACTTCTTCTAAAATGTGACACATAATCTGAGCTGGTTTTTTCCACTCCATTTCTCTGATTTTATGCCAGAGCAGCTCTGCTGAAGTCAACTGTGCAGTGTTTAGCGCAAAAGTATTGTTAACACTGCAGAACAGGAGCCTCTCTGATTTCTGGTAATCCAGTTTTGAAAATTCTCTATCATCTATGATGGAGGCTCATCACAATAGAGCATTTGTTCACAGAAAGGCCCAGCTTGCTGCAAAATGGCACACTAGGCACTACTAGTGTTGGATGTATTAGAGACATTGTGGAATGACTGAATATGGAAGACCATATTCTGAAGACTTGCAGAACTCTGGCCCACATTTCTTTATCTCCTTACATTCACAGAGAAAGTGACATGTTTCCTAGCACAATTCAAAGTGTTGGTGCTGACCTTTAAAGCCCTAAACGGCTTCGGTCCAGTATACCTGAAGGAGAGTCTCCACCCCCATCATTCTGCCCGGACACTGAGGTCCAGCGCCAAAGGTCTTCTGGCAGTTCCCTCACTGCGAGAAGCCAAGTTACAGGGAACCAGGCAGAGGGCCTTCTTGGTAGTGACATCCACCCTGTGGAATGCCCTCCAATCAGTTGTCAAAGAGAATAATAATAATAATAATAATAATAATAATAATAATAATAATAATTTATTATTTGTACCCCGCCCATCTGGCTGGGTCTCCCCAGCCACTCTGGGCGGCTTACATAGAAACCAAAAATACACTAAAATATCACACATTAAAAACTTCCCTGAACAGGGCTGCCTTAAGATGTCTTCTGAATGTCAGGTAGTTGTTTATCGCTTTGACATCTGATGGGAGGGCGTTTCAACTACCAGACTTTTAGAAGACATCTGAAGGCAGCCCTGCTTAGGGAAGCTTTTAATGTTTAACAGACCACTGTATTTTAACACTTTGTTGGAAGCCGCCCAGAGTGGCTGGGGAAACCCAGCCAGATGGGTGGGGTATAAATAAGTTGTTGTTGTTGTTGTTATTATTTATTTATTTATTTATTTATTTATTTATTTATTTATTTTGTCTGTGAGGAAGAGAGCATGGCTATGTTCGCTGGTCCTGGCTCCTTCATCGCATCCCTGATGGTCCTGCCCCCATCATCCATATGGTTTGAGGAATGGTCTGAAGGGAGACCACAGTATACATATATGCTCCCCACTTCCTAATGGGTGCGCTGGGTTGAAACCAAATATGGCAAAGAGCAGACGGTTTCCAGTGCAAAACAGATGGATAGACCTAATGGTGAGCTGAAAGAGCTGGTAGGTCTTCAGCAGGAAATACGGAGGCATAGTGAGAGAGCTTCTGCAGAAGCAATGAGATCAGGACCCCATTTTAACAGCACGGCTGCAATGCTGCAAGGCTTAAGGAGACTATTGGAAGACAGCAGCATTCAGGTGGATTCATAATGGCCCCAGACAACATGGTGTGCACAGTCATTTGCTTCTTGTGTAGTGCCATCGGTCAGAGTTTAAAATATTCTTCACAACTGTGAGTATTTATTTCATTTCATGTGATGCCTTTGAGTTTAAAATCTCCCAGGGCAGCTCGCAGTGGTATAACCCACACTCTTTTTCATCCTTTGTGGAGAGGGTAAATGTTTTGTGCTATTTCAGATTACCTTTTCTTTGGTTGAATGTTTTTGGATATTTTATTTATATTTGTAATTCTGTACTGAATTTCTTAGGGATCTTGTATTTGATTATTGTGGATCACTTTCGGATGCCTCTGTGTCTGTGGAGCAATAAACTAGCTCAGTCGGTAGAGCGTGAGACTGTTAATCTCAAAGTCATAGGTACAAGCAAAAGATTCCTGCATTGCAGGAGGTTGGACTAGATGACCCTTGCAGTCCCTTCCAATTCTATGATAAACTAAACTAAACTAAACTAAAAGAAGAAGAAGAAGAGTTTGGATTTGATATCCCGCTTTATCACTACCCTAAGGAGTCTCAAAGTGGCTAACAATCTCCTTTTCCCTTCCTCCTCCACAACAAACACTCTGTGAGGTGAGTGGGGCTGAGAGACTTCAGAGAAGTGTGACTGGCCCAAGGTCAGCAGCTGCAGGTGGAGGAAGTGGAGACACAAACCCGGTTCACCAGATTACGAGACTACCGCTCTTAACCACTACACCACACTGGCTCACAAAACTACTACTAAGTTCCTTTTTACCTGTGAACTCATTCTGAATTAAGAGTGTTTCTAGTAATTATTTTTTAAAAATAAATAATACTAAGAATAATTTTTAGAACAACTTACACACTGTTTGGTGCCTGCATGTTTCTTCATAACAAAGTTCAACTGTGTGAGAGAGAAGGAGTGAGAGAGAGAGAGAGTGAGAGTGAGTGAGTGAGAGAGAGCGCACTCTTTTATACCCTTCAGGTGCAGGCACACAGTGGCTTTTAGTAGACTTTATCTCAGCATCATTATGTTACAGATGTTTAGACTTAGGCTCAGAGAATCATTTCTTGCTTTAGGCTATCTAGTGAATTACGGCCTGGGTGTCACAGATCCAAGGTGTCATTTCATGAGAATTACTTGACGTAATGTTAAACGGCAACTAAGTGCAGGTACATAGTATCAGCATGTACAAAGATCAGTGGCTTCTACGCAATGAATGGCTATAATTATGAGCCATAGGCCAATAAAGACTTTTAATCATGAAGTACAGAAAAGAATTGCCATAGACGTGCTGCAAGAAAAACAACATGTGGTTTCTCTCAAGATTAATGTGAGGTGTTATCTCTAATGTTAATGACGGCAGAGTAATTTTTTAAAAAATGATTTTTTGTTTGTTTTGATTATTCTTTGTCCTGTTTGTATTTTGAAAATTTATAAATAAATAAAAAAACATAAAAGATAAAAATAAATTCCCCTGATTTTTTAATGCGCGCAGTTATTTGTTTGCTATGCTGCTTGTGGAAACAGGAACTGTTGTACAAATAAATTATTACAATTATTATTATTTCTCCAAATGCCCAGTGCCACATTAGTGTCGTGTGCATAACATGGCCTACAACATGAACATGTGAAGGAGGGCAGTAGCAGGATCATGCCAAATAGTCCTATTCCCTTCCAATCCCCATTGCATTCAATCGGAGGCAGATTGAGGGGAGCGAGACTGGTTCAGTCACACTAGGTGTGGAGCCTTGGGGGTGCTGCAACTATAATGTAGAATGGAAGGCAAGAGGTGGGGGCGCACTGAATTTTGATGTCACGCAGGGTGCCACTGAAATTTGAGACCCCATGGTCTGCCGCTGATTCAACTGACTTCATTTGAAGAATCTACCTGCATGCATGTGAGGAGGTTGTGTGATCTGTGTGGAGGTTGTGTCTAACCCCATTCCCTATTTGGGTCCAATATGAAAATGCCATATGAACAGAGCAATTGCTCTTCCTCCATGATTGGACAAGCATATGTATTTCATTAAATATGGAGAAGTGAGCATCATGTCTGGTAGCGTCATCATCATCATCACCATCACCATCATCATCATCATGTTTCGTATACATGATGTTACAGAACTCTCATTTCATTCATTCTTGCAGTACCTTTATGACTGAGAGTGATTTGCCCAGGGCCTAGGGTGGCCACTCAACCTATGCATCACCAGAATAAAAATGAAAGAAAAGAGGGCACAGGTTTCCATGAAATCTGTATATGCTGATTTATATGGTAACACAGTGGTACCTCGGTTTAGGGACGCGGGTGGCGCTGTGGGTTAAACCACAGAGCCTAGGACTTGCCGATCATAAGGTCGGTGGTTTGAATCCCCACAACAGGGTAAGCTCCTGTTGCTCAGTCCCTGCTCCTGCCAATCTAGCAGTTTGAAAGCATGTCAAAGTGCAAGCAGATAAATAGGTACCGCTCCGGCGGGAAGATAAACGGCGTTTCTGTGCACTGCTCTGGTTCACCAGAAGTGGCTTAGTCATGCTGGCCACATGTCCCTGAAGCTGTACACTGGCTCCCTTGGTCAATAAAGTGAGATGAGCACCGCAACCCCAGAGTCGGCCATGACTGGACCTAATGGTCAGGGGTCCCTTTACCTTTACTTTACCTTGGTTTAAGAACAGCCCTGTTTATGGATTATTCGGTATATGAACTCTGCAAAACTGGAAGTAATGTTCTGGTTAGCGAACTTTACCTCGGTCTAAGAACAGAAGCTGAACAGTGGAAGGGCACCGGCGGCTGGAGGCCTCATTAGGGAAAGTGCACCTCGGTTTAAGAACGGATTTAGTTTAAGAATGGACTTCCAGAATGGATTAAGTTCGTAAATTGAGATACCACTGTATATAGGTGCAAATGGGGGGGAGGAGAGAATGCTATAATTTAAATAGAAACATATTTCACCATACTGGGGAAGGGTGTGACCAAGTGATCTGTGTGTCTACTCAGCCAGCTTTCTAGGTACTTAGTGTACATCAGTGGCATAGTGTGGATTGCCAGTGCCCGGGGCAAGGCAAATATTGTGTCCCCTAATCTGTGGACTGTTAGCACTCACTGAGTCCCTTCCACCAGTAAATAAGTTATAGTTATAGAAGTCTATTAACCCCTGTTTCAGTTTGCCTCACAATCCAGGCTCATATCTGACTCGGTGCCATGGGGGGGGGAGTGTGGTTTTATCGTTATAGGACACCCCAAGATATCGATGTTCCAGCTAAACTGGCTATTTCAATTACAAAGATCAGCAGAGAAGATAATAGTCTAGTGTGATTATGACTGCTTACATGCCAAGACTGCTAATGCCCATTAAGATAAAAGAGGACATCCACACATCATATTTCTATAGCATTTCTGCCTTTGCTGACTCAACAAGGCAGCAGTGTAGCATGCTCATTTAATTAAGTCCAGGTGATAGCTTTGGGGGAAAAGGGGGAGGGAATGAAATCATAAATATAGTCCCACCTCAAAACTCACCTTTTCCAGGAACCCTTTGGAACAGATTATACCCTATTGTAACTAAGCAAGAGCGCATGTAATTGAAATAATTGCACATTTCCCTGCAATTTACCCATGCCCCCCCTCTCTCTCCCCTCTCTTGTTTTCTGTGTCTATTTTAAGATTGCAATCCCCTTGGGTAGGAACCAGTAATACTTGTATGTTTGTATATAATTATAAAAGTGAATTTATATAGTGAAAAATCCACTGCGATAGGGAGATCGGGATTTTTTTTTACTTGCTTACATTTAAGATTTGGGTCCCCCTCCCCCAAAAATGTGGGTGACCTTTTCAGCCCAAGTGCCACCATGGACAACCTTCTGGAGTCACATGCCAGTGGTGGGCAGGCCCAGAGGCAAAAGTGGGTGGAGCATTGGAGCTTACTACTGTACATCCTTACTGCATTCCAGCAGCAAAGTTGCTACTTACAGGCTCTCCACCCTGGAAGGAAGGGCTGTAGTGTAGAGGTAGCGCATCTGCTTTGGATGCACAAGGTCCCAGGTTCCATCCCTGGCATCTCCAGGTAGGACTGGGAGAGATTCCTGCCTGAAACCCTGGAGAGCCACTACCAGGTCAATGTAGACAATTCTAAACCAGGTGGGCCAATGGTCTGACTCAGTTGAAGGCACTTTCCTATGTTCTCCCTTTAGGTTCTGATGTTAGGGCTTCAATAGCAAATAACCTAGACCCCGTAGGCTTGCATGAGTGTGTATGTGCATGCATTCTTAGTGTCAGGAGTCAGGAGTAGATCAGCAATGAAAACACCAGTGTCAGTGAAGTGAACTCTAAGAAATAATAATAGTAATAATAATAATAATAATAATATTTATACCCCGCCCATCTGGCTGGGTTTCCCCAGCCACTCTGGGCAGCTCCCAATCGCATATTAAAAACACAATACAGCACTAAACATTAAAAACTTCCCTAAACAGGGCTGCCTTCAGATGCCTTTTAAAAGTAGGATAGTTGCTTGTTGCCTTGACAGGTGCCACTACCCAGAAGGCCCTCTGACTGGTTCCCTGTAACCTCACTTCTCGCAGTGAGGGAACCGCCAGAAGGCCTTCGGCGCAGGCCTAGTGATCACAGCAAGGAGGTCTTTTGCCCCAATGAGGTAGTTGCGAGGACAGCAGGTCCCTGCTTTCCTACCACTTTCTTAGGCTCCTCCCTGAGTTCCTTCCCCAGCAGCCTAAGGCTCCGCCCTCTTGTCTCTTGTTGCTCCGCCCTCTTCATTTCTGTGTGTTCTCTGGGATCAGGGGGAAGTGGAGCTGGCCGCAGCAGGAGGGGGAGGCTCCCTGGATTCTTCAGAAGACTGCCTCCACCTTGCCTCTTGACCCACCTCTGTTTCTGCCTCTGATTCTGGACCACTCTCTGCCCAGCCCCTTTCTGCTCACTAAACCCTGTTGCCTCTTCAGCTTCCAACACCTCCTCCTCCTAGTCTGCTCCTGCTTCTCCTTCTGAACACTCATCATCATCCCACCACCAATCCCCTGGCTCTGAGTCTTCTTCTCCTGGGGGTTCCTTTGGGGTCTCCCCAGCTGGTGCGTCACACCACTCCTCTGCAACCAGCCAGTGCATGACACTTAGGCAGTAAGCGTTTATTGCAGGAGAGAGGAGCAATCGCTCTGGAATAATCTGAGGATTAAATCCTTTGTCAACTTCAGCATGGCGCCAGCTATCCTAACCGTGTTTACAGCATGCCGCCTTTGCTACAACTAGTAAGTAAGGTAGCCATGCAGTCCAACCCTTTGATAGCCGCATGCTTCACAGCAATTCTCAAAGGCCATCTTTTAATTACTGAGCCGCAGTCTAATATTACGCAATTACAAGTTTGAGAGTACTAGCTAATATTGGCAAGGCTATACCAAACCTGTTGCAACAGCAGGCTAGCATCCCTTTCTGTGAGGATGACTCACAAAGAAGAAATGACTTTAAACATGGGAAGGGTGAAAGCAAGAGCCACTGATGTGTCCTCACTGAATTAAGCAGCATTTAATTAGGCCACATAAATCCCTCCCAGGTATTTTATAGCAAACTGGGTAGCACAACTGTTGTCTAATAGGTGCAAATATCTTGGTATAATGGCTAGAACATCCAACTATGACTTGGGAGACTTAGGTTCAAACCCCTGCCAGTGACTGCCAGCTTAACGTACCTCACAAGGTTGTTGTGAAAATAAAGTGTGGGGTGGAGGGAAGAACCCTATACAGTGGTACCTCAGGTTACATATGCTTCAGGTTACATACACTTCAGGTTACAGACTCCAGTAATCCAGAAATAGTGCTTCAGGTTAAGAACTTTGCTTCAGGATGAGAACAGAAATTGTGCTCTGGCGGCGCGGCGGCAGCAGGAGGCCCCATTAGCTAAAGTGGTGCTTCAGGTTAAGAACAGTTTCAGGTTAAGTACGGACCTCTGGAACGAATTAAGTACTTAACCTGAGGTACCACTGTATACCAAGCTTGAGGTCCGCAGAGGAAAGGCACAATCTAATGGGATGGATGGATGGATAGATAAATAAATAAATAGGAATGCTTAATTAGGCCTTCTGTATGTTGTTTCTTAGGAAGACATTTCTCAAAGTGAGAACAAGAAATTAAAAGTACTATTTCCCCCTAATATACACTTTTGTGTAATGCAGGTTTTGCCTGAAAACACACATTTTTGCAAGCAATTTCCCCTAATATAATGCATGTTATAAATAGTTTTCACGAATATTTGCGTTTTTAGGCACACTTCCCCTAATATACACATTTTTGCACATGCAACTTTGTTGGAGATCTGGCTCACAAAATCTGGAGATGTGCAAATTTTGATGATTGTTGTGTATTGTTTCACATATTGTTTCAAAAGGTGTCAATAAGTAGGTTTGGATTAAAATCAAAATCCTACCTGAACCAAATTACTCCTTTATCCCTAGGAATGGGATTTGGCTTACTTGGACAAAATATTACATTTTTTGTTTCCTTCGTATCAGGTGGCATTAGGATGCAGCAGTAGTGCTGAAATAAGGCACAGAACAGGAAGCACCAAAATAAATAATTAGTTCCTCTCGCAAGATTTAGAGCAGGGGCAGGGAACCTCGGTCGCAGCGGCTGAATATGGCTGTTCTCTATCCTGGCCTCCAGACCAATTTATTTAGCCCTAGGCCAAGAACTGGGAACATCAGATCCAGTGGGCAATTGTTGCTGGACCCAAAGAGCTGGTTTTGACCTTTAAAGCTCTGTATGACTTGGAACCACTATACCTAAAGGACTGCCTTTCCCCTTATGAATCTGCCCAGAGCCTGAAATCTGTATCTGAGATCATTATGCATCAGACTTCTGTAACTTCAAGCTGAACTTGGTGAATTTGGAGTGGAGACTTACCTTTAATCATTGTTCCTTGCTTGTTAATTTCAATGGCAAAATGCATTTTCACCCATCTCATCACACAGATGCTGTCCAGATGGCGTTTGTTTTGTTTGTCATAAAGTAATCGGCACTTTTAAATCAGAGTGACTGGCGTTCTAATTCAGCACTCACAAATGGTGAAGTGTGGAAGCTCACTAAGGGAAAAGGAGGGAAATTCATGTAGAAAAGAAACACCATGTAGAAAAGATGATCCCCAATAACTGACCCCCAATAACACAAATCAACTGACCAATTCTTGTTACGGTCTCCCAGTCCAAGCCCAATATCTGAGAGCAGTTGTTACAGTGTCAGACTAGGGCCTGGGATGCCAAGGTTGAAATTCCTGCTCAGCCATGAAGCTCACAGGTTGGAATTAGGTCGGACATTGTCTCTCAGCCTAACCAACCTCACAGGGTTGTTGTGAAGGTGAAATGGGGAAGGGTGAACTATGTAGGTGAACTTGAGCTTGAAAATGTACATTAAATCTGAACTAATTTTAAGATGTATTTTAATTAATTGATTGCCTGTTTTTAATGTTCTTTGTATACTGTGTTAGTTTTATGATGTTAGCCGCCCTGAACCCAGCTCCGGCTGGGGAGGGCGGGGTACAAATAAAATGTTGTTGTTGTTGTTGTTAAAAGTGCCAGGCAGGAATCTGCCCTTCAGTGGCAACTATTTGCATCTCATTGGGGAGGCTAGCTTACTTATGCTGTTAGAATCACTGCTCTTGTACTGTTAGGGCTACCACCTGAGTTTCTGAGAGTCTCTGAATTAACATCTGTCAATTTCACTTCTCCTTTTCAGTCAGTTTCATTTAATCTGATGGGCTTGCACAGCCTTCTGCAACCTGGTGCCCCCTAGCTGTTTTGAACTACAGGTCCTACCAGCCTCAACCAGCATGTGGTGGCTGGGGTTGATGTGGGGTGTAGTCCAAAACAGAGGGCACCAGGTTGGCAAAGACTGGGCTAGCATAATGTCCTTTGACACTGCCAAATACATTGTTTCAAATATAAAAAACTGGGTAAGATTCACATTTCTAAAAAAGGAGAGACGAAGAATCTAAAGCTGCCTAGAAACTACAACTTCTTGAAACCCCTAATACCAGATGTGTGTGGGCTGGAGGGAGTTATTCAGCGAGGAGAGAAGGAAGGAAGGAAGGAGAGAAAGACACACTTTTCACACATTCAAGGATATTATTATTATTATTATTATTATTATTATTATTATTATTATTATTATGGCAACTCTAGAAGTGGGTTTCCAAAATTAATGGTTTGGGAAAGATAGTGCTTCTCATCTATTAGGCCTCTGACACCCTGCCTAGAAACATAATTCATCTGAATCTATTTGGTGGGGATTAAGAAAGAGAGTGCAGAAATAAGAAACTTCAGGGTGCACCTGCATCAGCACAACCAGACACCTTCCTCTACCCCAGCTGCAATAAAACATGTCTCTTCTGCATTAGCCTCCACAGCCACAGTAGGCGCTGTAACTCTCCAACAGTATGACTTCACGCTTGAAGATGCACTTTTCCATTACCTCCTGAGGCAGATGAATGCCGAGAGAGAGAGAAACTCAAGAGCTGATAGTACAAAACTAGTATTGCTTTATTGTTGCTGACCTAACAATCTCAAAGGTTATTGATTAGTTATACGGTAGTTATACAGTAAGCATGCAAAGTACACACATTTAACTTGCGTGTGTTCAGCTTTACATGCTTGAAAAAATAATTTATTTATTTTTTAATGGGGGCAGGAAGGGGCAGGCACCTGGGGGAAGAGACTTTGGCCATCCCACCCACCATTGAACCCAATGTGTTTTGACTATACCCGATTTTGGCTTTAGGCACGATCCCTGGAACATAACCTCTGCATAAGTTGCAGACTCACTGTACAATACAGCAACAATGTTTTTGAAGCACAATCCAATGCATGCTTATGCAGACGGTGCAGGGAGTTCAATCAGAGCTACTTTTAAGAAAACATACATATTCATTTTGGGAATATGGAATTTAAAATGTGGGCAGTCGCTCAGAGAACTCCATACCTTACCTTCTCCAATGTTCCATATTTGGACTGACCACATTCACCTCATACATTTAAAGCCCTCCTATACCACTTTTAACAGCCATGGCTTGTTAGGAGTAGTTAGGGAGACCCCTTACAGAGCTACAATTCCCAGCACCCTTAAACTACAGTTCCCAGGAAACTTTGTGAGCCTCCATGATGGCTAAAGTGGTATAAGAGTGTTTTAAATGTATGGTGTGGATGTGACAATAGATTACCGCTCCATTCTTCTTCACACAGTGCAGCTTGCCTTGGGTAGTTTTCACTGGCATTCTTGGGAACTAATAGAGGAGAATTTTGATTCATGGATTGTTTGCCTACCAGGAGGTCAGCATGGGATGGTGGCGGCTTTAAAATATAAAGGAAGTTTGCATGATATGGAGCCCTCAGTAGAGACATTGGCTTGACTCACATATCTAACCCCTATCCAGAAAAGCTGTTTTGTTGAGGCTAAAATGGTTTACATTCCTCATCTAAATAGGGTAGCTACTACACTCTAGTCCTTGTTCACCTACAGAATGCAGCAAGGGACACTTGACTCCTCAGCTAGGTCCTCCAAGCCCTGTGTCATATGTTTGAGGACAAAACTGTTCAACTGTGGTGTTTTACTGCCATCGAGCTCGCCAAACCGAACAATTTCTAGTCGTTTGTCAGGGAGCACTGACATCACGGCCATGTGCTTTGATTTTTGATGAGCAAATTTATGCCAATATAGATGCAAACGGCTCTCCTGACAAGTTATCAACACAGCGACATGTCACAACCTCCAGCGAACACAATGGAAAGGCTCCCACTGACTTCAAAGGGCAGTGGATCAAAATCATGGCATGCTCTGGACCTCTTGCCATGAAATATAGAGCGATCGCTGATGCTTGCTGAAATTCAAATTCTCGGCTAGGAGAGGCTTCAGCCAGGCTGTAAAAATGAGGCAAGGAGGAGCTAGAATGACTGTATAAACCTTCAAAACAAAAGAAAACAGAATAGACATCAGTTTGATTGTATTTCAGCCATCAGCCAAAACAAAAAAGCAACAGATTGAAATAAGGGCAAAACCAATTAATAAAAGCAGACAACAAAGATTAAGCCAAGCCATTTGTGACAGAAGCATGTTAAGCATTCTAAGAGGACCTATCATATATCCTTGAAACAAGTACTTAAGTAATTGAGCTTGTAATCGGATAGTGCTCAAAAATAAGCACCCAAATTACCACTGACATGTAAATCAAAAACAGTTTGCGGCTGTCAGAATGATCTCCTTGTGTGTGTAGCAATAATTTCCAATATAGGAAAAACTTACAATAAGACTGCAGCATACCCTCCAACATTTCTCCGATGAAAATAGGGACGTCCCATTCCATAATGATAATTTTACTGTTTATACCCCACACATCTTACTGGGTTGCCCCAGCCACTCTGGGCAGCTTCCACCACATATAAAAACATAATAAAATATGAAACATTTTTTAAAAAAACCTTCCCTATATAGGATTGCCTTCAGACGGCTTGGCGGTTGGATAACTCCATACCATCCAACAATTCTCCAATGAAAATAAGGAAATCCTAAGGGAAAGTGGGACATTCCAGGATCAAATCAGAAACCAGGATGGCTTCTCTAAATCAGGGATGTCCTTGGAAAATAGGGACACTTGGAGGGTCTGCTATAGGCACATAGCGAACACTCCACTTGGCTTTATAGGCTCTACTGACTGCATGCCACTGCCCAATCCATATGCCTTTTGGAGTAAGGGTTAGTAATCACCGATAGCTTTCTCCTCTGTGAATTTGTCTAATCCTCTTCTAAAGCCATCCAAGTTGGTCACCCTCACTGCCTCCTGTGGGAGGCATATACGCCATAGTTTAAGCTGTAGGCTGTGGGAAGAAATACTTTGTTTTCTTGTTTGGAAGGTTGCCCAGAAGGAATGTGGCCCTCAGTATGGGGGGAAAAATGGTTCCTTACTCCTGGCATAGACAATAGTGCGCTAGACAGAACAATGGCATGTGTGTTCGCATGTATTCAGATATTTCACAGGGGGCCATAGCTCAGTGATAGACCACATGCCTAGCATGCAGAAGGTCTCCAGATCAGCCTCTGCTACATTCACTTACACCAAATTTGGAGAGCTGCTGCCTAGCCCGGTAGATGGACCAACCACCTGACTGAACAAAAGGCAGCCTTATGTGTTCGTAGTCTCCACTCGTCTAAGTAAACAGGGGCTCCACACATATGCCGAAGCTGCTCTCTTTAAAGTCTTCCATCCATATCTTAATCCAGGGCAGCCGCCTTGATTTAATTCTCAGCCGTCTGGGGAAGGCCTGGACTTGTTGCTGAAACAGGGGAGACTCTCTGGCAAGTGATTTGTTAAATGGAAGCACTAGCCTGAATACAGATGCGAGGAGTGGCAAGGAGAATGGCTTGCAGTCGGCTGGATTTATTGCCCGTGCTTCATCACCACCTTGGGAGGTGCACGTTCTAAACCTCTCTGGTCCCGGAGAAATCTCTCTGTGTTTCTGAGCAGCGTGTGAGCCTGACGTTGGCTCTCCCCCGCTTCCAAACGATGGATTTAATCGTTCAGCTCCCAGACTTTTCTCCACTCGTCCATTGTTCCTTTTATGAGGTCAACGGCACACCCCTCCCCCCCCGCTTTCAACATTCAGCTAATTCTATGCACAACACCCAAACCACCAACCAGCCCCCTTTATGCCACTCAGACTGTGCACTGGGTAGCAGTGGAATGACCCTAACCTTTGAGCTCAAGGAGCGGAGGGGAGGTGGGGGGGGGGGAAGGCTGCAGCGTGCAGTCTGCTCCGTGTATGAATGTGTGGCAGGTTATTAATATTCATCAGGAATGAAAACTAGCTGGTGGAAGAAGATCGGGATAAATAGGTGTATTTATGTGAAGGCCAGACTGCGGGCTTTAGCTGGCATCCCACAGACCACTTAGGGAATTTCGGTCGTAATCCTTCCTTGCCTCTCCATGAAAATCAGGAAGAAGGTCGTCGATGTTAAGCAGCCGCTCCAGGGTATAACACTAATAAGTAAATCCAATTCCATGGGCAGAAGGCTAAGGAGTTTGGATAGATTTGTCTGGCCTCCCACACAGCTTCTTCCTATGCCTGTTTCTGTCAACCAACAAATTCTCGCAAACCAGAGGATGACAGCATCGCTACACCTCTAAGTATGGCTAGGGGACAAATTCAATTTAGTTGGCATTTAAAAGCGAACTTACGGAATCCACACTTTTCAGAACAATACATGAGCCAAAACACAGCTCTCCTTCAAAATTCACACTTCTCTGAATTTTGTCTCCAGCCAAGTAAAGCGTACAAAAATGCATATACTGGGATAAAGTGTGCATATAATTGCATATGTAACTGAAAATAGCATACATTAGAATGCATTATATTTTGCTTTGCAAAAGTGTGTATTTGCATATAAAAAGGTGTACATGTTGAAAGAAATGCTGTTAAAATTTCATGAAGTCATTGAAAGAAATGCATTTGCAAACTGATTTGGAAATGTGGAGAACTGTTCTTAAGGCTGGAAAAACGAGAAACTGAGGAAAACTGAAGCTGACAGATTTACCCATTCCTGCCTCTGGAAGCGCCTAAAGAAGGGGAAACTAGGGGTTAACTTTGAACCTATTCAAAATGCAAAAGGTGGGTTGCTAATTTGAACTCTGACCAAAGCACTCTCTCACTTGGCATGTATTTCTCAAATGCAGCAAGAGAATGAGCACTTGCACTCTGCAAAAAACAAACCCTCATGGCCAAGTTTACTGAAGTGAAAGTCCCTGGATCTGGTTGATTGCTGTCTGTACATTTCCCCTTCCTCCTACATAAATGAGATATGTTCCAGATTTCCTCCTAGAGTCAGCTCTATGCATGCTGACTTGGAGAGGTACATCTCATTATATTCGGTGGGACTTATTCCAAAGCATGCAGACCAGTGGCGTAGCGTGGGTTGTCAGCACCCGGGGCAAGGCAAGTAATTTGCGCCCCCTAACCTGTGGATTTGCGCCCCCTAACCCGTGGATTTGCGCCCCCTAACCCGTGGATTTGCCCTAACCCCAGATGTTGCGCCCGGTGCGGCTGGCCCCCCCTGCACCCCCCACGCTACGCCACTGATGCAGACAATCTAGGCCTGCTTGCTAGATACAGTGGTACCTTGGTTTCCAAACTTAATCCATTCCGGAAGTCGGTTCCAAAACCAAAGTGGTCCAAAACCAAGACATGCTTTCCCATAGAAGGTAATGCAAAATGAATTAATCCATTCCAGACTTTTAAAAACAACCCCCAAAACAGCAATTTAACATGAATTTTACTATCTAACGAGATCATTGATCCATAAAATGAAAGCAATGATCTATGTACTGTACTATAAAATAAATAAGCCTGTATTGTAGATGATAAAAATTGAATTTTTTTTCTTCCCTGCACTGATGATAGTCATTGTTTGGATGGGGGACTTTTATCCCTTTCCGCAGTCACACAATCAATCAATCAATCAATCAGTAGCTGCACTGGGTTCCACACAGTCACAAAAACAAATTAACCGAAAAAGCCTCAAAAACAAAACCGCAAAATAAATAGCAAAAACAAAAGCACCAAACTTAATCTGTTCCGGAAGTCTGCTTGACTTCCGAAATGTTCAAAAACCAAGGCACAGCTTCTGACTGGTGCAGGTGCCCCGGAAACAATAGCCAACAACCGTATCAGATGTTTGGTTTCCAAAACCTGGAACACTTACTTCCGGGTTTTCGGAGTTTGAGAACCAAAGCCTTTGAGAACCAAGGTACCACCGTAAAGAGCAACACTGACTGAAGTCTTACTGCATTCAGTGGGACACACTTCCTAGCAAGTGTGTTTAGATTGCAACCTAAATTCTGCAGTATTTCAGAGCAATTAAAATCTTTTAAAAATATAATAAAGACTCCTGGAACTGATGACTGGAATTCCCCACCATGCGTTTCTCTAGGGGTGTCCCAGACATTTTGCTGCCTGGGGTGAAGGACAAGATGGCACCCTTTCATCCCACGTATGGAATCTGACTGGGCTGGCAGCTGAATTTTATTTTGACACCAGCAATGAGACAGCACCCTCCAGTGCATTCCATCAACAGGGTAGCTGAGAAGGTATAGAACAAGCTAGCTTAGGGAACTGGGGGAGAATGGATGAAGGACTGTTGCCGCCCACCAGAATTTGCCACCTGAGGCAGCTGCCTCACTTTACCTAATGGTAGGGCCGGGCCTGCATGTTCCCAATCAAAATCATGCCTCCCCAGCTGCTGTTTTTAAACCGTGCCCCCCCCTTGAAGGGCAAACAGATGAGGAGGGGACTTTTAATCAGAAAAACAACTCAGGATAAAGAGTTATCCATTCCACTGCAGTGGGAGAATGAATGGAGGTGCAAGCCAAAATTCAACAGGAGCAGATTTTCCTGAAATGGAGATGGGGTATGGGAAAGGCTGCACCTGGTGAATTTCTGTCTGCTAGGCAGCTCTTAAGAGCACAAGCAATAAGGTAAGCCTACCGATAAATGGAAAACGGCTTCTCTTCAGCTATTTACATTAATGCTGCATAACTATGACTTCCCCCCACTTTTTATAGATGAGAGAGAGAAAGATAGGCCTTGTTTGCTGAAGAATCAGTAAAATTCTGTCTTTCTCAGTGGGAGGCTTGGAGATTCTGAAGCCAGCTCTATATTGACACATCTCCACAGATTGTCACCAGCTGACAGATGGCTTCGGAGACAAATGAGAAGAATCTCACCCTGTCATCCCTCTTGTTTGTACTCAGCTTGATTGTTCATAATGCAGCTCTAGAGGTTTTCAGCAAAAAGAAGAAAAAAGACAGTAAAATCTCAAATCCTCCCTCAAATGGCTCCAAATTAATAATAAAAACATGTTTAGAACTGATGCAGCTCCTTCAGCACCCTGAAAGCTCTTCATGTATATTAAGGCTATGTACACACCACACATTCAAAACACAGTTATAGCACACCACTTCCCCTAGAGAATCCTGGGAACTGTCTACGCCTCACAGGGCTGCAATTTTCGGTGCTTTAAACAAACCACAATTCCCTGGATTCTTGGGGGTGGGGAGAAAGCTTGAAATGTGCTTTAAATGTAGGGTGCGCACGTAGCCAAAATCTATAGGAGTCTCATGCCTACTTACCAGAGAGTAAGCCCCATTTCATTCAGTGGGACATCTTTACAAATACAGTGGTACCTCGGGTTACAGATGCTTCAGGTTACAAGACACTTCAGGTTACAGACTCCACTAACCCAGAAATAGTACCTCAGGTTAAGAACAGAAATCGTGCTCCGGCAGCGCGGCAGCAGCAGGAGGCCCCATTAGCTAAAGTGGTACCTCAGGTTAAGAACAGTTTCAGCTTAAGAACGGACCTCCAGAACGAATTAAGTTCTTAACCCGAGGTACCACTGTAAACATGTATGGCAGGGGTGGGGAACCCTTTTTCGGTCTAGGCGAGGACCCCATTCCTTTCTGGGCGCTCTTTGAGGGGGGCACATGCCAATAGTAGGTGGGGGCCACAGGCAAACATGGGTGGAGCAACGGCTGTGAATTTTACACACATTCCTACATCATGGAGAGCATTTCGAAGAGCTTTGATGGCACACAGCAGTGTACCCTCCAACATTTCTATGATGAAAATAGGGACATCCTAAGGAAAAGCAGGATATTCCAGGATCAAATCAGAAACTGGGATGGCTTCTGTAAATCTGGGACTGTTCCTGGAAAATAGGGACATTTGGAGGGTTAGCGAACCAATTAAACACTTTGCTAGTGTGCAGCAAGCTTTCTCCACTGATGGTAGTTCTCTAAGTGCTAGGCCACAATCTCTGGTCTAGAAGGAAGAATTGATTCCAGCTCCGAAACCCTAAATAGCAGCTCCCCGGACAGTTCTTGCCCAGTCATCACCACCACCAGTGATGAAGCAGGTGATGCCCGGAGGACTGGCTAAAGGCGACCACTCTTTTTCCTTGATTATCCTGCCGCCAGTTTGAAAAGGTGAGTCATACTTTTAAGTCAATCAACTACTCACTTAATATGAAAGGGGCAGAAAATGGAATTGCATCTTAAGAAACTGGCTGGTGAAAATCAGACTCGCTTTTTCAAGTGACAATTTGTTAGCACTTAGGTAACGCTAAGTTAATCAACAGTTGTCAGATGATTTGTCTACAACTGGAAATAACTTATAGGAAATGACTTGTAGGAAATAACTTACTCCTTTTCCATGTGCATAAGGGAAATATTCTGCATTGTGTGAAATTTACACTCACTGTAAGGACTTCATGCATGAAGTGGCATTGGACCTGACTGCTGAAATTTAGAAGTTGCTCACTGATGCTCACACTGGCCAAGGATGGAAGATTCTGTTGTTAAAATAGTGTTCATAGGTTTATAGACTGACAGTTCAGCTTAACCATTGTATAAACCTATATCAATATACTTGCTTCTAATGTGGAGTATAAACCAGATTTTTATACTAAATATACTTCAAGCATGTTCAAAGTGCAGTGGTGGTGGTGGCTTGGTGGAAATATGCAAATATGACTATTGGTCCAACACTGCTTAGCTGCTTGGTTTGCTCCAACAATAGAAAACCACCTGAAATGGAAGCCCTTAGAAAAACCACTGTACTAAGTTGCATTTATCTTCTGTGAAAGTGGACCATATACACACACACACATTATATATATATATATATATATATATATATATATATATATGGCATCTCTAAAACTTTGTGAAATACTTTTACATCTTAATAATTTTGCTTTTGTGCACAGATTTTAGCACAGAGACAACAATGTGGATCCTATTTCAATATCTACAGTGCTTTTTTAAAAAAAGAATATAAAGGCTTACATTTTGAAAACATATGGAGCTGAGTGACTTTCTCCTCAAGATGCGTGTTGTGCTCAGGTTGTGCTTCTGAAATTGGACTCTGCTTGCGGGCATGTCATTGGCCGCCATGAGACTAGATGGGCCTTTGGCCTGTTCCAACCTTTGTCTGCTCCTGTGTTCTTCTGACTGTGGCTACCTAGGAAAGAGATCCCTTGTGGAACGCTGAGGGAGAACATCCTGTTCTTACCAAGCCTCCGTGCATTTATAGCTGCGGCATGGAACATTTTCTAAGTGACAAGTGAACACTTGTAACCACCTTCTCTCTGCCACTGCCACAGAACACGACATCCAACTGCAGTTGACAACTGGCCAGAATTTAGTGAGTCAGCCAGAAAACGAGCATGTAAAGCCTAAAGATGTGTGTGCACACTCTTTCCACATCTACGATGCAGTTTTAAAAAGAAAGAAAGAAAAGGAGACCTTGTATCCTTCAGATAATGGCACACACATGATGAAAAGCGCTGTTCTTAACACTGATTTTTCAAGAGTGGAAAGAGAAAACACACTGGACGTACAGTACTTAGAAGCCCCCTTTTGCCCTTAGATCCTTTTGGAAGCATAAACAGAATATTCGCTTTGCCTAGGTGCCCAGGAAACCAGCACTCCGCACACACTGCCAGAAGGCTTCTGTCGGAGGTGCCCTTAAAATTCACAACAAAAGCTGCCAAGGCGTCCAATTTAACAGACTGCTAAACGGGTTGGCGTCAATTGATTGCTTGGGAAGCAAGAGACATCTAGTGGGCAAACGTGTTAACTGCAATGAAACAGCCAAAAAAGTTCCACGGTTATGGAAAGAGAGTTAACATTGAAAGAGGGCCGAAATATTGAGAGCCGCAAGCCACTCTGCTTCAAACCTCTCCTTTCAACATGTGAGGGGGCCAGGGGTCATGAACAACAGGGGAGGTGAGAGGAGAGGCAGTGAGGAACAGTCTCTGGCAAAACAGGAGCAGTTGGAGCATATTAAACTCACCAAGCTTTAACACTGCAGATTAAATTTTGCCCTGTGATTATTCACTAGGGCTGGCAACACCAAAAATGCGGCGACTGGTGGTGACTTTCAGAGGATCTGCTCTCACTGTCCAGAATGTCTGAGGTTATCTTACATTTTGCATGCTTGAAACTTTTCAAATTAATTTTCCAAGCAAAACTGAGGCTTCTCAGAGTTATTGATTTGTTTCGTTCTTGTTATGTATTTTGTGTTTTTATCTTGTATTTTTCTGCTGTGAACTGCCCTGAAATCTATGGATGAAAGGTGGGTTTTCCAATTTAATTAATTAGTTAATTAATTATTAATATAAAAAACCCCCACCCCCTAAAGCCGACGGCGACAGAGAACCTGGAGGGGAAGGAAGCACAGTCAGCGTATGAAATCAGATATGGTATGCGTGAAGGTGCGCATTCATGCTGTCTCTGAAGTTTACAGTGGTACCTCGGGTGAAGTACTTAATTCGTTCTGGAGGTCCATTCTTAACCTGAAACTGTTCTTAACCTGAAGCACCACTTTAGCTAATGGGGCCTCCCGCTGCCGCCGCGCCACCGGAGCATGATTTCTGTTCTCATCCTGAAGCAAAGTTCTTAACCCGAGGCACTATTTCTGGGTGAGCGGAGTCTGTAACCTGAAGCATCTGTAACCCGAGGTACCACTGTACATGGATGAAGACTGCAAATGTATTAGGTTGCTTTTACATGAAGGGAATTTTTATTTTTTTATTTTTTATTTGGTTTATATCAAGATTGTCACCATGCTTGCAATAATTAACCGGTATCTCTCAAAAATCTGTCTAATCATATTGTCTCTGTTAGGGATGTCATCATAGTAAATTTCCAGACTTGACCCAAGCTTTCCCTAATCGTGGGAGATTCTACTGACCTCTGTATGGAAGCAACATGGATTTTTCCTCCTGTTATTGAATTAGAACCTGGCATTCTTATTCAACAGAGTGATCGCTGTGATCCTACAAAACAGGGTCATAAAGACTGTGGTGTCTTTATGATATATGGTTTATTTACACCAGGCATAGGCAAACTCGGCCCTCCAGATGTTTTGGGACTACAACTCCCATCATCCCTGACCACTGGTCCTGTTAGCTAGGGATGATGGGAGTTGTAGTCCCAAAACATCTGAAGGGCCGAGTTTGCCTATGCCGGATTTACACATATATGCAACCTGAGCCTACAGTGGAAGAGTTCACAATATTAACACCCAAAAAGGGTCCTGTTTTCCCCATAGCTGCAGCATCAGATTCAAATAGAAATAAAACATTGTTCTCAAACTTTGCTCTGACTCTCTTGTCAGCTTGCTGCTTTTCTTATAGGTCACATCACTGCAAAGCTCTACTCCAAACTCTGGCGTTGTTTGTTGAGGGAGGGGATTGAAGGAGTCTGGCACACAGCTTGACACACCAAATTCATCCCCAAAGTTCCAGGTTTGATTCTTGGCATTTCTAGTTATTCTTTTAAAGGGCCAGGTAGCCACGATGGGAAAAGTCCCCTGCCAGAGATCTAGGAGAGCTGATGCCCATCATCGAATAACAAAATTGTAGAGTTGGAAGGTACCTTAGAAGTCATCTAGTCCAATCTCCTGCTCAATGCAAAAATATTGCAGCTATGGCATCCCTGAGAGATGGCCACCCTGCTGTTGTCTGGCAAAGGACAACTCACCACATCCCAAGGGAGTCTGTTCCACAGCTCTTTTCATTAGGAGGTTTCTCTTTATTTTTGCTAGCAAAAATGACGCAAAAAATTAGATACCAAAAAGGTACAAAGTTTATTGACGACTGGAAAAAATTTATAACATACACTGAAGGAAATTTCAGAAATTTAAAAATCACAGTAGGTGTAACATAAAACTTGCGACGTGTAAATTATTAACAATGAAACTGCAAAAAGGAAGATTTAGCAAGAAGCCCAAAATCGGGAAAGAGGGAGGTCAACATGTGTATATAGGGGTGATATTAATAAGATGATGTAAACAAAGAAAGATAGTAATGGAAATTTGTATTAGTTTATGTTGTTTATTTATGTTTGTTTTTATTTTTGGTTTGTCAAATTAAAATCAATAAAAAGCTTTTTTTTTTTTAAAAAAGGAGGTTTCTCTTTATGCAGGATGAGGAACTTGTGGACTTCCATCATGGATGGATGTACCATTGGGGAATCATTGTAACAAAACAGTATTTCAAACTGACCATCACATGTTGGGCATGTGTCTGAAGTAGCCATACCCAACGTGGTGGCCAATTTGCTATAAATAGAGCTTGCCCCTATGTGTCCATTCTCAATTCTTTGTTTCTAGGTTTTTCTGAGCATAGCAGTCTTTGGGCTTGTTCACACATAGCACTGAACACAGGTACAATGGTACCTCTGGATGTGAACAGGATCCGTTCCGGAGCCCCGTTCGCATCATGAGCAGAACTCAACCCATGTCTTTGCGTCTGCGTGTGTGCGGGTCCTGATTCGCCACGTCTGCGCATGTGCATGACATCATTCTGAGCGCATGCGCGAGCGGCGAAACCCGGAAGTAACCCATTCCGTTACTTCCGGGTCACCGTGGAACGCAACCTGAAACCGTTCAACCTGAAGCGACTTTAACCCGAGGTATGACTGTACAAGCTACACGTTTGTGTGAAAGGGTGTACAGTTGTTGATCTGTTCAGTTCAACTATTGTGTACACAGACTGTACACTCGGTATATGTGAATAACAGTAGAAGTATACAACTCAATTATTTGTGTACACATTATTTGTAGACATTTTCAATGTAACATGTGTCTCTTTCTGTAGTGTGTTTATTAGGGCTGAGCACGCCATGTGGTCCCAATCCACCACTCGTCTCACACCCTGTTTCAACGTATGGTTAAAATAAGATTTAAGAATATTGTCGGGAGAGGGTGGGTTCATGATTGGATTCTCTTGCTTACATAAGTGAGAGGATGCAATTCTGTGCAGTGCTGCTCTTCCACGAGCAGCTTCCTTGCATGTAAGCGACGCCACTCCTGAAGAAGCAGCACTGCTCAGGATCATATCCTCTCACTTATCAGCTGCTAATCAGGAAGACCCAATCATGCGTGGCACTGCTTCAGTGTGGCACTGATCCACAGACCCAAAGAAACGCCTGTGCAAGTGGTTTGATGGAGGGATACTAAAGAAGGATGTCAAAAACACCCGAAGAAAGTGCAAACTTACAACACAGCCTGCAGAGCCTTGCTGCCGTTACAGACTCAGTACGGACACTGGAACAGCAAGCATTTGTCATGACTTGTCCACACCCGGGGAAACATTGATGCATTGCCTATACAAAAAAACAGCATACGTCAGTTGGGCCACTACCTCCCATCTGTTCACCTGGCTGATGAAGGCAAAGGTAGCAGGCCTCCAAGTCTTACAGATAGCTCCCTTCCCTAGGCCAATAACCAGAATAGCATGACATCAAAGCAAGCACATAAACATAGGTGAGCTCATTCTGGCAGCAGCTACCAATTCGTCCCGGGGTTGACTACGAAGATGGCGTTTACAGGCCTTCCAGAACATTTTCACTGTTTTTTTTTTTATAAGATATTTATTAAGATGTTATAAACAGACAAAAGTTACAAAAAAAAGAACAAGAAATAAGAACAATACAAGAATACAAATAAAAAATACAAAATACATAAAACATGATAAATAAAAGAGCACAATTAAAAACAAATCAATCTTTTCATATCTTAAGTTTCATTTACATATTTTCCTGACCTCCTCACGCCTCCCTTTTTTGTATTCCAGTTTACATAGTTAATTCAGCAAATCCTTACCCTCTTTGTTTTTATCTTAATTATATATCTTAACATATTGAACTTCATATTTTCATCTAATTATCAATCCTTTTTTACATATTCTTTTAACTTTGTTACTAAAGCCATCTCATTTCAATCCTACATCATTTTAACATTCATTAATTTTACAATGTTTCTGCAAATAGTCTTTAAATTTCTTCCAATCTTCTTCCACCAACTCTTCTCCCTGGTCTCGGATTCTGCCAGTCATTTCCGCCAATTCCATATAGTCTATCACTTTCATCTGCCATTCTTCCAAGGTGGGTAGATCTTGTGTCTTCCAATACTTCGCGATAAGTATTCTTGCTGCTGTTGTTGCATACATAAAGAAAGTTCTGTCCTTCTTTGGCACCAATTGGCCGACCATGCCCAGGAGAAAGGCCAGAACATTTTCACTGTTTGGTTCTGCACAGGGGGCAGGAAGGAGGAGATGCTTGGCAGGAAGATGGAGAGACCTAGCATCTTTCTTCCACAAAGATGCAGCTGCCCAACAGGTCCCTCCTTCTTGCAGTTTCTCCTTCTAGCTCATGCCTCCCTCTTTATCCTGCCTGACGCCTGCCCCCTGACAGCCCTAAATGGCCTTGGGCAGCTCAACCCAACCTGTAGTGACCCAGGGCTGTCTCAGAGTGACTCAAATGAGGCCTAGACCTGCCTGAATAGGCCTGATTTGGCTGGCAGTTAGGGCCTGAGCTGAAACCCTTGTGTTTATTGGTTTCTACTTATGCAAATAGATATGAGATGGGTCCAATGGTTGCCAGTGTCTTTTGGCGACTCCTGAAAGCATGGGAAACCAGTCATTCCACCCCTGCCCTGGGAGTACCTGGGGGATCTTTTTCCATCAATGACCTGAAAGGCTACTAGCTCCCCCAAAACAGCCTACTACCTTTTACTCAACCCCATCACTCTATATCTATAGAGGTTTATTATTATTATTTTCATGCCCTCAAAATGGTTCAAGTAGAGATTTGGACAAGCTGACAGACACGGACACATGGGACACTTTAAATAGACAACTGTATATGAAAGTCATTTGCATTTCTGTTAAGCTGGGGAAAAATCTATCTGGCTTCTCCTTTGGTAACCATCCACCTTGCAAAGATGTCCCTGTGACTCTCCCTTAAATCTGTCAGCCACTAAATATCTTGCAGATTAAACTCTTTCTGGGCAGCCCTTGCCTTCCCTCTCTCCATCATCACAATGTCCTCTGACAACACTATCATTCTCCTTAAGTGTGTATTATAGATGCTATATAAAAATAAAATGTGTCTTTACTGATGATACAAAATTCCAGTCTTAAAACGTAATTGATGACAATGCTGTAAATCGTGAACAGCCAGCATTGCTTTTTTTTGCTAACTCATGAGAAAAATCCATGGTTCAGAAATCTTGCCGATGGGGTTATTAGCTACGATCATTCTCCTGAAAACTGTGCGGTGAATTTTTCTTTCCTTAACTTGCTTGCTCGTAGTTATTGCTTTATTAATTATTTCCCCAGCCATCTGTATTATATTTCCAGCTGCCTTTTTGGGTGATCTGAAGTCACAAACGGCTCTGTTCCCTTACTCTAAACCTCACACTCCTCTTTTTCATTTGATCTTAAGGTGTGATTGTTTGGTGCTTCAGCGACCTCCTTACAGCATCAACTCAACCATTGAGCAACTTCTGCTTCTCTGCCAGGTGATCCTAGGCGTGACAGAGGATGCTGTTAACACACCCATTTCATGCAGGATGTGGCCACAGCTGTTGGCCCTCACCTTTGCTCTGTAGAATTTGAGGTATGGCGCACCCACAATACCTTTAAAGCACAATCTTTTGCTTAAAGAATTCTGGGCACTGCCGTTTACCCCTCACAGAGTTCAGTTTCCCGGCGACGCTTAACGAACATCAGTGCCCAGAATTTTTTGAGCAAAACACTGTTCTTTGAAGGCTTAGTGTGCGCACAACTTGGCAGTCCTCCCTAGAGCGCACCCACACTTCTCTGTGAGCTATGATGGCTTGCTTTTTAATGTGTTGAATTCAGCAAAGTCACTGCATGAGCAGAATGACTTCTGTCCATGCAACAGAACTTTATTCTATTGTCAGTTATGCTCTTTTAAAGCTGATTTTTATATTTGACTTTCTTTAGTATTGTTTTCTTTTGAAATGGTTAATATTTTTTGTTTGTTAACTTTGTGGCATCAAATGTGCCTTCTGCTGTCGACCTCCTTTGTAATGTTTTATTTTACAATTTTTAAGGCAATAGTTTGGTTTCCTGTTAATTATATTGCTTTGAATGTATACTTTATATCTGACTTTCTTCAAATAGTCAAATAGCCAAAAATGACTTTCTTCAGTAGTGTTTTATGACGGATTGTCTTATTTGATGTTTAATGTGTTTTAAACAGCTTTGAGATTTCCCACCCTTGAAAATATAAAGCAGTATCAAAATGAAATAAACGACAGCAACAACTTTCTCTCTTTCCACCTCCCCCACCCCCAGTATGCCCCACCAAAGTTGAGAAAAACCTCTAGAACAGATTGGGGAGGGTATGCAGGTGTGCACAGAGGGATGAGAGGGAAGGAAAAATTATGTTGCACAAGTGGAAGTTGCTCTGCTCCCGCAGTAACTTTGCTGGATTAAACACAAAAAGGATTATGTGACTGAATGGAGGTCAGGGATAGCTCAGTTGATAGAGCATAGGATTCTTAATCTCAGGGTTCAAGCCCCACGTTGGGCAAAAGGTTCCTGCATTGCAGGGGATTGGGGTCCCTTCTAACTCTACAATTCTATGATTCTATTGTTGTTTAGGAGCCAGGGCAGCCAAAAGTGCAATCTCCTTGATTCAGAGACACTGTCGGTACTATATAATGGGAGAGAAGCACAAGGAGGTAGATTCAGTGCTTCAGTGCGTCAGTGTGCCTGGCTGTTAGCCAGAAAGTTGGTTGTTCGAGTCTACCCGGGGATGGCAGTGGGCAGAAATCCTGCATCACAGGGGGCTGGACTAAATGATCCTTGTGGTTCCTTCCAACTCTATGATTCTATGATTACCAACACACAGTAATAGCCACGGAGAGCTGGGCAGCATACCAGTACAAATAATGTGATCTCTATCAAATAATCTGGGGTGTTATGGGCTGGTCTTGAGATAAGCACCTTGCTAGTCATCCTAGTATGTTGCTCAACTAAGAACTCAGGTGAGCAAGGTTTGGTAGGGCAGGTTCCAGTTCTTCAAGGTAATAGGCGTTAAGTTTCCCTACTTGTTTCGGGCCCTCAAGATTAACCACAATCAACCTTCCTGTGAAATAGGATGCGGGACTAGATGAGCCCAGCCATCCCACACACATTCCATGTACTTTTGCACCATTATTATTATTATTATTATTATTATTATTATTATTATTATTATACCGCCCTATACCCGGAGGTCTTAGGGCGGTTCACAGAAAAGATCACAATATATAAAATCGAAATAAAAATAATAACCCAATAACACCCCTCCCCAAAGAGCAACATATATGATGTCAATCAGATTAACCAAAGGCCTGGTTAAAAAGGAACATTTTTACCTGGTGCCTAAAAGTGTATAATGAAGGCGCCAGGTGAACTTCCCTGGGGAAAGCATTCCACAGATGGGGAGCCACTGCAGAGAAGGCCCGTTCTCGTGTTGCCACCATCCGGACCTCTTGAGGAGGAGGCACACGAAGGAGGGCCTCAGAAGATGATCTCAGGGTCCGGGTAGGTTCATATGGGAAGAGGCAGTCCTTGAGGTACTGCGTTCCTGAGCCATGTAAAGCTTTGTAGGTCAAAACCAGCACTTGGAATTGGGCCCAGAAACTAATTGGTAGCCAGTGCAGTTGTACCAGGATCAGTGTAATATGCTCAAACGGTCTTGCTCTGGTGAGCAACCTGGCCTCTGAATTCTGCACTAGCTGAAGTTTCCGAACGGTCTTCGTAGGCAGCCCTACATATAACGCATTGCAGTAATCTAACCTTGAAGCTACCAGAGCATAAACAACAGTAGTTAGGCTATCCCTGTTCAGATAAGGGCGTAGCTGGGCAACCAGCCGAAGCTGATGGAAGGCACTCCGGGCCACTGAGGCCACCTGAGCCTCAAGCAACAGCAAAGGATCCAGGAGTACCCCCCAGGCTACGAACTTGCTCCTTCAGGGGAAGTGTAACCCCATCAAGAGCAGGCAACCTCCCTGCCATCTGGTCTAGGGAACCACCCAGTAACAGTGACTCAGTCTTATCTGGATTGTTGTTGTTGTTTCTTGTTATTCTTTATTTAATATATTTAATAGTGCCCTTAATCTGAAGATCACAGGGTGGTTTACAATATACAGTGGTACCTTGGTTCTCAAACTTAATCCATTCCGGAAGTCTGTTCCAAAACCAAAGCATTCCAAAACCAAGGCACGCTTTCCCATAGAAAGTAATGCAAAATGGATTAATCTGTTCCAGACTTTTAAAAACAACCCCTAAAAGAGCAATTTGACATGAATTTTACTATCTAACGAGACCATTTATCCATAAAATGAAAGCGATAAACAATGCACTGCAGTCACAGAGTCAATCAATTAGTAGCTGAACTGGGTTCCACACAGTCACAAAAAAGCCACAAAAAACAAAAACACGAAATAAATAGCAAAAACAGACAGACCTAAGTGTAACACTCAAAATGGAAGTGTGGCACTCAAATCGGAAGCATAACACTCAAAATGGAGCATGTTTGGCTTCCGAAAAAAGTCCGCAAACCGTCCGGGTTTGCAGTGTTTGGGTTCCAAGTTGTTCGAGTACCAAAGCGTTTCAGAACCAAGGTACCACTGTAAAACCACGAAATGCATATTGTAATAGCAAACCGAAACTACAACACCCCACACTAGATGTGCAGCTACACACAAACATGGAGATCCAAACCACACCTTACATATTGGGCAGTATCCAACTAACGTGTCCCATCAGTGCAAAGATTTTCACTTGCAAAATGGAACTTACCTTCTCTCCTCTCCCTGAACCCCGCCTTAATCTGTTCTTTGGGTTCCCCCAACTCTCCAGAGCAGATTGGGGGAGAGTGCAGGGTGCACAAAGATGCAGGCAGTTCTTAAATCCTTGCTTAAATCCTTGCACTGATGGGACACATTAGTTGCATGCCATATATACTGAATGCAATCCACATGTAGATCCCAGGCTTGAAATCTGGAAGAAGCAGCTGAAACCCCAAGTGCAGTTAGGGAGAACCTGTGGCCTTCCAGCTATTGCTGGGCTTCATGTCTCAGCCACACCAGCCAGCATGGCCAATGGCCAAGGATCATGGGAGATGTAGTCCAGCAATATCTGAAGAGTCACAAGTTCCCTACCTCTGCTTTAGTCCAACCTTCCCCTATCTGGAGCCCTCTAGAGGTTTCTGGATTACAGTTCCCATCACCCCATACCATTGGCCTTGTTGACTGGGGCCAATGGGAGTTGTAGTCCAAAACATCTGGAGGGCACCAGGTTGGGGAAGGAAGGTATACACTAATAATGATTTAAATTGCTTTTCCAGTATCTCACCAAAAATGAAAATAGCAACTATATAAAGGTCCGTATAGTAAAAACTATGGTTTTCCCAGTAGTGATGTACGGAAGTGAGAGCTGGACCATAAAGAAGGCTGATCGCCGTAGAATTGATGCTTTTGAATTATGGTGCTGGAGGAGACTCTTGAGAGTCCCATGGACTGCAAGAAGATCAAACCTCTCCATTCTTAAGGAAATCAGCCCTGAGTGCTCACTAGAAGGACAGATCCTGAAGCTGAGGCTCCAATACTTTGGCCACCTCATGAGAAGAGAAGACTCCCTGGAAAAGACCCTGATGCTGGGAAAGATGGAGGGCACAAGGAGAAGGGGACGACAGAGGATGAGATGGTTGGATGGTGTTCTTGAGGCTACCAGCATGGGTTTGAACAAACTGCGGAAGGCAGTGGAAGACAGAAGTGCCTGGCGTGCTCTGGTCCATGGGGTCACGAAGAGTCGGACACGACTAAACGACTGAACAACATCATGAAGACAATATTGTTCCGAGGATAGTTAAATAGGAATGGTATGAGTATATAGAAATAAACTTAGCACAGATAGAAAAAGGACAATAAACTGGAATTTTCCTGGAACATATCATGAAGTTCTTTTGCACAAAGCAGGTAGATTTTTATTATTTAGCCAATTGGGATGTAGCAGGATAAAAAAGCAGAGCTGAGTCACTACTGATGCTTTTACATGTAGATTTTTTAATTGTAATTTGTATTTGATTTTTACATGAGCATATTTTGTTTTCCTGTTAATTGTGCTGCTTTAAAATGTGGACCACTTTGTATTTGTGGTTTTTTTTTTTATTGGAATGAATTTTCATTAAATTCTGAAAATGTTAGAATATTTAGGAAGTTCTGCTTGAAGTTTGAAGATAGGTTGTAAAAAGCATAGTGATTTGGGGTTGCAGCCAATGCTAGTTCTACCCAGAGCAGGCAAACTGAAATTAATGAACCTAAATTAGTTATGTCCATGAACTTCAGCTGGCATTATATACAACCCATGTTCCGAAACATAGAAATGCTTTGAATAAACAGATAAAGTTGGGATGCATTGGAAAAGAAGTTTGAGTGCCATCTTGTGGTAAAATAATGAACCAAACCATTCAGATATGTTTTGCATACAATCTTCTTCTTCTTCTTCTTCTTCTTCTTCTTCTTCTTCTTCTTCTTCTTCTTCTTCTTCTTCTTCTTCTTCTCCTCCTCCTCCTCCTCCTCCTCCTCCTCCTCCTCCTCCTCCTCCTCCTCCTCCTCCCAGAAAATAGGATACATGAAATAAGGATACATCTTTTACTGAGTTTCACAGAGTTCTTCTGCATTCCTCTTGAAGATGAACTATTTGAACTTCAAATCTTTGCACACCTGCTTCAGAGAAGTTGCTCCAATTCAAGGGATGGTGTTGTCTTCCTTTTACAACACACGCATTGCCTGCTTTGGGTATTGAATGATACCACTGTGCGCCGGTTATTGGAATGGCAGCATGCTGCATGCAGAAAACCAAGTACAATGTGTTGAAACCACACGGTAAGCCAAGAGATCAACGTTTCAGCATCTCCACGCTGTAATTCCATTGCCATTAACATCTGCACAAAGTCTGTCCTTCATGTACATTAAACTATATTTATAAAGGCATTTCTTTTTGGCTCTAAAAACAGCCCCCCAAGCAGGTTTCTATTCTACGGCTCCATCTGCACTGTACATTTAAACGGAATCATACCACTTTAAAACAATCATGGCATCCCCCAAATCCTTTGGGAACTGTAGTTTGTTAAGGGAGCCGAGAGTTGCCAGGAGGCCTCAATTCTCCTCCCAGAGTTGCAGTGCTCAACATATTTAACAGTCAGTCCCTCTTCCTGGGGAACTCTGGGAATTGGATCTCTGTGAGGGGAATAGGGATCTCCTTAACAACTCTCAACACCCTTAACAAAGAATTATTTGGGGGAAGAAGCCATGCCTGTTTAAAGCAATATCCATACTGCTTTAAATGTACAATGAACATAGGGCTTACAACACTAGGTAGTGTTCACTTGACACTTCACCCCATTTGGAAAGTAGAACATCTCTCAATCAGCCAAGTGAAGGGAGGTTGTTGCATGAGAAGTCTATCTGCCTTGCATGAAGAATGCCCCAGGTTCAATTCTTGGCATCCCCAGGAGATTTTTTTTTAGAGTTCCCTGTGAAAAGGGATTGAGTTTTCAGCTTCTCTGGAAACAGTAGCTTTGTGAGGGGAACAGAGGTCTCTTAACAACCCTCAGCATCCTTAACAAACTACAGCTTCCAGAATTCTTTGGGGGAAGTTACGCGGGTGGCGCTGTGGGTTAAACCAATCAGAAGCTCTGCGGTTCGAATCCCCGCGATGGGGTGAGCTCCCATTGCTCGGTTCCTGCTCCTGCCATCCTAGTAGTTCAAAAGCACATCAAAGTGCAAGTAGATAAATAGGTACCGCTCCAGCGGGAAGGTAAACGACATTTCCGTGTGTTGCTCTGGTTCCCCAGATGTGGCTTAGTCATGCTGGCCACATGACTCGGAAGCTGTACGCCGGCTCCCTCGGCCAGTAAAGCGAGATGAGTGCCGCAACCCCAGAGTCAGCCATGACTGGACCTAACAGTCAGGGGTCCCTTTACCTTTACTTTTTTAAATGACTGCTTAAAGTGGTATTATAGTGCTCTAAATGTACCGTATAAGGTGAATGCATCCCAAGTTCTTCTAGCCTGGATGCTGTCACCAGCTCTGGTCCTGGGTTTGATCTGTGGAGAAGAGTGCTCCAGGGGAAGGACTGCTTTTCATCAAGGGCAGGACAGCTAGCTAGCCTGGGCTATGGTGCTTGAGCAAGTTTCAGAACTGGTGTTTGAGCTTGCTTTCCCCTCATCCCTCCCATTCCATTTTTCCTCACATGCTGCATCTTTTTAGATCGTGATCCTGAGGGCAGGGCCTGTCGTAGAACTGATTTGTATAAGCCACTCAAAGAGCCTTTCGGGCAAAAGGGTGAGGTATAAATACTGTAGATAAATTATATAGATACACATGCACACACGGCTTCTTTTGGGAGGGTGACAGTGAGATGCATAGCATCTCAGTTCTCATGGATGGCTACTTCCAGTCAGCAGCTGATGAGGCAATCCATTCATGTGGGGAATCAAAAGGTTGATGGATATAGCGATGGTCACATCACTCCCTTGTGTAGTGCTAGCTATAAACTGGCATTCTTTATGCATAATTACCAGCCTGATGGGGTGGGCATACATAGTTGGCTGCCTTCAGAAGGAAAAGTGGAGGGGGGAGAGTTAGAAGGAGGAGAACTTTTCAGCAGGTGGCGCTGTTGTTCTTTATAACACCAATAACAAAAAGGACAGCTTTAATTTTGCCTCTTCTAAGATGGCTTCTTGGTATGTTGATAAATAGCTCCCAAGTTCTGTCAGGTTCTGTGATTTAAGCTCCTCCAAATAGTGAGAATGTAGAGTTTTCTCAAAAACTTATGAAAAGAGAGAAAGATGAAGGTCTGCATTTTCTTTTCCCCTCTTAACAATCTTGGTTTGGGATGTGAGAACCGTTCGGTTCATCTTTAACTTGTCACTTCTTAGGAACCCCTGGCTCTTTCTTGATCTGATCTGGATCTGATGATCCCTTAAGCGTTGTTCGCAGTCAGGGCAAGTAATTATTCCCACAAGTTTAACCCCCAAGGCCACATTCACACCATACTTATAAAGCACCAGAACACCACTTTAAACTGCCATGGCTTTCCGTTAAAGAATTCTGAGAGTTTTAGTTTGTTAAGGATGCTGACAGTTGTTAGGAGACGCCATTCCCCTCACAGAGCTAGAGTTTCAGAACAGATGAACAATCAAACCCTTTTCATAGGGAACTCTGGAAACTGTAGCTCTGGGAAGGGAACAGGAATCTCTCAACAACTTGAACCAACCACAGCCCCCCCAAATTCCCTGCCACACCCCAATGGCAACTATGTGTCATGTCCAGTTTCCCCTCTATAATATCAGACCCTCCAAGTGCCCCTATTTTCCAGGAATGTCCCTGATTTAGAGAAACTGTCCCATTTTCTGATTTGATCCTGGAACACCCCACTTTTCCTTAAAAGGTAAAGGGACCCCTGACCATTAGGTCCAATCACGAATGACTCTGGGGTTGCGGCACTCAATTTGCTTTATTGGCCGAGGGAGCCGGTGTACAGCTTCCGGGTCATGTGGCCAGCATGACTAAGCTGCTTCTGGCAAACCAGAGCAGCGCACGGAAACACCGTTTACCTTCCTGCCAGTGCGGTACCTATTTATCTACTTGCACTTTGATGTGCTTTCCAACTGCTAGGTTGGCAGGAGCAGGGACCAAGCAACAGGAGCTTACCCTGTCATGGGGATTTGAACCACCGACCTTCTGATAGGCAAGCCCTAGGCTCTGTGGTTTAGACCACAGCCGCACCGACTTAGGATGTCCCTATTTCCCTTGGAGAAATGTTGGAGGGTGTGGTGGGATGTCCCTATTTTTTACTGGAGAAATGTTGGAGGGTATGAAGTTATTTGACCCCCCGAGCCGTCTGAAGGCAATCCTTTATCAGGAAAGGTGTTTTTTTAAATAAAAAAAGATGTTTAATATTTAATGATGTTTTTATATATATTAGAAGTTGCCCACAGAGGCTGAGACAACTCAGTAACATGTGTGGGGTATAAATAGTAAAATTATTATTATGGACTGGGATATCCCTATTTTTATTGAAGAAATGTTGGAGGGTATGTCATATCTATTGTGACTCCCCTGCTCCTTGATGTTCTGCATTTCCATACTATCCACTATCAGAAGTCAATAGCTTGGAAAGGATGCCCTGATGTCAGGACACCTGGCTGGAAGGAGAGGGAGATACTAGACACACACAACTGCTGTTTTCAATGAAGCACACTTCTAATAAAACCCGGGTATTCTAAATCTAGATACACTTTAGACAAATGAGTGGGATTGCAGGGGCAAGCATTCATCTATGCCCTCCATGCATTCATCATGCCTCATGTGCAGAGAGTATGCTCTTCTATCTTTGGTGATCACTCGTAGCCAAGTAAGATTGTCTTCCATAAACATGGTTTTAACAATGAGTCCGTAAGTGACTATGGACTGGATCCACACGTCCTTCCACAGAGGGGACATTGGTTTCGGGCAGGAGATGATCACGGTGTGGATTTGCCAAGCGTGTCTTCCTCTTAGCATGTTTCTCCCTTGCGTCCTGAGTTTGAGTGTCTTCAAAGTGCATGACACCTTTGGTAAAGGTGTTCTCCAGTTGGAGTGCCCACGGGCAAGTGTTTCCCAATTGTTGGTGTTTATACTGCATTTTTAAGATTTGCCTTGAGAGCGTCTTTAAACCTCTTTTGTTGACCACCAGCATGACGCTTTCCATTTTTAAGTTTGGAATAGAGTAGTTGCTTTGGAAGACGATAATCAGGCATCTGCACAACATGATCAGTCCAGCGAAGTTGATGTTGAAGAATCATTGCTTCAACACTGGTGATCTTTGCTTCTTCCAGTACACTGGTCTTAGTTCGCCTGTCTTCCCAAGTGATGTGTAAAAATTTTCGGAGACACCGTCGACGAAATCTTTCAAGGAGTTGGAGATGGCTTTTATAAGTGGTCCATGTTTCACAAGCATACAGTAAGCTTGGTAGTACAATAGCTTTGTAAAAAAGCATTTTGGTTTCCCAGCGAATGTCCCGGTCCTCAAACACTGCACTTCTATCAGAAGAAAGCCGCACTCGCAGAGCTCAGGCGAACTCACATACATACAGGGTTTTCATGTGCTCCCTTCCTTGACCACACAGACAGGAGCCACCTGTGCCCAAATATACATGTGCAAGCTTCATGCATGAGGGGATGCTGAATGCTCATGAGGTCTCATTTATTTATATTTATTGCATTTATATCCCACCATGAGGAGCTCAAGGTAGTGTACTTAGTTGTTCTCCTCCTCAATTAACCCCCACAACAACCCTTTGAGGAAGGTTAGGTGGAGAGGCAGTGCCTGGCTCAAGGTCACTCAGTGAGCTTGACCACTCACGGTTGAGTGGAGATTTGAACCCAGATCCTTGTCCAGCACCCTAACCACTACACCACACTGAGTCTCTTTGCAGGGGGTTTGGGGCTGTGATTCTACTTTCCCCTCTGTGTATTTAGATTGCTAGCACAGTGTTCTATTAAATAACCCTCACAATTTCAGCTACGTGCCTGTCTGTTTCTTTTGTGAGGCAGAAGTGTACCTTTGTAGTTTTGAAATGAAACACTTTAAAGGCTGCTCACCCATCCTTCTTGAATATCCATAACAATCTGATACAGACGCCCTAAGAGGACAACTGACACCATATAAAGCTATAGCAGGAGACTGGCACGGTGGCAGTCTAATCAGCTGAGCAGGGATGTAGCCAGTATACTAAATGCTTATGGAACGCAGGTAATTGAATACCTTTGGACCCTTTGGCTTAAGAAGAAATTAAGTCACACTTCTGGTTTGGAGCCACTCAGACTATGCCATACAATTTTAAAGCACCCAGCACAATAGTTCTCAATGACTTTCCTTAGAAACCACCCTAGGTCCTAGCTGTAAGATTCTGGAACAAAATTAATACAGCAGTTGAGAGGATCAGGGGCTTACAATTACATTGAGAACCATTAATCTTCTTGTTAACTTATTTAAGGGATATACCATTTAACTATCATGAATTAATTTCATACATGGGTTACTGCTGCATGAGTGTGCTATGCAAAAAAGAAAGAAAGAAAAAAGAGAGAATATTGTCCATCCCATTATGCAATTGTGTCAAAAATGACAAGTTATACCAGAGTGAGAGGAGCGAGGCAAAGATATAACAATTTTGTTCAGATTGGACTTCCTTTGTTAATTACTGGCAGTTTCACAGTTCTACAGTTGTGAGACTCAAAGTTTAATTTACTGTAAAAATATTGCTATAGATGCATGTTTATCTTGTACAATTTGTGTATTTTGTTTCTTTTTATATTGAAAAAGTTGTCCATGTTAGTATGTTGCTCAGTTCTGGGCACCACAGTTTAAGAAGGACATTGACAAGCAGGAATGTGTGCAGAGGAGGGCAACCAAGATGATAAAGAGCTTGGAAACGAAGCCTGATGAGGAACGGTTGAGGGATGTGGATATGTTTAACCTGGAGAAGAGAAGATTGAGAGATGAGACGATAGTCATCTTCAAATATCTGAAGGGCATGGAAGAGGCAGCAAGCTTGTTTCCTGCTGCTCCAGAGGGAATAAATAACGAGAGAGGAGATTCTGAATAAAAATTAGGAAGATCACCAGAAACATTTCTGATTGCATGGACCATGTCCCTGGTAAATCGCTCCCCCTATTTGTGCCCCAGTGTTTGACTTTAGGGGATGCTTTGTTAAAACTCTGCTCATGGGAGATGCTGGATTTGCCACTTTTCAAATTTCATCGCATGTATGTTAGTGCACAAGCAGGAACGAGAAGTAATATGCAGACTTACCATTTCACATGGTGGTAAGCAGGGGTGTCAACTTGAACAAAATATTGGGGGGGGGCAGGTAAGCCCCCCCGCACAATCAGTCACATGACATGGTGCACCTAAACCATTAGAATGGCAGTGCCCATTAACTTGGGCAGGGGTGGCCCTCTCAGATATTTTATTGGGGGAGCTGAAGTCTCCTTGGCCTCTAGAAGTTGGCTCCTATGTTGGCAAGAGTACACCTTGTACTGTTAATAACAGTGAGCAGGCCAATAATGTTTTCTTAGACTATATTAAATCTAAAGTACAAATACCTTCTTGGTTTTAAAACAGGTAAATGAAATACCATAACTTTCAACAACGTGTAACAGGGCAGAGGTGTGTGTATTTGTGTATGTGGGTCAGACAGTGGTTCTTGGAGTGAACATAGAGATGTTACAAGCGGGTCCTTGTTTTCATTTGGGAAAAGTTGGAAGATATGCAATATTCTGCCTCTCTGCCCTGAAGCACCTCTTTCATGACAGAGAGTGAAAAGGGAAAGGAGAATAGTTACGGTAACCATTCCACAGATCAATCTTTGGGGGTTTCTTATGGAAACTCTTTCCACCAAGCACATTTCACCCTACTTGAGTATGCTTCACATAAGGCTCTTATAGCACTTTAATTACACTTGTTCCTTAGGGTTCCTTCTCCCTCTCTCCATGACAAGCAGAAGTGATGTTTAACTTATAGTAAGGACATGGAGTGTGTGGATCTGGTTTCCTCAGCCTATTGTACACATCCAGTGCTCTACCCAAATCTTCTTCTGGCTCTGCCCATCACTTGCCTGTGGCCTGCAAAAAGTTCCCTGCATCGCAGTGTGGCCCTAGAGCTGAAAAAAACTCCCCACTCCCACCCAACACACTTTGTGACCCTATGCTGAATGCCTGAACCAGACAGAGGACCTTCTCAGTAGTGGCACCCACCCTGTGGAACGCCCTCCCACCAGATGTCAAGGAGATAAATAACTACACAACTTTTAGAAGACATCTGAAGGCAGCCCCATATATGGAAGCTTTTAATGTTTGATATTTTATTTATGGTTTTTTTTATCTGTGGGAAGCTGCCCAGATTGGCTGGGGCAACCCATTCTGATTGGCATGGTAATCATCATCATCATCGTCCTCCTGGGGAGGCTCACTTGGCACCTTCTTTGTTACATATCTTTAGGTGTCAGGCAAAAACATTCCTCTTCTTCCCGGCTAATTAAACAATCAATGGCCTTTTAAACTATGCGGGTGGTGCTGTGGGTTAAACCACAGAGCCTAGGGCTTGCCAATCATAAGGTTGGCGGTTCAAATCCCCGTGATGGGGTGAGCTCCCGTTGCTCGGTCCCTGCTCCTGCCAACCTAGCAGTTCGAAAGCACGTCAAAGTGCAAGTAGATAAATAGGTACTGCTCCGGAAGGATGGTAAAACGCGGTTCCGTGCGCTGCTCTGGTTCACCAGAAGCGGCTTAGTCATGCTGGCCACATGACCCGGAAGCTGTACGCTGGCTCCCTCGGCCAATAAAGCGAGATGAGCGCCGCAACCCCAGAGTTGGTCACGACTAGACCTAATGGTCAGGGGTCCCTTTACCCTTTACCTTTATAACAATATTGCCTTTGTTTGTCATTATGGTATGCATTTTTTTGTTTTTATATTGTAAACTGCCCTGTGATCTTCGGATGAAAGGTGATAAAGAAATTTTAAAAATAATAATGATGAACAGGGCGATTCTCTAGTTCCGATCTTAGACGATACTTTTGAATACATGAGTGTACAGTTTTTTCCTGAGCTGTCCTTTTCTCCTTGAGAATTACATGATTAGGCATAGTTATTTAATAGAGTCGCATCAAAATGCCTTTGAGCTAGACAAGGTGACTAACCACATATATTTGTGCCGCTAGGGGACATCTAGAAGTGTGCTTAGGCCAGTTTGCTGGATTGCAAACTTTATAAAGATATTTTGATGGATGGATGGAAGCTGAAACTAAGGCAAGATTTGGGGGCTCTGAAGTTTACTTTTGTACCTTTGTTTTTCTGTCAATCAACACGTACTTTACGGGACAGTAGAGAGTGGGTAGCATCATCCAGACAAGTGAAAACATTTTAAAATCCAGATACTTTCAGTGGGAGAGTTAAAGCAGGGGTAGGCAACCTAAGGCCCGGGGGCCGGATGCTGCCCAATCACCTTCTCAATCCGGCCCACAGACGGTCCAGGAATCAGTGTGTTTTTACATGAGTAGAATGTATCCTTTTATTTAAAATGCATCTCTAGGTTATTTGTGGGGCCTGCCTGGTGTTTTTACATGAGCAGAATGTGTGCTTTTATTTAAAATGCATCTCTGGGTTATTTGTGGGGCATAGGAATTCGTTCATCCCCCCCCCCCAAAAAAATATAGTCCGACCCACCATATGGTCTGAGGGATGGTGGACCAGCCCACAGCTGAAAAAGGTTGCTGACCCCTGAGTTAAAGTATATGCTCAGTCTTCCTGCTGAAATCAAAGGAACTTAAATGTGCTCAACTCAGCTCATGTTCAGCCTTTTGGACTAAGGGCACAGCTTGAACAGATGGTGGAAGACCTGTGATGCAAGAGTAGATCTAAGCAAAAATACATAGAATCACAAAATTGTAGAGTTGTGAGGGACCCTGAGGACCATCTAGTCCAGCCTCCTGCAGTACAGGAATATGCAGCTATCCCATTCGGGGATCGAACCTGCAACCTTGGCAATTATCAGCATTACACTCTAACCAACTACTGGCTGCAGTTGTCAACAGAACGCTATGAGTGATGCATGAGGAGAAGAGAGGATGATGGTGGAAGCCCTGCATGGTGCAGTTGTTAAAGTGTTGGATTAGGACCTGGGAGACATGAATTCAAATCTCCACACAGCCTATGAAGCTCAGTGAGTGAGCTTTGTCCAAGTGTTAGCTCTCACCCCACACTGTTATTGAGATGATAAAATGAGAAGGTGAAGCTGTAGGTGGTTCCTTGAGCTCATTTGAGGAGAGGCAGGATATAGTAAGGATACAGTTTGTCTGTGCACCCCCCTTTTTTTAAAGGACCAGTTTTAAATAATTTTATCTTTTTCTTTTAAAATAATAGGGCGATATCTGATCTATTATACTCAGAGGACACTTATGGAACTTGATGGACCTGAATTGCATAAATCTTTTTATTTCAATAGGTGAGTATGAGTAACATTGGATCACACCCATGGTTAATTCTATATTATATTATATTATATTATATTATATTATATTATATTATATTATATTATATTATATTATATTAATTATATTATATTATATTATATTATATATATATAATATGGATGTCAGTGACCATTTCAAAACACTCCTAATTTCTAAAGCACTCCCCCCTCAAAAAGTGTTCACTTTTTCCAAAATGAAGTGGAAAGTTTTCTAAACTATGTTAGGAGCAAATAAGCTAAATTTGGTAGTTTCAGCCATTTCTGGGGGCAGGGGTTGGGGTTGGGGAACTAGGCTGTTAATAGAAGGTATGCCCACCCTATATGGAATCTGTGGCTGAATTCCTTGACACAACATACAGTAAACTGTGAAAGAGAGAGATATATTCATTCTGTCTCTTGAATTCCTGACAAACAAAGCCATCTGGTTGCCTTAATCAAGGCAGCATATTATGGGCAGGTCCTCTGACTAAGTATTAAACATACTGTACAGTGGCATTATTTATGACTTGGACCACTACTATATCACTCTATTACCCATACTTATAGAAAAAGACCCACTGTAAGTATAATTAGTTAATAAATCACCATGAGTGATAAACAGAATGATGGATGCAGGTTTCAGCTGATCACTTTTTTATTAAGGAGAGATAAATCAGCATCATATTGTTGCCGTAAACCTCTCAAATTGGTCAAAAATCCGGCGTGCCAAAATGCAGCAAGGGAGGGTGATTAACGTGTCAATTGTGCAGCAACAAATTGTTCCCGATAATTGATATCAATCAATCCTTTTAATTTCGCCACAGTCTAATGGGTGTCATACGTCATGCCTCTCTTCCTTCGCCTGCAAGCCGGCGCCTTTTGTTTCGGTCTTCCTTGGAACCGTCAGAAAGTGCTCTTTCCGCACAGTCCAAATTAGTCCTATGTTTGATTAGCACAAGGCGAGCCAGGAAGCTGGTTCTTGCTACATGTAATGCTGGGGTAAAATGGTGATTGGTTGTCTAGGGAAGTCCTCTCCATTTTGTGGTGTTTCTGCTGCAGCTTCTGGGTTCTGCATGACTTTTTGTGTGTTCACCGTGAGTTCAAAGGTCTGCTCCCTGATATATTTGCAATGAGTTTGCCTTGTGTTTTCCCACAATGTATAGTTATGGTTACATTTTTATGTAACAGGAGACTTGCCCTTACAGGACAGTGGGACTGTTTCCCTCGGGAGGTGATGGACTCTCCTTCCTTGGAGCAGAGGTTGGATGGCCATCTGTCATGGATGCTTGAATTGAGATTCCTGTATCACAGGACATTGGACCAGATTGACCCTCAGGGTCCCTTCCAACTCTACAGTTCTATGACCCGTCCCTGTTAGAATTCCTGCCCCATGATTGCAGTCATGGGATTTTTGTCTTTCACATGAAGGTATATGTTTTGACCCCACAGAGTGGGAAGTGGCGGAGACAGGATGTTTGTGTTACTGTGTTCCATGAAGTGGGACTATTGTCTTTTGTTCTTTTTGCTGCCTGATGCTGGAGAGAGAAGGAGCCATGTTGCAGTGCTCCATGTATGTTTATATGTAAATAAAGTAGATTAGCCAAAATTCTGTGCTGCTGAGGTCTGTCACGTGCATGATGCGTAAACTCTGCAGATCCCCAAGTGTGCTGGTGTCGGTTGGCACCAATTGCTGTGATGTTTGGGCAGAAGAAAGCTTTTGAAGCTCCTGAACAATCGACCAAGAGGGAGGGAACATGCCAGTCGGGCATGTGTCTCTGCCAGGGTCCTACTCGAGTGTAGGCTCAACTCCTGACAGTCCCACCCACCTTCAGTCAAGAAAAAGACCCAAATAATTCTCAAGCATAGCCATGGAAATCAAGTGACACACTCCCATTCCAAGGATAGGGAATGCCCCCATTGCCTCAGCATAATGCAATTAGTGCAGGAACTTGATTGAGCTTCCAGCAGTATCGGTTGGGGGCCAATGGAACTGGTACAGCTGCAGGCAGAGGACCCAAAGTTGGCACCAGAGCCAATGACAAGCACAGAGTTTGGTGAGGGTGGTGCACCATTCACTCTAATGGACCAGCCTCCATTGGCTTCTATTATGAAAGCAGAAATGTGAACCAAAGTAAGAAGGCAGAAGAAGGAGGAACAAGGCAAACTGTTGCACAGATACAGTATTTGAATGGAGCTTGAACACAGCTTTCGTTTATTCATATAAAGTGGAGGATAAGCTACAGCCTCCATTTCATCGAAACCCAACACCCTTCCAACAATCGCCCACTGCCGTGGCACCTCCATGCCGTCCTCCGTCACAAGCATCACCATTCTTCTCCATGTACATCTTATCTGTCAGGTATAATATCCTGCTGACATAGCGTCCTTTGCTATTATACTCACCATAATATAGGGACGATGAATATCGCCCCATAAGTGCCTCTTAAGTTAATGTAAAACTACATCTCGCAACATCGTGCATTCAACAAGCTGTCATTTCCCTCATAAATTCTGGAGAGCGTTTTTGCTTCCTGAAACGATTGGCTCGCAGATCCGCCTGAGAAATAATCACAACCCATGGCCTACCCTGAAAGCTGCAGCTGTAAATCAATCTCAAGGGTTTGTGACCGCTTGCATTCGCCCCCCCCTCCCCGCATCTGTCACTCTAGTTTACAGGGATACACAGCACTATTTAAAGACCAGGCATCTGTGTAACAACCAAGCAGGTGCCAGCATGTATATGCACAAATTTCATCGCCGTCAGAAACCATGGTGGCAAAAATCAAGCTAAGAGCTGGGTTTGGGAATGTAAGAAGAACTCTGCTGTTTCAGACCAAGAGGTAGTGGCCAGCCAGAGGCTTCTTGGAAGTTTATTAGTGCTGTGCTGAAAATTTCTCCTGCATTAAAAAACAAAACAATTCTCCATCAGCTAATGAGAAAAGAAATTGCATTTGAAAATTAGCAATTGGAAGATAAAATTATCATGGGTGCGTGTGTGCGGAGGGTTTATGTTGTCCTTACCTTCTTGGTTGAGAGATGTCTATGACTGCCCTGGCTTTCACCATCTCACCAGTGGTTTGCACTCTGCAGTCCTTCCAGGTGCCCAGGGTTCAATGAAAGCCCAGAGGAATTCATCCCAAGGTAACTCTTCCCATGGGTCTTTTTTCAGATCAGGAAGTGCAGGCAGCTGGGGAGCCTGCAGTGGGCCGGAGCAATGCTTACTGAAAAGAGAAATGCACACCCCAGCCTTTCCCATCTCACATTAGGTGAGCTCAAAAGCTCCCAAAGTTCTAAGGAAATTCTCAAGGTTCCCCTGAGAATGAGGCAGAAAAATAAAGCACCTCCCCACCCACCCGCTTTTTTGCTGGGGAAGAATTTTTTTGAGACATTGGAAGGGAGATTCTGATACAGCACTAAAGTTTACAAGGAGGGCACAAAGGCAGCAAACCACTTCTGCTTGTTGTTTCCAACAGCTGCATTTCTTTGTGTACTGCCTCTAAACATGTACTGCCTTTAAATGTGGAGAAGTCATGCCGAGATATATCCAGGTTCATGGTTTTTAGGGAGCAACAGTTGCTCAGTGGTACACATCATTCTTTGCCCACAGAAGCTTATCATCATCATCATTACTTTTAATTTGTATAGCATCTTTCTATCTTACAATACCCAAGGCGGTTTACAAGATGAAGAAGCAAAGAATGTACACCTTATAACAATCTAATGCAATACAAAAATGCGATAATAAAACATAACTTTAAAATAAGCAACCTAGATCAAATAAAGTAACATTCAACAATCCTTGAATGTATAGAATAATATTAAATATCAGCATATAAAAATTAAACAGAAATCCACTCTTAACAATTACAGTGGTACCTCGGGTTAAGAACTTAATTCGTTCCAGAGGTCCGTTTTTAACCTGAAACTGTTCTTAACCTGAGGTACCACTTTAGCTAAAGGGGCCTCCTGCTGCTGCCGTGCCGCCAGAGCACGATTTCTGTTCTCATCCTGAAGCAAAGTTCTTAACCTGAGGTACTATTTCTGGGTTAGTAGAGTCCGTAACTTGAAGCGTCTGTAACCTGAGGTACCACTGTACAATAAATAACTTCTAAACTACAATAAATAAAACAATGGCAAGCCACAGTGCATAAAATAATACAATACAAATTGAGAAGCAAAGACTGGAGGGTGTAGCAAGGCAGGTAGAAGAAGGCCTTGCCTGATGAAGTCTCTCCCCTCACAGTTCTTCCTACAGGCACAGCTCCCTTATGAGGACTCCCAGGGATGGAGGGTGGGGCAAGGCAGGCGGAAGAAGGTCTTGCCTGATGAAGTCTCTCCCCTCACCAGGTAACAGAGGTTACAAGTTCAATCCCTGTCCTCACCAGGTGATAGGCTCAGGTGATAGGAAAAACCTAGAATAGCAGGCAATATTGATCCAGATGGTCTGGTCTGTTATGAAAAATCTTCCTTCACTTTTGCTCTGATAAACTCCCATTGCGGAAATATCCCATGCTATTGCTTCCAGTAGATTCTTGCTAAGTTTCCTCCTCCCCCTTCAAAGTCTAGCATCCTTCATTTAGCCTGAGGGGTTTGTGATGGAAAGGTCTGCCTCCTACATGCACATGGACGTCATATGATTTCTCATTAGATTAAGGACTTAACCCATTGGGTCATAGATTTTCCCATGCTAATTTATATGTAGATAAGTTTCAAATTTAGAAATAAATACCATACTTTCAATAGAAATGCAATGCATCTCACCATAGTGAGAAGGTGATGATCAGGTGACCTGCTCATTCTGCTGTCCAGCTGCTAACTGTTGATGGCCTAATAATAATAATAATCATACCATGCCCATCTGGCTGGGTTTCTCCAGACATTCTGGGTGGCTTCCAGCCGAATATAAAAACATAATAAAACGTCAGACGTTAAAAGCTTCCCTATACAGAACTGCCTTCAGATGTCTTCTAAAAATATAGTTCTTTATCTCCTTGATATCTGATGTGAGGGCATTCCACAGAATCATAGAATCATAGAATTGGAAGGGAACCAAGGGTCATCTAGTCTAAGCCCCTGTAATGCAGGAATCTCAGCTAAAGCATCCATGACAGATGGCTATCCAGCCTATGCTTAGAAAATTCCAACTTCAGGGACCCAGTCTCTTTTCTCATGGTTCTTTATCTTTCAACCAGACTTGGACTGGACAACCCTTCAAATAGAGAATGCTTCAAAATAGAGGACTGCCCTATGTAAAGTAGGCCACATGGCCACCCCTGTTTCTTATTGTTTGATTACTCTACACTTGATGACTGGCAGCTGAATGAACTAAGAGGATCCATTGAAAGCATTGTGTTCAAGGTAACATGAATGCGATGGCTCATTCATGTCTGTAGGTCATCATGAGATGGGGCAGTCAAAGTAGCCCTGCTTGAGAGTCCCCTTCACATGATTATAATGATGTGAAGATGAGCATGATCCTGCTTCCCGGTCCTGCCTCCTCTGTCACCTCTTCACTACTCAGTCTACATGCCTCTCATAGGTTGCAAAGGAAACATATGCACAATTTAGAACACTGATCTTCCAGGGTTCTAAATCACATGGGAACTCTTCATGCTTAAAGTATTTTTCAAAACAACTTAAGGATAAGTACTACAGTGCTTTTAGTCTAACAACCAATCCAGTTTTAATGAATTGAGAATAACAGAAAATCAAACTCGTTTTCTGTTAATAAACTAAACAAACTTTAAAACAGCATCCTTTTAAATAATATTGCATTTTTTAAAAAAAGGATTCTAATTCTTATTATGTAAGCCTTGTAAATAGGGTTGATAAAGGTGGGTTGATAATAGCATAATGTAAGAAACAAATGAATAAATGGAGATGGAAAATGTATATGAGAACATAAGAAGTTGGATCAGACCAATGGGTCAATGCTGTTCCCACAGTGGCCAACCAGATGCCTATGAGAAGCCCACAAGCAGCAGCTGAGTGTGTGATCACTCTCCCTAGTTGTGATTCCCACTAGCCGTCATGCATACTGCCTCCAACAGGGCAGGTAGAACATAGCCATTGCAGCTAGTAGCCACTGATAGCCTTTATCATTGGTGAAACTTGCTCATTCCTCTTTTAAAGCCATCCAAGTTGGTGGGCATCGCTGTCCCTTGTGGTAGCAAATGCCATAGATGAATTTTGCACTTTGTGAAGATGCCCTGAATCAGGGGTTGGCAAGGTTTACCTCGCCTGGGCCGGTTCACTCCCACAGAGATCCCTCTGTGGGCTGGATTGTGTGCGCACCTGTGATTTCCGGTGTTTGCGCATGCACAGATGCGAATTCCGGCACCACGGAAGCAAGTCCCCGTGCCATGCTATGCTGGTTTAGCGTAGCGCGCGGGGACTCACCGAGCGGGCAGCTTGGTTGGGGGGCGGCTCGTGGACCGATTAAATGACCCCCGTGGGCCGCTTGTGGCCCATGGGCCTTAGGTTGCTGACCCCTGCCCTGAATCTTCCAACATTTAGCTTCCTTGGATGGCCCTATGTTCTCTAGTATCATGATGAGAGAAGGGTGGGGGGTGGAATACATTCAGCAAATATAGGCTTCCTAACCCCCATCTGGCAAGTGATACCTGCTGAAATTGCACATTGTAGAGGTGCTGATCCTCTGTCCTCCTGTATATGTGATCACCCTATTTATTTCTGCCATGATATAAACAGCTGCTGAAGACAAACCTGCCTGTGAGCTCTTTGGAAGGAAGAAAGGATTTCCCCTTTCCCTATCATCCCTGAAGCCATTTCTCCGCAGAGATGCCTTTGGGAGCCTTCAATAACACCAGCTCCCTTCTGCTTCCAAGTACCCCTGAACGAATGACCCTGCTAGTGGTGCAGTTTTTCCTCTCCCCCCTCTCTCCCTCCTTTGCCCTCCCCTCTCCCCTAACTTTGATTTGATCAGCCAAATCTGAAATGATGTGTGAAAGTAATGATATTTTGTAATTAAATCTCTGGTGATGGTGCCGCTAATTTGTGGTACATGCATTGTTCATAAGGAAAAAGGCATCAATTCATTTTCTGACTGGCTACTCCTGGGACTCATAATTAGACCAAGCTCATCTTTTGCTGCCTTGCATATTAAGGAGCTGCTGAGACGCAAAGAGAATTTGGGAAGCTTCTTCTTCTTTTTTTCTTCCCTGAAAAGGGGCGGGGGAGAGAAAAAACAAGGTCTAATAATGTTAGCTCAGTTAGAACCATCAAGGGATTTAAAACACACACAGGACACAGAGATGGGCTACAATCCACAGAAAACTTCTCTTGAGCAAACCTCACTGAGATACACAGGAGTTGCAAAAGATGCCCACTTTTACAGCTTGCAGACATTTCAATTAATTCCTCGCGGTGTGTACCTCTGTTGTGTCAATGATCCTTATGTTCTGTGAGTTCCCTTTTTGTCTTGCAAAACCAAATCCTTCATTTTCCCTTCCTTGATTCGTTTTTTTGTTCGATTCCTCCTTAGTTCTGGGGTGCTCTGCCCGCTGAGATCTGATCTATTCAGTCCTTCTCAGCATCTCACAACTTGTTTGTTTCAATTAGTTTATTCTTGATTGTGTCTGCTCATTTTCTCCTCCTCCAGTCACCACTTCCACTTTCCCCCTATTCTCTTGTCATACAATATTGCAGGCATTTTTGCTTAAGAAGGTGTCTCTGGAAGTGTGAACCAGGCATTTCATGGAATTACTGTACAATTGCAGAAATGAGGGGTTTTTTGCCTTTAGTTTACTGAGTTTGTAATCTTTTGTTTTTTATTACTGATCAATTTATTGAATCTATATACCACCCTTTATCCGAGGATCACAGGGTGGTTTATAATATAAAAACACAAAAAACACATAGCTTAATAACAAACAAAACAATACAACCCCCCACCCCCTATTTAAAAGGCCATAGGTTGCTTAATTAGCCAATGGCCTGGGAGCAAAGGAATGTTTTTGCATGGCACCTAAATATTTTAAAGCGGATAAAGGCTAAAAACTTCCCTTTAAATGTGAAAAGGTGGATTGTGGGCATGTTTACAGGTGTGCAATATTCTGCAAGGTGCTTTGACAAATGCTGCTTTGTTTAGGTCAAATGTGTTGCCCCCAATAGAAATATTCCATTCATTTTAGGCTGATCCACACTATATGTTTTGAACCTGAATATGGAAAGGACCCAGCTTTAAATAGCAACATGCACCTGCAATGCTGCAAATTGTGAAAGGTGCATGCATGTTTAAGCAGCCTGCTGTAATGCATACACACCACATATCACTGATGGCACCATGCAAAGATTTTGCCATCTAAACTCAGATTGACATTTCAAGGGTGTGGTGAACTAGATCTTGATGCCTGTAACTGCATTTTGAGGCATTGCTGAGTGGAAGCCATACTTTCGTTGCTGAACTCTTGTATACAACTCTAAAATAATATAACACACATTTTAAAGCTGCGAAACACTGGGTGAACGAGTGCAGATTTTTGTTTCTGGAAGGGATTCAGGGTTTCAGCTGGCAAAAGGACTTGCTCATGTATGTTTTCACTCGCTGCCCTTTGCCCACCCTTCCCAATGTATGCTTGACAGGTGACCCCGGCTAACCCTGCCTGCCTCTTTGATATACCCCGATTCTCACTACTGGGTGCTATTTGCAGACACAATGTGTCAAGTGAATATCAGAGACAACACAAAGCAGTACTGAGGATGCATCTATCTTCCTGAGCAGAGGGAGTTGATTCCAACAATAAATTCTGTAGCCAAGTACTCGTCTTATTTACTAACCAAGGCTTCATTATTTAAGTCAATCAATAGGAACAGGGCTGCAATCCTCCCTCACCCACCCTGTTATGCTGTTGGAAGTTTGGATGGACTCGATGCATTCCTCTGCCAGCTCCGCCAGCCTCCTGTTGGTTGTGAGTGCCCACTAGTGATGCTCCTGTGAGCAGAGACCAGCAGAAAGCCCCAAACTGGGGTGTTCTGAGGGCAACCTGGGGATGAGCCACTGAAACCCAAGCTGTTCTTACAGCCAGCAGCAGCTGGCATAGGTCCCTATCCAGATTCAATTTCTGTGCCAGGCTTGAGCTGGCAAATCTGCCCAAATCTGCCTCCCCTCCACCTTCCTCTGCTGTGAGTGGTAGGCTGCAGATGTGGCGGCCGCAGCCTATTTAGATTGCTTTGTAGAGTAGCAGATAATTTTTTGTTAAATATTACAATGACAAATATTAGTATAAGAAACACCAAATCATATGGACAGCTGGTGCCATCTAAGAAGATACATCCCCTCTGCTTCTAAGACAGAGATGGTCCTCCAGTGGTGTAGTGGAGCCAGTGTGGTGTAGTGGTTAAGAGTGGTAGACTCGTAATCTGGTGAACTGGGTTCGCGTCTCCGCTCCTCCACATGCAGCTGCTGGGTGACCTTGGGCTAGTCACACTTCTCTGAAGTCTCTCAGCCCCACTCACCTCACAGAGTGTTTGTTGTGGGGGAGGAAGGGAAAGGAGAATGTTAGCTGCTTAGAGACTCCTTCAGATAGTGATAAAGCAGGATATCAAATCCAAACTCTTCTTCTCCAGCTGTTTCTGAACTCAACCTCCCATCAGCCCCAGCCAGCAAGGTAAAAGATCAGGGATGATGGGAGCTGTAGTCCAACAACATCTCAAGGGCCACAGGTTCCCCATCCCTTTTCAAAGACCATGTCTGCTCTGAGGGATGTCTGTGCCATTGAATTTTTTTTTAAAAGCGCACACACCTGCTTTCACAAGTACACTTTTAAAAAAGTCAATTGCAGCTTGTTTTTGCTACAGGTCTCTCTGCACACTTTGCTGGGACTGAGCTCCGGTGAACACAGTGGAACTTCCCCCCAAAGAAACATTGGTTTCTTTCAATCTATTAATTAATTCAGACTCGTATTGACTCAATACTACTTTGATTGAATGACAGCCTTGGAATGGCCAGCTCTGCCAATGCAGTGGCAAATAAACTGCTCCTGATCACTTTAGTGAATCTTCACCCCAAGAAATAAAAGCACTTTAGTGCTGAAATAAGCTCCTGTTGCTTGAGAGGGTAGGTGCAAGCTGACCCTCAGAGAGGATGGAAGAGATGTATCTCATCTGACTTTGTCATATCCATATGTGCCCTGTGAGCCAATGCATACTGCATCACAAGAAAGCTGCAAGCTGCAAGGTGTTACCCACACATGTTGAGGCAATTAAAGAGCAGAACACTGATGCACTTACATTGCAGAGTATTAGATGCAGCTTTCCAGGATTTGCTATGGGTTGGAGTTTTGTGTTGCTTGGCGGTAAGGGATGCACAAGGCTGTCAAAACTGTCAATTTCAGCACATCCTCTTGAAATTTTGTCAGCGTTTTAGTGCAAATTTATCCTAATATGCACATTTTTAATTTGATGCATACATTTGCTTTTGCAAACCAGTGCCCTTCTGTCCATGTTAATGCACACTTAGTATACACATTTTTGTATCCAGTATACACATTTTTGATATTTCCTTGGCTGCAGAACCGAATTGCAAAATTCAGAAAGGGCGAATCTTGAAGGATGGGTGCTTTGCGGTCCACATATCATCTTGGAAAGGCCAAAAAATTAGGTAGGTTTGCCTTTAAATGCGAACTGAATCAAATTTATTCACCATCCATATTGGTGGTTGAGGACGCTTTTTTTTTTATATGCATTCCCATATATATCTATACTATGGCATCTGGTTTGCCACTGTGAGAACAGGATGCTGGACTAGATGGGCCTTTGATCTGACCCAGCAGGCCTCTTCCAATGCTGTTATGTCACAGACACATGTATATGAGTTAAGGAAATGTACGGTGCCTCACACAACCATTGCTTGCCGCTTGGTCTCATTCTGTTGCTGATTGTCCTGCATGCGTTGCCCCCTTTAACAGCTAGGCACTCCTTGAAGACTTTTCCTAATGGGCTCAGGAATGGGCATCATTCCTAACGGAGGAAGGTATCAACATTTCAAAACAGTTTAATTATTCCGAAAATGCTTAGCTATTAGCAGAGACAAGAGAGCTTAGGGCTATTTTTCAGCATTAATTTTCCATTTGAAATGAATTCCTTTTGGTTACACTTTTTAAATGTTTCTTTTAATTAGACGCAATTACTTCAGAAGAATCGCTTTTATTTCCATGCCTGAAATCTCAATGATAAAGCTGTTAACTGGCCAGGCTGAATGCTGTGTATGCCTCATTTAGCTGGTACACTAAAGTATATTGAACTAGGAAATTATACAGTGAATCAGCTATTAATTCATTTTATGATCCTTTCACTCTAACATCTTGAATGAGCTCTTCAGGGGGAAATTTAGTCACAATACATATAATTGTCCAACTATATATGTGACACTCATTTACGACCGTAAGGTTACCGGCACTCTGAGCCTAATCGGAGTGCAACTGTGCAAGCAGAGTTGACTCCTGACTCTGGAAAATATTAACAGGATCATTAATGCTCTTTTGACCAGAGAGAACTGGACCACATATCATGTGTTTAGCAAAGGAAATGAGAAGTCAGAGAAGTTACACACAAGAATTTGAAGTGGGGCTTAATTTGAGCCAAGGGTCCACTGGTGTGGTTTTCACTGTCAGTTCTCAGTCCTAGAAACAAAGATGTAATACAAAAGGAGAGAGTGCCTCTGAGTTCGTGGAGGGTTCATTTCCTCAGCTCTGAGTCAGGGTCTTCATGCATTGCAGCTCCTTGCCTCCCTCCATTGGCAAATGCTATTGTTGTGCATTACAGTGGGGAAATTCACTGAGTGGGTTAACGGAGGGATCACAGCTCAGTGAGAGAGCCCATGGTCCCAGAGTCTATCCCCTGGCCTTTCCAGTTCAAAAGGTCAGGTGGCAGGTGATGGGCAGAACAGCTGCCAGTCATAATCTTTTTCTATTATATCTTTTGGAAAGTGGTTTGCTTGTCTGTTTGCTGTGCATTTGGACACATCTTAAGGCACCACAACCAAATTTTGTTTGATGGTTCCTGAGATCAAGGAGTAGGTTTTAGTTATGATTTGGATACAATTGGGGGCCATTTTGAATAAAGATGGTGGGATGACTCTTCCATCCTCTCCCCCATTCTTTTTAATGTCTATATGAAGCCGCTGGGAGAGATCATCAGAGGGTATGGGTGTTCATTAGTATGCAGATGACACCCAGCTCTACTTCTCTTTTAAATCAGAACCAGTGAAGGCGGTGAATGTCCTGTGTGAGTGCCTGGAGGCGGATGGATGGCTGGCTAACAGATTGAGGTTGAATCCTGACAAGACAGAAGTACTGTTTTTTGGGGAAAGGGGGTGGGCGGGTGTGGGGGACTCCCTGGTCCTGAATGGGGTAAATGGGCCCCTGAAGGACCAGGTGCGCAGCCTGGGAGTCATTTTGGACTCACAGCTGTCCATGGAGGTGCAGGTTAATTCTGTGTCCAGGGCAGCTGTTTACCAGCTCCATCTGGTACGCAGGCTGAGACCCTATCTGCCCACAGAATGCCTCTCCAGAGTGGTGCATGATCTGGTTATCTCCCGCTTGGACTAGTGCAATGCATTCTGTGTGGGGCTACCTTTGAAAGTGACCCGGAAACTACAACTAATCCAGAATGCAGCAGCTAGACTGGTGACTGGGAGTGGCCGCCAGGACCATATAACACTGGTCCTGAGAGATCTGCATTGGCTCCCAGTAAGTTTCCGAGCACAATTCAAAGTATTGGTGCTGACCTTTAAAGCCCTAAATGGCCTCAGTCCAGTATACCTGAAGGAGCATCTCCACCCCCATCGTTCAGCCCGGACACTGAGATCCAGTGCTGAGGGCCTTCTGGCTGTTCCCTCATTGCAAGAAGTGAGGTTACAGGGAACCAGACAGAGGGCCTTGTCGGTAATGGCGCCCGCCCTGTGGAACGCCCTCCCATCAGATGTCAAGGAAATAAGCAGCTATCCTATTTTTAAAAGACATCTGAAGGCAGCCCTGTTTAGGGAAGTTTTTAATATTTAATGCTGCATTGTTTTTAATACTTGATTGGGAGCTGCCCAGAGTGGCTGGGGAAACTTAGCCAGATGGGCGGGGTATAAAGAATAAATTATTAATAATAATAATTAATTACAAACTGAACAGTTTTTACCACTGGTTGCATAGAATTCTTTATGCAAGCTGCTAGCAGATGATATTGGGCTAGGTGGACAATCTGATGTGGTATAAGGCAGATTCCTATATCCTGCAACACTCTCAGAGTAATGGGGAGGATCTTGAAGAGCTGTGTGAGACTAGTCCAGAAACTAGGAAGTAGGAAACCTCTGGTTCCAGAGTCACTTCAGATATGAATTCAGTATGCATTTATGTAAGCTGCTCGGCTCACCCTTAGAGTGGATGCATATCTTAGACTCAAGTAAAGGTGAGCAGCCTGCAGCCCTGCACTTCCTTCAGTATGCTCTCCCTGAAGCGGGGAGAGAGAAAGAGAAAGAATAAAAGAAAATCACTGGATGGAGGATGAATGGAAGGGAAAGAAGCGGAGCTTATGTGGTTGCTTGTACAGTCAAACCTTGGCTCCATTTTCTGCCCCAAACCCAGAAGTAACTGCTCTGGTTTTTTAATATGTCCAGAAGCCGAATATGCTACACGGCTTCTGTTTTGAGTTTCCCTATTGTATTGAGGCTTCCACTTTCAGTTTTTGGTTGTCGAATGTTTGGGAAGTCAAACGGTCTTCTAGAACGGATTACGTTCAACAACCGAGGTTTGACTATATGAATCGGTGTAAGTGAGAGACATAATTAATGGATGGTGGAGGAGTGAGTGAGAGAGAGAGAGATGGAGACAGAGACAGAGAGAAGTGTTCCATCTGATTTTTGCATTGGCCCTTCCCACTTTGTTTTGGCTCTGCCCAACAACACATGTACATGGCCCCTGATGACTTTCTTCCAGGTGAGCATGGCCGTTTACTCTGCAGATGTTGCTCATCCCTGCCTTAGAAGATTATTCACCATGCATTGGCTTGCAGGTCATCTTTAAGGACTCTGCTCCAAACTGGCGAGCAGAGTGAGCTAGCAGGGCCTCTTCTTCGCCAATGGCCTTGAACATCTGAATGGCACCAGGTTCAGTTAGAGAAGCCTTTCTCAACCTGTAGGTCCCCAGATGTTGTTGAACTACAACTCCCATCATCCCTAGCTAGCCAGGCCAGAGCTCAGGGATGACTGGAGTTGTAGTCCACCAACATCTGGGGACCCACAGGTTGAGAATCGCTGTGTTAGAGCATCAGACTTTGATCAGAGAGACCTGGGATCAAAAATCACTGCATAAAGCTCACAGAGTGATTTTAAGCCAGTCACTCATCATCACTCAGCCCTACATACCCCCAAGATTTCTGTGAAGATAAAGGAGCAGCAGTGGGCATGCATTCCACCCTTACTTCTTGAAGGAAGGGAAAGATAAAAGTGTATTAAATAATATTACCATTTGTGAATTGCTTACCCAAACTTTCCAAAAATCAGCTGGGGCAGGAAGCAACTTTGTGTGTGCTTCAAGTTGTTTTCGTGACCCTAATTAAGATTTGCAGTCTGCTTGTGTTTATCTGCATATGGGGCAGGGGGGAAACTTTGCATCTATATTTTCCCTGTTAAGTTTGTGATGAAAGATGATAGATGGCAACTCTCCAGGGTTTTATTTAATTTGTTGTTTTTTTTAAAACCTGATATACTTTTTAGTAACATGAAACCTAGTAAAAGTTCAGAAAAAGCCAAGTTTTTAAAATGAAAAGACTATAAACAGAAGGGTGAAGACAGCTGTAACATTATTTGTAGAGGTCTGGAAATGAGCTCATACTGAATCCAAATGCACATTTCCTTTCTTGAAGTGAGTTTCAAAAAAGCTCCAGCAGCAGCCTTTCAGAATGTTTAGTCTGAATTTAGAAAACCTAACTGAATGGCATTGATTGGACACTGCCTGTGACATCACCAATCCATCAGCCCTGTTAATCCTTGGGGCAGTTTTTTTTTTAAATAAAGAGTATTTGGGACTGTTGTTTAGATAAGATAGAGGTTAAATAAATGTACATGGGATAAATGTACACAAGTTGCTTAAAAAAAGAAGTGAATAGACTGTTTTGAATATGCAGGGAAATGGAAGAATGAATCAACATTCGACATGTTGGTGGCGTGCAAGAATTTGGGTTCCAAGTCAGGCTCACTCACACTGCAGCTGAAGCATTGCTACAATGCTATGTGCATGTTTATCGTAAGACACCAGCATTACACCATCAGAAGAAGTCAAAGTAACCATTGCAAATGGTTTGAACACAGGGTGTATGTACAGGATAGGTGGATGCAAGGGAGAGAGCACGGCTTTCTCTTAACACTTCACTATGCTTAACTATAGTCCAGGGAATCTGCAAACTTTCTATCCCTAAGGCTCACTTGAGAGGGGTGGAAATTACAGTGGCTCACTGCAAGGCCAGAGCCAGTCACCAAATAATGTCAGGTTCAAGGTGGAGTCTGTCATAATCTGCTGGCAATTACTGACATCATTTCCCACCGCAATTTAATCTGTCTTTGAAAATTGTGAGACACCAGTATATTAAAATGTCTTCCTGGAAAGATACCAGGATAATAAATAGACATTTATCAGGCTTCTGTGCTGGATCACTTTCCAATATATAGCCACCTTTTATGGCGGATTCCACACTGCATGCTTATTGCAGAATAGCCATGCTTTGCCCCATCACCTTTTATGGGATATCTGCATGACATCGTAAGCAAAGCATGATTCTCCACTGATATTTTCCCTCTTCAGCTTCTTCTCCCAACCTGCCTTGCCATAAGCAGAAAATCTGGCCTTTTTAATATATATGCAATGGAATAGCTTCACAATTACCCCAGGTATAGATGACCCATCACACAGCAATTCAATAGCTTTTCCATCCAGTTATGGCCTGTACATATTGCTTTAGTCATTCCCTTCTTTATGGCCCATTTCTCCTTTATAGGAATCAATTCTATCACTTTAACCCTTTCCTTCCTGGACAGCATTGTGTTTATAACGCAGCATGGAGGCAATCATGATCAGGAGTGCAGCAAGGGAGTTGGGGGGATATTTATTTATTTATTTACAAAATAATATTTATTGAAGTTTTTTTCAATCAAACCAAATTATATATTCCAAATTATACAAATTATCCAATAATCAAACAAATCCCAATGTTATGCCTAATTATGAATTATTATTATTTTTTAGCTGACTTCCCATGCTTCAAGATCAGAGGGAATCCTAATCTCATAGTTCTACTGCATTTCGAAATATTACAATAATTCCCTTAGTACATTCTGATGTTAATCCTTCATTATTTTCAACAGCCTCTGCGTTCATTCTGCAAGTGAGTTTAAGTCCAAATAAAATGTTTCTGTTTGGATTTTATGTCTTTACTCTTCTTCTTTATAGTCCAAATCTGTAGTCCAAGATTCCCCAATGTAAATTCACACCCTCTCTTCACAAACTGGTATTTCTGCCGAATCAGTCCAGGAGCCTTCCACTGCAGGTAGCTGCCGTATCGACACACAGTCCAGATCTAATCCCTAACCATTTCTGAATTCAACAAACGGTTTGCTATCCGGGATTACTAGAAGACTGGAATAGGCTGGAGCAGCTGAAATTGTGCTGTCAAGGAAATCTCTTTTATACACCTCTTGGGCTCAACATACAGTTCTGTGGCTCAGTGGTTGAGCATTTGCTTGACACGCAGAAGGTCCCAGGTTCATACCTTGGCATCTCCAGATAGGACTGGAAACATTCTTTGAAACCTTAGTGAGCCATTGCCAGCCAGTGTAGACAACCTTGAACTCAATGGACCAATGGTCTAACTCAGAACAAGGCAGCTCCCAAACATTTCCATGGTTTACAGTGCTGCATACAGTGACATGAATGAGGGGAAGCATTCAAAATGAAGTGTTGCTGTAACTGCACATAGTAATTGGTAATTATTAACTAATTATGTGCAGGATGGTGCACTGAGGATAGATCACTTTCATTAGCAAGCTAAATGGTGTTTGAATATATGTTTATCAAGGAAATATATACATGTTGCTTTGTTACAGTAACCAGAAGGAACAAAGGTAAGTTACAATATGTGCTTGGGCATGAGAATAGAATGGTGTAGAGGCAATTTATACCATAGGTCAAACATGGGGTGGGAGAAAAGTTTGCCATTGGGAGACAGGAACAACTTGGAAATCATAAGTAACAGCTCAAGCGATCCTAATCTGGGCCTAACCTCACCACTGGGAGAATCGGAGCAGGCAATTCACTGTTGCATCTATCAGTTCTCACTCATAAAAGTTGGGTGGATTTTTCCCCTGCATCAGGTTCAGGGTGGCCTTGCAGGGCCTCCCAAATTGGACCCCTCTCCTGTTAATGGTTTGGCTGAGAGACAGTGACTGGTCCTAAGTCACCCATTTAGCTTCATAGCTGAGTAAAGATTTGAACCTTGACAGGGGAGCCAACTTGGGCCCTAGGTTATGGGTGCCCAGTTCTCATGATGTGACGTCATGACATCCTGTTGTGATGTGACATCATGATGTCACATGTCCCACGGGCTCAGAACCTGACTTCCTGTGGCACCAGAAGTCAGTTTCTGGTGTCTTGCAAGGCCTTGGACAACATCTCTGAGGTCTCATGAGGCCTTGGATGTGACTTCCGGTGCTTTGCGAGACACTGGAAGTTGTGTTGGGGGCCCTGTGGTGTGGGTGCTAAGCACCCACAATTTTTTTGTGTGGGTGTTTGGGCCCCCAGGACACTGTATAGTTGGCGCCTCTGAACTTTGATCCTCCCAACCCTCTTAATCACTACAACTACATTGGTCCTCGTAAACCTATGTAAATAAATGACTTACTACTGTGTAAACATATAACCACATAATAAAGCTAGCTATCTCCACCTGTACCAGCAAGGAGGCTCTCTTAACTTTTGGTAGCTTGGTCAGCTCTATAGCCTTGCAAATGCATCTGAGAAATTTCCCCACATATCAGATAAAGAGCAGGGGCCCACCCCACCATCGTTTTTAGCCAGGAGGAAGAGCAAGAATTGGGCGAGACACATTTGGTCCCTGTGTTCAGATGCTTACCACTATGGCTTAGACCCTTGCTATTGTGAAAGAACTCTTACAGTAGTAAATATGTCTGGGGTCAAGGAGTGTATATGCCAGGGAGGGGGAACTTCAGGCCCTCCAGACGTTGTTGGACTTCCATGAGTCCCAGTCAGCTTGGCCATCCCAGAGACTTCAACTCCCAGGGACTATGGGAGTAATAGCCCCAGCAATAACTAGAGGGCCACATATTCTCCATCCCTGGTATATGCATTCATTCATTTATGTAAAAGCATTTCTGAAACCATTTGGTATCTTTTTAAAGAAAAATCTAAGCTGTATACAAAAATAGCATAAAAACCAATAATACAAGTTTATATATTTAAAAAGCAGGAATTCAGAAAAAAAAAACAGGGACTAACCCTATGGGTCAGGGAAAGCCTGGGCAATAGATGTTTCCACAAGACATGTGTCCTTCATATTTCTTTAATTAATTACTTTGCCCACCTTTCCATACCCATAAGCTTGCATACCAAGTAATGAAATAATAAAACAATTGCAATGACAACAGCAGAAAAAGAAACAAAACAAAACAAAACAGCGTACCCCAATTCCGGCACAGTACTTAGTTGAGTGGAAAGGGATGGGTTTTGTACCTTCTCTGGAAGGTCAATTGTGAGTGGGAATTAGGAGCTTCAGGGGGGAAGTTCACTCCACAGCCTTGGGGCAATTAACACCCAGTCTCTGCTTCTTGCCATCACTTTCTTATCTTGGTACTCAAGGCAGGGCCTGAGAAGAGGATCAAAGCTAATATAGGGGACAATACACTGCTTTCTTTCTTTCTTTTTTTAAAAGATATTTTATTGAAGTTTTACAAAAAGAAGAAAATTACAGAATAAAAAGAAAACTACAAAAACTACGAAAAATACAAAAGAAAAATAGAAAAAAAGATACAAAATACAGAAAAAGTAGATAGAAAGAATTAAAAACAAATCAATTTTTTCATATCTTAAATTTTGTTAAAAAAGGGAGGTGTGAGGAGGTCAGGGAAATAAGCAAACGAAAATACACTGCTTGCTTTCAATATAATTCAGTTCCCCTTAATTTATTGTTCTTTATGGCTTCCTATAAAATGGACGGTAGGGTTTTCTTTAAAAACAAAACAAGAACAAGAACAAAACACCAGCTCTTCAGCAGGAGAAGGTGAATGACCTTTCAAAGGAAGCAGGCCTGCCCCCTTTTCCTCCTGTTCATACCAGGAAGGCTTGAAAAATATGATTCAGTAAAGTTATTGAGTGCTGGGCCTTCCCATCTGTCTTCAAATGGCCCTTAAGCCTTCTTCTTTTTTCCCTCCTATCGAGTTCCATCTCATTGACTTCCTATAAAGACTAATATAGAGCCACAAGCACAGAGGCATGCCTGGAATGTGATACGTGCAACCTTCAAAAGAGGCCACCAAGATCAAAGTTGGAGTCATTCGGATGACAGGCAACAGGGAGTTGCTGTGAAGAATTGCTTGGTGAAAGTCAAAAGGCGATACCCAGCAGATACAGGCGCACAGTCAGTTGGTGAACACGAAGCTGGATCTCTCTTCTTCCTCATTCATATACTTTGGTTTGGCAGCCACCCTTGAAATATTGGGAAATCCCATTTTCATGGAAGTAACAAAGTTTGCCACTGGTGAGTATTTATTTTTGTTGCATTCATACCCCACACTAGCTCTCCCACTCATTTAATCTCTATGACAACTCTGTGAGGTAGGTTAGGCTGAGAGGCAGTGAATCTGTATTAGATACTGTCAATTAGTTCAGCCTTCTTTAGGCTGACATCCATCTGTCTTGGGAGACAGTGGAAGAGTGCGCCTTTGGAAATGAAGTCAAACAATAGAAGAGTTACAGCACCTGCTGTGGCTGTTGAGACCAATATGAGAGAGACATGCTTTGTTGCAGCTGAGGCAGATGAAGGCATCCGGTTGTGCTGATGCTCGTGTACCATGGTGTTCCTTCTCTCTGTGCTCCTCCTAGTGGCCGTTTGTTCTCTGGTCACTGCTGTGGATACATGACCTGAATGACTGTCTCCAGGTGCTGTGGTCATCTGCAAGGGATTCCCACACCAAGGAGTCAACGCTGCCAGCCTTCATGTCATGTTTGTAGACATGACCAATGGGCCTGGTGCCTGAAGCCAGCTCCCCAGAGAGCAAGTCCTTCCTGCCATCACCATTCTGCGGACATGACCAAGCCAGCACAGGATGTTAGGATTCTTGCTCCGTGTTTGCAGTCATGGGATTGTTGTCTGTAAAGGGAATTGGGGGTTGCTCGTGCGTAAGGGGGCTGCTGCTCTAGGCAACGTTGTCTGGCTAAACCTTTCCCTGGCTGGACAGCCCTTTCTCCGTGGCTGTGTCAGTCACTGGCAGAATCCGTCAGTGGGCGTTTCCTGAACTTCTTCCAACATAAAAGCTCTTTGACGCCAAGTCTCCGCCTAGCCTCCCTGCATGGAAGTCTTCTGCGCAGAGTGGGCGTGGCCAGTGGAGGTCCTGGGCTCTCCCCGCTGGTCTCTGTGGAAGAGTCTTGGAGCCATCTCTCTGAAGTCCTTCCCTGCTCCCCTTTCTTCCTGGTGTCACGCCGATTTCCTTCCCCAAAGGAAGTGTTCTCTCTCTCCCTGCTGGTCCCTTCTCCTGCATCGTTGGGGAGCCTTACCTCCACTCTTGGCTCTGATGGCAGTTCCCTGACATTGTCTATCACATGACGGTGCATGTTTTCATTCCACAGTGTGGGAAGTGATGGAGACAGGATGTTTTGGTATTATTGTGTTCCGTGATGTGGGACTATTGTCCTTTGTTTCTTTCTCTTTGCTGTCTGATGAGAAAGAGGAAGGAGCTAAGTCAGAATGCTCCAAGTGTATTATATGTAAATAAATGTAGATTAGCCAAAATGCTGTGCTACTGAGTTCTGTTACGCAAACTGCAAATACTCTGCAGGATCCCTAAGTGTGCTGATGCCTCTTGGTATCAGTCACTGTGATGTTTGGGATGGAGAAAGCTTTTGAAGCTCCCAAATGACCGACCAGGAGGGAGAGAATATGTCAGTCGGGCATGTGTCTCTGCAAGTAGGACGATCCTAACACATCTTCGTTTGAGACTCTGCCCTGCCATGTGATGCCCAAAATCTTCCTGATGTAGGTGTCAGTTTCCCATGTCTCACTATCGTAAAGCAGTGTGCTTAGCATGCAAGCCTGGTAGACCTTCATCTTGGTATTGGATGTTAGCATCACCTTCTCCCACACCCTTTTGAAAAGGTGGGCCATTGCCATACTTGTCTTGCCAGTACGCTCAGCGTATTGGCAAGGGTCCAGCTCAGGTCCAGCTCAGTGTTGATGGAGAGGTTGCTGGTTATGGTGAAATCCTGGTAGACACAATCATCTACCACCTCAAGCTTGTGGTCACCAGTGTTGATGCTTGGAGTGCTGGCAACATTCTGACCCAGGATGTTGGTCTCCATCATGCAGATGGTAAAAGCAAACTCCATACAGGCTTGGGCAAAACGGTTGATGAGACTCTGCAGAGCTTCCTTGGATTGCACTGTTAAGACAGCGCCATTAGATCACTGGAAACACTATCAATCTTCTGCAAATATGTTAGAAATAAGTCCCATTAAGTTGTACAGGATCATTAAAAGCTACCTTATACTGAGACAGACCATTGGTTCATGCAGCTCCATATTGTCTACATTGACTGGTAGTGGTTCTCCAGGATTTCAGACAAGCAACGTTCACACTTCTACCTGGAGATGCCAGGGATCAAATTCAGGACCTTCTACACAAAAAACATGTGCTGCACCATTGAGCTACAATGCTACTTCTGTTCAATGAGGCCTGCTCCCAGATAAGCGGGTACAGAATTGTAGCCCCAAAGACCAATATTTTATTTTGCAATATTATATATACTGAAGTTTTTAAAGTCTACCACTTTTTCTGCTCTCGTGTTTTGAGTAATATAAATATTCTGCCATCAATGTGTGGAAGACATATAGGGAAATAATAATTGTAATTTTAAAAAAGTCTAGTTCTCCATTAATTGATTAATGTAATAAGGGAAAGATAATACATTAGCATCTGTTTATATGGCTAATTAGCTATATTCATGAATTCATTGTAGCTTTCACAACTGTGCTACAAATGCCAACTGTAGCAGATCCCCCATAACTGTGTGTTGGTATACCTTGTCCATGTTGTACTAACACACACACCCAACTGTGTAACCCAACAATAACATCTAATGACATTCATTATCACGAAGGTGAACATTAGAAAGTGGGATAGCCAAATCACTGTACATCAAATGCATGTAGCTCTGCTTTTGTGGTCTGCAGCATAAACTTTTAATTATTAATTTCATGCTGTTTGCAATTATTTAACCCTCCAGACACTTTCACACTCTATGGCTTCATTACTGTTTTTAACAACTTCTTTGGTCACTAACCCAGAGCTGCAGAAATAGCAGGTTACATCCTTTGTGCAAGATGTCCACCTTTTCTTTCTTTCTTTTTAAAAGCAGCATGCATATATTCATGAGAATGAATGTTTATTCTTTATTTATTTTAAAGATGGAAGTCATTTTGGCTCTGGAACTTGAGTTGGAAGATGTCAAAAGCAGGGTTTGTGTGTTGAAAGCACATGTAGAGGGGCTGTGGGCAGGGGCGAACGAAGGCTAACCGACACCTGGGGCGGGGCAAACCACTGGCTGCGCACGCAGTGTGCCGCTATGTACGATGCATGTGTGGTGTCACTACGTAGGGCACATGTGCGGTGTCGCTATGTACAGCACATGCATGTGACACCGCGCATGCGTTGTACATAGCGGTTTGCCGCCGGCGCCGCTCGAACGCCATACGGACAATGGTGGGATCCTTTGTGGCTGCAGTCATGAACAGAGGGTCCTCCACATGTGGCTGCAGTGGTGTGATGGCTGCTTGTGCCGCTGCGCCCGGGGGTGGCAGGATGAACACCATGCCTTCTTGTCACCCCCCCCAGACATGGCATTCGGGGCGCACCCCGCCTTGCGACACCAGTGGCTGTGGGGGCCATGGGACTCACTGCCACTCTCACATTCATGCGTCCAACTGACTTTGGAGGAAGCTCTACATGAAAACGGGGTCCTTACTTACATAGAGGAGCTCCACGTAAATGCATATGCATGACAGTAGAACTTCTGACATCCACTGAATGCATGGATAAAGGGGGAGGCCTGGGCAGGGCTCTTCCCTAACTCCTGAGAGGGCCAGCTATTTGAACCTGTACCTACTTACCTGGGAGCAAGCCCATTTGAACTGGCAGGACTTATTCAGAGGTTCCGAGTAGGCGTGTCTCGAATGCTAAAGTATCAATGGAAGCACACACACAATGATCAGAAACTTGCAGGCAGTTCCAAGGAGTAGCTGTTTTTAAATTACGAAACTGTTTTGTCACTATTTTTGATTTTACAGCTTTCTCCTTGCAAGCATCATGTTCCTCCTGGCTTGCGAGATGTTGAACTCGATGCCAAAGCAAGTATCAACTCTGGATGAAACTGCTGTAGTCACCTGTGATTTTCACACCTTCTCAAGCTCCCACACTGTCCTCAGCTTTGCTTTCAAACTGCGCTGTGTGGTATTATTATTTCTTTTTTAAAAAATGAAAAATACATATGTGATAAAAACATCTGATGCTGCAGGTGCAACCATCTGCTCCATCTCCAGCTGCTGCGACTGCTTCTGTATATCAAACCTTTCCTGAATTTTCTTCAAAATCTCTAAAATCAACCAAGAGCATCTGATTAGCAATGCCATCCATTTGCCATGTTTAAGCAGATAAAATTCATATAGTGGGGATCTTGGGCTCTTTCCCGTGAATACAGAATTACAGAGTTGCAGAGAGGAACCTTGTAAGCCATGCTTGCTTTTTGCCTGCCCTCCGGGGCGTAGCGTGGGGGGTGCAGGGGGGGCCGGCCGCACCGGGCGCAACATCTGGGGGTTAGGGTTAGGGGCGCAAATCCACGGGTTAGAGGGCGCAAATTACTTGCCTTGCCCCGGGTGCTGACAACCCACGCTACGCCACTGCCTGCCCTTGAACACTTTTGTCCACAGAGATTGCCCTCTATTGCATGGCTTTTGGGTGGTTTACCCAACCTCTTGACACATCATTCATCTAGAAGTGTGTTCTCTGAATTGGTTTTTTAAATAATAATAATAATAATAATAATAATAATAAGAAGAAGAAGAAGAAGAAGAAGAAATAAAAATAATTTCTGCACCCAGATGACTCACATGTTTTACCAAGAAAAGCAGAATCCTATGACTTGCATACATTATGCAAATTGATTCTATTTTGCATAATTCCCTCTTTGTTTTGCATAATTTATCATGCAATTTCTACCATTTTGCATATTTCATTCTGGTTTTGCTAAGTGTGGGGAAGAGTAAGGAACTATGCAGGTGGGGGCTGAAGCCAGATCCCAGTGGCAGAACAAGAGCTTTGCATTCGGAAGTTCCCATTTTCCAATCCCTAAACTGACCTGGAAAAGACTGCTGCTTGAAACCTAGACAGGCATGGCCAGTCATGCTGGCAGGTTTTGAGCTAGATGGAACAATGGCCTGACTTGGTATAATATCTTATCTTCTTATCATATGGCAGGACAGAGTTTAAAACAAAGATGCGCTCTCCCAAGTCAACAACTACCGTATATACTCTCTCCAGAAACTAAAATTGTATTTGTTCAGCTCTCTGGCTTCGAAGCTTTCAGCAAGTATTGCTCAAACACTTCCAAGTATCTATAACCATGAGGGCTAGAAACATGTTTTGCATAAGAAGAGAAAGTTGAAGTTCTCCAGAAGCTGAAGACTGCAACCAATACCACATTCTGTACATTTCTCTGTATTGCCTGAAGGATTTGTAGCAGACATATATCCTTGCACTCTTCTTATACAACCTTGCTTTTTGTCCTCTGCTGTCCTATAGCTTGGGACACGGGTGGTGCTGTGGGTTAAACCACAGAGTCTAGGACTTGCTGATCAGAAGGTCGGGAGTTCGAATCCCAGCGACTGGGTGAGCTCCCGTTGCTCGGTCCCAGCTCCTGCCAACATAGCAGTTTGAAAGCACGTCAAAGTGCAAGTAGATAAATAGGTACCGCTCCAGCGGGAAGGTAAACGGCGTTTCTGTGTGCTGCTCTGGTTCGCCAGAAGCGGCTTAGTCATGCTGGCCACATGACCTGGAAGCTGTACGCCAGCTCCCTCAGCCAGTAAAGCAAGAGGAGCGCCGCAACCCCAGAGTCGGTTACGACTGGACCTAACAGTCAGGGGTCCTTTTACCTTTATCCTATAGCTCAATCACCTCAAGAAGAACAATTTCTTTTTATTTCCTTGGGACCAAACAGCAGTCAGAAAGAGAAGTGAAGCTGAAGAAGAATCCTCATTGGTAACCTGTAGCATCCAATGCAAAAAGGCACACCCTCTTCTCTCTTCTTTCCTTCCACTATGCACCAATTGGTATCAACTTCACTTTGGAGAGATAGAGAAAAACCACCTCACACACAGCAGCAGATGCAAGGATCATTTGTAAGGCTAGCTCTTTCCCAAATTTCCATACAACTCACACAAATCAAGAGGTTTTCCCCCCTCAGATGGAGTAATCTGCCTTTCTCATCCGGCAACTTAATACAGAGCAGGCATTGGTAGAAATATAGCAAACTCTGATAGTAATGTGCTACTGGAATCAATATCTTTATCTTCTGTGCTTCCATATAAAGTATCTCGAGACAGACCATTTAAAAGAATGCCATCAAACACAGAAAACCCAGCGCTTGCAGATCTCTGAAAGAAAGAACTTGCGATTGACTTCTTTAATGGCTGGTTGTGACATCACCGAAAATTTTCCAATACAATGAAACAAATCTTGCAGCACATTAAACTAGAAGTGATATCTAAGACAGTGCCTGGGTTTTTGTTGGTGCCTATATATCCAAGGTCAGAGGATTTTATATCCATTGTTAGATGGCAACTGGTAATGGTTCAGAGGGAAGCATTATTTCAATGAGAAAATATGGATGATGTCAAATGAGCCATTTGGTGATTACACCAAATCAATTTGGTCCTTTGCTAAGAAATGATCATGTAATATTTTCCCAATAAGCTGATCAAGATTAGAACCATAGCCCCCACATAAACGCCCCTGCTTTAGGGGGAAGAGAAGTAATCACATTCCTGGCTCATGGTATACGAGGAATGCTTTTATTTAACAATGTATATTTTGTCTTTTTCTTTGACTTGAATATTTGATTTAAGCCACAGAGTTCTTTGCTAACCATCATCCATTTCAGGAGCATTTGATGGCTAGACTGATGGATGGGAAAGGCAGGCTTTTAACAGAAGTTGTAAACAGGGACAAGAGGAGGCATTCCACCAACTACTGTATGCATTTTCCAAATGCAACTTAGGGATTCACATCAGAGCTTACTGTATGCTGGCAGATGTTTTCATCCCTATTTAATTTGCATAGGCCACATGGCATTACCATTACAAAACACCAATGCTGATGCTTCCTCGTTGTAAATTTGGGTTTACCCAATACAGGGATAATCCAAACCACTAAAGTAGGTGGAATATACTCGGAGTCGAGTTTGGATTTCATGCTCTTTATTCAGCTCATAGTAGCGAGGAATGAAAGTTCCCCCCCACTATCTGCTTTATATACATTATTTACACTATGGGCCACACGTGATTGGATAATTCCGGGATTCTCCTGTAGGCCAATCAGGTTGCGGATTCACTTCTACCTGGAGCTGGATTGGGTGGCTCCTGCAGAACAATCATACTGCTGCATTGTTCTAGGACCAATCAGACTTCTGCATTCTGAATCCTATTATTCTAGGACCAATCAGACTGCTGCATTTTGGACCCTATTGTTCTAGGACCAATCAGACTGCTGCATTTTGGATCCTATTCAACTCAGTACATAACAGTAGGGGTCACAAAGGATTTGTTTCAGTGTTTTGGGGGTGGGTGACCAATCAACACTTTCTACTTACTGCCTACTACTTCCTCAAGGCTTTCATTTCTTTGCTGGCCATGCTCATAACTATTTCTGGTGTGCTACTGAAAGGAGGAGCATAATCTATCTACCTATATCTGTCTGTCTGTCTATCTATCTATGCTATCTGGGGGTCCAGGGGGGGGGGGGCCAAGGGCCCCCAAATTTTCAACCAGGGGACTGGACCTGTCCCAAAATCCGCAGCGATCTTGCATGCACACCGCATGACATGCTCAACTTAACCATGCAGTCCGCATGGCATGCTAGCGTCACTCACACATGCCCCAGGAGTGCGCACGATATGTCAGCATCTCATGCGACGTGCATGACTGATGTCTGCACAATGTGTGCACATGGCACCAGCACACTGCATGGCATGCCGATGTCATTTGTGCATGTCATTGCGTGGCGCCTGCCCCCTCACTCGTGAGGGAAAGGCGATGTGCTTCTATCTATCTATCTAGCCATCCCTCGACCTACTCACCTATCTCTTTTGATCCCTCATATTTCCACAAAACCAGAGAAAGGCACCAGGAAACCACACCAAACATCTCTACACCAGATATTGTAGCAATCTGAAAAGTGATTGCTGAGAATTTACGATTGCTTTTGTTTCTTTTCCATCCCTGCTCATGACTCTTTCCCCCCCAACCTCTATTAGCTCATAGTTTAAATGAATAATAGAAACTCACCCCTCCTTTCATGTCTAGAGGTTCTGCCTGGTTCGGCCTCTCCTCTTGGCCTGATCTAGTTGAAGTTTGCACACACTGAAAAACTGTTCCACATGTACAAAGATCCTGTCATTCAGGTAGGATGGTCACTTGAGCTGCTTATCTTTCTTATTATCAGTTCCCTAGCTCAATTATTTAGAAGTGGGGGTGGGTACCTTGATTTATTGTTGCCTAGAGGAAAGACCTGCCAAATCAATCACTGTGGAATCTACTTGTATTTGCTGGATATTATTTAATATTATATTAAGTTATAAAAGCAGGGGATTTTCCTTGCCAGTTGGTTGTAATGTTATTGACTGCCCTGTCAACTAAATCACACCCAGGGCCAAGTTTTCAAAAGCAGCTTAAATTTATGGCTGCCATTTTGCACAGGCAATTTGTAACAAAAGACAAACTCTGATTCTGCATGGAGAAATCAAGACTGCACACCCATCAAAAGCAACAACCACACTAGCAGCACAACTTGAGAGCCCTGGCTAAAGCTGTTTGTGAAAGTTGATTGATATATAGCTTAAGCACAACACTAAGGGTGGAACTTGAATTGCAACTTACAAATTACACTCCTGTTTCTCATTCTGTGTCCCCTCAATAATGTGTATGGGACATTCAGAGCATAATGTGATGTGATGTCATAGCCATCATTTATTTCATGTACAAATTGCTTCCTATGAAGCACCTTGAAGCATTTCAGAGTCTGTCTGTAATATTTTGTCCCATATGGGACACATCGCTGTCAACTTTTCCCTTTTTTAAAGGGAAAATCCCTTATTCCAAATAGGATTCCTCGCAAGAAAAGGGGAAAGTTGACAGCTATGGTGGGACATGGACCCATGACCTTTAGATTAAGGGTGCCATGCTCTACCAACTGAGCTACTCTCACCTATGGTATCACACCATTGTAGAGTTTGAAGATACCCCCAAGGTTCATCTATTCCAAACCTGTGCAGATGCTGAATCACATTAAAGCATCCCTGACAGACAATTTCAAATAAGTAGATAGGGAAAAAAATTAAAACAACTACATGCATGCAAAAAACGGCATATTCTATACAAAAACTATTCATGACAAACTCAGATACTGACTGGGATAGATAAAAACAAAAAATTCCACTGTAGCAGGTGCTAAAAAGACATTAAATAAGGCACCTGCCTTTAGTGCGGCATGGTGTGGAATGGAACTCCTGATAAGATGGTATCTACAGATTGCCGTCTCCTACAAAGCACAATGATTGGTTCAGTGCAAAAAGATGAGACAATGTAAAGAGATGAGACCATCTTTGAGGTCGCCATCACACTGTGAATAAAGATCCATTCACTTCTTTAACTTTCCATATCCATTTCTTTCTTTGGTGGCGGCTGCTGAAAGTATACCTAGCCACTGCTGTTGATGTTTATGCAATGCTGCAACTCACCTCTCAATGGATTTTAGAGTTCTAGAAAGCAGTGTTATTCCCAAGGCATCGTTTACAAAAAGAGGAAGTTCCCTGTTTCAATCTGGAGTGAGGAATAGGGTCCCTTGCTGGGATGCTGCTTGCTTCATCAAGTTACCTGCCAGAATACTGTGAAAACAATGGAGTGTAGAGGCCAATTCATCACATGAGGCGAAATGACATTTTGAAGGCTTGGAAGGTCCTACTTTGGATTGCCCATCCTTCTCAGTTGGCTTCCTCTGTCCTTCTCCCCCTCCTCTTCACTCAGTGGTTAACAATTAACCCTCGGTTAATGCACAGGTTTGCTGACGGCGGCAGGAGGAAGTCCCCATGTTGCCATGTTCAGGAAGCTGTCCACAGTCGAAGATAACAATGCATGCCTGTTCTGTCATTGAGAAGCCAGACTGCCACCTGCCTCCACTGCCTGATGCACAACTGTTCAAAGTCTTCCTTTCAAAAGCTACTCTTTCCAAGGCGATGCGTTGTTCTAATACTTGCTGACACAGTGGGCTGTGGATGGGTGGGTGGGAGTCCTTTGAAGCTCATAGAGAGTTCTGATCGCTTTTGATGTCGTTGACACACTCATTGTTAGCACTAGCGAAGAAGAATCTTGTATCCAAACTTCTTCTCCATCCCCAAATGTTGGAGCCAACTGGACTCTTGGACATTGGTGTTGAACAGTCAAACTTCAAGATGCTTTTTACTTCTTTGCCCCTCTATCCTTTACAAACTGACAAGAAGGTAGATGTTCTCCTTCTCACCAACCTAACTGCAACTCCACCACGGTATTCCAAATGCACTTACGCCATAGATGTGTACAATGGCTTCATATTGACAGTCATTGTGCGATGACAGCCGGTGGAGGATCCTGCTATAGGTCAGAGGGCTGAGTTATCTTTTAACTTTAAAACAACTCCTTTTAGAGATCAGGCCTCCCACAATTGTAACCCACCAATCTGAATGCAGCCCACCAAACTGAAAGCATTTGATTTTCATTATGTCCATTGTCTCAATTTAATTTACTCTTGCTTAGTATTGCACAAAATTGTTGTGAGGTTTGACTTTTGTTACAAAAAGTGCAATTTCAGAGGCAGAAAATGCTTGCTCAAAAGCCCCACCTTCCCCTCTTTTCCACATTTGGGCAGCTGTTTGCAGCTGTTGCCCCCTATCTACTTTGGGTAGGAATGTTGGAGAATTCCAATGAGAGCATGAAGAGGAGCAGAAATGGTCATTGTTTGCTTACTTTTCTCATGTCAGGAATGGAAATAAATCCAGCAAATATGGTAGGTATTCACGGTTGTCCTTGCTTTCAGTCTTTCAGTAATTGATTACATTTCCCTCCCATTTGCAGTGAAATGAATGCAGTGGAACAATTTGATGACAACTTAATTTACGGAAGCTGCACAATACATTAGTAAGTTACGTAATTCTATCACAAGGAAAAGCAAGATGCATAACAGTTTTTCTTGGAAGGTGAACTGCAGCAGAATAGAAACACTGCTGCATGCAATGTATACAGGGCAGAACAGAAAGTGTTATAGTCTCTCTCGGTATATCTTCACAGCATGAACTCATCCAGTCAGGGATCACATAGTGAACATGGCAATGTGATGGATCTTGTGGTACGACATAGCCAGTCAGACTTGGCTTTGTGATCACATCACTGAAGATGAATGAATCCCCTCGTTGCCCTCACTTTGAAGGACTATGTCCTCATTACTCGGGCTCCCCAGGCTGATGTTCCCTGACTTGCTATATTATTCTGGCAGATTCATTGTCCACAGGAACTTCAAAGCAAGAGTCCATTCCCTATCCCATGGAACCGGGATGTCATTTGTAATTGGGGCATTTACAAATGGGACAGAATGGGGATGGGGATGTGCATTCAGATATGCATCCAATTGTGCATCTCATTGAAAGTAATGGAGTGTGGATGAATGACATGTTCCTTCAGATGCATATTTCATCCTTCTCCCCCATGTTACTTTCAACAAGCTAATTGAGTGAATCTGCATTCCCATTCCCATACTGCCTCAACTAGCCAGCTACACAGGAATAGATCAGAGTAATGTAGTACTGGCCTCTGTGGCAAGAGCAATTCATTTCCCTTTTCCAACATCCACACAAATAATTCTGTATCCTTTTGCAGAAGGAGAAAAAAAATGCCCAAAGGGAAGAGGGGGCATTTTTGTCAGAGGGAGTCTGTTTGTGTGAACTTGTCACAAAATGCCATATCCTGCTTTTGGTTCATTACATTTTGCTGCACTGTCTGATTACCATGGCCAACCTTCCTGGAAGCCATGCCCCATGATGCTTCAGGCTAATGAACAGGGATGCAAATACACTATGTGAAAGCTATGGAGCAGGGGTCGGCAATCTAAGGCCCATGGGCCACAAACGGCCCATGGGGGTCATTTAACTGGCCCATGGACCCCCACCACCTGCTTGCTCGGCTCCCATGCGCTGTGCTAAACCGGTGCGGAGCAGAGCGGGGACCGCCTTCTGCAATGCTGGCCGGCTTCCCATTGGCTGCAGGAAGCTCCGGCAGCCAATGGGAAGCTGCACACACCTCCTCCGCACTGGAAGGAGCACCAGAAATAGCATTTGCGCATGCGTGCGTGCACACTCCGGCCCACCATGGCATCTGCGGGACCGTGAACCGGCCCAAGCTACAAAAACTTTGCTATCCCATGCTATGGAGCCTTTTTCTCTTCTTGATATGTTCTCACTGGGGTTGATCCCAATACATTTTGCTGCCTGAAGGACTAGATGCCATCTTCCCCCAATTCCACGTATAGAAGTCAATTAGACTGGCCGTTGAATCTTGCTTTCCAGTGACAATTGCACTTCCATGTCAGGCTTTTTGATGGGGTGCCGAACAGGCTGTGTGGTGCACCAGCTCTGTCCTCCAATAGAGGGAAATGCTGCTCCTTAGCATATGCCACCTGAGGCAGTTGCTTCACTTTGCTTAATGGTAGGGTTAATCCCCATAGAGACCTGGCTCAAAATATACCTTACTTTCCATTCATCTCAAAGCTCTATCATGAATTCCCTGGGTATCAGTGAAATCCCTCAGGGAGAGCACACAATTCAAAGAATTTGCTTTACTAATTTTCCCCAAGCGCCCTCTTGGAGGGCTCTGACCCTAAAACCACCCCATTTCACTGACACAGCCAGATGGCATGAATCCTATAGTTCCTGACATGACAGCTATATCACTTTTACAGTGCATAATTTTAGGAGATGCAGTGAGATGATGAGAGCCTGGAGGGGGAGCTGGATGTGACAACATGATCTCTTTAGCTGCAAGTTTCTCACTTCATTTCTTAAATACCAGACTAATGACTTGCTGGATCTGCCAAAAATTACCCTCCATAAAATCCCAAGCATCTTGGCATCCCACAGTTACTGAATAACTTACCGGCACAGTTCTGTGTTAAAGTTCTTATCTGCCAGACAGGAGCAGGAGGATCATGCCAGTCCAGATTTCTACAGGGCTATTTGATTTTTTCTTTTGCATGAATAGTCCACCCCCCAATCTTAAAAGGAGGGCATTTCATGTGTGGTTCCGCCTCCAGTGCAGCTGTTCAGATTGAGCTAATCTGTAAATCATTTTCACCTGCAGGGCAGGCTAGTGGTGCTCTTGCAAAATATTAGCCAATGCTGAGTAGGAATGGATGCAGACAAATTCATGGAGGGCAAGTCTATCAAAGGCTACTAGTCATGATGGCTGTTTTCTACTCCCATTGTCTGAAGCAGTATGCCTTTGAATATTTGGTTGTTTAATTGGTGCTAATATTGACATAGTGAGGAGGAGGCTTAAACTTGTCATTAGTTTTTCACCTTTGGTTGGGAAAGTGCTGTTGCACTCAGGTTCTTCCTATAGGCTTCCCACAGGCATCTGGTTGGTCACTGTGAGTAAAGGAAGCTGGACTAGATGAGTCACTGGATCCATCAGGACTCTCCTTATGTTCTTATGCTTAGGATATGATTTATTTATATTGCCTGTATTTTTATTGTTGTTTGATGGTTGCAAATCACCTTGATACCTCACTGTAGAAGGTTATAAATACATAAAGTTGTAATAATAATAATAATAATAATAATAATAATAATAATGTAAGACGATTTCATTGAGTATCCAAACCCTTAAACTTCTTTGAAGTTCTAGGCACCATATTCTTAGGAGTCTTCTGTTTCACCATTCAGACTAGGGGTGGAAGACACTAGGCCCAGTCACTGTGCTTGTCTCCAAATGCCATGCCTTCATGGAAAGCCACAAGGTCTGTCTGTCAGCAAAATGAATTCAGTGACCACTAGTTAATAATTGAACTAACAGGATGAGGACACCCAGGGTCTGTGCTTCAAGAACAACAAGCCTAAGACACAAGAGTGGGAGGGAAACGGGGTGGGGGAGGCTGGGAGGAGTTCCTTGTGCTATTCGGAAACAAAAGAAACAAGACTGAAAGCAGGAGTGATGGAGCTGCTTGAGCTGATTATGGCTAGATAAGGGTCCTAAAATGCTGGCTTGGCGGTTTCTGTTCCTCTGCCAAAATAACAGACAAGGGCATAAAATTTTAGATCAATCAAATGAGCATTCGAAGACATGCCAGAGACTTGTGACTTCCATGAAGCTTGAGATTTACTGAAAACCACCTTAATCCAGTTCCTTATGTGAGTAGGTAGCATTGGTATCTAGACCAGATATGCCAATAAAGGTTTGAGATTGAGCTACCGTCAACATCTAGACCCATGCACTGAAGTAGAATGGAAGAAAAATTAAATAACTAAAATGGTGATAATAAGTTATGGATACACAACTGTATTCCTTCTGATGGTCCCATTCTTTCTGGCTAGTACATAAAAATATCCTTTTCTTGCAGTGGCCAACCAGACGCCTGTGAGAAACCCTCAAGCTGGCCATGAGCACAACTGCACTCTGCCCATCTGTGATACCCAGCATTTGCTATCCAGTATCTGACAGTGAGGCAGAGCAGAGACATTGCGGCTAGCAGCCATTGATAGACTTGCCATCTAATCATCTTCTAAAGCCACCCAAGTTGGTGGCCATCACTGCTTCCCTTGGGAACATGTTCCACAGTTCAGCTAAGTGTTGCATGGAGAAGTGCTTTCTTTCAGTGCATAATATATACATTTGTTGCCTCTGTAAGATTCCAGATCTAATCTTCAGCTTCTTTCCAGCCAAAGGATCTCAACCTGGAAAGCAACCCTGGAGTGCCACTGCTTGTTGGAGGGCTGGGCAGACCACCAAAGTGACTCAGTACAAAGTGTGGCCACATATGGATGTTTACGCTCTTCTGAAACATGGCGTGCCATCCTAGCTTGCCAACTGGTATCTCAACCAGGCACTCAGAATTTCAAAGATGAAATACACAGAAAACAAACTTGTAACATGCACATACACACAGAGAGAGCTATAAACACACTATGGGGTTTCTTTTAATTTTCAGTTCAGTCAGAGCTGCAGGGTTGAGCCCCTCTGAAAATGAGGCCAACAGCAACTTCAAAACATATTTCAACACGAGCGGGTACCTTTTATCCTTTAAATATCCAAATGGCCACTTCTGCAGGCCTGTAGCCTTGGCTCGAACTTCACTTATTTTGCTTCCTTTCATCCCAGCTGCAGCTCTTCAGGATTTATCTCTATGGTTAACTTCCCCTTTCATAATATTAGCACAGTTGAAGCACTTGCTTTTCCTGTTGCAGGCAGTGATTATATAGCAAATTAACCACAAGCTGTTCAGTCCAAGTCCAGCAGTTGGAAAGATGCTCTTCTGAGTAATGGCTTGTGTAGTTGATGCTTTCATCTGTAATTTGCATGTGTAATAAATGCAGAAATTAAAAAGAAAAAAACCACCCATATTCCTGGATCTATATGTTCAAGAAAAGGCTTGAATGGGAAAGATAGGCTGCAAGAGAGAACACAAGGACCTTAGAAGTTAAACAGGCTGCCGGAGGCCAGCATAACTTGGTTTCTACCTAAACAGCTATAGATAGCTGTTTTCTTTACCTCCCTGCCCAAGCTCACTATGGAGATAAAATGGTGGGTCTACAAAAGATTTTGAAGGCAGATAGTACTCAGTCGGAAGACAGGAAGCTGTCTTATACCAAGTCAGACAATGGGGCCATCTAGCTTAATACTGTCAACACTGACTTGTGGGGGTTCCCCACAGATTCAGGTCTTACCTAGTCCTACCTGGAGATGATGGGGATTGAACCAAGACCTTCTACTTAAAAAGCAGATGCTCTACAGAAGAGCTGCAGCCCTTCTCCCACAGTCCACCCAACTTTGGAGTTGTCCGGAGTGCGCATGTGACGTCACAAAGTGGGAAGAGGCTCCAAGGCCTGCCACAGGTAGGCCCAGCGAGGCCTTCACAGTTTACTGCTTATTTGAAACACTTATTTGAAACAAGTGCAAATCCACAGAAAACCCAGTTGATTCAGCAGTAAAGCACAGGCTTTCCCAGAGAAAGTAGGTGGACAAAAGAAAAACATCTCAGACACATGCCTAGAAATTACAGGACAAATGTATGCATAGACGAGCCCTTAGTCAATGTTTCCATTTAACTATGTACCAAAACCCCAATATCCCTTTCCTGGTCAGTCACCACCAGTTCAGACCGCATCAGTGAAAGTACGGTTAGGATTTTGGCTCTTGAAACTTAAAAAGTGACCAATAAACTTAGTTATTATGAGAAATGAAAGCCTAGTCAAATCCTTGAGAGCCAGTGTGGTGTAGTGGTTAAGAGCGGTAGTCTCATAATCTGGGGAACTGGGTTCGCGTCTCCGCTCCTCCACATGCAGCTGGGCCAGTCACACTTCTTTGTTTTTTTTTTTTTTTTTTTTTTTTTTTTTTTTTTTTTTTTAAATTCCAGTTGGGCAGCTCTGAGCAGCCTGTGAAAACTGGATCCAATGCCAGCTTCTTTTTTTTTTTTTTTTTTATAATATATTTATTAAAGTTTTCAAATAAAACATATATTAGATAAGCACTTATCATTGTCCATTTAACATCTCTCAATTGTTACATGGGACTCCCCCACACCTCCCGCATACACTTACATCATTATTAAATTAATTTCAAACAAATTATCATTTAACTCATCTTAATTAATAATCTTAATTTGGTTTGACATATAATTCAGCCTTAAATCTAATTTGATGGTAGACAATTGTCTGCACTGGCATCCAATTCAGCACTCAGCCAAATTACAATATTTTTGTAAATAGATCTTAAATTTCCTCCAGTCTTCTTCCATCCTTTCTTCTCCCTGGTCTCGAATTCTGCCGGTCATCTCGGCTAATTGCATATAGTCCATCAGTTGCATCTGCCATTCTTCCACAGTGGGTAGCTCCTGAGTTTTCCAATTCTTGGCAATTAATATTCTTGCTGCTGTTGTTGCGTACAAAAAGAATGTTCTGTCCTCTTTTAACACACTCTGGCCGACAATACCCAGGAGAAAGGCCTCTGATTTCTTAGTAAAGGTGTATTTAAACACCTTTTTTAATTCATTATATATCTTCTCCCAAAAGGCCTTCACTCTAGGGCAGGTCCACCAGAGGTGAAAAAATGTTCCTTCATTTTCCTTACATTTCCAACATTTGCTATCAGACGAATGGTATATTTTAGCCAGTTTAACAGGGGTCACGTACCATCTATACATCATTTTCATCACATTTTCCTTCAACGCATTACATGCAGTGAAGTTCAGCCCAGAGGTCCACAACCTTTCCCAATCTTCAAACATAATATTATACCCAATATCCTGCGCCCATTTTATCATTGTTGATTTTACCATTTCGTCATGTGTGTTCCATTTCAGCAGCAAGTTATACATTCTTGAGAGTACCTTAGTCTTAGGTTCTAACAGTTCAGTTTCTAACTTTGACTTTTCCACTTGGAATCCTAGCTTTTTGTCATTTTTAAACACTTCTTTAATCTGAGCATAGTGTAACCAGTCTCGCACTTTGTCTCTCATCTTTTCTAAACTCTGCAATTTCCAGTTGTCACCATCCTTTTCTATTATCTCCCAATATTTTGGCCAGTTGGCCTCCATATTGGCTCTTTTCCGAGCCTTAGCCTCCAGGGGTGACAGCCACCTCGGAGTTTTATTCTCCAGTAAGTCTTTATATTTTGTCCAGACATTAAAAACTGATTTTCTGACAATATGGTTCTTGAAGGCCTTATTTATCTTAGCTTTATCATACCATAAATATGCATGCCATCCAAACGCATTATTAAAACCTTCCAAATCCAAGACATCCGTATCTTCAAGAAGTAACCAATCTTTTAACCAGCAGAAGGCTGCAGCTTCATAATACAACTTTAAATCTGGCAGGGCAAAGCCCCCTCTTTCTTTCGCATCTGTTAATATTTTAAATTTGATTCTGGGCTTTTTGCCCTGCCAGACAAATTTAGAAATATCTTTCTGCCACTTCCGGAAGCACTCTGTCTTGTCTACAATCTGCAATGTCTGAAACAGAAATAACATTTTTGGCAATACATTCATCTTGATGGCAGCTATTCGGCCTAACAAAGAAAGTTTTAATCTTGACCAACTATCCAAGTCTCTCTTAATCTCTGACCAACATTTTTCATAATTATCTTTAAATAAACTCAGATTTTTTGCTGTTATGTTTACCCCTAGGTATTTAACTTTTTTAACCACATTTAGTTCTGTCTCTTTCTGAAGCTGTTCCAACTCAATATCTGTCATGTTTTTCCCCAAAACTTTAGTTTTTTGCTTATTTAACTTAAATCCTGCCACTCGACCGAAGTTTTGAATCAGTTGTAGTACTCTTTTCAAACTAGACTCCGGCTCCTGTAATGTCAGAACTAGGTCATCTGCAAAAGCTTTAAGTTTATATTGTTTCGCTCCGACCTGAATCCCTTCCACCAACCGGTCCCCCCTAATCATATTCAGGAGCACTTCCAGAACCGAAATAAACAGTAATGGGGAAATCGGGCAGCCTTGTCGTGTACCTTTTTCAATTTTAAACTCTTCTGTAACCACATTGTTAACTATCAGTTTAGCCTTTTGTTCTGAATATATTGCCTCAATCCCGTTCTCAAACCCCCGTCCCACTCCCATTTCTTTTAAATTCCCCTTCATAAATTTCCAAGAAATGTTGTCAAAGGCTTTCTCCGCGTCTATAAAAATTAAAACTGCTTTAGTGTTTATGTTTGTTTGTAAAAGTTCCAATATGTCTATGATGTTCCTTGTGTTAGTAAACATATGTCTGCCCGGGAGAAAGCCTGCCTGGTCTTTATGGATTATCTCACTTAAAACTTTCTTAAATCTTCGTGCCAAAACATCTGCAAATATTTTGTAATCCACATTTAAAAGGGAGATGGGACGGTAATTCTTGAGTTGTGTCTTTTCAGTTTCTGACTTTGGAATCAATGTGATAAATGCTTCTTTCCACGATTCAGGCGCCTTCTTCCCCTCCATTATTTCATTACTGACCTCCAACAAAGGTTGTATCAAATAATCCTTCAATATCTTATAGTAGTTAGAGGTCAGTCCATCTGGCCCTGGTGATTTGCCCTGTTTCAGACTCAGGATGGCCTGTTCAATCTCTTGTCGTGTTATTTTGCCATTTAAAATTGTTCTATTTTCTTCTGACAGCTTTGCTAATCCATTTCTCTCCAAAAATTGTGTAATCTCTATTTCATCTTGTGGCCCTTGAGTATATAACTTTTTAAAATACCTCTGGAAGCACTTTCTAATCTCTCCCGGGTTCTGAATGTTCCTTCCTTCAACCTCTAAGTTTGTTACTGTATTTAATCTTTGTCTCCTTTTCAACTGCCAAGCTAGCAGTTTCCCACATTTATTTGCCGATTCAAAAGTTTTTTGTTTCATTGTTTTAATCTTCCATTCTATTTCCTGATTTATCAGCTTGGAATATTGCGCCTGATAAAGTTTAATTTCTCTCAGAATCGGTTGGGACTTCGGGTTAGATCTTAACTTCTTCTCCAACTCTTTGATACTTTTCAGAATTTTATCTTTCTTTTCATTTTGCAGTCTTTTCTTTAAGGAATTCTGTTGAATCAAGAACCCTCTCATCACAGCTTTACTTGCATCCCAGATAGTTCTTTTTTCCACCGTAGTGTTCAAATTAATCTCAAAATAGTCCTTTAAGGTTTTTTGGGCCTTCTTTACAATTCTTTGATCTCTAAACAGGCCATCATTCATCTTCCATCTAAAGGAGCCGATTGGGATCAATGTCATATCCATTCTCAAGGCGTTATGGTCGGAGCATGTTTTGGGGCAGATTTCCACCTTCCTCACCTTAGGTGCCAGACTTCTAGTTATCCATATTTGGTCGATTCGTGTCCAAGTCAGTTGAGCTTCAGAAAAGAATGTTCCTTCTCTTCCCAGGGGGTTTCTAACTCTCCAGATGTCAACCCAGTCCATATTGTCAGTCATTTCAAAAAAGGTCTTAGGTAGTCTTCCCTCTTTAGTAATGTTCTGGTTCTGTGACTTATCCATATTTGTTGATACGACCCCGTTCATGTCCCCCATCATGATGACGTTGTTGTAATCCAGATAATCCAGCATGATCTCGTGCAACTTCTTATAAAAATCCGATTTTCCTTCATTTGGAGCATAAATTCCTAATATCAAAATTTTTTCTCCTTGATACTGTACTTCTATTGCGAGGATTCTTCCACTTTCATCTTTAAAGAGAAATTTTGGTGAAAGGCTCTCTTTTGCATAGATCACTACACCTCTCTTTTTAACTGTATCCGATGATATAAATTCTTGACCAAGCCTTTTATTTATTAACACCTTTCTATGGAGCCTAATCACATGTGTTTCTTGTAAGCATATAATGTCCAATTGTTCCTTTTTTAAAATATGAAAAATTTTAGACCTTTTTTCGGGACTGTTACAGCCATTTATGTTCCAACTCAAAAGCTGCAGAGACATCCTGGATAGGTCTGGTTATTCTTTCTGGGGTGGTACCTTGTTCTCCGGTCCTTGAGGATCCGAGGGGGCGGGCTCCCCTGGAAGTTCTGGCGCTGGCAATCCAAGTCCTTTGTGGAGGTCTTCTCCGTGTGCTCCCAAAAACTTGTCTCTATCTTCCACTGTTTTGATTTTGATCTTTCTCCCTCTGTAGGTAAAGGATAATCCTTGTGGAAACTCCCACCTGAAGATAATTGCGTTGCTTCTCAACAGTCTTGCCAATTCCGTGTAGTTAGATCTAAGGTCCAGCAACTGCTTAGGAATGTCCTTGTAGATTTCAATTCTCTTGCCCAAAATGTCTAGTGACTTTTCGTAGTGCAGGCCCAAAATCTTGTCCCTTTCCTCCTTTGATCTCAGTGTTATCAAACAATCTCTGGGCTTCTCTGTCCTTCTGACTCTGCCAAGCCTGAAAGCAGATACAATTTTAAAGTCTTTTTCCTCTAACTTCCAAAACTTGGCAAATTCCTTAGTTAGAAATTCAATAAAATTATCTTCTTCCACCTCTGGTATTGACCGTATCCTCAAGTTGGTCTCCCTGTTTCGCAGTTCTGTCATCAAAAAGTAAATCTGATGTTCTCCAACTTGTTTGCTGAGTGGTCTTACTTCTTTCTCAAGTTCTTCCAATCTTTGACTAGTATCTTCAGCCAGTTTGCGATTTTCACCTACAGCCTCCTTTAATTCTCCAATAGACTGGGCATTCTGTGCAACTTGTCCAGTCAGCTTATTCAAGCTTTCTGTGTTCTGTTCAATTTTAGCTGTATGCAAATCAGCCTTCTTGTCCAGAGCCTCCAGTTTCTCCAAAATTTTCTCCAAGACAGAGCTACTTGTCCCTGAAGCCATATCTCCCAGGTGCAGCTCCTCTGTCTCACCCTCCCCTGCCTGTATTAGGGAGGCCGCCTCTATGTCTGGAGGCAAAGTGGAAGGCAAGGCCGGCACAGAAGATCTACGCTGTGAGGCTGCAGATAAAGTTAGAGTTGTTTGTTTAGTCCTTCCTCTTCTCCTTGCGCCACTCATTCCAAAGTTATCTGTAATCCAAGGTCAATCCAAGTTGTTCCCATGAGAAAGCAGAGTCCCAGATGCAATAGTCAAACAGAGGCCGGGAAAGGGAAAGTAAAACAAAGTCACTGCTGTAAGTCCAAAATCCTCTAGAGGGAGCTTAATACGTCTTCAGGGAAAAGATCAAATCCAAGTTAAACTTATAAATTTAAATCCATGTCTATCGCCTCCACAATGTATTATTTTTAGCAGAGTAAAACTTAAAGCAAAACAGTGTTTCTTACAGTGCCTTGACTGCAACAGTTTCAAAGTATCCAGTTCCAACTCAGAATGTTTCAAAACCTAAATTCAATGTATCCAAAGTTGCAAACTGGTGCTCATCCAGGCAGCTCCAGCACCAGAGATTCTTATTTATTTTATAATCCACTGGTGCCACAGAAGAAGGATATCAGTGCACCCCAAATATGACCAGCAAAAGTCAATAGCTCAAAGTCTTTCACTCAGAAAACTGCTTTAACAGGGTGCCAGCATTTAGTTAACGCATAACTTTTTGTCTCCACTCCTCCTGCTCTTTGCTTAAAGTTCAGTATAGCGGGAGATGGGCTTCCTGCTTATCCTCACTCCGTTTTCAGCCAGATTTCAACTTTTTTTTTTGAAGTCTCTCAGCCCCACTCACCTCACAGAGTGTTTGTTGTGGGGGAGGAAGGGAAAGGAGAATGTTAGCCGCTTTGAGACTCCTTTAAGGGAGTGAAAGGTGGGATATCAAATCCAAACTCCTCCTCTTCTTCTTCTTCTTCTTCTTCTTCTTCTTCTTCTTCTTCTTCTATTGCCTTTATGCAGTGGCGGAGCTTCATGCTCCGGCACTGGGGTGTGTGTGTGGAGAGCAGGCAGGGGCATGGCTGGCGCGTGTCCTGGGCGCGTGGAGCCCAGCATAGGGGGGGCAGCCACGATGGCACCCCACTGGCATTGTGCTGCCGGGGGTGGTGCGCTCCCTCCGCACCCCTCTTCCCCCACCAGTGCCTTTATAGTTGGCTAAGAGTTGGAGACTGGGAGTCGGACTATTGAATATAAGTGAGACTTACAAACTGGAGGAAAGAGCTAAAATCAGAAGAAATAAGTTAGGATGGAGAATGCTGCAGAGGAACCAGACTCCAGAGACAAAAGAAACTCAACTGAAAGCAAGGAGTCTGGAAGGTGCGCTGCCAATGGACTAGGATTGCTTTACTGCTAGCTTTTTGGCTCATGTAGCTAAACAGTCTGTCTAGGCTAGGTTCAGATAAATGTGTTTTTGCATGCTCTTCTGATATTTGCTCTTATGGCTAACTGCTAAAACTGTTTTAAAATCTGGTTTTCTCCTAGAAAGAGTAACTGCTGCTTTTCATAACTTTTAGCACTCGCTAAATTTGTTGTTGGTTTGGCCTTCATCTATTGCCTTGTTTTCCAATCTGTGCCCTTTTTTTATCATACCACCCAGTGCTGTGAGTTGGTTAACAGAGGTTATAGGGCTGTTTTAGCAGAGGAATCAAGGAAATAAAGGCTTCCACTTGGTGTCAGTCATCAGGATGACAGGAGGGGCTACATTAGCTGGTTTGATTTCCTCCCCTCCTTCTCACAGTGCGGGCTACAGCCTGTGCTGTCACAATATCCATTTAAATCTATGTGCCCCAGCAACAAGATGTACTATCCTACAATGGGGAGACCTAACTTCTATAGACCTGAGGCAGGGGGCTGACACTTGAAGAATGACACACCTAGCAGCCAATCACACAAGCTGCAGAAAGGATCTTCCTAAACTGTACATGTAAGGACACTGAAACCAGAAAATAAGGACTTGTTCCTGGTAAACAGAGACCATTGGAGGCACCACATCTGAATTCTACTGCCCCGTTGCACTGAAGGCATAGTTTGCAACTGTAGCAGAATCTGATGTTTTCTTGGCATAGGTGATAGTTCAGACAGGTTTATGCAAGTCGATTGGGTGGCTATGACAGTGTGAGACTATAACAATTGTATCAAGTTCAGCTGGAGTACTGCAGGTGAGCATGTACACACACACACACACACACACACACACACACGAGGAGGAGGAGGAGGAGGAGGAGGAGGAGGAGGAGGAGGAGGGCAAAAAGGATTGAATCTTACTGGAGACTAGTGAGATTCTATAAACATAATCAAAATGTAATAGAAACTTTTTGGAAATGCTGTTAGAAGGAGAAAGCATCAATCTTCATGGAACTCCACTCAACAGGCTTTCTCCAGCTAATCAATCATGGTCAAGACATGGGCTGTCCCATCTGTCTGTGCAAGGGACCAGGAGGAGATTGCTAAGTCCCTGGGCTGAAGCTACCATCTCAATGCGAGGCAATTCATCATGCAGGAAGGGGAGGGAAAATAATGTAACACTAATAAAGTAGTCCCCCTCCCCTCCGCACGGTTTCCAATGAATTTTTAGTAAATGAGCCCAAACTGTAGGGAGGGAAGGAAGGAGAAGGAAGGAAGCTAGCTAGCTAGAGAATGCTGTTTATAAGATGCACATCGCTAAACAGCAACAATAACTGTCATCTGCATACAAGTTCTTGTAGCAAAGATTGAACTCACCACTTCATCAGGTCACATTCAGGCGAGGAACAAATATATACTAAAGAGATAATGTCTTCCCACCGTCATCCTGCCACAGACAAGAGGGTGGAAGTTTTGAGTGTTTTCAGATGCCAGATTTGTAGGGCAAACACCACAGAGTAAACAAATTTGGTGCAATATTATCAGCACAACCCCCCTCAAAAATATAAATAATTCTTGGCTATCTGCCCCTGTTTTCTTTCCTGCTGGGGGTCAGCCACTAATAGTATGTGCAAATGCAAAGGATATTTGAATCTTTTTTTGCTTTTAGTTCCACCAGGCAAAATGTCAAATTCTACTTCCTGGTTCTGGTCCCTTCAGGGGCATATATAGGGCAGTGTGACTGGCACCGCTGTACTGGGGGCCGAGTCTAGGGGGCGCCGCAGGGCATTGCAACTATGATGTGGTGGATTGAACAGAATAGGTGAGAGATGGGTAGGCGGGGTATGTGTGCCAAAATTTGGGATTGCCCAGGGCACCACTGAAAATGGAGAGACCAAAGTCTTGTCCCTGGTCCCTTTGGCCTAAAGTGGGCAGGCTTCAGGTTTGCGGGATCTGCTTTGATTTTTTAGTAGAACACCAAGATCCACTAACCAGTGCCAGGTGCTATTGGGCTTGGCTATGGGGGCAAAGCCTGATGTGGCTTGTGGCGAACACAATTACTGTCTGCAACTTGTGATCCACACAACTGGAAGTCTGCTCCCCTTCCCTGGGGGTTGGTGTTGTTGACCGGCAATCAGGCCCCCCCAGTGACCCGGCTGGAGGGCGGAGGGTCGCTGCCCGCGTCATGGGGACTCCTTGCCATGTCACGTCCCCGGCCGTCCAATCGGCGCAGCCAGGGGCATGGCCGGAGACTGTTTTAACTGTGGCGCGGCCAGGGGGGGACCTCCTTTTCTCTTCTCGCCGGATTTTCCAGCCCACCCGCCCTCTTTTTATGCGTTGCTATGACAGCGACCTTGCTATGCACATATGTTGGCCACCATATTGATGGGGTCAGGTAGGAATTTTTCCACTTGGCAAATTGACACCAGCCACTTGGTTTTTGCCTACCTTGTAGCAATCATCACAACTTTGTAAGGTTAGGCATTGGGTAAAGCTTTGTTTATGGGAGGGGTGGTTGTAGCCTCCGCCTGCCCCTCCTTGATAAGCGTATCCTTTGAAAGGGATCCAAGGGTGTGGATCCTGTCTGAAGCCTGGGCGTGGGCTAGTGCCATGCCACGACCCATCAGGGACACTGGGGGGGTCCCCCGATGTGACGTATGTCATAGGGCTCCCCCTACTAGTGGTTTACCCTTAGTGAGACTCCCTGCAGATGGACAGAAGTAGGGATATAGTCTGGTTTCACCCAATGCCTAAGCCAAACTGCTCACATCTGTAACCAATAAAGTTGTGGCCTATTTTATCCCATTAACCTAAAATATTCATGTCTGTGTGTTTATTATATAAGGGAACTGTGGGGCCCGGGGCCTTAGCACACAATAACTTGCATGCACACGTGCAAATATGCATCTGAATTACTCTCTCTCAGCTTGAGTCTGCCCATCTTACAACTAGAGAAAACTTACAAAATGTTTTGAACACTTGAAAGCACTATACAAATATATATATACAATGACATTAATAAGAACTTGCTGGACTATACCAATGGACCATCTATTCCAGCCTCCTGTTCTCACACGGACCCCTGACTGTTAAGTCCAGTCGTGAACGACTCTGGGGTTGCGGTGCTCATCTCACTTTACTGGCTGAGCCATAATTTGCTGCTGGGTCAGAATCAAGCCAGAGTCTGTTGAAAGGTTATTACAGTGCTTGTTGGGTAACAACAAGGTTGCTGGGTAATGTAGTCACTTGCTTCAGCTTGAGGACCTGTGCAAAATTATTAAATTTAAATAATCCACATTTTTGCGTAATCCACTGCTAACTGGACTAAACTAAATCAACCAGCAAACCAACAACTTGCCCTGCTTTTGCGTATTAGACCTGCAGAAATCAGCAGTTGAAGCTTTCCACTTCATGGATGGAGAGAAATATCACCACCTGTTAACTGCTGCAGGTCAAATGGCTGTTAGAAGCACCACAAAGAACAGAGCCAGTTCAAAAGCAGCCAGCCCTATGTAGACAGACTTGCCAGAACATATCTCTATATAGGTCACTATAAAATGGTGCTGTCAAAAGACTGTTTTGAAAAAAAGAAAAGAAACTGAATGGCATTGCCAGTGAGATGAAAGACTGATAGCGAGCACATCTTGTCCTCACAATATTGTGCTTTCTTCACTCAGAATTATTTTAAAGTATTTTAATCTGCATTGGTTTCCATGGGACAATTATGCCGGTACATAGATCTTTCCTACTGATACGAATTAGAGGGTAAAAGTGTTTCACTTTTTGGATCTTGTCATCTATTTCTACCCCTGCAATAACAGGCAATTTGATTCTCCAGTGTAATTATTATCGACAGTATCTGATGGTATGGATCCCAACATTCAAGTACTTCATTATTAAATAGTTATTGATATAGCACCTTAACAGCCTACCTGCCTTCCAATGACACTCAGCACAGTGTACATGTAGTTCACAGGTGATCTTTCCTTGGAGCACTGGCCAGACTCAAACCTGCTCAGCCAGTGGTGAATTTTGATGTATTGGAGCTCAGATAGGCATTGTTTCCAAGGAGCAAGAACCACTGAATTCAATAGTCCTGACTGCTGAGTATAGGCACATCCCTAACATACATTTAAAGCACTCTTATATCACTTTAATCGTCATGGCTATCCACAAAGTATCCTGGGAACTGTAGTTTATTAAAAATGCTGGGTATTGCGGCTCTCTAACAACTCTCAGCACCCTTAACAAATGATAGGTTTGCAGGATGGTATGCAATGTGGCAGGGCTGGCCCAAGAGGCGTTCCTACATATAATGTGTTCCTTAGAGACGGGATCTGCTGCCCATGTGGATTCTGCTGCCTGAGGCACTCAGCTCACCTTGCCTCATGGGTGGGCCAGCCCTGGAATGTGGTACAGGTTGTATGGTGTGGATGTGACTAACATAAGTTCAACTTGTAAAGCACAATAAAGCTTTAACAAAGTATCTTCAGCCAGCTGATATGCCACTTTTTGCTTTTCAATGATGCAAAAGATCTATCTATAGAATTCGGTCAGACTGGCCGCTGAATCTTATTTCAACTCCAGTGATGGGACAGCATCCTTCACCAACCTTGAGGGCAGCAGGCTAGCTTACCGGGTGCAGAGCAGGTGACGTGTGGCACACACTGTTCTCTCCAACACTTCATGACCATTCTCCACCCTTCAGCATCTGCCACATGAGACAGAAGCCTAATTCTGTCCAAGAGTAGGCAAAACACTTGTTTTCTGACCCACCATCTTCTAGAGAGCATAGGAAGGTGTCTTACACCATGTTGGACCATTGGTCCATCTAGCCTAGTGCTTACTCCAGGCTAGCTTAGGATTTACTCAAGTCTAATGCGCCATCGAATCTAATGCACGCCTCAATTTTCAGAACCTTGAAAGCAAAAAAAGTCTTTGCCAGTGAAAGTAAATGTGCCATCGAATATAATGCACACCTTAATTTCCGTGATGCAGTTTGGCCCAAAATGGTGAGAATTAGATTTGAGTAAATACAATATTATCTACACTGGCTGGTAGCAGCTCCTTGTGATTTCAGGTAGGGGATAGTCTCAGTCCTACCTGGAGATGCTGATGATCAATGCTAGAGATGCTGACTTTCTACATGCAGAGCAGATCTCACCAGTGAGGATGCGGTGGTTTGTGAGGAGGAAGTGGAACTTGTGGACTTTCCACCTGTCTGGCATCACATGCTTATCTTCAGCAACATTGCTAGAGGAACATGTTCCTTCAGACCAGACCCTGGATCATTCCAAAACAGGGCTGGGGTCGGTTCTGGAAACTCATTGGTTCATTCCAGCTTCAACCCTATACATGTTTGCTTGGGAGCAAGTACCAGGTTTGGACTATTATATGCTTACTGGAATGACAGTCAAAGACAAGTGTAATGCTATCAGCTGGTTTGCTTTGTCATTTCCATGTTTTATATTCTGGTGTTCCTGGATATTGTCTTGCTTTGAAGTTTATAATAAACTGATGGGCCAGGGCAAAATAAGTATAAAAGGAAACATAATCCTCAGGGGTAAGGAGGTGGGGTAGTGGGGGGCGGAGGGAGTCAAGCTGCCGTTCAGATCAAGATGTATCCTGACAGATCAAGTTGGTGAAACCCATTAATTAGCACTTTTGGAAACAGTTGCTAAGTTAATTATTCCTTTTTCAGATGAAAGAAAGCTAATTTCTGGCATTTACATTGACAGTGACGAGCGCTAATGTTTTTAGAGTTGACATCCCTCAAGATAAATGATGTTCTGAAATGCACATCCAAACATTTTGACGGGAAGCAATTGCAGTGAGGATCCTTGAACGCTGAGGAACATTTCTAAGGCTGCAATCTCATGCACACTTGCTCGGGAAGAATAGAATAGAATAGAATAGAATAGACTTTATTTGCATAGCCAACAGGCTATAGCATCAAAGGACAGACAAAAACAAAAATACATTACAGAAATAGTTATCATAAAATAATCTCAGTACTTAAAACTTGGCAGAGGTAACGATAATAATAATAAGATCCTAGGCGAGGAATCCAGGTGACGGCACTGATGTCATTCAGATAGCAGCTCTCAGTCTCATTGCTCTCTCGATAAATTTGGCAACCTTCTCTGTTGTCGAGCTGTTCTGGTCAGCTAGGAGTGAGAACAATTTGGCTTCACAAGAGCGGCCCGGGATGGCAGATAGTACCGGCGTGATGGTCTCATCCCTGAGATCTTTATATAGGGAGCAGGACAAGAGGACGTGTGACACAGTCTCTACGTAACCAGCTCCACAGGGGCAGAGCCGGTTCTCGAATGAAATTTTTTGATATCTACCTTCAAGAACAGCTGATGGTAACATATTTAGTCTGGCCAGTGTAAAGGCCCGCCTAAGTTTTGGAATGGTTAAGGTAGACAAATAAGGTGCCCGAAAATCAAAGTGGGAGGGGGGCAGATAAGTGTACCAAGCACTAAATTTCTTAATATAGGCCAGATTATTCTGTTGCTCAATATCCTTCATGCGCTGGTCAATAACGGTTTTTGCCTTGGGTAGACCCATTTTCAGGAGATGCTGTGCTTGGAGGCCACATGTAAGTAATTTTTGATGCACTACTTTGGACCACCGACTTCTATAAGCATCTCGTGCTACTAGAGATAGTAGTCCAGATGGGTTTAAGTTTAAGCAAAGCCAATAGTTGAATGTTCTTAGCCAGGTCTGGGTTTCGACGGAGAGGAGGCCAGTCTCCAGCCGTAGGGCCACATTTGGTACGCATGGTGGAACGGCTAGAATCTGTCTTAAAAATTTAGACTGGACCGTTTCAAGTGTGCGGCAATGATTCCCCGTCCAGATTTGGGCCCCGTAGAGTAATTGCGCCAAGGGTTTTGCTTGAAAGACCTCCAGAGCTTCTGGGATATGTCTGCCCCCCTTCGTAAAGTAAAAGCGAGACAGTATCTTGCTCGGGAAGTAAGCATCGGTGAACTGGATAGGGACTTACTTCTGAGTAAAGGCCCTAATCCCAAATTATATGGCGAGAGACCCATTTTGTCATCCCTAAGCCCAAGAAAAGGCATGAAAATGTCATGTTATGCATGTCTAGCTCCCTGCCAAACCTGTGAACTTTAAAACTCCAGGCAGAGTTCAGCTGTTCTTGATTCTGTATGAGGGATGTCACAGGACGCAGCTGCGGGAAAAGGATTGCCTGGTTGACTTCCAGTCTGTGCCAATATGGTCATGTCATTTATTGTGCATTTATTGTAAAATGTATAGCCTGCTGTTCTATCACAAAGGGCATTCAAGGCAGCCAGCAAGCCAAATATAAACATTTACGCATATAAAAATAATATGAATAGCAAGGGGCACAATCTAGCCAAAGGGAAACATTTTTCTAATCCTGCATGATTTTTATTTTTTTTTGGTGGGTGGTGCTGGTGTAGAAATTTAAGTATATGCTGAAGTCTGCAAATCCTATTCACACAGCACACTTCACCTGGGAGTAAACTCTATGAAACTTTATTTCCTTAATGAATCTCTTCCTATGAATGTCCCTGTGGAGATGGCAGTACCGAATCGGTGACGCATATCCTTCTGGCTTGTACTCTTTATAAAGACTTGAGGAATGAGGTTATTACCCCTCTTTTATTGTCCATTCCGGGTCGCCCAGCACTGCCACACTGTCCTTTCTCTTGGCAGATCACGATGAGCAGGTGACAGCAAAGGTTGCAAGGTTTTTAGCTGAGGCAATTAGAATAAGATCCACTACTTGACTATTGATTCAAAACCCTAAAATGTATTTTATATAATCGACTTTTTATTTGTATTTCTTTGTATATTGTATTGTTGTTTTATTGCTATGGCTGATGGCTGATGCAAATGAAGATTCATTCATTCATTCTTCCTATGAAGTGCCTCAAAGTGATTTAACAGTAAAAGCATCAGCAATCAAAACATATATGAAACAATTCCATATATAAAAACAGTTTTGAGTCCAATGTAGGAGCCCAGATCCGCAAACTGACACAACGAAGGAGGACAGGATGGCAAATTGATACACAACTTAAAAATGAAATCAAAACAAAAAACATTCTGAAACAGTTAAAGCATTCTAAGAACAGTTAAAACATCTAAAAGCAGTTATGGTTGCAAGCTTTCCAATAGCAGTTAAAAACAGTTTTAAAAAATCTTCCATCCGATGGTCTTAGCATCCTTCACCTACCCTATACCTGAGTAAACGGGAACATTTTAAAATTCCATCTGAAAGTTAATAATGATGGAGACAGGCACACCTTGCTACGGAGGGCATTGCACAACTGTGGAAGGGCCACTGGAAAGGCCCTGTCATGGGTCAGCACCAGCCAGGCAGCCACTGGAGGCAGGAATAAAGACCCCATGAGCTGACACAAGATTATTAGGAGATGTTCAAGATAGCAAAATCTGTGATGGCAAAGGCTGGTATGTTAAAATGAAGTCTGAAGAAAGAGGCATGCCACCCAGTTTGAAGAAGAAGAAGAAGAAGAAGAAGAAGAGGAGGAGGAGGAGTTTGGATTTGATAGCCCGCTTTATCACTACCCTAAGGAGTCTCAAAGCAGCTAACAATCTCCTTTCCTTTCCTCCCCCACAACAAACACTCTCTGAGGTGAGTGGGGCTGAGAGACTTCACAGAAGTGTGACTAGCCCAAGGTCGCCCAGCAGCTGCATGTGGAGGAGCGGAGACGCGAACCCGGTTCACCAGATTACAAGTCTACCGCTCATAACCACTATACCACACTGGCTCTATGGGACCTACTCCCTTATATGCTTAAGACTGTTGCCTAAATAAATCCTGTTGATGAGCTGGGCAAGCTAGAAAGCCTCTCCTCATATGACTTCACCTGGACTCTGCGATGATCATCTGAGGCCTTTCTTCAGGTGCCTCCTCCACCAGAGGTCTAGAGGGTGGCAACGTGGAAATGGGCCTTTTTTGCGATGGCTCTCTGTTTGTGGAATGCTCTCCCCAAGGAAGTTCGCCTAGCACCTTTGTTACATATCCTTAGGCACCAGATGAAAATGCTTCTCTTCAACCAATTGTTCAGCTGATTAACATCCTATGATTTTTTAAAATGTGTTTGTGGGAGGCGAGGTTATTGGTTTGTTTTTGTTTTATTATGTAGTTTGTATTCTCATTTTGTACTTTCCTGTTGTGAACTGTCCTGGGATCTTTGGATGAAGGGTAGTATACACATTTTAATAATAATAATAATAATAATAATAATAATAATAATAATAATATGTTGCTGAAAATGAATAAAAGCACTAGATCTTGGTTTCAGTTCAGGAGTGAGACGTTACTGGTATATGAATTTCAATATTAAGCATTTTCTTACCTCAGGCTCCTGTTGTGTGTTTGATATATCTTTCCTGAAATAAAAAGTGTAAGGTGAATTAGTGGAGAATGGAGGTGGGTGGGGATGGAAGCATTTCATTTGTTTTTCAATCAGAGTATGTAGAAGAAGTAAGACATTAGCAAGGTGACCTAAAGGACAGGATAGATGAGGGGATTCGGCCTATGGAAGACAGAATGTTAAAAATGCCAAGACTGGTCCCATAGACAAATCTTTTGTGGTGGGTGGCCTACGCTCATCTGGAGTGGTGGTGTTATAAGGGCATGAGAAGCAGCAAATTCCTAAATACAAGCAGTCAATGAAAAGCCTTAAATGTAAGTAGCTGAGCATGACTAAAGCCATGGTCTTTATTAACTAGTTTTACTGAAATAAAATAATGGCAACATGCTTATTTCTTATTGAGCCATGGGGCAGATTATTGCCAGCACATATTTTTCCCTACTCACATCTTCATAAGTCTTATGACACATGTGTGAGAATATATGAGAACACCTCCTCCCTGGAAAACTCAGAAATGGTCTACTGCTTGCCTGAGGAAGTTAGACTCCTAGCTGTATTTCTGCTTAAAATCTTTAAATTTTGCAGATTGTTACTTAAATGCCCTATTCACTTCCTCAGGCAATTTGTAAGGGTTTTGACTTGGCTGTATAACTATGGCTCTGTCATCTCCATTCACTATAATGGGAGATCTAAAAAAGAACTATGACTTTTCTGCCTTTTGGCTAAAGTGGATGGAATTTACAGGCAGAAGAACCCCTCTACAGTGGATTAAGCCTGCCAAATTGCAGACAAACAGGTCCAGGAGCCTTTCGTGGGAAAAGTAACAAGGACTCTGTTTTCTCCACAATCCAGATTAGTTTCATATTTTTGATGAGGTAGTAGGGATTTGTCTTCCGCTCCCTTATCTTAAAGTAATTAAGAGATGGCTGAGTGGTGTGTACTGATGCTTGTGTGTTTTGAACAACTTTATGTCATGTCTTGCAGGCCTCTGGTATGCATTAAAATTTGAGAGTGTCTGGAACATTGCCTATCATAGGTGCTCACTCCCCGGGGCCCTGGGTGCCCCATGAAATTCCCCATGAAGGTGTAAAGGTAAAGGTAAAGGGACCCCTGACCATTAGTTTCAGTCGTGACTGACTCTGGGGTTGTGGCGCTCATCTCGCTTTACTGGCTGAGGGAGCCAGCATACAGCTTCTGGGTCATGTGGCCAGCATGACTAAGCTGCTTCTGGCGAACCAGAGCAGCACACAGAAACACCGTTTACCTTTCCACCGGAGCAGTACCTATTTATCTACTTGCACTTTGACGTGCTTTTGAACTGCTAGGTTGGCAGGAGCAGGGACCGAGCAACGGGAGCTCACCCTGTTGCAGGGATTCGAACCACTGACCTTCTGATCGGCAAGTCCTAGGCTCTGTGGTTTAACCCACAGCACCACCCGCGTCCCTTATGAAGGTGTAAGGCACCCACAAATTTCAGTGGCAGGACCATGCATGCCTCATGGCACCCACAGCCCTGGGCACCCATGGTCACAGGGCCAAGCTGGCATTCCTGTTGCCTATGGACTTCTGAAGAGCTTTCTTTAAAGCAGAGCAATATAAGAGTTTTTTAAAAATAAAACATACCGTATTTTTCGCCCCATAGGACGCACTTTTCCCCCTCCAAAAATGAAGGGGAAATGTGTGTGCGTCCTATGGGGCGAATGCAGGCTTTCGCTGAAACCTGGAGAGTGAGAGGCATCAGTGCGCACCGACCCCTCTCGCTCTCCAGGCTTCAGGAAGCTATCCGCAAGCCTTGCAAGCCCGGCGGGAGTTCCCGCGGGCTCACAAGGCTTGCGGGCGGCAGCCTGCAGCCCAAAGCACGGGGAGCCCTCCAGAGGGCGCCCCGTGCTTCGGGCAGGTGTGTGCAAGGCTTGGGGTGGCAGCTGCGGCTGGGGGGGGGAAATAATTTTTTTTATTCATTCCCCCCCCAAAAAACGAGGTGCGTCCTATGGGCCGGTGCGCCCTATAGGACGAAAAATACGGTAGCTTTTATTTTTAAAGAAATCATCTGCTGCTTTGCTTTAGAAAATACAGCAATGTTCTCTTCAGTGCTCTACAGGCAACGTTTTGGACAACACCAGTTTTTGCCCATGGCACTGTAGACATATAGGAAAACATATAGAACTATTCTTTCCAGAAAAGTGCAAAAAACTACAGAGTGAAGTGAGACTTCAAATGCACTCAGATGTGGGGATTATTGTGTAAGTTTTCCTGGTTATAATGCCAGTGCTTTGGTCTTAGTTTCTAATGTTCCTTTTATACTGTGTTACCTGGTGCATTATGGAACTGTAGTTAAAAAAAGAAATCAGTACACTGCCATGTCTTAAATTTCATTCACACCATTGAGTGTGGTGTGACACAACAGCAGACACCAGTGAACATTTTGCTGCCATTCATGAACTTCCATTCACCCAGGATTCACCCATAAAAATGGTGGAAAAGAACTGTATGCCAGAATGCCACTCAAATTATATCACATGGTATGATCCATGAAAACCATGGGAAAATTACAGTGCAAAACCCCCATGATTTTCCAGGTTAATGAGGTTGTAAATGGATTTTTTTCTGGAAGCAATTGACATGGAAATGAGTGCTAAACCTTTGCAAGATTCTGCTAGATTACCTGCTGTGGCTTTTAACATCGTGGGAAAGATAACATAAAATTCAGAAAGTATCACGCAAAGAAACATGGAGAAAATTGAATGAGGTGCTGTCTGAAGGCAGCCTTTGTGGGGGCCCAGATCCCACTGGATGGTGTATTGACATTCAGGAGAAAGACCCTGAACCACACTGATGTGCCTTGTTATTGATCCCACACAAGAACCAAGACACACCTAATAATGGCTACCACATATGTCTCACAATCACAGCTAAGGATACAGCTAAAGATTAGATTCAGGACCTCTAATTCGGTCCCTACCACTGCAAATGTTTGGCAACACCATGCCAAATCTAGATCTACATTCAGACGAGTACTTAATTATCTGCATGCTTAACCCCGCTTGGCAAAAAGCCGGTACTACCTTGACAAAACAGAAGCATCAACCAAAGCATTTCTACATTGAGTCCCGGGGAATTATCAGTCTCTGTAGAAACTCTCCACTTTGCCGAGAACAGGGAGGTGGCACTCCTGAGCTAAGAGTCTTGCTGTGTGCTATGGAATGTAGATGAAACTGCATTCCACTCACACATAATTCCTGCTGTCGTATATAATACTTATTGCTTTGCAAATTGCCAGGATTATTTTCTCTTAACTGCTAGTAGTTTTAGAGGATGTAATTGGAAATAACATATTCTAACTGAATCCCAGAATGAGACACCTTATACGGAAATGCTGTGTGTGTGTGTGTGTGAGAGAGAGAGAGAGAGAGAGGGCGGGGGGAAGGTTCTAAGTGGAAGAATGCTTCCAGCCAAATATTTTCATGTGGACAGCCGATTTCAGTTTTGGCTGCCTTCTCACATTCATCAAAGGTGGTCTTTAATTTTTTAAATAACAGGTGGTTGTTTTTTTTAAAAAAGTAAATAATAATCTGAGAATAATTCAAAATCCCTCTTTCTCATCTGTCTCTTTTGTTTACATCCTGGGAAAACAGGGTCTGCCTTGAGCACTCTCTGACCCATCTACAGTGGTACCTCAGGTTACATACGCTTCAGGTTACAGACTCCACTAACCCAGAAATAGTGCTTCTGGTTAAGAACTTTGCTTCAGGATGAGAACAGAAATCATGCTCCAGCGGCGCGGCGGCAGCTGGAGGCCCCATTAGCTAAAGTGGTGCTTCAAGGTTAAGAGCAGTTTCAGGTTAAGAACGGACCTCCGGAACGAATTAAGTACTTAAACCGAGGTACCACTGTATTCATGTTTTAAAGGACTGAATCAAGGATTGAAGAAAGCTGGAAAAAAATGGACCAATCCCTAGCACAGGGGTATCCAAGATGGTACCCGCAAGTTGATGCTGGACTGCAACCGCCATTATTCCTGGCCATTGTTATGCTAACTTGATTTGATGGGAATTGAAGGGCACTCTATTGGCTACCCCTGCAAAATCAGTGCAGGTGATCCTAATTATGAGCTCTGCTCTTGCTTAGGCAGGAATTGCCAAAGTGGTACCCTGCAGATGTTGCTGGACTACTGCTCCATCTATCCCTGACCCTTGGTCATGCTGGATTCTGTTGATGGAAGTTGTAGTCCAACAGCATCAGGAGTTTCACCCTGGACAGCACCTTGACTACCTTTGTGCTAGGGTTTGTGATGAGGCAGCCACCCAAATTTATTCAGCTGTCTGCCCCATTTATGTATAAGGCAGTGATAGTGAGTGAATGTTTTTGTGGGCTGTACTGGGCATGATCTACCATGAAAAAGGCTTCATACAAATAAACGGATGATGGTGATGTGGACTTGGGAACTCACAGCAGTGGTGGGAAACCTGTGGCCTTTCAGATTATGCTGGACTCCAATTTCCTTCATCCCTGACTATTGACCAAGCTGTCTGGATCTCATGGGATCTGATGGGAGCTGGAGTTGAAACATCTGGAGGACCACAGGGTCCCCACCCTTGGTAGCAGCTAGGATGTCAAATGGAAATCAATAAAACAGAATGTTACACATTATAGAATAAAAAAGAAAGAAAATTGGGAAATGGGCATTGCTCAGGTCGACATAATCCACAATACACATTATTATTAATTACCTTTTGGACTGAGAAGTTCCAAGATAACATCCTGTCCTGCTTTCTTTCTTACACTATAAAGCAAATCAAAACAGCTTAAGATGGGATTAGATATAAGTAGTTCCAATGAGGCTGCAAATCTGCTTTTTGCTTCCTTGCATTTATATGAATGTGTGAAATAAAAAAATATTAATATAAATGTGTATATATATTTTGAAATGTATGTGTTGAGCTTTGTAAATGAGAAAATGCTTTTCTTAAAAAAACAAATACATGTGTATTTAAATGTGAAAAAGAGGTAAGGAGCATGAAGACAAGAAGACGGTGTCCAGACTTCTATGTTGATGGATGAGCCTGATGGGGATATGGGAGCAAGGCCAGTGGGTGTGGCCCTACCCACTGATTTCATGCTGTTGGAGACATGTGCCCTGAATAGGGCTCACAGTGCTGTGATAAAAGCTCTGCAATAAGAACCTCTAAACTCAGATTGCAAAAAAACAAACAAACCAACAACCCCAAACATTTGTGATCATGACTGCCATTGACTTTTCAGTGATTCCTCTCTATTGTGAACAATAGAAATGGGTACTATCACACGGTTCCCTTTTTAGGGCAAGTCTCTGATTACTTGCCCATGCCCATCTGAAATCAGAGCATGCACCAGCCCTGACCCAGTACAGTGGTACCTAGGGTTACAGACACTTCAGGTCACAGAACCCACTAACCCAGAAGCAGTACCTTGGGTTAAGAACTTTGCTTCAGGATGAGAACAGAAATCGTGCTCCAGCGGTGCGGCAGCAGCAGGAGGCCCCATTAGCTAAAGTGGTACCTCAGGTTAAGAACAGTTTCAGGTTAAGAACGGACCTCCGGAACGAATTAAGTTCTTAACCCAAGGTACCACTGTATAAAAGAAAACTGGAAGCTGTCCTAAGCCATCAGATGATTGGTTTGTCCAGCTCAGTATTGTCTTCACTGAGTGACAGCTGCTGTCTAGGATTTCAGACAGCAGTCCTTCCAAGACCTTCTTGGCAATGCATTCTACCACCGAGCTACAGCTCATCCTTTATTATCATGACTTGATTTATTGTCATGCACATCAGCTTTCAGAGTAGACGCACACCGGATGGGTACTGCAACCCTAAGCATGCTTAATGTTGCTTACTCTCTGGTAACTGTTGAGGATTGCTACCCTCAGAGGAGCTATTCCAGAGTAGGTGGTTGGAGGATTGCAGCATTATTTACTTTCTCATTAATCTATGACTTTGGCCAAGAGTTAAGTGCTGTGATCCATCATCAGCTAAAGCAAAATCCAGGACATCTATGCCCAGAGAATGAATATATATATATATATATATATATATATTCAACCGATATTGCAGTGCTGTAGCAATATTATGAAATCCCATGAAGCAATTTACCCGAGTCCTACAACTCACCACTAAGAGAGCATCCTGTAACAAATGACTCGAGGACTGCTGCCAAACAATGCATTTTTATATCTTATTAGGCAAATTAATTGTTGTTAACTACTGAGATAAAGGAGCGTCTGTAAAATACTTATCATGTACTATTTTAGCATCAGAAAGGAGGAATGAAATGGAGGCTTGGCAAAATGGCCTACGGAGTCCTTGTTTATAGCAGTGAGAAACAGTGGCGTAGCGTGGGGGGTGCAGGGGGGGCGGGCCGCACCGGGCGCAACATCTGGGGTTAGGGCAAATCCATGGGTTAGGGGGCGCAAATCCACGGGTTAGGGGGCGCAAATTACTTGCCTTGCCCCGGGTGCTGACAACCGACGCTACGCCACTGGTGAGAAAGAACCACTTACACCTAGACATAGCTTACAGTAGGTCCCAGTTACAGGTAGGTAGCCGTGTTGGTCTGCCGTAGTCGAAGCAAAATAAAAATTTCCTTCCAGTAGCACCTTAGAGACCAACGAAGTTTGTTATTGGTATGAGCTTTCATGTGCATGGAGACTTCTTCAGATACTAGCAGGTCCCAGGTTGACCTGAAAACCATTCCACACCAATCATGCCCATCTTCCCCACACTTGATGTTATATTCTATAAAGTTTATAGAAACCATGTATGTTTGTATCCGGACACACATTTTGTGACCAGGGAGGAAAAGGTACTTTAACTGGTGTTGTTGTTGAGAAGCATTTTGCAAATTTGATTGTGTGTGTTTTTTAAAAGGTTATTATGTACACTGAACCTTTATGTTTAAAATGGATTAAAAGCATTTGAGCACATTTATTGATTGGACAGATTTATATCCTGCCCTTCAAAACATGTATTTCCAGGTTGGCTAATAGTCATAATCACACAAATGTAACAAACAGGTCGTGTAGGACCTTTTTCTGCCTGTTCCCCAGCATCTGCCACCTAAAGCAGTAGCTTCATTCTGCTTTATGGAAGAGCTAGCTCTGGAAACTAAATATGCAGTTTTGGCGTCTAGATACTCAACTTTCTTCTCTATGTGAGATGTCAATACACCATGTTTCCCTGCCATGTCATTCATTACTCCTAGGAAAATTATAACTTCTCATGTTCCTGCTTCATTTCCCTTTGTTTTACTGATGTGGGAACACAAGGAATTGGGATCTGGCAGCAGACCTATCAGTATCTTCAGCTGTTGTCACTTCACCATGGCAGGAAGTGGTAGAAGGAGCTTTGTTCTTCATTAAAGAAGAATGCCTTGATGCCGAATTACCCGACTCCACCTCCATTTTACCCTTAAATACAGATGGCGGCCAAATATCAGACCAGAGATAGAATCTGGTTGCCTTCTGGCACCTCCTTTTGCAGCATGCGCACCATGATTTAAACATGACATTACTATATGACACACTGGGAGCCAGTGTGGTGTAGTGGTTAAGAGCAGTAGACTCGTAATCTGGTGAACCGGGTTCGCGTCTCCGCTCCTCCACATGCAGCTGCTGCGTGACCTTGAGCCAGTCACACTTTTTTGAAGTCTCTGAGCCCCACTCACCTCACAGAGTGTTTGTTGTGGGGGAGGAAGGGAAAGGAGAATGTTAGCTGCTTTGAGACTCCTTCGGGTAGTGATAAAGCGGGATATCAAATCCAAACTCATCTTCTATAAATGTAAAAGGCTTGGCAGAAGTGGCACAACTACCATTGCCTTCAATGGCTCTAAAAGGTAAAGGTAAAGGGACCCCTGGCTCTAGTTTACACTAAAACTCTTAAAAACAACAACCCAAAAACCTCTTCTAATTTGGTGTGAGTGGCAAGCTATCTGGAATTACTTTATTTCTTTGATATAAATGGGAAATTATTTTCTGTTCTCAAGTAATCTGCTGGCAGGCCACAACTGTGTTGTCAATCACTCATTTTCAGTTCCACCCCCATAATTATATACATATGGGTTTTCCAGAAATGAATGAAAGAAAAATGGGTGGTACAGTATTGACAGCAGTGAATCCACAGCAGTAACCGAAGGAGGAATGACTGCTGGGAGGAGCACAGAGAGAAGGAACGCCATGGTACACCCACATCAGCACAACTGAACGCCTTCATCTGCCCACTGAAACAAAACAGGTGTCTCCCGTATTGTCTCTACAGTCACAGCAGGTGCTACAGCCTTCCAACAGTTTGACTTCAGCCCCACTGCCAAATGTGCACTCCTCTATTGTCTGCCAAGAGAGACGGAGGCCAACAAAGTATTTACATGGATGGTGTGCTGGGCCAGGGGGTAACCCGAGTAATGCGGTCCAGATCCGGTCCCAAAACCAAGGATTCCTCGAGGAGTCAGTCCGACAGGGCCAAGGCAGGACACGAGGCAGCAAACCAGGCAAGGTCAGGCAAAGGATCTCAGGCAGGTTCTGGCAAACAGCAACCTTGCTCCCACAACCTGGGGCGGGGCCCGACAGACTTTTATCTCTTTTGGGGTAACGGCCAGTCCTGATCCCCCGGTGACTCACCATCCTGTCTCTCCCAAAGGCGAGCACTCCTCATGCGAGTACTCAGGTATCTCCTTCTCTCAGACCTTAGTCTCTGCGGCTTGGGAGATGTCGGTGGGTTACTAGACCCAGAGGCCGCCTCAGTCTCTCCTGACCCAACCGGTAGCGGAGCAGCTCTAAGTGATTGCCTGGCTGAAGGCAATGAGGTAATCCCCGCATCTGGAGCCAGGGCAGGCTCAGGCCCCTGACTCGGCCCACCTGGTGCTTGTTGCAGGGGAACCTGTGTAGACTGGGGCTCTCCAGAATCAGGCCCCAGACGTGGTTCAGATGCCGCCTGGGGCAAAGGATCTGGTGTGGACTGAGACTCCTCTGGTTCCGAGTCCGAGCCCGAGTCCCAGGCCATCACAGATGGCCTATTGTAATGAATGCATTATAGTACACCAGTCCTATAACTGGGGTCAACTGAACATGTGAAGTGGGAGAAGAGGCATTAATGCACTAGCATCCCCATGCCATTGATAGCTATATGTTCCAATGAGACTATCTTCAGCAGGTAATTGTCCTTCACACACAGAATAAGTTCTAATGCACAGGGAAGCCTTTGTAAGTACAGAAGGCATCCCCATTGCTCTGAAGTACTGTCAGGCTTCGGAGAATCAGATCCCTTCCCTGGTGGCAGCCCTGAATCAGAGAAACTATGAAAGTTCTTACCAAGCAATTTATTCAATTATTCACAGAGAACGATGAAGGAATGCAGCCATCCCTAATAATGGTGTTGCTCCAAGTAACATCCCACCCCCCTACGTCTCCCCTATTCGACGTCACTCCTGCGTTGGTTAATCTGAGCTTTCTGCCTCTGAGCTCTCTGTTCTAATACCCTCAATGCTCGCCTAGTCCGGGGGGGGGGGGGGTTAGGAATGCTGAATCTGTCAGCTGTCTCTCCCCTGGTGCTTCTTCTTCTTCCTGCTGTTCCTCTTCCAATATTTCCCAGCTTCTGCCCTCTGCAGCCTCTGAATTATGCCCTTCTGCAAACCACTGTTCTAAATCTATACTGTCCTCCTCTTCTCGGGAAAGTTCAGGAGAAGGGGGCAGGGCGGGGGGGTCTCCACCATTCCTCCTCAGTCCAGACCCTGACAAGAGCACATAAAAGGAACATGGATGGGACAGAGCAAGCACTTTTGTCTAGTTACCTCCAATTACAAAAGCTTGAACAGGCTTGCAGTATGAACTGCACGGTATATATCTTGTTGGGGTTCTGACAGGTCATAAATAGAAGAAAAATCATTGGAAGAATGGTAATAAGATATAAGAGATGTATATAAGATACAAACACACACACACACACACACACACACACACACACACACACACACTGTCCTCCATCATCCAAAGATCACAGGGTGGTTCACAACATAAAAATACAAAATGAGAACACAAGGTACATAATAAAAACAGACACAAACCAATAATTCCATATATATATATATATATATATATATAGAGAGAGAGAGAGAGAGAGAGAGCTAAAAAGTATGGCTTTGGTTTTGCCCGTGGGTCCCGAGCACGTATTACTAGGCATTGACAAATTAATTAGGCAGCTTTAGCAGTGACCATTCATTATGGTGTTAGAATGTTCTGGTCCATAGATTATTGTCTGGATAATATATGGCTCCTGGGGATACCAAGGTTGGCTCTTTATTTTAGTTATTTAATAAGGTTTATATACCGCTTAATAAACAAACCTTAGTAGTTTGCATAAAATAGTATTAAAAAATCATTAAAAATAGGAATAAAAGCAGACTTTAAAAATAGCAAAGACAAAATATAGATATAATCAACAGTTTTTGGAAACAAATGTGCAGAATAAAATCACATGTCTGGGGAGCCATGCCTTAACAAAAATGTTTTAGCAGGCAACTGAAAGCAGTATAACGAAGATGCCTACCTAATATCAATAATTATCTCTGCTCTGCTGAGGTACCTTACTTGATGATACCAAATTCAAAGCCAGTGCTAAAAGGCTGTCCTTCTAATAGCACAAATGTATATATTGAATGAGCACTAATTTCCTAGCCTTCCATCCAGACTGGTTTAACAGTCTTCTTTCTTTCCTCATTTAACTCTGCATCCCACCCACCACTTGCTTCAGAAAGCCCCAGGGCAGCTCACAGTGATGAAGAACAATAAAACCCTATGGGTACCATGCAATAAAACTGATTAAAAGTAAAACAACACCCTGCAAAAGTAATATTCACAAATCTGTACTCGCAGTGGATTCCAGCAAAATATTGTTTCCCGCCTGGAGTAAAATCCACCACACCCAAAATGCTCGTTAGGACATTGAGAACTTAACCGACCTCCTGTCTGACATTTAGCAGAGGCACTTTGGGTATATGTTTGTACTGGAAGGCATAACATCTACAAAACGACTTGGACACCAGCATGCTGAGCATAGATCTGAGGACAGCATCAGGGAAGCTCACTGTGACAAAGCTGGAGAACTTTGGTCTTGGGGGATCCAGGCTTGTTAGATGTACCGATCTGGCAACAAAGTGAGCATCAGCTTTACACCTCAGAAAACAGGCTTTTCAGTGTCAGACTTAAAGCTGACATAGGAGGCTTGGCCACTGTCCCAGACTAAGCAGCCCAGGAGACTATGGCAAATGGGATCCCCTTGCTAGCCTGTAACATTTATTGAAAGGCCATTAGATGGTGGTGCATTGATCAGCCCACCTGCAGAGAGCTGTCAAACCCTTAAATGTGCTCTGTTTACAAACACCATCGTTCTAAAGGGGATTGCATCTCCTTTTGTACAAATTGTATCTTCTCCTAGTGTTGGGCTCAGAAGCAAACAGGAAAGCGCAAGTCATGAAGGGGTGCAAGTTCTGAAAGGTCATTCCTCTTTTTGCACAGGCAAAAGGGCCACAGTGGAGTTGCCAGAAAAAGGCATGGAATAATAATAATAATAATAATAATAATAATAATAATAATACAGTGGTACCTCGGGTTATAGACACTTCAAGTTACAGACTCCGCTAACCTAGAAATAGTACCTCGGGTTAAGAATTTTGCTTCAGGATGAGAACAGAAATCACGCAGTGACGGCACGGCAGCAGCAGGAGGCCCCATTAGCTAAAGTGGTACCTCAGGTTAAGAACAGTTTCAGGTTAAGAATAGACGTCCCGAACGAATTAAGTACTTAACCTGGGGTACCACTGTACTTACATCGTAGGAGCCAACACAACACAACACAACACAACACAACACAACACAACACAACACAAAACACAAAACACAAAACAAAACAAAACAAAACAAAACAAAACAAAACAAAACAAAACACAAAACACAAAACAAAACAAAACAAAACAAAACACTGTTGCTGTATGTAGGTTTTATTATATTTGTTTTTTCTCTTATATTTTGAAATGTATATCCATTTTTTCCCCTTTAATTTTTTTGGGGCCCCCCAAGAGAGTTGGGCCCTAAGCTATAGGTTGTTTAGCTTAGACGTAAATCCAGCACTGATGGAGAGTGCTGAGGTTTAGAGGGCCAGAGGATTCCTGTCCCAATACAAGGCGTATTTCAAGCTTACTAACGGGATACAGCTCAGGGATGTAGGTCTGACGTGGTTATGCTTGAAGAAGGTCTTACTTTTCTCAGTGAGTATCTTGTGCAGCACATGGTTGCTTCTGAATGAGATCAGCTGTACTCTCTGAATCATGTTTTCCCCTGATGAGAAGCTAATTCAAGCTTGACACACGTCGGGTTTGCTGTTTTCGTTCTTGGTACTGCTGAGGCAAAGTCAAGCCAAGCCACAAGGGAAAACAGATGCAATATGTAAGCCCCCATATGAAGTGTAGCAAATGAGTGTGATTGTAAAACAGGGAATAATTTTTTTCCCAGCTCTCCTAAAATCTGATCTCAGTTACATCAGCATGTCAAGAATAATTATACAAATATATATTAAATTCTTCCAGTGGAAAAGGATATGGAATTCAGCAAATCACACAAGTTGCCATTTTGGGTTTTGGGGTATTTTTTGGCTAGTGGGCACCTCTGCAAGTTTGAGAAAGTATTATGGGTGCGAGTCACAAAACAGCAGCTGTGGGGTGTGGCATAACACAAAATGGCTGCCATAGAAGAAGAAGCAGAAGAAGAGTTTGGATTTGATATCCCGCTTTATCACTACCCGAAGGAGTCTCAAAGCGGCTAACATTTTCCTTTCCCTTCCTCCCCCACAACAAACACTCTGTGAGGTGAGTGGGGCTGAGAGACTTCAGAGAAGTGTGACTAGCCCAAGGTCACCCAGCAGCTGCATGTGGAGGAGCAGAGACACGAACCCGATTCACCAGAGTCCACCGCTCTTAACCACTACACCACACTGGCCACTACCGTAGAGGTGTGGCACCTCTTCTTTGTTCAGATTGGAATGGAGGTGACTTTCCATTCCTGGTATCTAATGAAATATGGACTAATAATAATAGCAGTGTATGAGGTGGCATGTTTAGTGGAGGAGAGGCTGAGCCAGTAGGAAACCAGAACTTAACAGAGAGAGCAAACAGTCTCTTGTGCACTGTGGACTTTTGAAGGGAAATATATACCGAGATGTTCTATGGGCATCATAGGAGGTTCTGGTGAATACAATAGTGCACAATGACATCATGCTGGTGAACTCTGGTGAACATCTTATGGAAAACAGGAAGTGGATGCATTTAGCGTGAAAGAAGAATGGGTCTTTGTGATGAACTTACTTGATCTTCGTGTCCTGAATTAATGTAAAGATTAGACTAATGTGGGGAAAGCATCGTATTTCACCCTTCTCCCAGTGTTGTGATGCTGCCTCCCCCTCAAAAATGTGTTTAAAATGCATATTGAAATGTGTTTCTGCTTTTTGAGAGAAAACACATTTAGAAATAATATGTGGAGAAAAACTGATTAAATTACATATTTCAAATGTGAATGTTTATGCATGTTAATTTTTCTTGCTTGCTTGCTCATTAATGAAGAAACAGTATAGAATGGACTTAAGAGTGAAGATGTGTGAAAGGGGCACAGACGGGAAACAAATTGATCTGACCATCCCTGTCCTCTGGTTTCTGTGATTTTACTGGCTATACACTTTCCATGCTTATCTTGGTAGCCAAAAGAACAACTTTTCCATGAAAACTGAGATTATCAGACTGCCAAATTCCCTCCCCATTACCAAATTTCTGTATTCCCTCCACACTTCGATGGAACTGCAGAATACACATGGCCCTGCACATGAGATCACAGAATCACAGAGTTCATAATAAGCTGTGGGAGGCATCCAATGCATGCAAAGATTTATGCTAGTGAAACAATACTTTCCACAAATACTTTCTGGAGGGTTGGGGGGGAGTACCCCAGGGGGCAGAAGTGAGAGGAAGGGAAGTCCTTCCCCGCAGCTGTAAATCCTTGTGCTAAAAGGAGTTCCTAAGCACTACATGGGATAAAGGCCTCTAGTTTGTTAAGGGTAATGGGTAATTGTAGCTCCGGAAGGGCTAAACTACAGTATCCAGGATTCTATGGGGAAAAGCATGTTCTCCTAACAGAGTTTCAGGAGCACCTTTTGTACTAACTTTCAAATGTTTCTTTAATAAATTTCTTTGCCACCAGGCTTACGCAGACAATTAAGAAAAACATTTTCTGTAACAGTCATCTGATGATCTGTTTTAATTTTGTGTGTGGCGTATTGTAAACCACTTTGGTATTTTTAATAAATTGAGATATGCCAAATATTTGTATCTCTCTCTCTCTCTCTCTCTCTCTCTCTCTCTCTCTCTCTCACACACACACACACACACACACACAGATGCCAGGCTTGTTGAAAGAGCAGAAGATTGGATAGAAGAAACCACAGCTGCACCCTCTCCATCTTTGCCCATGAATGTAAAAAGTGATGCTTTTTCAGGATGCAGAATGGCAACCATGGCTAGCGAGCCACTGCTCTACTGAATTTATCTTTTTGCATGATATTTCCACACATGATCAAATGTTCTCTTTGGGAAAAGAATGGCTTTTAAATTTCCCCTCTTCTTAAGAGACTAGAGGGTAAAGGCTGGAGCTGATCACATTTCCCGGTAACTGGAGCTTCCTATCTGTATCTGAATTGGCTTCTGCTATGCTGAAAGGATCAGCTGGACAGAAAAGAGCAAGGGGAAGAAACATGAGCTTCCAAATGTACTTGGGATGGCCGTACCTTGGAAAGCGAAATCAGAAACTGTTCGAATGCATTTAATGTGGTCATAATTCTAGGTCCTATGTATGATGTGTTGCAGCGATGCAGAAGTTTGCTTAAATTTTTTGTGGGGAGAAGAATGAAGAAGGGGGCTGGTGGGAAATGAACTGGCTGGTGCGGAACATCTAATTGTTTTAATCATGCTTGATACTAAACTGTGAAAGTGTAATTAACTTAAGAAGTCAGTCAAGAACAATTAATAACTGCAGCGCTACTGGGGTAATTTAAATAGGAGCTGGGAGGACATAAGAATGACCGACACACCAGGCTGCTGGAGAATGCGAGGGGTGGGTGGGTAGTTAGCTGACAAAATTTTGGGAGTTTTTTAGTTTTGGGGAGTTTTTGAACTTTCATTTCAGTTCAAACTGATATGTTTTGGGGTGTTTTTAAATTTAATTTAATTTAGCTGATACAGCTAACCGCCCCAATCAATTATAGATATTAAACAAAAAGCACAAGTAGCTTACTATATTAAAAAATAGCTTACCGGATCAAAATAACTCAAACCCATTAAAAAACCCAACTATTGCATTCCTGTTCAGCTTCATGCTCCAAGAATATGTAGGGCAGAAAGGGGAAGGTGGGCTGGCAAAGGAGACTGAAAAAACTGCTGGACACTAAAGGATGCAAGGACTGTCCTCAAACAAAGGCAGCTAAAATTTCATCCTGGTTTGCATGTAAAATGCTAAGTGAGGAACCAAAATGGACAATTTTCCCCACCAGGTCACTATTCTGCCCATCAGATTCATCAGTTATATCTGTTATTATTATTATTATTATTATTATTATTATTATTATTATTATTCTATTCCACCTTACATTTTTAAGAAAATCCTCAAAGCAGTTTACAGCATATTAAACATCAATAAAACAATGCAGAATCAAACATTTCTGAAGAAAGTCAAATATAAAGTACACAGTCAAAGCAACACAATTAACAGGAAACCAAAATACCATCTCAAAGATTTCAAAATAAAACATTACAAAGGAGGTCAACTACAGAATACATATTTAACACAAACAAAGTTAACAAAAAAAAAATCTTAAACATTTCAAAAGAAATCATTGCTAAGTGAAGTCAAATATAAAATGCACATTTAAAACAGCATAATTAACAAGAGAATAAAATATAAGCATGACACGGCTGTTTGGCAGGAACAAAAAGATGGGGCAAAAGAATCCAATTATTAGGATTTGTTGTCAGGCATAACAATATCTACTGCAGATTTCTTCACTCAGTGTGAGCCGACATGGCCAACTGTAGATTTCCACTAGAGTTTGGATCTATAGTGATGAAGTAACAATAACAACAGCAATAACAATAACAATAACCCACTAGCACATTTGCAAAGCTAAGCAGGGTCCAGTGTAGTTTCAAATTGGATGGGGGGGACTGTGTGTTGAGATTCCTGCATTGCAAGGGGCTGGAATAGATGACCCCCAGGAACCTTCCAATGCTACAATTCTATGATATGAACCAATTACATTACTTATTATCTGTGCATACTTTGCACACCATAGTCAAGTTACCTCATGGGATCCCTCCCCCCCCTTAATAATGCAGAACTTTGGAAAAGCAGTTACAACGTATATTTGTTGAACGTGCATTTTTGATCAGTGTCACACTGCAACATGGGATTTGCAGCAATTATAGTCCGGAACAACCGAATGGTTTTGCAGCCCAGAGGGAAACAGAAGCTGAAGAGCTGCTGGTGTTAAGTGCATGTCTGAGCAAGAGGCCTGTGGGAGCCCTGTGTGTGAATGGGTCATAAGTACCATACATATAAATCTAATAGCTTGAACTGATGTAGGATGGATTCATTTGCATGCGTCCTAAAAAATAATGAGAACACAGATACAGAAGGAGTGTTGCTGCAAAATGAAAGCATGGAACTTCCCAAATGAATGTGCAGCCTTTGATTAAAATATAAGTAAGGATAGCAAACTTTGGGCGGTCGTCTTTGATCAGGATGCATTCACAAGAAAGAACATATGATGAGTCTGTTCAATTAGGCCAATGGCCCATCTAGTCCAATGTCCTGTTCTCATCGTGGCCAACCCAGATATCTATAGGCAGTGCTTTTTTTCAAAAAAAAAAAAAAGTTTAGGGGTACAGTGGTACCTCGGGTTACATACGCTTCAGGTTACATACGCTTCAGGTTACAGACTCCGCTAACCCAGAAATAGTGCTTCAGGTTAAGAACTTTGCTTCAGGATGAGAACAGAAATCATGCTCCGGCGGTGTGGCGGCAGCAGCAGGCCCCATTAGCTAAAGTAGTGCTTCCGGTTAAGAACAGTTTCAGGTTAAGTACGGACCTCCGGAACGAATTAAGTACTTAACCCGAGGTACCACTGTACTCTCATTTTCCTACTCATATTGAAATACCGCCCCTCAATGAGGCCAAACTTAGATTCACAAAATGTTTAGGGGTATGCGTACCCCTGCATACCCCAGAAAAAGCACTGCTTATAGGAAATATGGAAGCAGGCCCTGGGATCCCCACTTGTGATTCCAAGCATTCAGAAGCATCCTGTCTCCATCAATGTAGGTAGAACATAGGCAATGTAGCTAGTAATCATTCATAACCTTATCTTTCAAGGCTCTTTTGAAGCTATCCAAGTTGCTCACCATCATTAATTCTTGTGTGAGAAGCTCCGGCACCTTATTTCTTCGTACATTTATATACCACCTTTTCCTCCAAGGAGTTTGGGATGGTGTGCAAACTTTATCCTCACAACAACCTTGTGAGGTGGGTTAGGCTGGGAGAAAGTGACAGGCCCAAGGTCACCAGTGAGCTTCCTTGCTGAGTGGAGATTTGAACCCAGGCCTTCCAGGTCCTAGCCCATCCCTCTAACCACTACACCATACTGGTTCTCATGACAGAATAGAAGAAAGGTGTATTCATATAGGAAGTACTCAGAAGCAATTTATGGCATCGGGGGCAGCACATACAATCCTCATGCTCAAGCCAATGCATTCAGTCAACAAGGCCGGTCTTCACCATCTCCTCTTCCTCCTCCTCCATGACCTCCCATTGCCGCTGCATCTTCTATTTGTTCTAGCAGGAAGAGGGAGGAATAAGAGTTGCAAGTCCCCTTATAACTCTCATTTGCCCCTCCTCTCTCACAAACTTCCTTTCCCACACACCCCACATGCCTCGCTCCCCCCCTCATTTCCTGGATAGGCTGCTGCTGTTCCCTCTTTGCAGTGCTCTGAACCATGAAATGAAACAAAACAGCAAGCCCCAGCCACAAGAAAACAACCAGTTCATAACCAAAACCCTGCCAAATGGAATCCTCCACATCCATCACGGGCTGCACAGAAGCTTCAAAATGTTCCTTCCTTCAGTCACCTGCTCCTAATAATGACTCCTTTACAATTCTGCTCTGAAGGTCAAGAGATGCCATCAAGCTATTCTGGAAAACGGCAGACAGAAACCAAACAAAAACAGATTCCAGATGGAAGATTCTTATACCTTGACGCTCTGAATATCTCTGGGGTATAAGTGCAATAGATTTGTTGTTGTTGTTTAGTCGTTTAGTCGTGTCCGACTCTTTGTGACCTTATGGACCAGAGCACGCCAGGCACTCCTGTCTTCCGCTGCCTCCCGCAGTTTGGTCAAACTCATGCTGGTAGCTTTGAGAACACTGTCCAACCATCTCATCCTCTGTCATCCCCTTCTTCTTGTGCCCTCAATCTTTCCCAACATCAGGGTCTTTTCCAATAGATTACCATTCTTCAAAAGGTATTGCAGCTATAATTTTACATGGAAAGCTTGCCAAATTCTCCGTGACTGATTTACATCCCTTCCTTTGGGGCCTTGTCATTTATCTGTGGGGTGGCTTAAAATATACAAAACACTTCCTTGCACATGCTACCTTGCATGGAAGCACTGCACATGTATTACCTCATATTCTTATTTTATTTAACAAAATTTACACACCACTTGATTGCAGTAGAAACTCACTGATCAGACTCAGGTCAACCTCACAGGGTTGTTGTTACCAGGTGTTGGACCGGGGGGGGGGCAGAAGAGTTGTTGCACTGAGTTCCTTGAAGGATGGGCACGATATAAATAAATGATTCTCTCTGGGACGAGATATGTCATCTTGATCGTTCTCACATTTTCTGGAGACGTTTCTCAGCAAAAAGCGGGCAGGATTGTTTTCAAACAACAAAGATGCTCTTCTCTGCCGCTGACTCTTCTCTCCCTCAACCTCTCTCTCTCTCTTTTGCCCCACAATTTTTGATTTTGATTCTCCCTCACTGACAGCTCCTGCCTGGAAGCCTAGGCCTGGGGGGGTTGGTGGGAGGGAAGACAGGACAGAAGGACGAGGCAAAGTGGAAACATTCTTTGACTAAGTGGGCATTAAATGTAGTCTAACAAGCAAGTGATGCCGTGTGACTGGAGAGAGGCCGAAAGTTAAAAAGAAAGAAAGAAGCTTTTTTCAATATGAGCATTCATGTAGTTTTGACAGGAGCAATTTATCACCACCATGAATGGAGGGCTTTTGCTTCCACCGCTGAAAGGCAGGCTGGTTAAACTTTTACCTGCCTCTCCGAATGGGGTGGATGAAGAAGGGCTGACCACTCAATCCTGTGATGTGCCTTTTTGAGGAGGCAGGCAGGCAAGCAGGGGGGACTGTGGAGGAGGAAGGGCGCTCTGTCCCTGAAACAGCTTGTGCCCATCTGTTCTGGACAGAAAGAAACTGTGACAAGGGGCAAGAGGAGGAGGGGAAAGGGAGCACATTTCCTGAGGCCTGGAATGCTGTTGGCATTCTGTGGGAGGGCAGTAGAATTTGATTGAATGTAGATAGCGGCAGCGAACAGAGCTCACCAGGGATGGGTAGAAGGCAGTGAATCTCCCTGGAGTTTCAGAAACGTATTTGGCAGGAATATGGCTGGGGATGTGGGCTGAAGGCGCATAAATAATCTTCAGTCAAGCTGCATAAAGTTCTGCTTGTGTGCATGTGTGCTGGAGGAAAAACCCAACCATTTGTTAGTTCATTTACAGGTGTACGGTGAAAAAAGGTAAAAGGAAAAGGACCCCTGGATGGTCAAAGGCGACTATGGGGTTGCAGTGCTCATCTTGCTTTCAGGATGAGGGAGCCAGCATTTGTCCACAGGCAGCTTTCCAGCTCACATCGCCGGCATGACTAAATCACTTTTGGCACAACGGAACACCATGACAGAAACCAGAGCGCATGGAAACACCGTTTACTTTCCTGCCGCAGTGCTACCTATTTATCTACATGTACTGGCGTGCTTTCAAACTGCTAGGTTGGCAGGAACTGAGACAGAGCAACGGGAGCTCACCCTGTCACAGAGATTTGAACCGCCGACCTTCTGATCGGCAAGCCCAAGAGGCTCAGTAGCTTACTTCCTTACAGCGTTTCTACCTCACTTTCCCCAAAATGTCCCTGTGTGGCAAACAAAGAGAATGAAGCACAACATATGAATAGAGAGAGCCATGTGGTGTAGTAGTTAGCGTGCTAAACTAGGGCCTGGGAAACCAGGGTTCAGATCTCTACTCAGCCATGGGAAGCTCAATGGGTGCCTTGGGCCAGTCACAGCCTCTCAGCCTGACCTACTGCACAGGGTTGTTGTGAAGATAAACTTGGCAAGGGAGAGAACTATGTATGTCACTTAGAGCACCTTGAAGGGGTATAAATGCAATTATCCCTGCTGTATGGATCCTCTTATTCCTGCCTTTTTCCTTCCTACCGCCCACCATCGGAGTTCATCTAGCCCAGGGCTTTCCAACTTTTCATACCAAGTGGGCCATAAGAGTACACAGAATATGCAGGCCACACACTGACTTGTCATGTGGGGAAGGGGAGTGAGGAAAAAATTTGATGTCCCCTCCCCAGCCCTCACTGGGCTTTGGGAAGGAGGGATGAGGCTCTGACAGGGTCCTAGAGCCTTCCCACCTCCTTCCCAAAGCTGGGAAAGCACCAACTAGTTTTGGGAAGGAGACAAGAGGACTCTAGGATCTTGTCCGAGCCCTCACAACTCTTTCCCAAAGCTCAGCACCTCACTTACCCAGCTTTGGGAAAGCAGTGCAAGGGTTGGGAGGGGTGTCAAATGTTGCTGAGGTCCACCAAAAATGCCTCAAGGGCCACATGGACCATTCTGATTTTAGCCCCTACTTCCCTTCAGTACATTCCTCTGCCAGTTGGCAAAGACATCCTAAAACCCACTTAGTTTTCCACACCTCCTCCTCCTGCTTTCTCTCAACTCTCTGCAGCTTTTGGGGCTTACCGTACAATTATTGATCACTTTTTTTTATTGTGACTTGCATTCCTCTTCCTTGTCTGTTCCAGATTTTGACACCCCACTTTTAAATTCTTCATTTGTCTACATAATATTTAGCCAAACAGTTGACATTTTAGAAATAAATGAAATAAAAATGATTCTATGGGGAGGATTTTCTTTTTTCTTTTTAATGTGGATGACTGGATTGCAGATTATATCATTTAAATTCATTAAGTTTTTTTGAATTTGCCTTTAAATGTTTTATTCTTAGAAACAACGCTGGAATATGATTGAAAGGTGGTATAATTTCCCCCCACAAACAAACAAACAAATAACTAGGCTGATTGTTGACATTTTGGAATAAATAAAATTATAACCTTAGAGAGGAGAATTTTGGGATATTCTTCTGGAAAAGGTTCTAAAGAAAGTGTGAATACAGATCAGTGTATATATTTGCGTAATATTGTATGGCTTTTGCTGTCCTAGGAAGCATCTCACAGACCATCAAGAGTTGTCTTACCCCAGTGAAATTTAGACCAAGAAGAGGTATTGAACTTTGGCCATGGTTTTCAGTATGTAATCTTCAAAAAGATGTTCCGAGTCACCATCATGGCTGAAATTTCATCCTCCTGAGCAAGTCACATGAAGACCAGAGGGAGCAGGACACTTTGATCCTTCTGAACCAGTAGTAGCAGCCTAAGAGGACCAGGTTTGACTTCCTTATCCTCATAATTTGTCACATCATAGTCCCTTGGGACTATAGCATGGGGCTCCCCAAGCCTGATGCCCTCCAAAACATCAGCCCTAGCAAACACAGCGGGCTGGATATTTGCTGTTAACTTGACAAATACTATTTATTGTAAGACCTTGTTAAAAATTTAGAAGAGCATCAGATTATACTGGGAAACCTCTTTGGAAATGTAGATGGCTCTAAATAACGCTCCCCGTGACCCAGCCCTCAAATCCTATGGTGCGTTATAAGTCTATAGGAAGGTTTTCTCCCCCCCCCGCCATTAATTGCTGATCTTCAGAGTCTGAAATAGCATTTCTCTTTCCCTTTCCCCATTCTTTATTTCATTATCCCCAGTTCAGTACACATCGCTGCAATAGGAAGCAGACTGGTTAGCTATGTTAAGAATTATTTAAATTAGGGAGGGATATATGGGTAGTTAAAGACTCAGTCTTCTATTCTTCTCTAATTATGTATCAAATTGCGGTCAAATTATACCCAAATGTAAAAATAGGGGTCAACCTTGAATTTTGCATAGGGAATTGGTAGGAGGGAGGTGGAACAGAACAGGTGGCACTAGTGGACTTGAACTAATGCAATATGAAAGCCAACCACTATTAAGAGGGGAAAAACCCCCTCCTGTGTGCCACTTTGTTCTGACAAAGTGTCTCAGGCAGCAATTTTATACAGCCTTACCTGGGAGTAAGCCCCATTAAACTCAACTGGGTTTCCTTCTGAGTAGACATCTATAGGATTACACTGTGAGACTCCCAGGTTGTTATTATGTTTCTGATGTCCTTCTGGCTCTTCATTATAGATGCATGTTTAACAGAAATGAAAGGCATATAGTGAAACAATATTTGTGTGGAAAAGAGTTGGGGCTGTGTGAGTTTTCATCCTCAGTGTCCAATGCATGCATTCAGTGCAAAGGAAATAAATGTATGTACTTATCTTATTTTAATTATCAGGAGGGAGAAGAAGAAAATCAGGCACAGACAATGCCTCTGAAACACAAGAAGAGAAATTTGTGGAAGAATAACGAAGGAGAACTAGATTACATAGTGGAACTTTTACAGCTGGCTGGCCTAAAGCAATGGCATTGGGAACATTGGTGAGAATTATTTTTGATATGAGCTGAATGGGTGAAAGTTGGGTTGGGTTGGATCAAGCAACATATTGGGAGTTCAACACTACATGTGCACCGTATATTTAAAGCGCCATCCAAATATCTATCTACATGAGGGAGGCACATATTTCACCTTGTATCTGTACCTATTTTCTTAGCTAGTGTATTTTTGGAGAGTTGAAGTCACAGAGCCCCTTGAATAATAATAATAATAATAATAATAATAATAATAATAATAATAATAATTTATACCCCACCCAATGGGACGTACCTGACGTGCAATCTCATCTGGAAATATGAGAAGCTGCCTTGAATCATTCCAGATTCAGGTAGGTAGCTGTGTTGGTCTGACGCAGTAGAAATATATATATATATATATATATATATATATATATATATACACACAATGTCCAGTAGCACCTTAGAGACCAACTAAGTTTGTTCTTGGTATGAGCTTTCGTGTGCATGTAATTCAAGGTACATACAGAGTCAATGCTAAACATTGCATCACTGCTGTTGTGCACAATTGGTTGAAATATTGAAGATTTTGTCTGAAATTTGAAAGAGATCATTCCCCCCCAAATTAACATTTTTACCCTAGATTTGTTTCTCTTTCTTTTCTTCCTAAGGATGTGTATGCATGTACAACAGAACCAGCTCTCAATTGAATTAAACTTGCCTTACAGCATTGCATGAGGTGCCCTGTGTGTTTATCAGATTGCTAAAACTTGCAGAAGCTGCAGTGGAAGATGGGCAGGGAGACATGGTGAGACTCAAATGAGAAGTCTATATGGCTAAAATGTGCAATTCACTTGAAGAGTATGGGATGCATCAAAAGGCTCAGTCTCTTTCATACAAAATATTGAGCTTTCTCAGGACCTCTGCAGCCTACAAACATGCACATGCAATGTTAATAATTTATTTGCAGAACAGGGTGTGATAACAGCAGCTCTGGAAGTGAGACAGGCAAACTCTCACCACACTTCTGGGGTGTTCATCATAATGAACTGCTGCTGGTGAGAATTATGTTGATTTATTCCTAGGCGTGGGACATGAACCCAGCTCCTATCTTTCCATTGAATCTCTTTATAGCAAGCCGACATGAATAGCTTAATGCAACGGACCAAATCTGACATCTTTTCCATTTCTACTTGAATCCCTTCAACTTTCTTAGCCTCCTTATTCCTTATTTCTTAGTCCTTACCTTGTCTTCAACTTTTGAAATCTTGAACAAAATGGGCAAGTTTTAAAAACGCATTGGTCCAAATTTTGCAGCCTTGCATCACTAAGTGTATGTGCAATGGCCACAGAATCATAAAGTCAGAGAATTGTAGAGTTGGAAGGGACCCCAAGGGTTATTCAGTCCCTGCAATGCAGGAATCTCAGTTAAAGCATCCATGACAGATGGCCCTCACAACTCTGCTTAAAAACCTCCAAGGAAGTGTTGGAAGCGCCGTGGGGCACCGCACAGCCCCCAGATCAAGACAAACCTCTCCGGGAGTCTTCCTCAGGAATGCAGCACGGGACGGTCATAACTCTTCAGTCCTGTTGCACAGCAGTGACACATATCCAAAAATATGTGCACACTCAAACAGCAGAGTAAAGCTGGAAGCTGAGGCTATGAGCTGTGGCATCTAAGTAATTTATTGACGCTGTGGGTTAAACCACAGAGCCTAGAACTTGCCGATCAGAAGGTCAGTGGTTCGAATCCCTGTGATGGGGTGAGCTCCCATTGCTCGGTCCCTGCTCCTGCCAACCTAGCAGTTCGAAAGCACGTCAAAGTGCAAGTAAATAAATAGGTACCGCTCCGGCGGGAAGGTAAATGGCGTTTCCGTGCGCTGCTCTGGTGCACCAGAAGTGGCTTAGTCATTCTGGCCACATGACCCAGAAGCTGTACTCCGGCTCCCTCGGCCAATAAAGCGAGATGAGCGCCGCAACCCTAGAGTCGGCCACGAGTGGTCAGGCGTCCCTTTACCTTTACCTTACAGGACAAAGCAATCATGGTATCCTCTCACATCTTCTTCTTCAAGAGAGAGTAAAAGTACAAAAGTACAATACAACAGAAGGGATAGGACTGCCTTCCATTTCCCACACTTTCCAATCATGGAATGTAAACACAGACATGTGATGTAACAATCACACATCCAGCAACAGGAGAATGAAAATGCTGACATCAAGGAGGGTCACCACCTCTCTTGGAAGTCTGCTCTGTTCCACTGTCAAAAGAGCTCCTATTGTCAGAAAGTTCTTCCTTTTGCTTAGTCAGAATCTCCTTCCTTGTAACTTGAATCCATTGGTTCGGGTCCTATTTTATCCTTTCTGAGAGAAGGCCCAGCCGGCACTGATTGCCCAGTTGAGCCCTCCGCCAGGAGGAGGCCCACCCCAAAGTCCACCAGACTGGCCAATTGCCACAGGCTGTCAACCCTGCCTGTCCCCTCGCTGGATTGCTCCAAGGCCCTTGGTCAGACCACAAAACTGCCCACCATCAAGGTAAGCAGACTATACAAATACCTGCAAAAATGGGAGTAAACTAAGAGAACAGATGTGCTCTTGAACACATCAGATCTCACACAATCTGCACCTAACAAAGTGGGAGCAACAACAAAATGTTATGGGTACACTCTCTTGAGAGCCAAGGTTGGCTGGAGTACCTTGTGGCATGTTCACTGCTGTAGGGTCTTGACTCACAGGTATCCAGAGGCAGAAAACAGAAAGTAATGCAGTTTTAATTATGCCTGTGATTTATCAGGTGCAAAACTGATCTGAAAGTGTTTTTGTTTTGTCTTTGGCTAGGTACATATGACCTCCCTCCACCTAGAATCATGGGAACTGTGCTTTACCATTCACAGGGCTACAATTTTGAACACCTTTAACAAACTACAATTTCCAGGATTATTTGGAGGAAATCATGTGCTATAAAAGTCCTTTAAATGTATGGTGTGTACAGCACATTTGCCCTGTGGTGCACCCAGAGTCAATTTGAAAAGCCTCCTGGTCTTTCAGAATTTGGGGTCTGGGCTTGACTCTCTTTTCTTATGCTACAAAAGCAGAGGTTCCAGAGGGGGAGAGGGGAAAAAATCCATTTGCATCCAATCCACTGAGCATTTTTAACTGCTGAAACTAGTAGACCAAATGAGTTTATTAGATTATCATTGCGGAAGTTAATAAAGAATTAATTTCTCTTCGTGTGACATCCAGAGGCAGTTATTTCAGTGCCCTGTCCATTTACACAAAGCCAAGTATTTGTCAAGTGTCAAACTCAATTCCCATGACCCATGCCTCTTCAATAATTCTGGATTAGGGGTAGCCTTAAATGACATTACAAAAATTTTATTCCAAGATGCATTGACCTCCCGGGACTACTCAGGAATTTCAGGTTCGTGAAGGTTATACAGTCAGCAAAAGCATGCTGGATAAAAGATCCGAAATGAAGGAGACTTCTTACATGCAGTATATTTTGGATAGTGGAAAAGATCATATAGGAAGACAAAGACAGAGACTTCTCTTAGGATGTATTTAGATCTCTTTTCCTCCTTGGAAAATGATGCAGTTAATGCCATCTGCATTGCAAAAACTCCACTTGGCTTTATGGAGTTTCCATGTTCTCCGACAAAGCAAATGCATTTATGCAGCATCTCATTCTGGCTGATGGAAGGAAAAAAGGGGGGAATGGATGTATTAGGGAAAAGAGAGAGAAGGCAGAATGAAGCCATCAATATCTGTCATGGGAACTAAGTGCTGTAAAACATCACTACTCTTGGGAGATGGGGGGAATGGGGTTGGAATCCCCCCTCCCCTGATTCCCCCTTCTAAAATGCAGATAAACAATAAGAGTTTTTCTAAGAACTTTTAAAACTTAGCTGTACGCACAGATGAAGGATGCTCTACTGATGACTTGGTCATCCTGGTGGTCAGTAGATTTCTGATAGGGCTAAAGTGGCATTTCCTCTTCCCTACCTCCACATCCTGGAGCTAGCTCATCTCTTTCTCTGGGATATCCTAGATTGGGGAAATGGAGACTTCTGCAGCCTGGGGGCCTTATTTCCTTCTTGTCAACCTTATGGGGGGGCCATATGACAGAGGTGGCCATAGTCAGTGTCAAAAGTGGGCAGAAAAACTTGTGTAAGTTTTGCCTTTGCTGGTTTCGACAGGCACTCACCTCCTCTCTCTATCCTCCATCTAGATGAGGAAGTGGCACTGCCGGTATTCAAAGACACATTACAGTCAATCAAAAACACTTGGGGCACAGAGGAGGGCCAGTGAGGGATGTGGCTTGCAGAGAGTTCCAAGCAGTGGCGTAGTGTGGGGAGGCCCCAGGGGGGCTGTGGCCCTGGGTGTAAAATTCTGAAGGGGAGCAACCAATCCCTCTGGAACAGATCTGGTGAGGATTGGGGGGGGGGGAGAGAGGAGAGAGAAGGGGAAGTCCTGTTATGCAAGTGGAAATCCTTGCTCTGACAGGACAAGGGAGTTGGATACTAAAATAATTTTGCAAATCAACAGTGCCACATAACTATAGTAGTAGATTCTTTTTTCTGTGCTGTACACTTCCCACAACAGGCAAGCAAAGCTCTCTAGGAAATCCTTTGCACTCTCTGAATGTTACACATCATATCTCCTCATAGATATAACATGATTCTTGTAATAGGAAGATGTGGACTTTGAGCCCTGCCAAAGAAAAATCCTTGGACCTTTTAATGCGCTCATTTACATGATTCTGCTATACATTTAAATACTTCCATGTGCATACATTGACATTATTTTATTTCAAGGTTATATGAAAATGTGAAATAAGATTGTAATGTGTACGAACAGGTGCTAAGCAACAGACCCCTTCAAGTGGGGTAGTGCTGAATTAAGATTTAAATGGACACTGTCAAGCAATTTTTTTATCGCTATTAATTTTTCATTCCAGCAAATTATTTTCTTTCACTCACACGGATGTTTCTCCTTCTCAGGCAGGTAATATGAGCTTCTTTTGAATTGTGAATGATGTTAACACGGCTGAGATTTTAGGGGTCAATGATATGCACTAAAAGTATGTGGGCAAGAATCTTTTATTTGAATATTACAGAGATCTTCTCCCCTGGAACTTTTGGTACTTCTTAGCATCTACAGCAAATTCAAACATGTTTTCAATGTGTTGGACAGTTAGGATAACTAAAAAATGTATGCTCAGGGAAGCCTTCGTAGATCCAAAAGGACAGAGTGACTCGGCACTGCAAACTGGGAACATGTGTGAGAGTGGGCGGAAGTTCTGCTTGTATTGGCCTAATCCAGAGACAAGACTGAAATCCTTTTGACTGGTGCAAAGTGCTAGTGAGTTTCATGGTGAAAATGAGCACCACACTGACTTGAGGCCAGACAGACTCAACTATATAATAATGACCGCTCCCCGCTTAAAACGGGGGGCGCCCTTTGCGTGGACGCGTGCAGCCCCTGGATCTGGAGCGGCTCCATCAGCATAGGCTTGGCTTTGCCTTCCCTCAGGTGGGATACCTGGAGGTCTCCGCCTACCTCAGTCAGTTGTCCAATCCCACCTGGGGGAAGCGTTGCCAAGGAGACCAGGCCAGGTAGGGGAGGGATTACCTGCCCACACAATAGAGGGAGGATCTTACCTGGGAATCCTCACTTGGCTCCAGAGCTTCTCCCACCCTACCCACCCTCAGTTAATGTCTTATTTTGCAGGTTAACTTTTCTTCACAGGTTTTGCAGGTTAACTTTTCTTCACAGGTATGCGGGCGCTGCTACGTTAAGGTCGCTGTTAAAGGGCCGGAAAGGAATTTCCCTGCATTGGCAGGTTTCGCCTTTCCCGTAGCAAAACATCACAACTTTGGCGGTATCAGGCCTTGGGCGGAATCCTTTTGTCCATCTTCCTCTTTGCGGCGGCGATACCAGGGTTCCCCGTTAAAGGGGTTTTCTGAAGGGAGGCTTTGACCGTACGCCGAAAGGTCGTCATTGCTCTCCCCTGCGGCGGCGGCGGCGTTACGGGGGCGGCTATCTCTGCTTGAACATATGTTCTCCAGAGCCAGCCCATCCCCCCCCCACACTGGATAACCCTGATGCTCCCTAGGTCCCCGGCGGGGGACTGGGGAGGGAGAACGCCCAATGCCTGAGCCAAGGTCTACCCACATTTGAAATTTAATAAAGTTGTGGCCAATTTAATCCCATAGCACGTTGTCTTGAGTCATTATTCCACATGACGGGGGGACCGCGCGGGATCTGGGGACTCCGCCTGTCCACACAATGTGTTGGGACTGTATCCAACTATTGGGTCCCACCAGTGCAAGCATTTATGTTTCCACTATGGAACTTCTCCACCTGTACTCTCCTTGTACTGACTCCCCCAATCTGCTCCCGATGGTTTGGAGAGCTCCTAGAATAACTTTAGGAGTGCTGATGGGGTGTGTTAATTGGATACCCCCCAATGGATTCAGGAGTGACTGCTTGACAGGGCAGTGCCACAGAGTCACCCTCCTGACTACCACTTCTGGACTGTGTAGGGGTGAGCCATGGTGGCGATGAAATTGGGACTTCATGAATGCAGCGTCAGCGTCAATCTGTTGCTTCCGCTTCTGCAGCATCATAGCCCTGCCCTTGTCCCTGTCCCCTGCCCCATTCAGGTATGCTACAGACATTTTCACACAATAATGCTGTTTACCGGAGGTATTATGCGCATTTGTTCACACGCTAGCAACATGAGCAGGCACCTCTTTATGCATTCAGGTATACTGCAACAACAACAACAACACCCCACACATCTAGCTGGGTTTCCCCAGCCACTCTGGGTGGCTTACAGTCCTTATAAAAACAGAATAAAACGTCAAACATTAAAAGCTGATATCCTCATGCATATATTTATGGAGGCACATTGCAGACATTGGAATGAATATGTGCATAGCTATCCAAAGCCCTTCATATGGTCATTGAATGCACAGAGCACTGATGGACCGAATAGAAAATGTGCATAGAATCAAATGGAGAGCAGCAGGGGATGAGGGATGGGAATGTGCCCAGCTGTTGCACACTGGCTTCCATTTGCTGACTGGATCTTCTGAACAGGCTCCAAAAATGTAGAGTATAGATTATCTAGCTAGAGCCTCTATAAGCAGAGTTTTTATGCAGATAGGCTGTGCTCAGAAGGCCCAGTCAACACACAGAAGTCAAGGGTGAGGCCAGTGGGTTCGATCCCACCCCCCTCAGTCCATTAATTCTGCATGCATTTGCTGTGTAAAAAAGGACTTCTGCAGGCTTTCTTTGCCAAATGTCTTCAGCAAAAAAAAAAGTTTGCTTCCTCCATGTAACCATTACATAGGGGACTGCAGGCCTTCTGAATGATTTCCTTCTGAAAATGGGCAAAGTGGAACTCACACACTAACCTTTTCTCTTCACCCATGGGAGAGATACGAGGCATTTCACCTTTGTGATTTATAACCCAGTTAAGCCTTCTCTGTTCTGGTTTCTTTGTCTCTTTTGTCTCACCAGAAAACGATCTCTTAGTGAGTGCCATTTTCTTAAGTGGACTGGAGCACAGAAGTAGATCTAGGGTTCCCTCAAGTTTAACGGATTTCGAAACTGATTCTGGAGATAGGACCAATCAGGACCTGTGTATGACGGTGGGACTGGAGTTGAAATTTCTGCAACGGTGCCTGGGTTGGGAATGGCTTCATTTTATTCTGCCTCTGGGTTGGGCCTTGCCACTCCCTGCTGCAAGACAGCCTGACTCATCATAGAATCATAGAGTTGGAAGGGACCCAAGCGTCATCTAGTCTAACCCTCTGCAATGCAGAAATCCTGTCCACAGCCATCCCTGGGTGAGCTTAAACCAGCAACCTTCTGGTTAACAGCCAGGCCCTCCAACCCATTGCATTAGGAGGCTTCTGCATCTTTGCTGCCATTGGCATTTCTGAACCGACAGTGAAATAAACTTAAATATGAAAGTAATGATTGTACCAGTGGATGGAAGCATTCCTTTCCAGGTAATCATAGAGCAATGCTTCTTAGAGATAATACCGGTCCCATTTGTAGCAATAAAACAGCTAGCACATTTGCAAAGCTAAGCAGGATCCGGTATGGTTTCAGATTGGATGGGGCACTGCATGTTGAGCTTCCTGCATTGCAGGGAGCTGGACTAAAGGACCCTTCCAACTCTACAATTCTATGATTCTATGAAAACCAGAATGGGTGGGTGACATTTCCTTCATTGTCACTTCCTGATGGAGCACAGCAGGGTGGAAAAAGACATGGATGAGGAGGGCTGACATCTAAGTTGATGCATCTGCAAAGAGGGAAGCCTCTTGAGAGCCACTGTGTTGTGTTACAGGCCCCCATGGAGTATGTATCCTGTGTAGCAGTTAAACATTAACAAGTTCTAGTTGAGCCTGAAGGCAATGGACAGAATTTGGAAGGCAGATCAATCTGCTTAGGTTGTGTGTGTGTGTGTGTGTGTGTGTGTGCGCACATTGGTGAAAATGCTGGGAAAGACTATGGTGAAAGACTAAAAGATCTTAAATCTCAAGATCTTTGCTACAGATGGTGTCTTCATCATGGCGTGTCTCTTATTGTTTTTGGCATCCCACTTTTCCATTGCTGTTTGATCTATGGATTCATCCCAAGTTTGGAATGACCCAATGGAGAATATTTGTCTCTGGTCATCTTCTTCCTGTCTCTAGAGGCTGAGTCTCTGATGAATGGTTCTCATAGCCTAATAAAAAAAAATGTACTTAACAGTTTTAGTGTGTTTGTATGGTTCTCCCCCCCCCCCCGTTAAGATAAATTAGACAAGCTAATGAGACTGATTAGTCCTTAGCTATGACCTTTGGCCTTTAGGATGTACTTTGAGCTAATAGAGAGAATGGGGATTATGAGCTGCGATAATGTGCTTGTGTTGGCCTTTTAAAGGAAAACACATTTATTGCTACTTAGAGGAAATTGATCTAATTGTGCTGGAAGCATTTCTGCAGACAGAACATGGAATTTTTATTAAGTAGGTGACTCAAGTTCAGCCAAGATAGCTGGACTTGAAATAGGACCAAGATATTTTTAAAAGATTTCATATGGAAATCTTCCTTTCCAACTGCTAACGAGCTTCTCTTGATCACTCTTTGATATGATCCTCGCTATGTGGCACATTCTGCTTTGTGCTTCTTTCTTCAGCAGGAAAAGCCAGCTGCCTGGTGACTTCGGCTAATAGGCTTTTAAAATGCAAACATCATACTAAGAAAATTAACCTTTTAATTCTTCTTTGAGACTGAAAAGCAAAGTCATGCTGTTTTAAAGAAATGCTGAATTATGAACATAACTGTAACTAGGAATGAGCACATAACATAAGCAGCACACAAAGGAAACAGAGCCGATAAACTATTCTGCAGCCTTATAAGCTATCAGCACAGCTTTGTCAAGAGTTCCTGAATTTCCTGATGCAGTGGTGGAGGTCACTGGCATTGGCCAGACCCTGCTTTATAGAGAATCAATGGTATCCTGCCTCCAGGGGGAAAGACTCTCTTTACATGGGCACTTCCTGCAAAATCCTTTGCTAATTTTGACCTCATTCTACCTTGGGCCACCACACGTATATAGCTGAGCCACAGTCTACTGCTTTGTTGGCAGCGGCAACTGGGAATATCCTTTTCACTTTCTTCTTCTCACCAGGGATTCCTGAGTCCTTACTGCTTGCTGATTCTGGCACACAAGGCCAATAACTTACCCAGGCATATCAGCATGTTGGTTTGACGGCTTCGTGCTGTGAAGCAATCTATAAATAAATAGATAAATAAATAAATAAATAAATAAATAAATAAATAAATTTGTTGTTTATTAAACAAATAAACCAAAGCAAAAGATATTGGGACATCCCAATCAGTGTTTTCCATGTCACATCTACTTTGTCCCAAAGTCTCTTTGTGATGTCACCTTAATTTATATTTACTCTTTATGGGGAAACCATGACACTGAAAAAGTGCAATATATCACCCCTCTCATATTGATCAAATAAGGATCTGTTATATGTTTACTCAGCCAACAGCCAATATCCACAGATTCCAGTTGTGCCGCTATAGAAGTACCCAGGTCTGAGAAGGAGAAGGCAGCGGGGATGGAGGGGTGTGTGGAGGGAGAGACCACAATTAGGCACAAAGGCAATCAAAAATAAACTATAAAATACATGAATCGGAGAACATTAGGACAAATTAATGGACTACATGAAAAGTGATTCCTTAAGGATATTTTCAAAGTTTTATTAAATGCTTCAAAGCTCCCAAAGGACTTTAATTGCACACAGAGAGGAATGGTCTGGATGGCCGCAATAAATAGTGCTAGGATTTCTTTCAGCATCATGGAGGCAGATGCTGTAACAAGCCGTGCTCAGTAATTTTTCTGGTTCGCCTTTTTGTTCAAGAACAAATCAGAATTAGGTACAGGGTTGTCTGTATCTTACAAGGATTTTGCAGTGGAGGGTTTCTCTGTGTGCAGAAGATTCAATATTTTATTTATATGTTCCTTTCTGCAAGGGACGGGGTGCTTAGGTAGGGTTCAAAAAGTGAAAATCCGGACACAATGCTAGTTCCTCTGCCAATAGAGACAAAATAGATTTTAGACCCCAGCCTGGCGAATAAGCGTGGTTCAATGTATATTCCAGATGCTTATTCCATTTATTTCACAAGATTTATAGACCACTTGATTGTAATAAAACATCCTGCTGTAGACCATGGATAGCTAACAACCAGTTCCCCCCTCCCCAAGTAATAATAATAATAATAATAGTAGTAATAATAATAATAATAATAATAATAATAATAATAATAATTTTATTATTTATACCATGCCCATCTGGCTGGGTTGCCCCAGCAACTCTGGGAGGCTTCCAAACCCGGGTCAAAACAAAAACTCTCAACTCACCCCAGAAGTCTCACAATGAGAACATGTGCTGTGCCTCCATAGTCAGTTTCTGGGAATCACTGGAGGGAAAATAACAACAACAAAATGTGCCAAGAAGTTTTTCTATATGATAGCTGCTGTGTGTCTCAGCCCCTGTGGCTGTCTTAGCTTATGACTTTGCAAATACACATATATGTGTGATTGGGGCGCCATCAACCAATTATGCAGTGGAAAAAGAAATGGAGACGCAATAGGAAGAGTTTGAGGTCCACTGAATAGCCTTGAAGGTTCTCCGAAGCAGAGATGGGGATACTAGTTGAGTGATGGGATCAAAGAAAGTAGAGTTAGATTGACTTTATGTTGTCAGGGATGTTTCCTTGCTCAGCCAAGATATGGTTATCTGTTGACATAGATACCCAGTCACAAGTTTTGTGTCAATCTTCCTCCCCCGATCTGCAACCACTACTAATACCACTAGAACAACAACAAAACACACACAGTCATTTCATACAAGCATCAGTGTACACTGATAAAACCTTTGTTTTGTCCAGGTGGAAGGTCTTTCATATCTCCCCCCCTCCCCTTTACTCAACTATCTTGAGTCCTCCATGACCTTTAGCTTTAACTTGAGATATTTCAGGAAAGACATTATAAGCCTTCACATTATCTAACCTTCTCCTCTGAGCCTAACTAGGCAGAAGATACCCTCTGGATGGCAGTAAATCAAGTGGACTTACATCAGGCAGGGTTGATGTTGCTTGAAATTCTTGCATCAGTGCTCAAGAGAGCCAGAATGAAAGAATGATATGGGCAAGACCTGGTCAGTGTTCTGGTCCTCAAGGTACCATTTGAGTTGCAAAATTATCACTCAGCATGGATTGAACTAGAGATTTCAAAGGAAGACAGTAGACATCTTTTGGTAAGATACTTGGAGTTTGCTTGGTTTGAAGTAGAATGCAAAAGAGGTTCTGATTCTGACTATCCACATCTGTTGAGGACTTCAGCCCCTGCAGATTCCGTGCCTGCTTCACGTGGTTGAGAGACGGGTCTGAGGTACCATTTCAAGGTGTGAGTGAATGGAGGGGACCAGTGCTCAGTGGTAAAGCACATACTCCTCACAGAGATGGTCTTAGGCTTCATCTTCAGCGTCCATGCAGCCATATCAACATCAGCTATGTGCTCTGATCTTCCTTGCTGAATTGGAGCAAATACTTTAAAGTGAAGTTCTGGCAAATATTTTCAATGGAAGGTTAAGGGCAGTCCCGGTAAATGCCAGGTGATTGCTGAGTCATTCAAAAAAAGTGCCATGATGCTTGCTGGTGCTCATGGTAAGCAAGACTCTGTAAGGGGTACCTAGGCTATGGAGACTACTTTTGCATCACGAATAAAGAAGAAATGCATCACTGCCCTCCAAAATACAAAAATACAGTAGGCAGATGTGCATATAATTTTTTTTGTGTGTGTGTACATACACACTATAGCATTTGATTAATTTGATCCAGTGTCAGTTATTTGCTCTACATTTTATGATTTTATGGTGTTTTAATTTTTGTATGAGTTGGCAGTTAATAAATATTCTTGAATAAAATATGTATAGATGCAAATTTGGTGGGAAGGACTATGACCAGGCCAACTTCAAGCCCCTTGCTGCTTTCCCTTGTTATGGCTCTTGATCTTTAGACCAGTCTCAGGACAGATCCGCAGCATACATTGAAAGCCCATCCAACATGCCTTGAAAGCATGTGACTTCCCCCAAAGAACTGTGGGAGCTGTAGTTTGTTAAGGAAATTGTAGCTCTGTGATGGGGCTACTACAGTTCCCAGGATTCTTTTACAGGGTGGCAGTGGGAATTGTACGCTTTAAACATTTATTGGGGGGTGATTTAAATACATGGCATGGATCTGCCCATGGGCTGGGCAGCCCTTCAAATGGAGATCTGTCCCTTGCAAAGTAGGTCACACACCTTATCAATAAAGTCCAGCATGCTATAACCTTTTAACATTGTCTATGCTTATAGAACACTGGAGCCCTGGGACAGGCAGAGGGGAACTTTGAAAAAGATAAATATCTGAAAGCACCAACTGCTGCAGTCATTGCTGGTCTGCCTAAGAGCTTCCTGTGTGCAAGGAGGGATCAATCTGCAGAGACAGGTTTACTGATGGGAAGTAAAAACAAATGTGGTTGCCGCTGGGATCACAAAGAACAGAGCAAACATCGAGCAACTGCTTCCTCTCATGAGTGGCGGAAGCAAGGGCTGCATTGTTAGGCTCAAATCCAGCACTAAACCCCAGCTTTTGTCACAGCAGGAACTACTCCATGGCAGGAACATTCTTCTCAACTGCACGTTCCATTTCGCTGGGATCTTTACACAAAGAGTAAAGGCCAGCGTAACAGACTATGACCCATTCAGCTCCTAGGATTATGTGGGGTTAATATCTAGCTAGCCAGAAAGTCTAGTTTTCCCACTCCCCTCCCTCTGTAAGCTATATGATTGACCATTTATTTATGGACTACTAATAATGCTACTACGAAAACCACATAAAAAAACATACTCTGTTGCCATATTGGTTGGATTTTTTGCCCGTAGTGTCCAGTGCCTCTGGTTCTTTCCAGGACTGGAATTTAAGCACTGTTGATCCTAGAAAAGGAAGCAACCCTAATTTTTAGAGAGCAAGGGGCCCCTAGTAATAAGGGCAAACCACACTTCAGTTACCTTGTCAAGCTAACATTTTTATTCCTCCCTTTTTTCTGATTTCACCAAATACAGTCTATCTTCCTCCCTTTCCGCCCAACTTCCTCATCCCCCCAGCTTCCTAATGAATTGAATTCTAGAGCATATACCCAAGTCAGATGTGATAAAGCACTGGGCCTTTCCGCAGTGCCGTAAATGCTAGCATGGCCTCCAACGGGTTAATTCATTACGGTCCATTGTCCAGTCGACTTTGTAGCTGGCAGCAGATTGGAGCCGACTGGAACGGATGAAGTGGGGATGAAAAATGAGCAGAGCCTTGGTTTGCATTAAATATTTAATATTCTCTCAGTGGGAGGTGTCAGGGAAAGGACCATATAATAAATACGACGAGAGACAATTCCATCATTGAACTCGTCTGTTAATGACCTCATTTGCTTTGACAGAAACATTACAAATGCAGAGTCTCTCCCCCCCTCCCCAGGCCTGTTCAGGAGACTGCATTCCAATTTTAAAGCTTGGCCCGTTCTTCAGCCATATGGAATTCCACTAATTCTCTCATCTTTTCATGGTCTTTGGATGGCTCAAAGAGAGCTGCTCAGGGCAAGGGGGTAAACGTCAGCAGCAGAAGTAGTAGGTTCAGGATTGTGCTGGAACAGTCCTTTCTAGTTCTGCTTGTGTACCTACCATTTTGGGCATCGATAGCACAAAAAGTCTACTTAGGCCGCAATTCTCACCATGTCTTCTGAGACACAAGCCCCACTAAATTTGGTGGGGCTCACTCCCAGGTAAGGAACTCCTCTGCAGATTTAGAACAGCGCCAGAAGAGGACTTGATAGTCCCGCTTCTATACTCTTGTGAACACAACTCTTGAGGGGTTGTTGGGTGAGTTGGAAGGTTATTGGCAAGGTTTAGGGTCAGAAGAGACAGCGATAGGGGAACACCCACCCCACGAGATGATGAGTATATAAAGGATGGGGAAACATGGATGCAGCCGGTAACTAGATCAGCCTCTCTGTATTTATTTGTCTGTATCAGGAGTAAATGGTGTGGTGGCGTGATGGTGGTCATCTGAGCTCTGCTTGGGCACATTGCTGCTGCGTACCAGGAGGTAGAGAGGGAGGGCTAAGGTGATGGAAGGGTTGGTGTAGGACAAACACACCTGTGGAGTCAGTCTGGCTCTCCCGACAGTGCATTTGCACTGCACTGACCCTTCTGCCTTTCCGCACTTTTACTCTATCTCCTCATAAGCAGCAATGACACAACATACTGAAAGCCAAGTGAGAGTCTCTCTCTCTCTCTCTCTCTCTCTCTCTCTCTCTCTCTCTCTGTGTGTGTGTGTGTATGTGTGCCCAGCACTCCATTTCAGGGGCTTCAGGCAGCTGAGAACTACTTTAAAATGCATGTTTTACAGGGAAATGTCTGAAATCTGGTGAATGCCAATATTCATGTGTATTTTGTGTATCATAAATATCTTGATATAGACAGAAGACACATCTTAGGTTACTGATCCAAATGCTTCTGAATGACACATCCACAAATGCACAAATTTCCTTCAAATGTTACAGAAATAATCCACAATGGCTATGTAGGCATTCATATTTTGTATAATACACAAAGAAGCCCCAAGTGTTTTTGTGATGTCCTGCATGGCCCATTAATTTTTGTTTTTTAAATAATGTTTTTATTTATTTTTCATGGTACAAAAGATCCATTTTGGGGAAACGTTGCAACAGTAAACAACAAACAACTTGTCCTGATATAATTACAGATTTTTGTCATGCTATGTAATAAAGTTTCATTTGATTACTCTAAAAGATCACACCACATTTTCCCATGAGTGTAGGGTGGATTCCTGCTACAGTCTGAACAATTTATGTATTCAATAAACATTTGCCGTATGTTACGAAAGGAAAAGGGATTGTGTTTGCCCTTTGCTGCTCTGACCTGATATGTTAATTTCTCAGCCAATGCTATTGACCATACTCTGGTGTACCAAGAATCAATGTTAAGCCAAACGCCAGTTTCCCAACATCTGGCTATCTCCATATGGGCAGCTGTCAATAGAAAGCATGGTCCATTTGTTGACATGCTTTCAGTTTCTGGAAAGAAACCTGAATGAAGTGTATAGGTGTCTTTTATGACAGTTATGCCATTCATATAAAAGGTACAGATTGTCTCCAGGCTGTCACTATGCTCTGGGAGGGATTCAATTGCATACCAGAAAAGTAGGTTTGCACAATTAAAGTGGATTAAAGTGCTCTGTCATCCTAGTGCAATAAATACACACACACACCCCAACACTCTTTTTGCAGTTAGGAAAGTAATGGGGAAATACATTGTAAAGTGTGATATGAATGAATTATGAATGTTAAGGGCAAGGCATATAAACACCCCAAAAGAAAATCAGGATAAATGCTCAGTAGCAACCGAACATTGTCGAACCTCTGCATAAGTTTTGTGCAAACAAATCAGGCTGAATGCTCAATCAATAGGTTATCTGGAGGAGCCTAGTATTACACACTCCAAGGCTTTAGGAGAAAGTGGGCTATCAATTTAAATAACTGTTAAGTTTTAGAAAACATTTTCTGCCTCGTTTATTTTACAGCATCATCCAACCCCAGAATTAAGCTTGGTTAACTCAAATTTTGAGGTTTCATAAATTTAAAAGTTTGAAATGGGAGTGTGACAAATTTCATCCTTTGTCCCTTTCTGAGAAGCAGAGATCTGGTTGGAGACAGAGAAAGAACAAAGCAATCCATGCAGATCAAAGAGACAGCAGAAAAGTCAGGAACAAAGAGAAGTAGATGAAAAAGGCCTAGAGCTCTGACTGCACTTCTAGAAAGGGAATCCTCATCCTGTTTCACTGACTATAATTTGTAGTCACGGATGACTGCAGTAACTGCTATAAGAGGACTTCTGAGGATCTAGTCATCTTCGTGGTATTTAATCTCAATGGGCCACTTCTATGGATTTAAGAAGCCATCGCGTTCTCTTCCAACCCCTGTTTGTCACATACAGCACTGTTTCTGTTCCACTGCAGTCCAGTTTCTGATTAAAACTAGCTTATTCATCTCACTGACCACTGTGGCAGAATTTCACAGAATTACGTAATTCCATAGCATTCATTTCAGTGCAAAGGAAGCACAGTGCAAATGCGGGGCAAAGAATACTGTCAATTATGAATCATTTGAACACTGAAAACAATAGCAGCAGCAGATACCAGTTGTATTCCCTAGATTGATTTCCATTCCAGATGTGGGACAGATAGTTCTTTCAGCTCCCATTTCTGACATCCCTTGTCACTTCACACTCCTGTGGATATCATCACCGGCTTATGATGTGAACAGTCATAGGCCCAAATCACACAAAATCTGCACCTCTTTTTCCTGCCCGTTGGTCCCAGTTGTATTCTTAACCTCAACTGGGTTCTTCAAAATAACAGAGCATTCTAAGCATAGAAATGTCATGGAAAACCACATTGTTATCATAACATTTCCACAAGGTGAGATGCTGGTGTGCATTAAAGCCCACCTGGTGAAAAACCTCAGGACCTACAAAAGATTTGGGAGACCATTATGTTATATGTGGTACAAGGCGTGCTTTTTAACAAAGGGAGGTTGTTCAATAACAAGAAAACAGGGTGATAAAGTAACCATTATTGGATCTTGCCAATGCAAAAACAGATGTTGAAACTGGGTCATATTGATATATCACAGAATCCTTAAAACCACACACACACACACACACACACACACACACACACTATAAATCCCTTGCTCTGTATAAGGAAGTGAAGGGCTGAAGTCCTTCAGAATCTTGACCGACAGGACAAGAAAACGTGAGGTGGAAATGATCCCTCTTATTGCCTCCTCTTTGGTAAAAGCCCTCCTCCTTTCCTCTGCCTGAACTGAGGTACTGAGATGTACAACTAATTTATATTAATTTAACTCTATTAATGATGAGATATCATCTCTTCACTCTGCAGGAGGACAATCAAAAGGATTTAATGCTGTGCTGCTCCTTTCATGACCCTGCAATTTGGGACACAGCCACAGCAAAAGCTCCAACCAAGTCAGCTACCAGATAGCTTGCAACCTTCCCCCTATTCCTCCAGTCTTTCTGGCTGATGGTAACAAGGGGACGCACGTTTATACCCTGCACAGCTTTTGCAAAAGGACGCACATTTCAATCACATTGTTGTGCCAGATAAATCAGGACGGCACACACTGCCTTCATGTTATCATCGTAACAGACATGTGAGGCAGAAGAAGTTTAGGAATCAGTCCCCTCCATTTTCTGGGACCTGAGACTCTCTCATTTTTTCATTCTCAAATAGAAATGAATGAAAAATAAATCAAATAAAACAAATTGGAGTGGGAGGGAGGGAGGGCAGAAGCAAGGAATGGATTTTCACGCCGAACTCATTTGCTTGGATTCCTGATGTTTTTCATAACTAAAAAGAATTAAATGAATGGGGCTCATTTGTTTCATTTCCCATTCATTTTAAAAATGAATTAACACCTCTGCCCAACTCTCCTTCGTCTAAGTCCAGCAGTTTCTACTCCATCACGCTGGTTTCTCTGTGCAGTGGAAGAAGTTTTGGAAATAAACCAATGAGGGAAAAAAGATTTGGGCAGGGGGTGGGTGGGCAGGGGGAATGAAACATTCGGAGGAAACATTAAAATAAGCCTTTCCGTTGAGGCCTGCAGTTGCTGTTTAGGAGCCCCCAGTGCTGCTTTTTTTGGGGGGGGGGTAAGATTAGGGGGACATTAGCTCTTATGCCCTGGCCAAATGCCCACTTGGGAAATTAATTCGGTTATTGCCTCTGAGGTCTCAGCTGGATATTTTTGTGTTCCTCACATTCCATTCTCTAATCCTGTGTGGTATCCCTATGTGCTTCGAAGAAAGCTCCCAGGCTCGGTATTAAGAGGTGGCCACATCTCAGTGGTAGACAACATGATTAACTTTTATATATTGAGCAAAGTATTTTGAACTTAGCTAGCTGTTGTGACCACTAATGATGCTGGGTAAAAGGTGGTTGGATTAAAAAAAATAAAAATATCAGGATGGAAGAGAGCTCTCCTGTAAACGTTAGATTCACACCCTTTGCTCAGCAATGAATGACTCTTCGAAGTTTCACCCCACTGACATATTGTGTTTATTTGAAATAACCACACAGTCCTATTCCTTGAAGTGGTTGAACAAGTCAAAAATGAATGGGCATCCATGGGCCACATCTTCTGTTATACAAATGGATAGAGGGAACATTCCACTCAATGACTTCTATTAGGTATTAGGAGTTATAGCACACTCTAAATACTCCAGTCCATGTCAGTGATGCGGCTCAAGAGCTCATCTGCAAACAGTAAGTGCAGTCCTTACTTTACTTAGAAAGCAAGGCAGTCCCTCTCCTGGCAGCTCAGCTTTTCTCCTAGGCCAGGCATAAAGAAGGGAAGAAAACCTCTTGGACTTCCTTGTGCAGGTCATCCCCACACTTCCATGTAAGCAAATGCTGAATTAAAAGGGTCCACTGAATGAGGTCTGCTTCCCTGTTTGAATTTGCCCCTTTCAGGGGTTCAGGAAGTCTCCTTTCTTCACACAAAAGTTGCAACTCTCTGGACACCCAGGACATTTCTCTTAGCCTGTCTCTTGCTTTAGAGGAGCACCTACCAGCCCCTCCGGTATTACCCTCCTTCATTCCTCCAGAGCGCCTTTCATAGAAAGATCTAAAGCATTTTCAAGGCTGTTCCCCACAGCTGCAGCCAACTCCAGCTGTTTCCTATCTGCAGCCTCTGTGGAACGGCGCCCTGCTTGAGCTTGTGCATTATATTTGGAAGGAAGTACCACTGCTATCGAGAGATTTATTCTTTAGCACACAGGACTGAAGGAATCATCAGCTTACTTTTTTTTTGCATATCAGGCTGCTCTACACTGACAGGAGCAATTCTGGTAATGCCATGTAGTCTAGAGTAATGCCTCAGGTTTTCTGTACACCTGCAGGGACAAATAGGGTTGTGATCAGGCCCTGATCATAACTGTTTTGAACGTGAAGTGGGGAAGTCTCTAATCCTCACCCGCTTCAGAAAATTATTTTTTTTAAAAAGATATTTATTAAAATTTTCCATTTTATACAAACCACAAAGAAAAAGAAAAAAGAGAAAAAAATTAAAAAGAAAAAATATTAAAAACACATAAATTTCATATCATATTTTCCAATAACATATTTCCCTGACCTCCTCATACCTCCCCTTCTTGTATTCCAGTTCGAATTGTTCATCCAGCAAATCCTTATCTCTTAGCATTACAGCTATAAACCTTATTTTCTATCCATCTTCTTAAATTATTGTAACTTATACTTTAACTTATGTACAAAAAAGAACTATTTTTTCATATTCTTTACCATTACAGCTGACCACCCCTTAATTTCAATCCAACATCACTCAGTATTCCTTAATGTTACAATATTTTTGCAAATAATCTTTAAATTTCTTCCATTCTTCTTCTGCCGATTCTTCTCCCTGGTCACGGTCGCTTCAGAAAATTAATGCAGGTAAGAAGCATTAAGAGGTTGGGAAGTGAACTTATGGAATAGTATAATTATTTGATTTGAAGGTTATTGTGAAAATTTTTGGAAAATTACACACACACACACACACACGTGTATCTTGTGGGCTGCAAATACTATGGAAAATATTAATGAAAATAACCTGTTGTGCTCCTGAAATTGTATACTGATTTGGCATGTAGAGAGGACCTCCTCCACCATTTGCAATACTGTTTTCAATACAACATCTGAATTTCCAAGTTATCCTCTGAACAAGGAATGGGTTCCAGCATTAACTCTGAGATTTCTTGAGGCTTTCTCTGGTTTCGTCGTGGATCACAAGTTGAGCAGGGCAGCACATTACTGTTTTTGAATGACTCCCTCCCAAAAAACAACAACAATACCCAGTTTTTACAATGAATTACGAATCCTACTAGTCTGTGAAAGATTGCCCTGTTCTTCCTGGAACTCACACAGTGCGTGGATTGAAGATATATGCTTTCAGTTCAGGAAAGAAACACCACTTATTTAGCAAAGCTATTACACAAATTTTAGCTCTGCCAGAATACATCTCAGTGGTCTCACAAAATTAGACTGCGTCGTCATATAATTTAATTTCTTGATTTGCCTCTGGCTGGTGGTTTAACGACTGGTTTCTGAAATGCACGTAGAAATATATATATATATATATATATATATATATATATATGTATTAACATATTTTCTTTTGAAACTGTATGAGGCTTTTCTAAAAAGTAATGGATTTTTCTCCCCTTGCACCCCCCGCCCCCAAATCTGGGCCAAACGTATTCAAATTGTAACTCAGTTAAGTTAGAAGATCCCTATCGTCTCAGCAGGGAATCCCACCCCTTTATTCCACAAATCAGCATCCTTTTTATTTAACTTTCTGATGTCCAAAGTAAAAGGGATCCTTTTTTCCTTAAGTTTAACTCTGACGCTGATGTTGCATTGCTCTTTGATAGCTAAGAACACAAGGGCTGGTTTCAGGAGCGACTGAAAACTTCATCAGGAAGGGAAAAGGGAGGGAGGAGGAGGGGAACTGGCAGAAAGTGATACTGTTGAAACAACTCTTTGAAATTTTCCAAATGATGTTTGATGTGCCAGTTCCTTAAAGCTGAAGCAATACCTTTAGCATCAAACGTGTCTTTTTAGGGGCTGCGGGCACAAGCAAGGAAGCAAGGAAATGTAATAGCAATTTGTGTGTGTTTGTGATGTGCAAAAGGAATGAGTTTAATATTAGCCTTGTAATGGTTCCGACGGTAACATCTTTTAAAATGTATTTATCCGGATTTAGACGAGATGCTTTAATACTTTTTTCTGGTTTGGGTGAGCACTCTGTTTTTTTATTTCAAAAGAACAGCAGAGAAGAAAGAAAAAGAAAAGAACCGACAGATCAAAACAGATGGATTACTTAAAAAAAAAAATAACCCCCCATATATAAAGCAAGAACTAGAATTAGAACCTCTGTTTGTGGAAGGGCACAGTCGAAGTGTGAATTATAAAGACAAGTTCAAGCCCATTCTGCGCCATATCTCTGTTCATTAGGCTGCTATGCACAACATCTTTTAAACAGGAATGAGGCGAAATGTTAGGTCCACTTACTTTGATTTTTTTCTACCCAATAGCTTAGGCCTCCATTTCGAGGTCATAAGAAGTTCTCACAGGCTCTGAAACTGAGTGAGAGACGAAAGTTCAGCCTTGCTTCTCAAATCTCTCTCTTCCTCCTTCTCCCTCTCTCTCTCACTTTCTGGTGAATATGACCATTTTGGGCACGTGCTTCCCCTATGTTAAACTGAAAGTTCAACAAATCCTGCACTAAACATTTGGCGCGCCTGCTGAATAAAATGAGTCAGGTAAGCACAAGGGACAGGGCCTTTTTGTGGTGGCACCCTGGCTGTGGAGCTGTTTTCCCTGGGAGACTTGCCTGGAACAATCTCTGAGGTTTTTTCCACGCTAGTCTGTTCACTCAGACTTTTTAAATAACTTATCTGGTAAGGGGCTCCCATTTTACTTTTTTTTTAATAACCACAAATCTGTGGTTTCAGTAACTGGGGTTGTGGTGAGCTTTGTTTTGGGCTCGCATTCTTCTTCTTCTTAATTACTATTTATTTATCATTTATTGAATTTATATACCGCCCCATACCCAGATATCTCAGGGTGGTTCACAGAATAAAGTCAAAATATAAAACCACAAAATAAAAGCAAACCAATAACCCCCCCAAGCCCACATTTTAAAAGGGCATAGGATGTCAATCAAATCAATCAAAGGCCTGGTTAAAAAGGAATGTTTAAAAGGTGTATAATGAAGGCACCAGGCAAACTTCCCTGGGGAGAGCATTCCACAGACGGGGAGCTGCTGCAGAGATGTCCCGTTCTTGTGTTGATATCAGAGCTCTGATATCAGTAGATATCAGTAGATGCACATAGAAGTTGCTTTCCACTTCCAAGACATGCTTCTGAAACTAGAGTGGCTGAGAAGGAATATATGCCTGTCCTAGTGCATATCTGTCTGTCTATCTTCCCCATTTCATTGGAAACAATGGGAGGGAAATTGTTAAAAACAAAGGGAGTAGGAAATTGTAAAGAAGGTAAAATGAAGGTCCTACTGCCTTGCTTCCTTGGGCCTCATAGAGTTCTGGATTTGTTAGCTTGTCCACCTTCATTCCCCTCCCCCTGGTTTGGTTTGCTCTACTGATTGTGGGCAGCAGCTCTGATGTCCTTTGGTGGTCACCACCCACTTAGCCTCTGATGGTTAAAGTGCCCAGAGACGCCCTGCAACTTGACTTATGTTTGAGGGTAACCTCTAGCAAAAGTCCTCTGGTGAGCACCCTCATATGTTGGATGCCTTCTTCTGCTTGGGTTAGCCCAGTGACGGCACCACTCACTCACTCACTCACTCACCACTGAACTTGAAGGTACCATGTTAGTTTTCCCCACACTGAAGAGCAAAGCTTCACTGGGGGCATTGTGAGAAGTTAAAATGGTGGCTCTCAAGGGACACCAGGAGGCCCTGTTAGCGTGCTGGGGCCCCGGTAGCTATCTATGGGTGCCACATCATGACACTAGAGCATTAATGGCCCGAACTTAGACCTGTGACTGTCTATCTGCATTTTTCATAACAGCTTGTATGCTGTAATGGAAGACTAACACTTTCTTGACTTCTTAGATGCCTGGGCACCAATGCTATGCAGCAAATTATCATAATAAATATGCTTTCTGATAATAAATACAATTTTTTTTAAAGGCCTCCTGTAATTTACTGGGCTACCCTTTCAAAGTGTTAAACCATTCATAGCTTTATGACTACATATTAATCTGCTCATTTATTGCTTTGTAAGGCTATTTTGACAAAAGTTCATTATCAAGACTGCTAAATGCTTTTAAAGCATTGATTGGAGAAATTATTGCATCATAGTGATAGACACAGTGTGTGAAGATGGATAGCGTGGCCTGGACTGGCTGAAATTTCCCCCCTTTTAATTGGATCGATCCCCAGAATAAACGAAGTTTAATTGAATTTAGAGGAAAATTGAGCAGTTGTTTTCAAGTCTCTGTCAATAGGCATTATTTCAATTACATGATGATGTGCAGTGCAGAGAGTTTGCAAACAGACAAGAGTGGACACAGAGGCTGCCCGCTAAACATGATCTTCACACTGAGTGTGTTTTACTTGACCTTTCCAGGATGGTATCAGTTCCCCAAAAGCAGATCGTTAAGAGAAAATGCCGGCCACTCAAATGATTTTGCTAATGCTGTTATAGCAAGGGAGAGCTGCATTTATGACTGAAGCCGGAAGAAGGAAATGGAATGGAAATGGGCAGCAGTTGCTCAGTTGCCCCAGTTTTCTCCCCCGGTCCCTTATTGTAAGCTCTTAGCAACTTAAATCTTAGGTTTGTGAGCCCGATGTTTGTAAAAAAAACAGCCATTTTGCAAGCAATGCAGGAGGCGACCACATGACCAGAGTCATGACCAAACCACATGACCAGGCTGTTACAAAACTTAGGCACCACCTTGTAGAGAAGGAGAGATGGAAACCTGAGTATTAGAGAGAGAGAGAGAGAGAGAGAGAGAGAGAGAGAGAGAGAGAGAGAGAGGGAAACCATTGCCCATTCCAGATGTTATTATCTGCATATGATCAATTACCATATGGTAAGGGGATTAATATCATTGAATGGGACCCAGTTAGTTTTGCCACAACCTGATGATTACTGGCTTGTGATAACACAGGAGCAGGTTTTTTCACTGGTTGTGCCATTGTTATGGAATACTCTTCTTGGTGAAATATGAGAGGTCCCATCAGTATTGGCATCTTACCGGCTCTGAAGACACACCTGTTTAGACAAGTGACCTGAAACTCCTGCTCTAAACTTTTCAATTTCTGTTTTAATTATGAAGCTTTTTTGACAGCTTTGTGTTATTGTACATTTTAATTACAGGTGTTTTAAATATTTTGATATTGTATGCGGATATATATTTTTATACTCGGTTTTACAACTTAGAAGCTATTTCGGCAGGTACAGTAGATGATGATGGTGAAGATGAAAGGGGGATGACATCACAGAGCCAGGCTTCATCCCTGCCTGGCCCTACCATTAGGCAAAGTAAATTAGAAGCTAGGGAGCTGGGAGTGGCGGTATGATATTGGACGGCAAGGATGTGAGAGCTATGCATAAACTGCCCTACACCCTTAAGCTAGTCTGCTGACCTTAGGTGTGGTGGTGGATGCTGTCGCATTGCCAGTGCTGAAGTGAGACTTCTATACATGGAAGGAGAAGTGGTGGAGGAAAGGTACCATTTTCTCCTTTGCCTCAGGTAGCAAAATGTCTTTGACCAGCCCTGGGGCCATCTGTAGTGCCATGTAGAGATGACTGCCTTTTAAAAAAATCTCTCTGTGTGCTTGTGTGTGAATCCATTAGCATTCATCAAAGAGAAGGCCACAGTCACTTCCTTTAATGCTGGAGACTTCAGCAAGCAGGCAAATGCCGCTGAGTCCCCATTGTTACAGATTTGTTAGTTATTCGTTTTAACTGCACTGATCCTAATGAATTCATTTGGTATTCATTGCCTGTCACACGCACTTCTGTAAGTCTTCAGCTCTAATTTGGGACAATTAAAATGAAGTGTTAGTGAGCAATATTTCCCCTGCATTGCACAGGCTATAACATACTTCTCCTGACACACACACACACACACACACATCCCACACAAACAGAGAGGAAAGTGGGGAGCTTGGAGGTTTACTCGCTACATACTGCTGATGCTTGGGAACTGCTCTTGCAGCATGATATGAGGAGTTTAAGGAATTAATACAGCAGAGATAATTTTCATGGGTCAGTGTGCCGTGCTGGCCTGTAGATTTGTCTAGATTAGGCCCTGGGATCAGCTAATTGAAAAAAGTACCTGTATCAGCTTCGCTTTAAAACAATAAGCAGATATTTGCCTTGAGGGTGAAGTGGACGAAGAAGCTGTGTAAATGTAAGCGAGACATTTGTCACACACATCACAGTCCCTGTTGTAAATGAGATAATCTTTCATAATTTCTGTGGTGTGGGGGAAAGCAAATTATTTAAATAACTAAATCCATGCGTATGTGTGAAGGGGAAAAAAATTATGTCCTTTGGAAAGCACAAATGAAACATAATTCCTCAGTGTGTTCCAGTTAATTATCGTTTGCTGTGTGTCTAGCATCAAAGCTTTAGTAGCATGGAGGGGAACATTTCTTCATCACAATACCACTTTCAGGATTCATTTATCTTGTCTTTTAGACTAATTATCCCTGAATTCACCAGTAGGCTGTCACACTTGCATTCTACAATAAATGTAGTTTTAAATCAGCAGCTTACTGTGTTGCAATTGGTACAAGCCATCCTCGCATTGTATCTAACTGGAGCTATTCATCTGTGATCACAACACTAAAGGGAGAACAACAACATTGCCGTTTGTATGAATGATCATGCTTATTTATATGCAAATACGTCTGACAAATCAATAATGTATGATTTAGCTGTTCAGCGTGCATTAGTGGAAGTGCTGGCAGTCCTGGGTGGCCGTCGTAAGCGGAACGCCGGCCACCTCCTTCCCTCCTCCCATTTCTACATGTTCCCCCAGTCAAGGGTTTGAAAAATGGACAGTGTCCTCCAGAGCCAAATGCCTACACAGAATGACCTCGAGCTCCTTTGTCAGCCACGTGGTCACTAGAGGCTGGCAAGGTGGCAGTTTTCTGCACTGGGAGAAGGGAGGCGGGGGAGAACGCCAGAGTCGTTGGAAAGAAGGCTGCTTGGCATGAAACTTTGGAGCTGAGATGGAACAGGGAATATCCCCTGCCAAGAAGCATCTTGATGATAAATGGCCTGAGATGTCGGCACAACGCAGAGAGCTGTGTGAGTGACAACGACTGCGAAGAGAAACAGCTCAAGCGCCAGGGGAGGGTGGATTAAGTGTGGGAAGAAGGAGCAGTTCCTGGCTTTCTGAATCTGCAGCAGTTACTTGCTGGTTGGGACCAGACTAAGGACGTATTTCCACATGGCAGTTTGTTCCATTTCCCTGTTGCAGTAATGCTGAGGTTTCTCACAACGTAAAAGCCACTTCTGGAAAACCAATAGAATGCAATGCAGGTTTAGTGCTGATTTCAGTGTTGTTTGATTCGAGAAAAAAGATCTGTTTGTAGACCCCTTAACCTTGAAAATCGTAGGAGTAAAGTGATAAAATTTGGGGCGGTTTATTGGCACATAGTTCTTCCCTGCTGTTTGTGTATGGGAATCAGGGGCAAACAGAAGCACCCATGTGCAGAAAGGGTGGGGCAGTATGATTATTAATATTGTATTTATTTCTATCCCATTTTTTCCCCAGACCCAGACTCAAGGCAGCTTACAGATAAAATGCTGTTGTTTAGTCGTTTAGTTGTGTCCAACTCTTTGTGACCCCATGGACCAGAGCACACCAGGCACTTCTGTCTTCCACTGCCTCCCGCAGTTTAGTCAAACTCATGCTGGTAGCTTCGAGAATACTGTCCAACCATCTCATCCTCTGTCGTCCCCTTCTCCTTGTGCCCTCAATCTTTCCCAACGTCAGGGTCTTTCCCAGGGAGTCTTCTCTTCTCATGAAGTGGCCAAAGTATTGGAGCCTCAGCTTCATGATCTGTCCTTCCAGTGAGCACTCAGGGCTGATTTCCTTAAGAATGGATACGTTTGATCTTCTTGCAGTCCGTGGGACTCTCAAGAGTCTCCTCCAGCAACAGATGAAATAGAAACAGCTAAAAACATTGGGGGGGGGGACACACACACCAATAATTATAAAGCAATTAAACACTAATAAATGTGTGTGTATGTGTAATAGGATACAAACAGCAGCAGCAGCAGCAACAACAGCAACAACAACACAGCACCAGGCCTTTTCTTTAAAACAGTCCATTCCCCAAAGCCTGTTGGAACAAGAAAGTCTTCACCTGATGATGGAAGGACAAGCCAGTCTCACTTTTCTTGGAAGGGGGTTCTAGAATCACAGCAGTCACTGAGATGGTCCTTTTCCCACCAACCATACCTGTTAAGGTGATGAGACTGAGAGAAGGTTTCTGGGAAGGTTCATTCGAACAATGTTTTTCCCCCAAATGATGCTTTTTGTTGTCTCACACTAAACCCACTGGTGGGAATGAAATTAAGCATGACATACTGGTATATCAAACAAAAAGCTACAGTTTCATGACACAGCAGGTACTGTAGTGTGAAAGGAACATGAGAGACAGAAACAGGACAGAATCTCTAGCGTTATGCTCAGGAAAACTCACACAATATTCCACACATCTGAGTGCAGCCTAAAGCATTTTGCTGCCTGAGGCGGAACAGCAAATTGGATCCCACTCCTGCCCCCCAAGTCAAGGTACATACCAGTAGCCAAGACTGGCTTTGTTATTGTAGCTCCAGGTTTCCTGCTGGGGGGTTGGGATTTGAAACAAAAGAAAAAGAGAATTTTCAGGAATCGCCAACCAGAGAAGAGGGGAAAGTATTTTCAATGTGTGGATTTGACGGTGGGGGGGTATGAACACTGGTGTAACCTGGAAAAGATGGGGTTACATTGTTTTGGCATCTGAGATACAGTATCTTGCAAGCACTTCTCCCCAGGAGTACAAATACCGTAGTAATAAATAGCATAAATTTTGGTGCCCTTTCATAATGCTCAAAATTAGTGCTGTGGCAAAAATTTGGAAAAAAAGAAGTATTATAAAATTATCAAAGGGGAGATAAAAATGTGGTGAACTCCTAATGGGTGAGGTACAGGACTGGAACTTTGGGGGACTTACCTTACTTTTGAGGTGACCAAGACTATTGGTAGTGCCTTTTCTTTGCCCATATCTGCAAGACTCTTTTGCCCAATGTGGGGCTCAGACCCACAGCCCTGAGATTAAGAGTCTCATACTCTACCAACTGAGCTATCTCAGCAATTAGAGAGAGAAATAAAGAAAACAGTACAGGGCTGACCCTACTATCAGTGTTTGCATGTGTGTGTGTGTGTGTGTGTGTGTGTGTGTGTGTGTGTGTGTGATACAGAGAGAGAGAGATCGAGAGATCACACCCCACTGGAATATAAACCAGTGCTATATAAATCTGGCTGTCCCTAACTGTAGAGAATCCAGTGCCTGCAGTTTGCGAACTCATCCGGAGTGCAGCCAAAGCAAAAGCAATAATCTTGGCATAAAGGGTGATGGGTAAGGGCTCAGGCAGAAGCAGCAGGGAGGGTGGGGGAGAGATAGAGAAACTTTAATGGCCTGTGTGTGAATTGTCAAGGAAACCCTCTGCAGACTTCAGCATCTTGGCTCCGTCTCCCTCTGACACAGGAGCGACATTTATAGGTCATAACTCTGAGAAGCAGTCGGTCTCACTGGCACTATTATGCTTAAATGTGAAGAGCTTCATCTGCTGACTATCACAGTGGAAAAGGCAACTTGAGCAGTTAAAGTACCACTTCAGGAGGATCCCTGTGGAGAGAATGAAATGAGTGAGAAAGAGGGAAAGAATAATGAAGCATTCTCAGGCCTCAGTTCTTTCGCTGGATTAGGTCCCCCACCCCACCCCCAGTTTAACATTCACATCATTTTTATTTCTGCTCTGTATCTGTGCAGTCAGATGGCGTAATTGAATCCACCAATATGTTCATAACTACTAGAGGCATAGCCCCTCGAAGTTGGCATCCTCCCTCCTGAAGGATAAAACTACCAGTGGCTACTCGCAATGTTCTCTCTCCGCTGCCAGAGGCTGCATGTTTCTGGATCCCAGTTGCTGGGAATTGCAAGGGGGAGGGGAGAGTGCAAGTGCGCTCAGATCTTCTTTGTGGGCTTTCCGTGGACATCTGCTTGACCACAGTGAGGCCAGGCTGCTGTTTCAGAAATCAAGTTTGGCTTCAAGAAAACTCAAATCTGTGTGTCTAGAATGTTGTTGTTGTTTAGTCGTTTAGTCGTTTAGAGAGTCAGTGTGGTGTAGTGGTTAAAAGCGGTAGTCTCGTAATCTGGGGAACCGGGTTCGTGTCTCCGCTCCTCCACATGCAGCTGCTGGGTGACCTTGGGCCAGTCACACTTCTCTGAAGTGTCTCAGCCCCACTCACCTCACAGAGTGTTTGTTGTGGGGGAGGAAGGGAAAGGAGAATGTTCGCCGCTTTGAGACTCCTTAGGGGAGTGATAAAGCGGGATATCAAATCCAAACTCTTCTTCTTCTTCTCTTCTAGTCGTGTCCGACTCTTCATGATCCCATGGACCAGAGCACGCCAGGCACTCCTGTCTTCCACTACCTCCCGTAGTTTGGTCAAACTCATGCTGGTAGCTTCAAGAACACTGTCCAACCATCTCGTCCTCTGTCGTCCCCTTCTCCTTGTGCCCTCCATCTTTCCCAACATCAGGGTCTTTTCCAGGGAGTCTTCTCTTCTCATGAGGTGGCCAAAGTCTTGGAACCTCAGCTTCACGATCTGTCCTTCCAGTGAGCACTCAGGGCTGATTTCCTTAAGAATGGAGAGGTTTGATCTTCTTGCAGTCCATGGGACTCTCAAGAGTCTTCTCCAACACCATAATTCAAAAGCATCAATTCTTCGCTGATCAGCCTTCTTTATGGTCCACCTCTCACTTCCATACATCACTACTGGGAAAACCATGGCTTTAACTATACGGACCTTTGTTGGCAAGGTGATGTCTCTGCTTTTTAAGATGCTGTCTAGGTTTGTCATTGCATTCCTCCCAAGAACCAGGCGTCTTCTAATTTCATGACTGCTATCACCATCTGCAGTAATCATGGAGCCCAAGAAAGTAAAATCTCTCACTGCCTCCATTTCTTCCCCTTCTATTTGCCAGGAGGTGATGGGCCCAGTGGTCATGATCTTCGTTTTTTTGATGTTGAGCTTCAGACCATATTTTGCGCTCTCCTCTTTCACCCTCATTAAAAGGTTCTTTAATTCCTCCTCACTTTCTGCCATCAAGGTTGTGTCATCTGCATATCTGAGGTTGTTGATATTTCTTCCGGCAATCTTAATTCCGGTTTGGGATTCCTCCAGCCCAGCCTTTCACATGATGAATTCTGCATATAAGTTAAATAAGCAGGGAGACAATATACAGCCTTGTCGTACTCCTTTCCCAATTTTGAACCAATCAGTTGTTCCATATCCAGTTCTAACTGTAGCTTCTTGTCCCACATAGAGATTTCTCAGGAGACAGATGAGGTGATCAGGCACTCCCATTTCTTTAAGAACTTGCCATAGTTTGCTGTGGTCGACACAGTCAAAGGCTTTTGCATAGTCTAGAATAGATGGTGCAATTCAGTAGGGCATGGGGGCTTAGGTTGCAGGAAGGAACTAGAAATGATGGAAGCTGTTACTATACGATGTAGTTATGTCCACCACAAACTTGGTTGGCCTGAAAAGGAAATGAGACAGATTCATGTAGGAGGAGACTACCAGTGGCTTCTAGCCACCATGGCTGTATATTACCTCCAGGATCAGACCCAGCATGCTTCCGAAGCACCAGGTGTTGGGGATCCCTAGTGGGTGGGTGCTATTGCTTTCATATCCTGCTTGTGGATTTCCCATAGTCATCTGCTAGACTGCTGTCGTGGGGTAACAGAATTCTCAACTAAATAGGCATTTGGTCTGATCCAACAACACTCTTCCGTCGACGTCCATTTCATTTATCAGTTGCTTCCCATGAGGCATCCGAAACGGATCTACAATATAATAAGAACACAGAAAACTTATATGAAATCTATTTAAACAACTGGATAGATGAAAACAAATATATTATACTCTCTCACGCACACTTTAAAACACACACATATTAAAACCACAGCCGGACACAAATAAAATCAGTTCACCTATTGGGATAAAGATCTGCATTTAGGAAGCTTGCTGAAAGAGGAATGTTGAAACAACATGTTCTTTACAGGCTTATCGTGATCCTGCCATGTTTCCTTCTCAGTGGGTGAGTAAAGGGTTAAGCACCCCCTCCCATCTGATATTTTTCTTCCTCACATCATGCCTTCCCTCCAGCTATTTGGAGAAATTCTGCTCTGAGCATCTTATCAGTCTGACCCTCTGCATGTTTACTCAGAAGAAAGACTCAATGGTTTCCATGGATCTTACTCCCAGCTAAGTGTCCACAGGGCTGCAGCTTCAGTACAGCAGAGCTGAACACTGCCCTATCACATTGGCATGGCAGTGCCATCCAAACACCCTTTTCTTGGTGGCTGATTCCATTCTCTGCTGTGTCCTCTCCACTATAATGTACAGTGGTACCTCGGGTTAAGTACTTAATTCGTTCCAGAGCTCCGTATTTAACCTGAAGCTGTTCTTAACCTGAAGCACCACTTTACCTAATGAGGCCTCCTGCTGCTGCCACGCCGCCGGAGCACAATTTCTGTTCTCATCCTGAAGCAAAGTTCTTAACCTGAAGCACTATTTCTGGGTTAGTGGAGTCTGTAATCTGAAGCGTATGTAACCTGAGGTACCACTGTACTAGTCACTACATGGATCAGGATCATCACGTTGTGAGTCTCCAGACAAACACATAAAGCTCAAATCCTGTGAACTTTAGTTTATCCCCCTCACAGAGCTACAGTTCCCAGCACACTCAACAAACTACAGGGCCCAGGATTCCTTGGGAGAAATGATATGCTTTAAATGTATGTTGTGTGCAACATTCCTTTGGAACCTTGCTCAGTGGGACTTCTGAGCAGGCATGCACAGGTTGCATTGCAAGCCATATTTGCACTATTTCACCACCTCTACAGCTTGTGCTCTGCCCTGTTTGTGGAGATCACTTAGGCATTTCCATTTCCATTTTATTTGCTTCCCCCACTTTTTAAAAAAAAACCATACTGCCTTTCCCATATGTCAGTTACAGACAACCAAGACTACATATCCCAGCATGCTCAATAAAAGTCCTCCCACTCCTCTCCGTGATCATAGGAAAGGAATTTGTTTCCATTCGTTAATAAAATGCAGCTTCAGGCAAGAAGTCCTGCGCAGTTTGTTTTTATTAGTGGTGACAAAGCACCTAGGAATGGGGAAATGTGTATACATTACCCTGGCTTTGGGGAAGGGTTTTGCTGAGCTCATGCATGCGCATAATTTTCCAGCCTTGTGCATATAAACAGATAGGAAGTTCAGCAAAAACCTCAGTTTAGGGACCTGGCTTCTGCAGGGTGCTTTGCAGTATGAAATATTAAAAGTGCAATGTCCTTTCCTGTTCATATTTCTTCATATTCACTATGGCTGCTCAATTGATATGTAAATAAAGCGGGCCACCAGTCTACAAACCGCAGCTACCCTGCATTATTTAAGCATTGGAGGCGATGCTTCATCCGTTATGTGGCTCATTGGTGGAGTCCTGCTGAGTATTTGGCAATAAAGCCTCAGAGTGCCTCATCAGAAACAGCAGTTGGTCCAGGGGAAGTTCATTTATGCATGAAATATTCACAGAGCAACAATGCAAACCTTAAACATCAGTAATTGTTGGGTTTCTATTGCCGCTAACGAGTGTCTCTAAATTATTGTAAAAGATGGGCCAATTTACAAATTACATATATTTGTCATGCTTTTGTACCTTTAGTGAACTAACCGTAATGCTGATAGCAGTTTTCTTTTTCTCAAATGTACACACATTTGCCGAGCCTACAGGCTGCAGAAGGGTGGGTGCTGGGCTGGCTTGTGAAGGAAAGGATGGGTAGCACATTATAAAAGGTTTGTTGACACGGTGTCTTAGCCGTGAGCAGAGTTGCCACCTGGTCGCAGCCAAAATGTCAACCCAGCCGCTCAGAGATAATGGAAGATTAATCTCTCAGAAATAAATTATCCTTGCTATTGTGATTCCTTAATTGTATGATTTTTCCTAGGCCCCACTTCTAGTCCTTCTGGATTATAGCGGTGGAGCTAGGAGGTTTGCTTCTTTAATCTGAATGCTTGCTATATAGTATAAGAGGGGAAACAGTCAGCCACATGTATCAACTTCCCCACTGGGGAAAAGAATTAAATCCATTGATCAGAAGGTACCAGCAATCCTCATTATGCTACTTTTAAAAAAGAGAATGGTAGCATCATAGAATTGTAGAGTTGGTAGGGACACCAATGACAATCCATTCCTTCCCCCTGTGTTACACTGAATCTCACTAAAGAACACTGGGATGAATGGTCTTTGCCAGATTCCTAAGGAGATACATACCTATTCTGTTTTTCTGTATGACAGTAAACAAGAACACATCAATTTTGCAGAGGCTCCGCCTTGGGCCAAAGATAGGGGGGGCAGAGTTGTGTCACACATGTGATGTCATGGGTGCAACACGTGTCATGTGCATCCTCGGGTGGAGGCCTTGCCTAACACTGCATAGCTTCAATGGCCATGGCTCCTCCCCTCTTGCACTTAGGAGGAGCCTGCATTTGTTGCTGTGCAATGCTCAGTTTGGTGGTTTGGCCTCTGCCCTCCTCAGTATTTGGGGGGACGGAGCCCCCTGCTGAAGAATATTGAGGGGGCTGATGACACCTCCAACCCCTGGAGTTGGTGCAGCTGCTATTTTGTCTGTATCCATCTGTTCACACTGGAAAGAAAAACATGGCAGAAGAACGTGAGAAATTGTCATGGTTTGCCACACAGAAGAAGGTAGCAATGCTTTTTCCAACCCTATGTTTTGGGCCAGCACTTGTTCCTTCTTTTCTGTTCTAAATTTCATGTGGGAATTCAATTGCCCTCTGGCATTGCATACTTTTCTACATGTGACAATACTGAATGGTGGCAGCAGATGACAACTTCAATTGCTTGTGGGGTAGGCAACAGGGAATTTCACCATTTGGGATGAACACTGTTTGTTGAAACTATCTTTGTAGATCTGCTTGGTGGAGAGAGGGAAAATACAGCGGTCTGCAGGTTGGTAGGTAGCTATGTATTCATTTTTTGAAGTATTTACAACCCACACTTTAATAAAGGCAGTATACAAGATTATATTAACATCAGTAAAAATGTCAATAGAAAACCAGCAAATTCTGTTTGGGTAAAATGAAAACAAGAGAACATATTGCAAAGGCCAGTCTAAACAATACAGTTTTCAGAAAATGTCTAAAAGAAGGCAGGGACAATTCCTGCCAAACATTTACTGTGTTGCAAAATTACTGACCACTGGCCACACGGAAGTAATTCAATATTCATAACAGGCTGTATCCAACTAACACTCATAGTTAGAGTAAGCCCACTGAAATCAATAGACTTGACTGACTTTGGTCCATTGATTTTAGTGAGTTTACTCTCAGTATTACTTAGCTGGATAAGACCCAAATACTTTATTCATTAGCCAGAAGCGTGTTTGCAGGGTTGGGGTGGCTGGTTATGCATTGTCAGAAAAGAGGACACCTATTGCCAAACACAAGAGATCAATAAGGACATGAATTTGCATACGGTTTGCATGCACACACAGACATTTAGAAGCAATTACTATGATTTAAATAGAAATGCAATACATCTCACCCTAGGTTCTCAGGCATCGCGTGATACTGTTGGTTTGTTTATTTAGTTGTTTGCTTGCTTGTTTATTACTGGAGATGCCAGGTAATGAATCTGAGATCTTTGATGTGTAACCCATGCACTCTACCTCTGAGCTATGGCTTTGGGTACAGCCAGCTACGACCACAGTCTGATCACAACAACAGACAGAAGGAAACAGCTTGGATTAAGGAGAAAGAGCAAACAAATGAAGTCTTACCAACAGCATGCAATAGTTACTCAGACATTAATGACAATAAAAATAAGCTACTCCAAACCCTCCAAATGAGCCTCTCCCCCACTTTTCATTAACAAAATTAATTCTGTTAGCAAATTCTGAAGCTGTTCTCTTTTTGTTTTTGAGCATTTGCCCTGGCTCCAGGTTTCTATATGACTTGTTTTATGATGTTTTCTTGAAAGTTCAGAAAATTAAATCTTTTCCAGTTTCTGAAATGCACATGATGGATGTGTTTTGGGATTCAAATCAAGGGTAGGAGAAGGCTTCTTTAAATTATTAGCTTGGCTTCTCTCCACCATCCAGCCGCTCTGTTAATTAAACAGCGGACATATGTTAAGGCTGTTTTACAAGCATCTGGAAAGAAAAATTAACATTTTTTATCACTGTCAGAGTAATTTCTTAACTGTATGTATATGTGGACAATATGAAAATTGGGTTCATTAAAAAGTTAGGGGAGCTTACATTAATTATAAAGCCGGCCTCGTAACATGAGAGATTGGGACCATGACTGTGCTGTGGGTTATCTTGCCTTTTCAACAGGGCAGAGTCTGGCCATATAGATAACAGCATGGCTAGTTGTGTGATGCACAGCACCATCAATTCATTCAGGGGGGCTTACTGCAAAATAAGTGTTCAGAGGATTGTAGCCTCAGTGCTAAGCCAGAATTTTGGAAAGTAGTAGAAATAATTAGGCAGTGTCAAGTTTAAATTAATTGTGATTCACTCGTAAAAAAATACTGAAGTAAACTAAAATGCAGTTCACACTAAAATATTTAAATAATTAAATCAATCAGTTAATCAGTCAGTCAATCAATCAATCAATCATGAAGCAAATAGCAAAAAGCACAGCAACAAACCAACTAAAAGCAGCATAGAACACAGTGGACTGATTGATTAAACAGAGCATTCAAAGCCATACAAGACCAAAAGGAAGAAACTGGTGCAAAAACTGAGGCACCCAATAGATCGTAATCAAACAGCCTGAGGAAACAAGAAACGCTTTACCTGGTGCCTAAAAAAAGCCTACAGACACCCAGCCAATCTTTCTGAGGAGGGCATTCCATAAGTGGAGTGCCATCACCAAAAAGGCCCTTTCTTGTTTAGCCACCAATCTCACTTCATTAACTGGAGAAGGGCATCCAAAGAAGATCTCAAGGTCCAGGCAGGCGAAGACAAGCCTTCAGGTGATGCACCTCCAAGTTGTTTAGAGCTTTAAAGACAAAAATCTGGACCTTGAATTGGGCACAGACATGGACTGGAAGCTTGTTGTTGTTGTTTAGTTGTTTAGTCGTGTCCGACTCTTTGTGACCTTATGGACCAGAGCACGCCAGGCACTCCTGTCTTCCACTGCCTCCCGCAGTTTGGTCAAACTCATGCTGGTAGCTTCAAGAACACTGTCCAACCACCTCGTCCTCTGGAATGAGCTACTGGAAGCTACTCCCAGCTTATTCTCTGGGACTCACTGCTGGGACTTAAACCATCTACCCCAGAAGGTTGCTGCAGTGATGAACGAGAGAATTATTCTATGCCCAAGCAACTGAGGTGGGCTACTGCCCTCATATCCTGCTTGTATGTTACCCAGAGGCCACTGTTTTGAAGATGAACTAGATGGACTTTCCAATCCAGCAGAGTTTTTCCAATGTGTTTCATCACTAGTGGGTGCACTCTCAAGTGATAACACTATAATGAAATGACGTTAGTAGCCTTCCTTCCCCAAATGACCATCGATAAAATAAATAGTTAGGAGTGGCATGCCCTGATAGACTGTATGGTGCATTTTCTCATATCGGCATTCTCAAACTGATGTATTAGGCCCATTCATACTTTCCAGAACTCCCCATGTGCGGCTGCTAATCATGACAATATGTTATATATCAGTGAGGCGATATCCAATTCCTAATTTTCTTGAGTGATGAGACATACCTGCTTCTCCAGCTGGAGAGAATCATGTTCACAGTCCCTAATGAAAGAACTGAATGGAGCTTAGAGCCTCTGCACAGTATTGCTCTGTAATGGGCTGTGAAATTTCAAGACTTAGTGCCAAATCCTGCTTGACGTGAGTCACACATAGAATCCAACCACAGTCAACAAGGCTGTGTGTGTCAAAAAGAGCGATGACCTAAAGGAGACTGGAGGTAATTTTGACTCTTTTCTGTTGACACCAGGCAACTATTGGCTGTGCCTGAGGAGAGTGCTTATTGCGTCCATCGGCATTATGCGAAGGGAGTGAGATTAAAGAATCATTAAGGACAATGGTTCTTGGTTTCCTTCCCTATACATAGTACCAAAATAGTTGTAATAAAACAACAACAACAATTTAACACTGTTACGGAACTCTGTGTTACATGCTCTTTTGCTATATGAAGACCAGAGCCAGCTTGAGACACTTTGCTGAGTACAGTGGTACCTCGGGTTAAGAACTTAATTCGTTCTGGAGGTCCATTCTTAACCTGAAACTGTTCTTAACCTGAGGTACCACTTTAGCTAATGGGGCCTCCTGCTGCCGCCGCGCGATTTCTGCTCTCATCCTGAAGCAAAGTTCTTAACCCGAGGTACTATTTCTGGGTTAGCGGAGTCTGTAACCTGAAGCGTCTGTAACCTGAGGTACCACTGTATGTCTGTTGGCTCTGTTCTGCCTCCACAGTTGGAGGCACTAATGCATGGGTAGGCAAACTAAGGCCCGGGCGCTGGATCTGGCCCATTCACCTTCTAAATCCGGCCCACAGATGGTCCGGGAATCTGTGTGTTTTGACATGAGTAGAATGTGTCCTTTTATTTAAAATGCATCTCTGGGTTATTTGTGGGGCATAGGAATTCATTCATCCCCCCCCCCAAAATATATATATATAGTCCGGCGCCCCACAAAGTCTGAGGGACAGTGGAGCGGCCCCCTGCTGAAATAGTTTGCTGACCCCTGCACTAATGCTTCTGAATACCAGTTGATGGAAACCACAGGAGGGGAGAGTGCTTTTTCAGCTGAAATCCTGCTTGTGGGTTCCCTAAGGGTATTTGGTTGGCCACTGTGACAACAGGATGCTGGATTTAGATGGGTCATCATCCTGATCCAGCAGGCTCTTCTTATGTTCTTAGGGATGGAATTTGTTCCCTGACTTCATAGTACAGTGTAGGAGCAGGTGCGGGATTGGGCCCTACACGAACATAAACATCGACCAAGCTTGGTTAAACATGATGTGTAATGGTGCCCAAGTGCAAGCTGTTAAAATAATGAATGCCCAAAGATAGATTGTTCCATGAATTAATCTAGGGCCCTTGGTGATATCACAGAGCATTGGGGCTCTAGTCTCCCAGTTTGCAATTTCATCAGACTTGCCCTCCCCCACCCCCAATACAATCCATCCTTCTCCCTATCCATTATCTTAAATGCGATGCTAAATTATCAGAGAAAATCTATGTAAGTCATTTCAACATTTTATGCTTGCAAATTAATGTTTTTTTAAAAGATGTCTTAATCAGACACATTTTTTTTTCATTTAAAGAAATTATTACAAGACTAAAGCTTCAGCCCCTGAGATTTAAGCTGCCATATTAAATTTGGGTTCCCATAGACTGGATTTTTTTTTAATAGTGATGTGAATGAGATTCAAGCCATGCCTCACCTCATAGAGTTAACTGATTAACATGGGTAATTTATTTAATGAAGTGATACCGTGGGCTTTGAAAGGGCTGCTCTCTTCCAATCAACTGCAAAAGTACAATATCTATCACTCTGGTGGATTATTCTGAGTTTACGGATGTTTATGTGTTATGCTGCCATGAGCAGAGTGTTTCTTTGAAAAATATCATTGTACGTTTCTCAGAAGTGTTGCTTTTGCTTTTGTCTTCGCTAGGATGAAGGGTAGCATACAAATTTTAATAATAATAATAATAATAATAATAATAATAATAATAATAATAATTGATGGTTATGAGAGTTGTCGTTAATCAACCTCTGGATAGCACCATGTTGGCTACCCCTGTGTGAGAGTGATAGTACAAGTTTCCAGGGGGTCTTTTTAGCATGCAAATTTATCTAAAACTATACACGCCCTATTCTCCAATTAGCTTTTAAAGTTGTTTTCTTCTTCTTCACTTATTCTCCATCAATTGGTGGTACTGTGAAGGTACTGGTCTGTATTACAACATGCTTTGCAGAGGAGCTTGGCATTTTTAAAGTAATACTACACCTTTGAGTTTTAACATGTAAGCAGCATTGGAATAATATTACATTGAAAGCCAGGACATACATTTTAAAAAAAATATTCAACTCTCTTATGTATAAGTTTGGAAAATATATGGGTTGTTTCCCAGCAAAAGCTTACTCTGAAATGAATACCAGCACCCATAGCTCGTTTCCTTTTGGTGGTCAATGTCTCATGAAAACGGTTCTTTGTGGCTCCTGGGGTGTGTCTGTGCACTAAAGTCTGCAAAGGAGAAAAGCATGGATGTAGCTAATGTGCAATTGCTCCGTAGCGAATGGGTAACATGAGAACATAATGCTGGATCAGACCAGGGCTCCATCTAGTCCAGCATTCTGTTTCAATCTGTACCCAACCAGATGCTTCCAGGAAACCCACAAGCTGGCCATATAGACAATATCCATAGCTCAGTGATAGCGCAAGCTTTGCATGGAGAAGGTTCCAGGTTTGGTCCCTGGCAACTCCAGACAAGGCTGGGAAATTCTCCTTTTCTGAAACCCTAGGGTGCCGCTGCCAATAAATGTAGTCAGTACTGGGCTAGATGGCCTGACTTAGTATAAGGCAGTTTTCTAGACCTCTCCTGATGTTGCCCGTCCCCTCCAGCTGCTGATACTCAAGAGGCATAATGCTTTATACCTAGGGTTACATTTAGCTATCATGTCTAGTAGCCACTGATAGACCCAATCCTTTCTCTAAACCCCTTTTCAAGCCATCAGAGTGTGTGACATATTGTGGCATTGAACCCATAAGTTAATTGTTGGTTGAGTGAAAAGCACTTCCCTCCTACCCTTCTGGGAATCACAAAGGAAGAGAGTCCTCTTGCACTCAGGTCCTCCTTGCAGCATCCCTTGGGCATCTAGTTGGTCACTATGGGAACAAGAGGTAGGACTGGATGGGTCTTTGGTCTGATTTAGCAGGCCTCTTATCTTCTTATGGTAATCAGAATGCCTGCAGAGGGCTTAGAATATGTTCATTTCCTCCCTCTACATTAAAAAGTTCCCAAAGGCCCAGCCTCCTCTTCATGTGTGAATTCTGTTTGATATATCGTTTTGATTTCTTTGGTATTGCACTTTAACCTATACTTCTTATATTGTTTTGAGATTCCTTTATACTCTGTTTATTTCCATATTGTATATTTATTTGTTTCCGTACTGTATTTGATCTCTAACTTGTACATGGTTTTGATATTCTTTCGTATGGTATTAGACCTCTACATTGTACAATGTTCCAACATTCTGTTCCACTGTTTTTCTTCCCCCTATGTTCTGCACATCGCTTTGAGATTCTTCTGAATACAAAGCAATTAAGAACTTTTCTAAATATATAAATATATCCAGTTTCCCACTCCTGCACCCTCTCCAGCTGTGCAAAATCCATCCTGAAATGGGACTTCACACAGTATTTCAAATGTTACTGTATTTCAGATTTATAAAAATGCATTATGACGCAGGCCATATTGCAGAATGTTCAGCCTCTTCTACAATAGAGGACAGGAAGAAAGTATGAGAATTTTTTTTTTTTTGGTTTGGCTTAGAAAATACTTTCTCTGTCACACTCTTTGACTTTTTGTGTTAATGAAACCATCCGTCACACCTCCTGATGACAGATGTCTAAATGTCCAAATCATACACACCATAGAGAAGTATGCGTTTTGACAGCCTGAATCAAGTGTCTTAAGAGACTGAGAGGACTTCAGAAGTGAGTGGAATGAACAGATGTTGCAAGCCTGTCCTCCTGATTCAGTCTGCTGCAATGCAGGAGGTAGAAATGTGTTTGCAAATGTTTGGAGGGCAATGGGAAATGAAGGGCTGCTTTCTAGCACCCAACACTTGTGAATCCCAGGATAATTCTGATTTTAAGTACACCTTTTATAGATCAATTTGGCTGAATGGTACTACAAGCTAAATGAAGCAAAAGAGCAATTGAAGAATCCTTGCAAACAATATAATGTGTCACTTAAACAGCTATAACCCAGCAAGTGGAAAGTGAAACTCTTGTTGAAAATTGGAAGCTGGCTATAGTTCATGCCATATTTAGCATTTTGTTTGGCTAAACAAAAGGAAATTTCAATAGCAATACAAGCTGCATAGAAAAATCTGCTGCAAGCACAGGTTTAGATGACACCCATGCATTCTGGAAACAAAAGCGACACCTGTTCAGTGTGTGTGGATACACATGCATGGCTGCAAAAGATGAACCCGTTTACAAAAGTTCCACCTGCACTAGGCTGAGAAGGGTTATAGATAAATGGTAGGGCATATTCATTGCATACAGATAGCCCTAGATTCAGTTGCATAATAAGCTGCTTTTGAGCCAGACCACTGGTTCAAGAAGAAGAAGAAGAGGAGGAGGAGGAGGAGGAGGAGGAGGAGGAGGAGGAGGAGGAGGAGGAAGAGGAGTTTGGACTTGATATCCCGCCTTTCACTCCCCTTAAGGAGTCTTAAAGCGACTAACAATCTCCTTTCCCTTCCTCCCCGACAACAAACGGTCTGTAAGGTGAGTGAGGCTGAGAGACTTCAGAGAAGTGTGACTAGCCCAAGGTCACCCAGCAGCTGCATGTGGAGGAGCAGGGAAGTGAACCCGGTTCACCAGATTACGAGTCTACCGCTCTTAACCACTACACCACGCTGGCTCTCATTACTGACAATGGCTTTCCAGTTTTTCCTAGCCCTACCTGAAGATGCTAAGGGCTTGACCTGAGACCTTCTGTGGGCAGAACAGATGCTCTGCCACTGAAGTATAATTAATATTTCAAGTGACTCCTTATCAATGGGCAGTTGCATCTAACATGGTGCCATCCAGATATGGAGGATACAACTTACATGACTGACCATTGACCACACTGGCTGGAGCTGATGGGTGCTGCAGTGCAGCAACATCTGGAGGGCACAGTTTTGGCTGCCCCACACTTTACTCTGATTTTTACAGGCTGTTTTAGGTTGTTGTTGTTAGTCGTTTAGTCATGTCCGACTCTTCGTGACCCCATGGACCAGAGCATGCCAGGCACTCCTTTTTTCCACTGCCTCCCACAGTTTGGTCAAACTCATGTTGGTAGCTTCGAGAACATGTCCAGCCATCTAGTCTTCTGTCGTGCCCTTCTCCTTGTGCCCTCAATCTTTCCCAACATCAGAGTCTTTTCCAGGGAGTCTTCTCTTCTCCTGAGGTGGCCAAAGTATTGGAGCCTCAGCTTCAGGATCTGTCCTTCCAGTGAGCACTCAGGGCTGATTTCCTTAAGAATGGATAGGTTTGATCTTCTTGCAGTCCATGGGACTCTCAAGAGTCTCCTCCAGCACCAGAATTCAAAAGCATCAATTCTTTGGCAATCAGCCTCCTTTATGGTCCAGCTCTCACTTCCATACATCACTACTGGGAAAACCATAGCTTTAACTATACAGACCTTTGTTGTTTCAGGTTACTTAAGGTAAACAGCCTTCCATCCAGCACTAGACACAACCCCTTCCCTGTCCCCTTCTTTTTTCCCTTCAAGGATAATAAAATGTTTCTGTGATGCCTCTTGAAAGTGAGTAAAAATAGCCAGCCATTACTCCAACAGCCTTACTGCTGGCGAAGGAAAAATGTCATCTCTGTGTTTGTTGTCAAGGAATGGAAGAATTGTTTTGGGTCTTTCCCAGGCTTAATTGGAGACATCAGGGATTGGACCTGGGACATTGTGAATGCAAAACAGATGCTCTGCCACTAAGCTGTATCTGTGCAGCCAAAAGAATGTCAGTTGGGGGACCTGGAGACCTTGTTGTCCGAGATCATGAAGAGCCTTTGTCAACTGGGATAAGCAAGATGGGATTTGAGGTCTGGCTCAGATGTAACTATCTTGGAATGTAAGGAGTACAGGAACACAAGAAGCAGACTTATACTGAGTCGGACCAATGGTCCATCTTTCCCAGTATTGCCTTGTCCAACTGGCAGTGGCTCTCTGGGGCTTCTGACTGGAATCTTCCTACCAAGAGCTTTTTTTCTGGGAGGACGCAGGGGTACACATAGCCCTAAACATTTTGTGAATCTAAGTTTGGCCTCATTGAGGGGCATTATTTCAATATAAGTAGGAAAATGAGAGTACCCCTAAACTTTTTTTTAAAAGAAAAAAAGCACTGTTCCTACCCAACCTGAAGTTGCTGAATTCAAGACCTTCTGCATGTATGTTCTAGCATTGAATTCTGATGCTTCCAGTTATTTCCATGGCAGTGAAGTATTTTCAGGGTGTGGACCAGCGTCATTCACTCAGGCTGGTCATTGGTCACTTTGGGACAGGAAGAACTATTAAAGTCTTCAGGTGTGGTGGATTTAGGGGAGCACAATTAGTTCGGTTGCACTGGGCATGGAGCCTCAGAGTCACTGCAGGGGGCTCCACCACTATTATGTAGCATGGAAGGCACAAGGCTGGGGTGCTGAATTTTGGCATCGCACAAAGTGCCGCTGAAATTGGAGGCCCCAAGGTTCACCACTGGGTCTGGGACCTTACCTGAACAGTCTTTGCTTCCACATAATCCTCAGCTGACTCCCTCACTTGGTCCCTTGCTCTGACTTCTGAGTTCACCTCGGACCAACATCATTGACAGGTGTCAAGAACAAGGGCTTGATTTAAAGAGTGCTGATTTAAAGAGAAGATTAACCGCTGAAGAAAAAGATTCAGGCCACGGTGATTTGAAGAGTGATATTCTCTGCTGGGAAAATGCTAATCATTATGGCAGGTGGGGTCCGTTTGGAGGGTTTATTGCAAGGATCCCTGAGATTACGATGCGCAAAGACATTAATTGCAGCCTCCTGCGTGATCTCTGTCAATTGGGGCCAAGCCTCCCATGGCAGGTGTGGAGTGCAGTTGTGGTCACATGGAAATAGAATTTTAAATTGAGTTTTAGGGGAAACTATTGGGCTAGGCGCTAAATTTGATCCTGGTGACCCTATTGATGAGGACTGGGTGTGCTCCCTCCCAACTGTGTCCCAGAAGGCAAATCTTTCACTTTGCTGACTTATGTTAGAACCACTAGAACCAAGCCTGCCCCAATCTGTATACCCCATCTTGGGCTCTGTATCCTGGTCATGCTAAAGTGTGATGGAATCTCAGTATTATTTTTCTTTATTACCTAGTACAATGGATCCTTGATTGGAACTCTCTCTCTTACTGGATTCTTTTTGATACTAGCATAATTAAAATAATACAATATATCTTGGGATAATTTCCTTAAAAAGAAAAAGAGTCACCAGAATATAGAGTTAATCACTTTAATATCTGAAGTATTCATCTGCAATCTCAATTTGCTCTGAGTCCAGCAGCTGCATTAGTTGAGATAATTCTGTCAGTGAATGTTGTTTGTACCCAGAACATGCCTACTAAATTTGTTAAAGAATACCCCAGACTAACGCATCATTACACTCACAAAGTCATCTATCTTTTACTTCAGATTAATTCTTTTCTCTCTCTCTCTCTTTTCACCTCCTCCATAAATCCTGGTGCACTTAATTAATTTCAGTTCCAGTGTAAGGTCCATAATACAGAATTGTTCAAGCAAACACAAAATTAATTATTCTATTTACGGCCTTCTCATTGAAAGGAGCATTTCATCTTTCATAATTACATTTTGGAACGTCCAATTATGAATTCAGGCTTCTGCTATTTTGCATAGCGTGATTGTACACAAGTGTCTCAATGCCGATGAGAACCAAGATTTGGGCCTTACATTTCATTCCAATTAGGCTAAAATCACATACAGTTTCAGTCTTTTCTTTCTTTTTCTTTTTTCTTTTTAAAAAAACCTTTTTCAGACGGCTTTCCAGAGAGGTTTTATTAGACTCAAGTTATGGAAATTCATGAGCAAAGGTGAGTTCATATTCCTCATCCAAATATCTTTGTTGCTAGCATGAAAAAGAAGTATTTGGCTGGTGTTACAATATCTCCTCGGGACGCGGGTGGCGCTGTGGGTAAAACCTCAGCGCCTAGGACTTGCCGATCGCATGGTCGGCGGTTCGAATCCCCGCGGCGGGGTGTGCTCCCGTCGTTCGGTCCCAGCGCCTGCCAACCTAGCAGTTCGAAAGCACCTCCGGGTGCAAGTAGATAAATAGGGACCGCTTACCAGCGGGAAGGTAAACGGCGTTCCGTGTGCTGCGCTGGCTCACCAGAGCAGCTTCGTCATGCTGGCCACGTGACCCGGAAGTGTCTGCGGACAGCGCTGGCTCCTGGCCTATAGAGTGAGATGAGCGCACAACCCTAGAGTCTGACAAGACTGGCTCGTACGGGCAGGGGTACTTTTTACAATATCTCCTAGAGTCACAACATATTGGTCAACTTCTCTTGACTTATACACTATTCTGAAGGATTATATTAGGACAAAGATGACATTGCCCTTAACCATTGGCCATGGGTAGGGCAATGGGAATCAAAGAAAATTTAGAGGGCTGTATTTTACCTATCCCTGCATTTAGTCATACATCCAGCTTGAGCTAGAAGGCAGCTGGCTACAGAGCCTGTATGCTGTAATCCTGATAGAGGTTGGTGATTCAATGGATGACTGTCCTCTGATGTCTAAAGTAGGACACATGGCTACCTTAGCTACAGTGCAGTGTAAAGTTAATATAAATGCTATATATTTCTGGGGGCCACTAGGTGGCGCATCGGAAGATGGCTGACAATAACATCTCTCCGACCCACACGAGGTAATTTGGAGGCTATGATGGGGGTAATTAGCCTCCTTAACCCCCCCAGGATTGTGGGGGGATGGCCCTTGCCTGCTGTGCCCTATACCACCCCCGAATTTGTGGGGGTGGGGGCACTAGGCACAAAGCCCTCCTGTGGGATTCCGGCACTCCTGGACGCCGTCCCTGATTCGCGCCGCTAGTTGCAAGCATCTTCAAAAGAAACAATTTGGACGAGATAAATTGCACATGCTTCAAGGAAAAAGGGGAGTAAAGACTGCTGACAGAAGAGATCTCTGATAACAAGACGAGAATAAAATATGAGAAGATACGTCAAGATACGGTATGACAAATGACTCAGGGGGGAGGGAAAAAAAAACCTGCCTTCCTTTTTCTTATGTGATTTAACAAGAATCCCCTCCCCTAATGAGTCAGAAACTAAGGACTTAAGCTGTGGATTTAAGGCTGTGTGGAGATAAACTTTCGAACCAAAGCAATGTTTCAAGATGAAGCTGGAAAGCTAAGAGTTTTGGAATGACGCAGTTAAAAATGCCGTCGCCATTTTGGGAGGCATTGTTGGAGCTCTTGGGTCTGGGAGGAGAAAGAGAGAAATAGAGTTGTTTACATATCGTGGATCAACTTCTCGGTGGGACTTAAGAGCGACAAATGCCAAATTTATGATGGAAAGAGCGATGCTATCTACGAAGGAGATATATGGAAACCATCTGGACTTAGTGGAGGAACGGGAAATCCACACAGGATTATTATTTTGCTTATCGGCTTAAGGAGACTAACAGAAGAGATCGTAAAGGAAAAATAGAAATTATATGAACAAGATATGATGTGGAAACACCAAGATAAGACTGGATAGAATTATGAATTTTGTTTGGACTGATTGGGACTGATTTGGACATTAACGCAGTAATAAGAAGATGATCTGAATCCCCCTTTGGATCTTGAAGTATGGGTTCCCCCAACAAAATTTAAAAATTTGGCTTTGTAATTTGGAATTTATGTGATGTGATTTAATTTGATGTGATTGGCCAGTTAATAAAAATTATTTAAAAAAATAATAATATTTCCTCAGTAAATTATTTTGGACATGCACATGTACATGCGTGCAAATAGATGGAAAATGATACGGTGAGGATCGACTTATGTAACAAAAGGATAGCTAATTAGATCTACAGCCATACAATAGGCAATGATTACAAACTAATCCTACCAAAAATGAAAAAAACAGTAGCCAGCTTTTTGCAAAAACATTTCATACCAGAACCATGCCAAAGATGATAGGTGTTTAGAGATACTCGTATTAGGCAAATGTTAAACAAAATCTTTGATGTGCTTGTACGAATACCCAGCCTTCTAAGGGAACAAGGTATCTTGTGTCGGGCTACTTGGGCAATTCCTTCATCAGCTTCTTAGTGTGGAATTCTCTGCAGAAGCCCCAAATGACATGTTTGCGTTCCTTCAGAAAGGCTCACATGTGTATACGATGTGTCATCTTACAAATCTCTGCAGAGGAGAGTGAAGCAAGTGGTGCTGTTTTTGTCAGCCAGGTCATGGACTCGATGCCATTCATTTGGCAAGAAGGCCCGATATAGGGGAGCTGCTTGCAATCTAGATGAAGATCAGAGTCTAATCCCTGGTGCTCCAGTGAAACAATGCAAAAGCCAGATAAATACATTTTATTGCACTAGCTAGACACTAGCCCTTTTGGCCAGGAACGATAGGAGTTGCTGTCCAGCACCATCTGACCAAAGGATCACCATCCCTGTTACAGCCAGGGCCGTAGCTAGGGGGTGGCGAGGTGGGCCCCCACCAGGGGCGCAGGTGATGCCCACCCCCCAAACTCGGCTAAAATGTGTCCATAAATATTAATATCAATTATTACCTCATAAAATGGTTTTAAATAGAGGGTGAATTGAATGGGGGGTTGGAGGAGAGGCAGAAAGAAGAGCTAATTTGTCTGTGGCTAGGCGGCACAATCTGGACGGTTCTACCAGGGGCACAAGATCACCTAGTTATGGCTCTGGTTACAGCAGCATATCATTTGGTACCCCCTTTGTTTCACAATATGCAGATACATAGAAAATACTATAATGCTCTGCCGTGTTTCCTTTTGCATCAAGAACCATTATTATTTTCCCCAAGAAGATCTCATGTTCTGTTCATATTAAAGACATTTGAAAAAGAAAAGAAAGAGCTACAAAAAAACAATTCTTTAACCAGTTTTCTCAGCATGCCCTCACACACAGCCTGAGTGCCATTCGCTCAAAGAGGATAATTGCTTAATTTTGTCCATGTTGGAATCTTTGCCCTGTTCCACCTGGCAGGTTTGCTTTTATTTACTGATTTGCTGTTAATTGAAGAGGCTGTTGGGGATTTGGAGGTGAACAGGGAGCTTGTAGGTTGGAGCAACCAGAAAATGAACAGAATGGACCTTTGAATGGTTACAATGTAGACCTTGTAGCCTTGTTAATTTATTAGAAGCAAATGTCACGTCCTCCTGGTCAACAGAAGAGGAGCATTGAAGAGAGGTCTTGCTGATTAGTTCTCTGAACACGTAAGGTGCCTTGAAGTTAGCTAGGAAAGATTTAGAGGAGAATAAACCACAAATCAAGTTAGGAAATATTAAGGCAAAGTGTTAGACGCATGAGCCCTGTTCAAAAACATTATGCGAATGGTGTGTGGGTGGGGGTGTATTTGTGATGATCCTACGTGTTCATTCCAAGTTCTGAAAGAGTAACCACACATATCAACTGTATGCATGGAGAGTTTTCTCCATGCAACCAGGATCCCTGGAAAAGCACAACTCCCAATGACATAAAATCCTCAGTGTATACTGTACTGCCCCCCACATTGAGATTATTAATCTATTTTCTTTGCATTTCCAAAAAGCTGAGTGTAGCTTCTTATATTCCTCAGTAACTGCTGAGGGTTCATTTTAATTGGGGAAGGCATATAAATACCCGTTAAGCACATCAGGAGAAATGCAAGATATATGCTCATTGCCATTTAAGCTCCCCACAAACATATCGGAATGAATGCTCAGTAAAGACCGGATACAATCGAACCTCTGCATAAGATTTGTGCAAGCCAATCAGGATGGAATGCTCAATAAAAAGGTAATCTCTGGAGGAGCCCAGAGAGGGCTGATGGGGACTAAGGAATTGTTAACTGGCTTGGCTTCTAATCTGAGAAGAATACTGCCTCTCCCCTTAAGGCTTTTACGAACCCTTAGAGTTTGTTTCTGAGTCTGCACCCAGATAACTTTGCCACCATCTCTAATGAAGATATTCCCTACAAGCAGACTAACTAAGCTCAGTGTACCCTGCCACAAAGATCATTGCAACGCAAGCATTTTTCAACAGTCTTTCTGGGTGGAAAATAAGACTTAAAGTGAACCAACCCGTGCTCCTCCCAACCAATTTTGAAGAAGCCATGCCTCCAGACTTTGAGAATAACCCATTTCAGCAATTCTGTTCTACTTGTCTATATGACTAATCTCTGCCGTGCACAGGTAGAACTGTGCCTAAGAGCAGTTTGCAAAATTCCAGAGAGAAATGTTGTATTGCTGATTTTTTTTTTTTAAAGCAAACACTGGGTTTTCATGTTTTTGAAAGCTTGTTGTTTGGTTGAGAAATCCCCAAGGGGCACCTTATTATTTGTCATATAAGGATAATATTTCAATTAAAGGAAACCTGCAGCAGCCACTGAGATATTCAAGGAGATGCATTGGGCTTGGGGGGTGGGGAGAATGCCAAGAAATCATAAGAATAGAGTGCCAATATGAAGTACTGCATAATAAATAGTAGTTAGGCAAGAATTGCCTGGCCTTTACCTTTTAACTTGAGAGGAAAGAAGAAACTTGAGATGCAAAACAAATGATATATACCTGGTACAATGTGTGCTTTGAACCTTGTTGTTCAAGCCATATCCACATTTGAAAGTCAGTCCCATTGAATAGGAATGGGGCTTTGGGTTGATTCACACCAAAAAACTGCTCAGAATGCAGTGGGTCATATAATTGCTTTACTGCTTCACCATCTCAGGGTTTTCAAGGCACATGGACAAATTTAGCAGGTCACAGCAAAGGATTTCAATGATGGCGTCCTAAGACGTCCACCTCCACTGAAAACTCACGTACAATAAGTGTAAACATTGTTTCCCTTACTGGATGTCCTCAGAATGGGTTCCCCAGTACAACAACGGCAATGGAACCAACAACATTGGTTCCTACTTCAACTCACTACTACTGCTGCTTTTAGGATGATATTTTCCAACAACAGGTGCAAGACATGAATGACTGGTGGGGGAGAAAGAGAGAACACAGCCTTCCAATTAAGGCATTCTGTTTAATTGCATTGGGGAGGGGAGCAGGTCCATGCTTGGTTTCCCTACCACCACCACCAACTTCCATTGTATTCCTGTTTTCCCCTTCCATGTGTTGGAGGCCAAATGTCAGAAACAGGAAGCCTGCTGGACTCATGTTGGCACCTCACTACAATTCAGAACCCAGATCACACAGGTTTCTCCACTGAAGATGTTCATCCTCCAACCTGTAGGTGGTAAGGATGGAAGTGTGATGGAATGGTGAGGTTAGTGAACATGACTGGAATCAAGTGTGACCAAGCGCTGTAACAGGATGAGAGATTGCCTTCATAATGGTCACACTTTCTATTGTTCCTGCACTAAATATTCCTAAACAGCCAAGAGAGTACAGAGACCACCTACAGTTGGTACCCCAATGAAGGGGGAAAGGGCTTGTCTAAGTCCTGTGTTGATGCTGAGTTCTTCTAAGCAAAATGCTTCAGGGACTGCACCGATCTTGCTTTATGAAAATATCACTCATTTTGCACCTGTATGAAAATGAGGATCCCAACCATCACCCCAGAGTGGTATCCAATATCAAAATTAGATTGGGGAACTTGAAGTCTATGAATATTTGTCTTGTCAATAAGAGTTATCTATAGACAAAACCCTTTACTTGTCTGCTTTCTCTACCATGTTTCCCTCTTAATTCATTTTCAGTCTTTAATGTACTGTTGTTTAGCTTCCTCTCCCATTAGGCCCTGTAATGTGCTCCGATTGCCTTCAGCTTGACTGCACTTAATAGCCAGCGTAAATAGAACTTAGTGTAGCATGCACTAACATCTCTATCCATTGTCCGGAGATTAAATACATGCCACAAATGGTTTACGCATCATCAGCTCCGAGCCCCGGTTTCATAGCTACCAACCAAAAGAGGATATTAAATTAATTTGCAGGTTGCTTTAGCAAATCCTAACAAAAGGGGGGGCAAAAGAAAACCTGGAGGTCATTATGCATATAATAGCCATCAATCACAGAGAGGGGTGGGAAATGATAATGGCGGGCCATTATAGTCAGACAGGTGTGCACAGGAGTTAGTTCTTCTATGACTGGCACAGGCCAAAGCTTAATGGGGTTAACTAGAGAGGAATGCGGCTTACCATTCACATGTGCTTAAGAGCAAGGCGAAAGGGCAGTGGTATGGCATAACAGATATGCCTGGTCCAGAGTCTTTGTGCTTAACCCTTTATGGTACTTGAACTGGGTGGGGGAGACAGATACAGGTGAGCACAAAAGGGAGTGGGGGATGAGCAGACTTAGAGAAAGTTACAGTATCAGTCTCCAAAAGCTAAGCAGTGTTTTAATCTAGTTTTAAACCCCATGCACTCCTACTCAAAAGTGAGGCCCACCAGTGTTCGGTGAGGGTTACTCCCAGAAAAGTATGTTTTGGGGTTGTTTTCATTATTTAAATATATTTCACACCTCTTGGGGCGAGTCTTCACATGGCCTGTTACAATAAAAATGCTGAAAACTGGACAAATACACAACAGCAGAGAAGCAACATATATAGGAAGAAGCAAGAAGCTCAAATGCACTCTGTGGGATTGCACTTTATGTGGGTGAGTCGTGTGCTGTGAAATCGTCCCTGGTTCAAATTTCACCATACCCAAGGGGTCTTAGATGACCACTATTTGGATAATAATGCTATGCTATCTTACAGGATTCTTATTTTTCAGATATTGCAGGGGAACATAGAAAGCATTTTGATCGTTCTAATCTAAAACATTCTTTAAAAGTTAAATATTTATTACTAACAACTTGGGAAATATAAAAAATCAAAAAATCAGTGATGTTTTGAAATAAGTGGTTAAAATCTGAAAATTTGAATGTTCCAGTTTGCCATCTTGATTCAAAATGGCACCCAGTTGTACCCAAATATAGACAGAAACTCATTTTCTCATGAACCTTCCTGCACAATTTGGTTTTATTTTACCCACCCACCTCTTCTAACAGCAAAGAAACCATTCTCCACCTTAGTGATGAAAATAATCCATGCCACTTTGCCATATACCGTACTCTGCTACATAGCCAGTATCTCTAACTTTCATGCCTATTACTGTAGAATTCTGTTAATGCTTATTCAGGCAAATTTGTGATGCTTCCTGAGAGCAAGAATTGTCTTACAGTCTGCCTTGTGCTTTTGATGTGTGTCTTTTCCATCCAGTCATCTATAGAAAGCTTTCCATAGGTGATCTTTTTTCCATAGATGACCTTTTTTATAATGGTATCCACTTGGCTTAGTGATAATTCCATTGGGCAACTCTGACACTTTAATACAGTTTGCATGTCCTCTTCCAGATTACAGGGGCTCATAGAGGGTGTAATAATAATAATAATAATAATAATAATAATAATAATAATAATAATAATAATAATTTATTATTTATACCCCGCCCATCTGGCTGGGCTTCCCCAGCCACTCTGGGCAGCTTTTAAATATTAAAATAAAGTAATCCATCAAACATTAACTGACTGAGGGGACACACACACACAACACAATCCTGGAGCAGTACTCTGTGTGTTTGCTTGCTTTTGTATGTGTTTCTGTGTGTGTCAGACACACACACAGAGAAAATGAACTTCCATCATGCTAATGTGTTGTCATTCTTGAAAGCTACTTGTTGTTGTTGTTGTTTAAAAAGTTCCTCCTGGGAGGCTGTCTCTTCTGTGTTGGAAGTTGCCACTGCCAATAGATTTGGATTTATGCCTTTATGCCAAAGCACCATAAATCCAGTTCTCATTTCAGGGTTTTCTTCTTCTTCTTCTTCTTCTTCTTCTTCTTCTTCTTCTTCTTCTTCTTCTTCTTCTTCTTCTTCTTTGCAAATGGTTTTGTGGGCAAAGGGAGGGCTTGACATGGAGTGGTCTGGGGGAAGTGAAGGCGGCAAGAGGAAATAGTGTGGAGGGGACATGTCGGCAATCAATCCCTCTGGTTGACTGTTGCACACTCCGGAACAATAGATGATCACTCTTCATTATAGCAGTCTGAATGTGTGTTACTCTGCTGGTTCCTTTCCTTACATTATCAGATCAATAGAGCCTTAATTGCTGAAGAAAGGGAGTATCGTACACAATCACAACACAATGGTTTAATCACTCGGACGCTTGAAGTTAATTTCAGGCAGTTAATTTTTCACTGATGTTCTCATTCCACCAGGGCTGGCTTGCCTTCTTGAGCCGAACAGGTGGCACACAGGACATTCAGATAAAGGCGGTTTATTAATAGCTTTTAACAAAATCACTTGGGCCAATTGCCAGTGGGGGACACATACATGTACACAAACACACACTCAAGGACCAAAAGGGTCTCATACTCTGCCCACTGATGTTTTGTGGAGCTCTGGATTCAGGTTGTGATGACTCTATTCCCATACCATTAAAAAAAAGATGTCAAACGGAATCTAAATCTTCCCCACAGGAAAAAAAATTCTGCCCATTGTGTACCATAACATCTTATTCCGATTAGCTGGCTGTCACGGTAAGGCAAAGTGCTGCTCAGGGGAGGGGAAGGGAATGTTTGAAGAACCCCCACCCTCCAAGCACGTTTTTTTTTTTTACTATGTCTCATAACAGCTAAGGAAAAAAATTGGACATTTTAGGAAGAGAATGGAAAGCAAATTGTTGTGTGAAATACCTCCTGTCACCATAAATAAATAAATAAATTCCAAACATGCCGTTTTAGAAGGAGAGGGGGGAAATCCCTTGTATAATTAGTGTTGCACACCACCCCAATCTCTGAGCAATGCAAAATTCCAGGGGTTCCAGGTACTTATCCAGGAATGAGGCACAGTGGGGACAGTGGTGTCTTTATGATATACGGGTTTATTTACACATATATACAACCTGAGCCTACGATAGAACAAATCACAAGATTTGTTCTGAGTACCAGAGCTAAGTTGAGCTCACGGTCCTTCCATGTAAAAATGTATTCCTGGTTTCCCTACAATTTCTTAATTTCAGCAGACTAATTGGTGTGTGGTTCATTTTGTTGCTCCTTTTGTTAAACAATTGGGAACCAGACATTCTTGCCCATCTAATGCAAACCACCCAGACATTTACCAACAGATGCAGGCCTACTATCTGCCCACCCCTAGTGTACATGGTTGCAGTTTTAGCCTTCTACTAGAAATGGGGCAGCAGAGGAGAATTCCTTTATTCATTCATATGCACATTTACCTGGGAATAAGTCCCACTGAACATAATGGGATTTCCTTCAAAGTAGTCATGCACTGCTGGGCAGCAATCCTTCACACATTTAATAGGGACAGGAATCAACCCAGTTGTTACCCTGACTTACTCCTAAGTAAGCATGGTTAGGATTGAACTGCATGGATTTGCTAGAGCCTTTTGTTTCAGTCTGTATGCCCCTCTCCCCCCAAACTGAGAGAAAGAGTAACCAAGATCAAGAGAGGGTCAGAGTGAAAAGAAGTCAGGATGAAAGCTTCTGCTCAAAAGAAGAGGCTTGAAGGGAAACACAATTTCTTTGTTGTGATGCTTTAGGCTAACCATTATTCACCACTTTCCCCCCATATTGCATCTTTCATGATTTGCTTAAGTGATTTTAAATTGCTTTTGCAATGCAGTTTAACAGAGACTGCAAAAAAGTGACCCCCAAAGTCTATGAAATGAAACAGGCTGCGCAAAGCCATCAAAGGCCTCAACTCCTCCGCAATGAGGTTATGAGCGCCACTGCTGCGGCTGCTCACAGGGTGCCCTCCGAGTATGAAAGAAAGGAAAGGAAGAGAGAGGAAAGCAGCCTTGATTAATGGGCGCAGGCAGAGGAGCATTAATACTTGTGGCTGTGCAGAATGGTTTATGTTAAATCTATACTGGCTTGCATTTGCCACACAAGTGCAATTAAGAGCTGTTGGAAAGAAAACCACACCGATCCTTCCCAGCTATATTTTCATATATCAGCAGTGCAGGGTGCGGAAACAATAATCCTTATAGCTGGGCAGGTGATAGAGGAGGATGAGACAACAAACTTTATCCAAAAGGAAACACTGTGGAAATTTACTCCTTTAAGATCCAATAAAGCAAAACTAGAACGGTGACAATCTTTCTTTCTTGAGCTGCTGAATACATTAACCCAGGCAGCTGCCAGAGCTTTGGCGGGAGGGTGGAGTGTCAGCATTTGATCTGAATTTGGCATGCAACTTGAAATCAAGTTATTAATACGTTAAGAGTCTCTAGGGGTCAGGCTAATAGTTATAGCAATGCTATATCAATTACGTTCAATCAATGTCATTCCCAGTGCACCAGAATTTTGTTGCACAACATGAAAAAATAATTGATGTACAGGCCCCACTCCACACTTCCCTTGGAGGGGGCACTCAATGAAGGTACCTTCCTGCTGAGAGAGTGGAACCAACAGGTGCGTGCAAATCAGAGAAATGTCTACCCCACTCCTAAACAGTATTGGAAGCCACCATTTGCGGAGGATAAAGTAAAGGGTAAAGGGACCCCTGACCATTAGGTCCAATCGTGACCGACTCTGGGGTTCATCTCGCTTTATTGGCTGAGGGAGCCGGCGTACAGCTTCCGGGTCATGTGGCCAGCATGACTAAGTCACTTCTGGCAAACCAGAGCAGCGCACGGAAACGCCGCTTACCTTCCCGCTGGAGTGGTACCTATTTATCTACTTGCACTTTGACGTTCTTTCGAACTGCTAGGTTGGCAGGAGCAGGGACCGAGCAACAGGAGCTCACCCTGTCGCGGGGATTCAAACCGCCGACCTTCTGATCGGCAAGTCCTAGGCTCTGTGGTTTAACCCACAGCGCCACCCGCGTCTCCTTTTGCGGAGGATACCACATGGTAAAATACTTTGCTGTGAGTTGCAACTCTCACTGCAAAGGGATCTCTGCAATGAGGCTTTGAAATGCTTTGAAGGGAATGCACTTCCAAACTGCGCATTTCACAGGCTCAGAACTGTTCATAGCATATTGACCTCCTGTTATGTTCCTGGAAATCCACCCCGAAAATGGAAAAAGCTGAGCATTAGCATAGGACATGCAGTGACCAACTTTTTTATGAAAGCAGTGAGGGATATGGGAAAAACCAAATTCTTTTTAAAGGAACTAACAGTTTCAACTTCAAAATCATTGCATGGAAACCTAGTACCACATCAGGCCTGGTGAACCCAGTTCAGCCATTCTTACGTGTCTTCTTATTTCTTCCATTTCCTCTGCTATAAGAAGACATAGCAAGTAAAGCCTGAAGAAGCCCTGACAAGAGGAGTTGTACAAGAGAAAAGTACAGTGGTACCTTGGTTCTCAAATGCCTTGGTACTCAAACAACTTGGAACCCAAACATTGCAAACCCAGAAGTGTTCTGGTTTGCGAACTTTCTTCAGAAGCTGAACGTGCTCCATTTTTAGTGTTATACTTTTGATTTGAGTACCACACTTCCATTTTGAGTGTTACGCTGAGGTCTGTTTTCACTATTTATTTTGCGTTTTTGTGGCTCTTTTTTGTTTTGTTTTTGTGACTGTGTGGAACCTAGTTCAGCTACTGATTGATTGATTGTGTGACTGCAGTACATTGATTATTGCTTTCATTTTATGGACCAATGATCTCGTTAGATAGTAAAATTCATGTTAAATTGCTGTTTTAGGGGGTTGTTTTTAAAAGTCTGGAACGGATTAATCCGTTTTGCATTACTTTCTATGGGAAAGAGTGTCTTGGTTTTGGAACGCTTTGATTTTGGAATGGACTTCTGGAATGGATTAAGTTTGAGAACCAAGGTACCACTGTATTGTTGTGATCAAACAAATGTCATCCTATTCTCCCAACAGCAGACTGACAGATGCCTCAAGGAGGCTCAGAAGGAGCAGACTCTGAAGTAGGATTGGGCAAATGCATCAGTTTTGGTTTCTTTCAGTTGCTCATTTCCCCAGCCTTACGTTCAGTTCTTCACAGTTCCACATCAGTTTGCGAATGTTGAAAAATGGTCCTAATAGATCATAGAATTGTAGAGTTGGAAGTGGCCATGAGGGTCATCTAGTCCAACCCTCTGCAATGCAGGATTATTTTTTTTGCCCAACGTGGGGCTTGAACCCAGGACCGTGAGAATAAGAATCTCATGCTGTACTGACACCAGCATTTTAAAGCATATTCCTCCCAATATACACATTTGTACAAAGAAATTTACCTAATATGATGCATTTGTGTATGTTATTTTCACTGATAAATGCATTTTTATGCACAATTCACCCCAGTACAGTGGTACCTCGGGTTACATACGCTTCAGGTTACATACGCTTCAGGTTACAGACTCCACTAACACAGAAATAGTGCTTCAGGTTAAGAACTTTGCTTCAGGATGAGAACAGAAATCGTGCTCCGGCGGTGCGGCAGCAGCAGGAGGCCCCATTAGCTAAAGTGGTGCTTCAGGTTAAGAACAGTTTCAGGTTAAGTACGGACCTCTGGAATGAATTAAATACTTAACCTGAGGTACCACTGTATATGCATTTTTGTGCACACTGCTTGGCCAGAGAACTGCATTGCAAAGTTCAGAGAAGTGTGAATTTCAAAGAGTGGTTTCGATTCACATACTCTTTCAGAAAGTGCAAATCGGGTAGGTTTGTCTTTAAATGTGGACTGTATTGGATTTTTCTCCCATTCCAAGTGTGAGGGCAATTGCCCTCTCCAATATAGCTCCAGCAATGTTTGTATTTTTATGTTGTGATCTTCAGATGAAGGATGGTATACCACTTCATGTGGAAGTCAGTTCATCAATTAATTGTGCATGTGAATATTGTTAAAATTTTGCCTAATGGTGGTTCCTGGGGTGCAATGTCAAATGCTCCAACTGAATTGGGTAAAAATGCCCTAACATATCAACAAGCTCAGAGCCATCGAAGGTGTCTGTCAGATAAATAGTGCAAGCATTGAGGTTACATTAAAATCCTCAGCATGAAACCTGAACTGGTGTGACTGAGGGAAGGAAGGTAAGACAGAGGAAATAATAATAATAATAATAATAATAATAATAATAATAATAATAATAATAATAATATTTATACCCCGCCCTCCCTGGCCAAAACCGGGCTCAGAGCGTCTAACAACAAATGTATAACACATTAACATAAAATCGGGCAATCAATTAAAATACAACCTAAAATCAGATCAGGATCAGAATAAAATCCAATCAGATGGCAATCTGCAGATTAAGGTTGGGGATGTTGAGAAGTGATGGGTTCCTTTCAAAATTTATAACATGAACCTGAAATTTAAGATGGATAGTAATGTACACTGCTAATATACATAATGCTGAAATTATGCATTGAACATAATGGATTATTTTCCTTAGCAGTACATAAGGAAAAGGAGTGTGTGTGTGTGTGTGTGTGTGTGTGTGTGTGTGTGTGTAAAACACCACACATACACAGACTAGATTCCTCTTTTCAGCACCTCCCTTCTTACAATGAGGTGCTGGAGGGGAAATCAAAGTGAGACAGAGGCATTGCATGCCTTTCTAAAGAAATCTGATTTTGAGGTTTTTGTCGTTACCGTGGCACAATCTACTTTGCTGCAGCTGTGTAATGAGTTCACATCTGTTAGCACCACATGTTGCTCTGCATTACACAGATGCAAAGTCTCAATTTTTCTAATTAGCAACAACACCAAGTATATCTTAATTTTCTTTCCCTCTGCCTCAACTAAACGTGATATTAACAAGGTTACACGTCTACATCCTTGGTGTTTAATTGAATAAGATCCAAGATTGGATTAGACCGCTCTGTCCTCTTAATCTGGTGTCTGTCCAGATCTAAAACCAGGTGTTTGTAATGTTATGTGGCAGGCAAGGGGCAGGAGGTGGGGGGCATTTTACTTTGTTTAGCACAGATATTAGTGGTTGGGTGTTTTCCAGAGATGGTCCCTTTCTGATTCTCTGGCTTTACTTTAGAGTAAACCATGTTTGTGCATATTTATGCCATTTGTAGAGACATATAGATGCACGCAGGTAGATACTAATCTATATTTTCAGAGAATATGCAAGTACGTGCATTCTTTCTCCCCCATCAACTTGAGACATCACAGCAGGTCAACCTACGTCAGAGGGACAGTCTGTTCCACAAATGTGAGTCTCTTCTGCCCTCATTCTCCTCTATCACCCCTTCCTTTCACTTCCTGCTTACTCCTTCCATCCTTCTTCCCTGTGTTCAAAACTTGCTGAAGTTTCTAAAACAATAAGCACCACAAGGCTGGTCTTCTGGCTGAGAAACCATTCTCCATATGCCAAAGTATCTGTAAACCATTTGTAGTTATTGACCTGAGAAGAGGAAGAACCTCACTTCTTTATTGCTTCACAAGATCCTAGCTAGAGTGCTAGTACAGAAGACAGGTATTCGGCTTCAAATTAAGTCCTGTTTTTGGGTCACCTTGCAGGTCTCCATCATTCCCTGTGTACCATGCCTTCCTTAGGCTTTTGCCAGCTTCTGAGAAGCAACCGCAGAGGAGGGCTGTTGCCTGCATTTTCTGCTCATGGGCTTCCAAGAGGCAGCTTATTGACCACTGTCAGAAATGGGATATTGGGCCATATGGACCACTGGTCTGACACTACTTCTTATTTTGTGTGATGTGCTCCCTTTCATCTTACAGCAATTTAGAACAGTTGGGCATTTGCGGTGCAAATGATGTGCAACTTACTGCATATCAGCACATATCTGATGTGCATTCAGCCAGTGGATTTGCACTACTGCAGGGTCACGGCATATCTGTCCCCACAAAAACAGCTAGAATGTGAAAAGGGGCAACACTGTGGCATGTAGCAGCTAGAGTTTGGGAGTTGGACTGGAAACACCCTCAGCCCAGCCCAGGGGGTTGGACTACCAGACCAACTAAGGCAAACTAAGGCAAACTAAGGCAAACTAAGGCCAGGGGGCCAAATCTGGTCCAATCGCCTTCTAAATCTAGCCCATGGACGGTCCGGTAATCAGCTTGTTTTTACATGAGTAGAATGTGTGCTTTTATTTAAAATGCATCTCTGGGATATTTGTGGGGCATAGGAATTCATTCGTTGTTGTTGTTTTTCAAAATATAGTCCAGTGCGCCCACAAGGTCTGAGGTTACAGATAGGTAGCCGTGTTGGTCTGCCATAGTCAAAACAAAAAAATTTTTTTTCCTTCCAGTAGCACCTTAAAGACCAACTAAGTTAGTTCTTGGTATGAGCTTTCGTGTGCATGCACACTTCTTCAGATACACTGAAACAGAAGTTGCCAGATCCTTCTATATAGTGAGAAGGTGGGGAGGGGTATTACTCAGAAGGGTGGTGGGAATGGGTGATTGGCAGATAGCTGTGATGAGCCTGTTGACGACTCTTAACGACTGCAATAGGTCTTACAGGAAAAAGCAAGGGGTGAGAAGGTGAAAAATGGCTTTGTCATGTATAATGAGATAAGAATCCAATGTCTTTGTTCAGACCAGGTCTCTCCATGGTTTTAAGTTTGGTAATGAGTTGCAATTCAGCAGCTTCTCTTTCCAGTCTATTTCTGAAATTCCTTTGTAGTAAAACAGCTACTTTGAGATCTTGTATAGAATGTCCTGGGAGATTGAAGTGTTCTCCTACTGGTTTCTCTGTCTTGTGATTCTTGATGTCCGATTTATGTCCGTTTATTCTTTGGCGTAAGGTTTGGCCTGTTTGTCCAATATAGAGAGCTGAGGGAATCTGTTGGCATTTGATGGCATATACAATGTTAGACGATGAGCAATTAAATAGTCCCGAGATGGTATGTGTGATGTTGTTGGGGCCAGTAATGGTGTTGTCCGGGTGTATGTGGCAGCAAAGTTGGCATCTGGGTTTATTGCAGGCTCTGGTGCCAGGTCTGAGGGATAGTGGACTGGCCCCCTGCTGAAAAAGTTTGCTGACCCCTGGACTAGGCGATCCTTAGGGTCCCTTCCAACTCTGCAATTCTATAATTCAGCCTAACATATCTCTGAGAGATGGAGATAATGGGATAATAGGCTGTCCTGAGTTCTTGGAGGAAGGATGGGATGCGTATGGGCAACAACCGATTGATGCACATCTGAGTGACGCATGATCATGCACACAACGCTGAATCTGGAAGTGACCTGAAAATATCACTAAAACATCACTAAAAGGGCAGAACAGGGGCAGAACAGGGGCAGGGCAAGGTGGAATGGGGGTGGGGCAGACGTAACACATTACAAGGACCCGCCAATGCGTCTGGGGGTCTGGAAAGTGAGCACTGCCTGTATCTAAGAAAACTGCATGCTGCAGAGATATCAGCATCAGTTTTACTGACTGAGGTCACATCCACAGCATATATGTGAAGCATATTCAGCACATTCAAAGCCCATGACTTCCCACAAAGTAGGGTTTTCTACCCTTCACAGATCTACACTTGCCAGCACCCTGAACAAACCACGGTTCCCTGGAATCTTTGGGGGAAGCCATGTACTTTAAATGTGTACTGAATGTGCTTTAAATGCATGGTGTGATTGTGACCTGAGCATATCTAATCCCACCTATGCCCCTAAAAATTCCTGTGCAGATGCACCTTTGCCAGTCAAGCTGTCTTTTGCAAAGAGAGAGCGGGGGGAAAAATATTCCCCCTTAATATCAAACACTCTCCTCTGGCCATCCTTCATTCATATTCCACCTGAATATGCAGGGGGAATTCCTCTGGGATACAACAGCAATTATTTGTGTGATTTAATTGGCATTATCATTTTACTGGCTTGACAGAGACAAATCGCTCGACTGGATAGGAATGCAGTAGTGACAGCACTGCAGAAGGAGAGAGCCTTCCTTCCTACAGCTGGAAAAGGAGATGACTACCAGTGCATCTTAATAATTAGCTGTGTTATAATTAATTGGACTATTTGAGAGCCAGTTTAACAAACAAATGGAGGGCTTGATCGTTCAGTAATTGACAATTTGTTTCCAACATGGTTTCTCTTTGTACCCAATGCAACACAGAGCCAGCCCCACGGGGCCGGCCTGAGGGGGCATGCAAAACAAATGAGCCCAGGAGACAAAGAAGAAGGAAGGGTTCCTCACCCACTCCAGATTGCGAGGATCCCAAAGACATATTTTTGTCTTGGATAAAAGAGGGATTGCTGCCAGCTTTTTCTTGTGGGTGTAAAGCAGCTTCTGCAAAATTGCACCAAGGGCTCTGCTGGACAAATAGTGACACACTTCCAGGCTTCAGCTTTCCTATGCTGTGTGTATCTTCAGAATATACAGTGGTACCTCTGGTTGCAAACGGGATCCATTCCGGAGGCCTGTTCGCAACATGAGCAGAACGTAACCTGTGTCTGCGCATGTGCGGGTCACGATTCGTTGCTTCTGCGCATGCACGTGATGTCATTTTGCGCATCTGCTAATGTGCGAGTGGTGAAACCCAGAAGTAACCCTTTCCGGTACTTCCGGGTTATCGCGGGACGCAACCTGGAAACACGCAACCTGAAGCAAACGTAACATGAGGTATGACTGTAATTTGGTGCAAATTTGTGTCTGGGGGAGTGGAAGACAGAGCAGCCAACCATAGGAGGATAGAAAGAATCAACTTGTTCTACTTTTGTCCCCTCCTTCCCCCTCCTGAGTTCTGCAAGGGCAACACTGACACTTAAGGAGGAAACTCACAGCTAGTGCCAACTCTCTTGACTGGCTGTCTAAGTAAGCAGAGAGTCAGGTGGTGGGCTGGCTGAAGGCAAAGTGGTTCCTCCCAGCTGTTCCTCTGCATCCAACCAGACCATGACAACACCAGTCACTGGGGTACCACAATTATGAGAGTGCTACTCTGCCCATATCCGGCTTGTGGGCTTTGCACATGCATCTGATAGACCAGTGGTGGAAATGGCCAGAGGTAAAAAGTGGATCGGGCAACAAATGTGATGTTTACTTTTGTAAAGTAGGCAACATTCAAGTTATGCAGAAGTCTGAGGTCTCTGTACATGCACCTCTCCATCTTGGTGAGCAAGAGGACACATTCTAGCCAGGCGAAAGCACTCAAGGAGGGGGCAAAACATGGCCATTGAAGGGTGTGACCCGAGGAGAGTCCTGAGGGTCAGAGAGAGAAAGAGAAGCCCAGAGGGTGAGCCACATTGGGCCTCTTGGACTGAGGTACCACTTCCTGTTCTAATCCAGTGCTCTAACCACTTTACCGCTCTGTGCATCGGACAATTTAAATTAAATAGAAAGGCAACTTACATGGTATAGCTGAGACGACGCTGCGATTCTTCTGTGTTTTGTCATTAAACCACCTTTATCTTTAGGTTCGAAGTGCATGATCCTAGCATCTCCAGAGCTGAAAGGCTAATAAACTGCAGGTTGAATTATTAAATGATAGCAGTACGTAATTGGGGCAGTCTCTGGAGCACATCTTATTGTTGAACGTTCTTGGCATTTGACCCCACGGGTTGCGTTTCCTTCTGTGAATAATGGCCACCTGGAAGATCAGTCCTCGGCAACCAAAAAAACAGAAACTAAACTAAGATTGAAAACAAAATCAGTGTCTTTTCCTCCCCGCCTCAGCTGGGCTGCTGCCGTGACAGAGTCCCCACCGTATTGGAAGACACTGGAAACACTTCTGTCAACTGACTACGTTATTCTCTCCCCCCCCCTTTTCGTTTAAATGAGATATGAATAATTGATTCATCTCCTGAATAATTAATAGGATATTCAATAATGAAAGTAATTGTTTGGCACATCCCCCATTGATAATCAACCTAATCTTAGCCTTTCAATATGTGAGGAATATGCATATGTAAAGGAGCCAGAGACTTTATTGGCCAATAATATAGCTAATGTGCACTCTAGGAGGTCACCTTGTCCAAATATCTCCCTGAGTCGCTCATGTGGCTTGATGCTCTATGGGTTTTGCATGTGTCTATGTGTGTGTCCATGCTGTGTGCATGCCGCAAGGGTTTTGATCCTTGTAGCAATTCCCCTCAGAACAGGGTTCCTTTTGCACAACAAACAAAAAAACCTTCTGTCGCCAATTAATTCTTGCAAGTGGTTTTCTCTCTTTCCCTCTTCCAAGTCAATAGTGCACGTATTAAAGAAAGCAAACCCATCTCCGAATTTCCAGGGGATGTTCATTTCAAGAGCGATTAGAGCACAACTCCACAGAGATGACACCAATCCTCTGGCTCTTTGCTTGAGGCAATAAGCCCCTTTGTGCAGGAAGTGTGTGTGTGTGTTGTGGGCTGGGGGTGGGGGGAACACCCAAATGCAACATTTTCAATATTGCTTTTCTGCTTTCTTTACAGTCTCTTGATCATAAAGCCTAGCTGAGCCTTGGAGACCAAACATCCTGCAAAGGGGGAAACAGTTTCTGTCTAGGAAAAGCCTTAGAGAATAAGAGTTACAGACTACATCATATTAACTATGGGGTAATGCGGGGAGGGGGAAGGACCATAGCTCAGTAGCAGAACCATTGCTTTGTGTGTGGAAGACCACAAGTTCAAACCTCAGCATCTCCGGATATTGGGAGAGATCCGTGTCTGAAATCCTGGAGTACATAGATCAACCTTTCGACACCATCAACCATGGCATCCTTCTGGAGTGACTGTCCGAACTAGGGATGGGTGGCACCGCTTTGTGGTGGTATCAGTCCTACTTGGTTGGTCATTCCCAGAGGGTATTGCTTGGGGAATGCTTTTCAGCCTGCATGGAGTCTTCAGTGTGGGGTTCCGCAAGGCTCAGTCCTATTCCCCACATTGATTGACATCGACATGAAACCACTGGGTGGGGTTATCCAGAGGTTTGGAGTAGGTTGTCAGCAGTATGCTGATGACACTCAGCTCTATTTCTCCTTTACATCTACAGGTGAGGCAGTGGAAGTGCTGGACCAGTGTCTTGCCTCAGTAATGGACTGGATGAGAGCCAACAAACTGAAACTCAATCCAGATAAGACTGAGGCACTGTTAGCGGATGGTTCCCTAGGCCAGATGGATGGGAGATTGCCTGCTCTTAATGGGGTTACATGCCATCTGAAGGAACAGATTCATAGCTTGGGGGTACTCCTGGATCCTTTGCTGTCGCTCGAGGATCAGGCAACCTGAGTGACCCAGGGTGCCTTCCATCAGCTTTGGCTGGTGGCCCAGCTACGCCCCTGTCTGGACAGGGATAGCCTAACTACTGTCTATGCTCTGGTAACATCAAGGTTAGATTACTGCAATGTGTTATACAAAGGGCTGCCTCTGAAGATGGTTCGGAAACTTCAGCTAGTGCAGAATTCAGCAGCTCACCGATCCTGGTCTGACTGCACTGGCTACCAATTAGTTTTCAGGCCCAATTCAAAGTGCTGGTTTTGACCTATAAAGCCTTAAATCGCTCAGGAACGCAATACCTCAAGGATCACCTCTTTCCATATGAACCTACCTGGACTCTAAGATCAAACAAACAACTATTTGCTATGTCATTTTTTCCAAGAAAGCTAATTGCCCCACCATCCCTCCAAGAGCCCACTATTTCTAAGACATAAGCCCTGCGTACATTTACATCAGTTCCTGGGGCCAAAAGGCCACATTATTATTATATGATAAGTTTCATGAAATGAAAGAGTAAAAAACTGGCAAAAGCATTTCTATTCAGGGTGGAGAATGTCAGACCTTTCAGATGTTGCTGAACTACAGCTCCCATGATTGCTGTCCATTTACTCTGTGGGGCAGGGCTGCTGGGAGTTGGGATGAAATCTCAACAACATCTAGAAAGCCATGGATTCCCTTACCTTCACAATGCAGGTACTCATTTGGTACCACTCTAGCTGTATGAACTTCCCACCTTAAGCTGATCTTGTCCTCACCACTGTGGCATATAGAAACAGGAGAGCTTCGTAGGATGAAAGCATCACACTCGCCATGCCAAGTAAGGATGGGCAAGCAATTCGTTCAGCCACACTTTCTGAAATACAACTATTCTTTATATCCACGCTTCTCTGAATTTCCTGGTGCAGTTCTGCAACCATGAAAATTAGGGCAAAAGTTGTATACTAGGGGGAAAGCTGTGCAAGAAAAAAAGCATATTAGTAAAAATTGTGTACAAAAATATTTGTCCATCATCAGCCATAAGAAATGGATATCTCCTGGATGTACATCTGTCCCCCTTCAAGCACTCAACTGGAAGTGCTGTGAGGAAGGATTCAGGAAGAAGAGGCAGGCAGAGGGAGAATTTGATCTAAATTCTTCGCAAACAAATACCAGTTCCAAGCGGAGATCACTTAATTTTATATGCACAGACATTAGAGGGTCTCATGTATGCTGCCGAAATCTGTTATCTGTCAAGTGAGTCCCTCCCCCCCAACCCCTCCCTTGCTTGGCTTTAGCTAACATTTACAGTAAATCTCTTGCAGTGACCATTAAATCTGAAGCTGCCTTGAGCGATAGTTTCAATGGGTGTGTTGACAGCCTGAGTGTTAATAATGATGCAAACACTAACCTGTTTATTGATTTGCTTTTTGTACCCTTCAGCCTAACTCACTTCTTCTCACTCTCGGAGGAGAAATCTTAGAATCAGTAATCAGGTGACAGCTCCGAGGCCCTTTTTGTTCCCAGCATTGTCATCTAACCCAAACTCCCGGAGATAAATTACAGGTACCTTATTCTGCCTGTGCCAGCCACTCAATATACTGTTACTCAAAGCGAGATGTAGTATTTGTCACTGGTGCCAGCAGACAGAGGGAGGGGTGGTGGTGGCAACTACTACAGACAGGAAAAGCTTTTAACGTTTGACAAGAGATGCATAGGAGAGTTTTAAATTTAGCCCTTCAGTGAAGGTTGCTGCCTATCCATTAAAGTAGCTTGTCAGAGGTCTGGAGAGGTAGGAACAGGTCTGAAATTCAGACAGCTTTTAAGATGCTTGAGAACCCGCATGGAAACTCACAGTGTGGGTATGCATAAGAAGAACCCTGTTAGATCTTCTAGTCCAGCAGCCTGTTCTTACAGTGGCCAACCACTGGCCTACAGGAAGCCAGCAAACAGGGCCTTCCTGTACTCTCCTCACTTGCTGTTCCCAAAACTAGTACAGTCATACCTCGGGTTGAATGTGCTTCGGGTTGAGCATGTTCGAGCTGCTCTTCGCAGCAACCCGGAAGTAACGGAGCACGTTACTTCTGGGTTTCGCCACTCGCGCATGCGCAGACACTCAAAATGACGTCACGCGCATGCGCGGAAGCGGCAAAACGTGACCCGCGCACGCACAGAGGCGCTGTCGTGGCTTACATTGCATTCAGGATGTGAACGGGGCTCCGGAACGGATCCCGTTCACATCCCGAGGTACCACTGTATTCAGAAGCACACTGGGTTGTATCCACAAGAGTTCTAATTGTAACAACAGAACTTCACCTGCCTCTTCTCTCACAATGCACCCTCAAAATCTACTCTGGAAGGTCCTCCAATCCTCTGGAGCAAAATTTGAGGGGGCGTGGGGAGGCTTTGGGGGAGAGGAGGCAAAAGTTCCATTGAACAAGTGGACATCTGCTGTGCTGGTGGAACAGCAGCAGTGGATACAATGCTCACTGCTTTCAACAGTGGTCATAGAACATAGGCATTGTGGCTGGTGGCCATTTTTATTTGTAGAATTCCAAAATGTGTCAGACATTATTTTTTCTCTCTCTACCCCTTTGCTTCCTTCTCTCCCTGCCTCCTGTAGCCACTGACAGGCTTATCCTCCATGAATTTGCCTAATCTTCTTTTAAAGCTTTTTGAAATATTTTATCCTCCAAGTTAGTGGTCATCACCATACCTTATGGGAACAAATACCATAGTTTAACTACATGCACTGACTATTTTTTCTTGCTACCCTGTTGTTCTATTTGAAAGACCCATCTCTTGAATCTCTTGAGTGTCAGGCTTTATGAGTTGATATAAGCAAGGTTATATAGCCCAGATTTATAAGAAGAAAGCTCCACTCTACAACCACCTGAGCTTGAGGACATTTCAAGATATGGCTGGCCAAGCAGCAGTAGGTATGCCAGATGTGGTACAGGCAACTGAAGTTTGTGGCACGCTTGAACAGAAGCAGGAGAACCAGGCCTATACTCATGCTGGCCTCTGATGTGCCACACCTCTAACTCTTCCTCATCTCAGTAAAACAGGGAAACCATATCAAGGCATTGTGGTGGGATGGGGAGGAAGGCATGTATTGTTGTAAAGAAAATGTTGTCCACTTAGCTGCTGTATAGAAAACAAGCTGTCCATTTAGAGGCAGTTTATATAAGCATAGAGGGCTGGTTCCAACATAGGTTGGAGAAGCCTGGACTCACTCACGGCAGAACTATTGTCTTATTTTTAGAACAAAACCACCAGTGAATTGAAGTCTTGCTCCAGTTTATTTATGATGGAAATTTATATCCTTCCCCTTCAAACAGTGTTCCAGGGTGGCTTACAGTAGTAAATCAAAAGTACAATAAAAGCACTTAGGTAATAGTGAGGCTCCCCAAGGAGAGCATCTCTGTCCATGACCAGCATCTTGTGAAGGAGGTGTAGCTGGAAGGGAAGCTGAACCCAGATGTTGTGGAGCGGAGTAAATGAACTGGACACCAGGCAGCTCAATAGGGAACACTTGATCAACAAAGGGGATTCAGAGGAAACTGAAAGGATTATATCCTCACTGTCAGCTTCTCCTCTTCTTGATCATCTGTAATTTTTCTTTCTGACTGTTAGCCAAAGATGGAGAAACTTTGGCTCTCCAGGTATTGCTAGACGCAGCTGCCATCATCCTTGGCCATTGGCCATGCTGGTTGGGACTTCTGGGAGTTGGAATCCAACAACGTCTGGAGGGTTGCAGGTTCTCCACTACTGGTGTAGACCCTTGTACCCAGACTCTGGGCAATAGAGTCATCTGAAAGTCAGTTGGGAACTCCTGTGCCAGCTCCCAGCTTCTACCGGATTTACTGCCACCTTCACTGGGGATCAAGGCAGGACTTAGGCAGCAGTTGGAAGGATTTAACAAAGGGTGACACATCCATGAGCCAAAGCATTTCAGTCTGGTTTGCAATTTTTGTAGGTTCTTCCAGATCCTCAGTTGTACTGGTTTTTTCCCATGGAGTCCCACGCTGTTGCTTCCTCAGAGGAGGCTAGCCAGGGATCTGGCTTAGGTAGGATCCTGACAATTCTGTACTTAGGGCATCTGTAGTTATTTCCCCCTGTAATCAAACTGACTTAAGTAGAATGTAATAACTGCTAAAGAGACTCTCTATTTTTTGAGCCAGCATCAAGTAGATTCTGACATCCTTCTAACACTGATGGTTCTGAAAGATTGGCCAGACCACTGCCTATGAACTTCCTAGGTAAAAATCCTGAGCTTTCTGCTTTTGATCTGCTTATTTTACACAAGGGCACACCCCAGCATATGTGGAAAAGGAACATGGGCTCAACCAATTCACTTTCACTCAAGTGTCAACGCTCAAATTTAATAGTGTGAGTAATCCAGGAAGAGGTATAGCGTAGGTTTAGTGTCCAGATCCAATCAATCTGAAATTATGTAGGACTGTTTGCGTATTGGACCTCTTGCATTTTCCTGCACTTGGCCAACCACCAGAGTGATGGTTGTCCAGATTCAGTGGCCAGGAAACCTCTGGACACATTCCTGATGCCTTGTTAGGAGAGCAATTGTTTCAATGACTTTGCGGAGACTCCTCTGATTTAGCCCTTATATTAAGCAGAGTTGTATTTCAGGCATGAAAATGTAGAGAATTGCATTTGATCAATACTTCTAACCCTTATCAGTCTCCAAAGATACCCAGCCTCTCCTCCCATTACTCCCTGCTCAAAATATAATACACCCATCTTTACTTTCTCTTTCCGCTCTTATCAGAAAGTGGCTGGTTCACAACCCGATCCTCAAAGGCAAGGGTTATTCTCACCTGGGGGTGGGGGGAAGTGCATGGCAGTAACTGTTCTTTTAAGGGACAAATCCAATAACTTCCATATAAATTGTCTGGGAGAGAAAACTTCTTTGCTTTTGGTCTTTGTAGCTGTTTCAGCATTTTTTCCCTGTGGAAGATGAAAAACTTTTGCATTGAGCAAAACACAGATTTATGGTCAATAAAGTGAAGTTTAACAGTTTATAGGAGCTATACATTCTTTTTTTTACAAACTGTTATTAAAAACAGGGTGTTCTCTCCCCCACCAAATTGTGTGGAAGGAATGTACTTCAGGGCCCATCGCATCGGTATTTCAGAGCTCCAAAGAGACAAGCAGAGCCTTGGGAATAATAGTGGGCCAGAGCAGACTTTTCACTTTCACCACTTGGTGACTGCTGCTCATGCAAACCAGTGAAACTCATAAAGTTGTCACTTTTTTTGATCAGGATTGCATTGAATGCAGAGAACTGCACTGCAAACTAGAATTCCCACACACATGCAAAAAAGGGGGGGGGTTCAAAAGGGGGTTAGGGTAGAAGAGCTATAGTAAAAAATATCAGTAATGATCACATTGTCCTCTGCAAATTTGGTCCATATACAGTCAAACCTCGGAACTCGGACGTAATTCATTCCGGAAGACCGCTCAACTTCCTAAACACCCAAGTTCTGAGACACGGCTTCCAACTGGTTGCAAGGGCTTCTTGCACTCAAGCGGAAGCCGCGTCGGACGTTTGAGTTCTGAGGAACGTTCGCAAACCAGAACACTTACTTCCGGGTTTTCGGCGTTCAGGAACTGAAACATTTGGCAGCAGAGCTGTTTGAGTTCCGAGGTTTGACTGTCTATCTCTTTACGTGGTTATTTTCAAGCACAAAATGCTTTATACAGTGAAAACCTGCTTAAATTGAGAGGAAGTGGACTGAGGCTACTTGGTGAACTTCATGACCAATTTTGTCCTGGTTTTCACTGGATTAACCATTCATCAGGTGGGAATAGAATGAAGCCCTCTCAAAAGATGGTGTGGCGAGCAAGAAATTCCTCTGGCTCTTTAAGAAAGGAGTTGCAACTTCCCTTATGAAGTGACCAATAGTTTCCCTGTTTTTCTTGTTTTTTTAATTTTGTTTTAAAGCCTTGCCCTGCTCGTTGTGGCACAAGGATCTCCCTACATCTTCCCGAAATGCCTTGGGAATGATGATACCTCATGATGGATCATGAGGCTCTCTCCATAGGTTCTCACTGGCTACATTTTCTGGCAAGCCCCAGTGACAAATGCAGCAAATCATTCCCAAATTTTTTGGAAGAATTCATCCCACGCACAAGAAAACCAGACCCCATTTTCATAGGAGAGAGTATTTTCAGAAATTTTGGGGAATGGGGAGTTCATTTGATTCCAGGATTAAGAGATAAGAGCCTGTCCCCCCCCCCCCCCATGATGTCTGCTGTGGCAAAATCTGAGAATACTCTGAGAATATTTTATGGCAGGCACAGCCTAGCCTCCTACTGAGATTGTTTCTGCTCACAGCATACAGGACACCCTTGAAAAATGCCTTCAGACAGTATACGTTAAACACAGATCTATCATCAGCTCAGTCTCTTGGAACACAGTCCTTCCAACTGTGATCAGTGGAAGGACTCCCTTTGATCAGTGGTAACATCCATGCACCTACAAACATATGAACATAAGAAGAGCCTGCTGGATCAGGCCAATGGCCCATCTCGTCCAGCATCCTGTTCTCACAGTTAGTTGCCTGTGGGGAACCCACAAGCAGGATCCAAGACAAGCACAAGAGCTCTCCTCCCTGCTGTGGTTTCCAGCAACTGGCATAAACAGAATCATGGAATTGTAGAGTTGGAAGGGACCCCCAGGGTCCAACCCCCTGCGATGCAGGAATCCTGCCCACAGCCATCTCTGGGTGGGCTCAAACTACCAACCTTCTGGTTAACAGCCAGATGCACTGAGCCATTGTGCCACTGATGATGGACATTGCTGAGCTTGAACTATTACTCTCATCCACAGCATATAATGAAGAAAGGTACTTTTATTGGTTAGCATGGAGAGTCAACACACAACTTAGAAAACAAAAAGTCAACTTTGAACGTTTAAAGAGACAGCCTTAAAAATATATTCCGCAGACTAAAAGGCAGTATACTCACAATTGGTTTAGATTTATGATGGAAAGCATCATCCTTGAATGAGCCATCTCTGACTCCACTATCATGGAGGAAAACCTCGACCAGCACAGAATGTTTTTAAGGCATTTGAACTTTTAGCCAATCAGGGCTTGGATCTACATCAAAATGTATCCCAAAAAAGAGGTGTGTGTGTGTGTGTGTCCCATGACAGTGCCTCCCAGCTCATGCTCCTTCTTCAACCATGTCTGCTGGCATGTTTGTTAATTTAACTTAGACTCTAGAAATAGCCTCCATAAAGTTATTGATTATGGTCCCAGTCCCACTCTGAACAAAATCAATGGCAAAATTATTTTTATAATTTGTATTGTGATAACAGGGATCACTGTGATTAGATCCACATACAGGATAGATAGGCTTTATATTCTTAGATTTCCCCACCTCCATTGGTCTTCCTAAGGGTAGTTTCATGTAGCATCACTAACACTTCAATATTTCTCGTTCTGCGTTCTGTCCGCCTTAAACTATCTCAGCTCTGTAATTGGGTATCTTTTTACTGATACAATAATGTACTATTGTCCTACAGACTATTCCATTAAGCTGTTATGTTTGTTGGGGAGAAAATCCTTTACTAAGTAATACACAAGATATGCACCAATAGTTCTGCATCATAGTCTGTCAATTTAGGGAAGGGAAATCTTTTTTTCTTTTTCTTTTTCTGGTCTAGTGATCAGACAGAAGATTTTGTGCTGGATTGCATCTGCAGCTCCACACAATGCTTACATTAAGTTTGGAGGATTAAAGCATTGTTTTGTTGCATGCAACTAATGGACCTGAATGTGGGTGCATGCTTCTGCTCTTATTAGATGCATCTAAACAGAGATCAGCATCAGCTGCTCATGTAATTTCATTTATCAGATGAGGACATTTGCTGATAGCTAACACAGTGTGATATGGCTACTCACCCACACCTATTTATTTGTTATATTTGCATATCCTGTCCTTCTTTCCAAAGGAGCCTAGGACAACAAACAAGTGATAAAATGACAGAGACTGTGCCAGCCTAATATTCCTAATATTGGAATGCTCAGCAATTTGGGAATGGCTACCATCACCTCCTGGCAAATAGAAGGGGAAGAAATGGAGGCAGTGAGAGATTTTACTTTCTTGGGCTCCATGATCACTGCAGATGGTGACAGCAGCCACGAAATTAAAAGACGCCTGCTTCTTGGGAGAAAAGGGATGACAAACCTAGACAGCATCTTAAAAAGCAGAGACATCACCTTGCTGACAAAGGTCCGTATAGTTAAAGCTGTGGTTTTCCCAGTAGTGATGTATGGAAGTGAGAGCTGGATCATAAAGAAGGCTGATCGCCGAAGAATTGATGCTTTTGAATTATGGTGCTGGAGGAGACTCTTGAGAGTCCCATGGACTGCAAGAAGATCAAACCTATTTATTCTTAAGGAAATCTGCCCAGGGTGCTCACTGGAAGGACAGATCCTGAAGCTGAGGCTCCAATACTTTGGCCACCTCATGGGAAGAGAAGACTCCCTGGAAAAGACCCTGATGCTGGGAAAGAAGGGGACGACAGAGGACGAGATGGTTGGACAGTGTTCTCGAAGCTACCAACATGAGTTTGACTAAACTGCGGGAGGCAGTGAAAGCCAGGAGTGCCTGGCGTGCTCTGGTCCATGGGGTTACGAAGAGTCAGACACAACTAAACAACTAAACAACAAAACCATTCCTTTTGGTGCTTATGGAGCGGCATCAGTGTATCTAAAAGTCCAGCTCTGGTTTTGGTGCTGAGGCCTTGAGCAATCTGACTTGCAGTCTGCAATGCTATGAATACTGGGGAATATACTCCTGAGTAAACCACCACAGGATTCTACTGCCAAATTCAGTTTCATAGTTTCAATGAACCAGGGGGCCTGCTGAGCACTAAGAAAAACTGAACAAGGCGTTTTGAAACCTTCAAGTTTCTCATCTCTGGAAAGTTATATATGCAAATGTGGAATTCCGCAAGGCAGTATTTTCCAAAGCAAATGCTGACATTACAGCCAGCTCCTTAAGTACTTGTATAGCTGATTTGTGCTAAACTGCTTTGTCTGACTGGCAAAGCTGTCTCTTTGCCAAAAGTAACGGTTATAAAATTATGACTTGTGCATATATAATGTTTGTGTTTAACAAGATGACAGAAATGCCACCTTAGTAAAAACTGATTGTGGTTACAGCTGCACAATTCACATCAGGCAAGATTTATTGTATTAAGGTTATGCAATCATCTCATCGTAGAGACAAGGCTCGGGTAATAATATGGGAGGCATGTACTTCAATCTGCAATGCTAGATTCATTGCCACTTTCTTATTAGCTTGTGGAAACATTAGACCTGCATTATCCATTTCGCTAGAGCCTCATTCAGCATTTCCACCAGGAAACAGATGCAGAAAAATTGGGGTATACTAAATACGCAGTGAGGCAAAGTTATCTGAGTAGCCATATTGGTGTAAAAATGTGTGCACAAAGATAGGTTTTTGTATGTTGGGGGTGGCTAACTTGTGGCTTTTCTGCTGCTATTGGACTACAACTTCCAGCAGCCCAAGCTGGCATGACAGTAGTGGAGGGCAAGGTTGGGTGGTGGCACTCGCCTAATCTCTGGTTGCTTGTATCACTGCTGCATTCCAGAGGTGGAGAGGTCAGCATGGTGCATACACATTAGGACAGCCAATCTGTTACACCTGCCATTGCATATGCACTGTGCTGACCTCCCCGCTCCTCACTATGTAGCAGTAGTGCAGGCAACTGGCAGTCAGGTGAGCACTGCTGTCCCCTCCTGCTGTCCCCTCCTGCTATGCCAGCTGAGGCTCATGGGAATTGGAATTGAACAATATCTAGTCATAGGTTAGCCATCCCTGCTGTATGCATGTATGTGCCTGACTCTGCACCTTTATCAGCTCTGTATTAAAACCATGGATTCAGAAGCAAATATCCCTGCTTTCAATGAGATTTACTGGTGTATATTGCTCCACTGGTTTTAAAGTGCTTTCAGGACTTTCTAGAGGATTGTGCCTTTAGGTTGGCCAGGGAAGCTTATTGTGCTTTATTCAATTTGCACGTTGATCTTTGTTAGGCATGAAGTGAAAAATGTAACAGCTCTTGTTTGAGGAAAACAAATCCTTGCGTATACTGGCATAGTCCCCTTGATGCAGCAAAGCTGCCTAGGGACAAGGAAGGCTTCTAAAAATACCATCAAGAGTGCATGTTGATTATTATGAGACTGACACATACCTACAAATCTGCAACACACACACACACACACAATCCCATGCACAATCCACCTCATCAACTGTTCCAAATCCACATCCAGCTTCTCCTCTCTTTTTCCTCTCTTCCCTTTTGAGCACGGCCAGCCCAAGACTTTTACCTAATCCAGTGCTAAGGATTTCCACTTGTGCAAAGGGACAGTCCCCACTCTCCTCCCAATGTGTGCACCCCACACCATCCCTAAATCTTCTCCAGATGGTTCAGAACAGATTTGGGTGTGTGTGGGGGGGGAGACAGGGACTGTCCTATTGCACAAGCAGAAATCCTTGCACTGACAGAACACTTACAGCACACTGGATACATGACCAGCTGATGTTGCTGCCTTAGGTGAAGGCCAAGCTGAATATCACTTCAACATGTGTGACCGGACAATGGCTAGCTTATTTATTACATGAATCTATGGTGCCATCTCCTTTGGAATCCTCTGTGCTGTTCTGATTGCCTCACCTAAAAAATGTTGTCAGTAGAGTTGGAGAAGGTTCAGAAAAGGGCAACCAAAATGATCAAAGGAATGGACCAACTCCCAGTTGGGCCTCATGACTTTAGAGAAATCTAAAATATAGTTTAGAGTATATAATGTAAAATTACGTATGTCATGGAGGAAATGGATACAGAAAGGTTTTCCTCCCTTTCTCATTACATTAGAGCAGGTGGACAATCAAAGAAGCTGAATATTGGAAGGTTCAGAACAGATAGTTCTTCTTTATGCAGCACTTGGTTAAACTAAGGAACTCGTTCCCACAGGAGGCAGTGATGGCCAACAACTTTAATAGCTTTAAAAGAGGATTAGACAAATTCATGGAGGTTCCGGCTATCAGTGGCCTCCCTGGTTGAAGGCAGTAATGCTTCTGAATGTCAGTTGCTGCTAAGAGTGAGTACTCTTGTGCTCAGGTGCTGCTTGCGGGTTTCCCACAGACATCTGCTTGGCGACTGTGAGAACATGATGCTAGACTAGGTGGGCTATTGGCTTGATCCAGCAGGCTCTTCTCATGTCCTTAGCCATTATTTCAATTTCTATTCCACCCTCCTTCAAGCTCATGAGCCCAGAATGAGTCACAATAGAAAGCGCAATCAACAATAACACTGCATTAAATATTCAACTAAAACTGTAACCTTCATAGAAAAAATCACACAGATAGACAATATATCAGTGCACAGCTGGCTCATTACCTCCATCCCTTGGAAAGGCAAAGAGGCAGGTCTTCCAATGGCGTCAAAAGGCAACCAACGTTGGTGACAGCCGCACCACTGAGGTCTTCATAAACAGGGTGCCATCACAGAGAGACGCATAGCACAGACTGCGGGGCACACACAGCTCAGCTCTCCAACCCCTCGACACAGCTCCCTACCCCATGGCATCTTCTACCTGAGGTGGCTGCCAAATTAAGGCCAGGCCTGCCACCCATCTGAAAACACCCTTAGCAAACATGCCTAGGTTATCCCAGTACTCCAAGAGACCATAAATTCCTCCTTGGTTCTGTAATCCATCATTGCTTTTGTCTAGATGACGAGCTGTTGCTCCTCTATTTAAATAGCTGTGGATTTTGCTGTGTGCCTTTCAGGAGTGAGGATGCTCAGTTCTGTCAATGATTACAAGAAGGGAAAGTTTAGGAGTAGAAAGAACACCGGAATCACCTTACCTCAGCAAAGTCGGATGAAAAGACACCTCTGCATTGACAGTTGTGGGTATGTGGGTGTCCTTTTATAAGATGTCCAATGCTGATTGGTCATCCAGTGTTAGAGTAGGGGCCAGGATCTGCCAGCTGCATCCAGGAACCAAGTAGGCTAAAAAGACAAAAGACAGCTTTAACTTCATTCACACCCTCCCCATCGCATTCTATTGTTTTAGTGCCCGATTAGGTGAGGCTGCTTAGTTATGGAATGCCCTCTTCAGAGAGACTTGCTTGGCAGCCACTTTAATGTGTTTTCAGCCCTGGACAAATACCATTTTATTTTCATAGTCCTCTTTAAACTCTGTACTTTTAATCTTTGGTATTATGCTGTGGTTTTGCAACAACGATTCCAACTCTGGATTCTTTCTAGATTTTTATATTAGATGGTGTTTACTAAGATCTTAGACACTTTTTCTGATTCAGGATTGCTGTTCTTCATTTTGTAATGATTTAAGTATAGAATATTTTTGGAACATGTGGTTTTGTGTGTGTGTGTGTGTGTGTGTGTGTGTGTGTGTGTTTGTATGCTGCCCCCCAAACTATTATTGGGCATCTGTTTCACAGATAAATGTAGGAAGTCACTCAATCAATCAATCAATCAATCAATCAGTTTAGCTTTGCTCCTTACCAGATGTACTGTGTCTAAAGTACCAAATTATTAAAGACCCATGTTACAGAGATTAAAATTCCAAATACTGAACATTAAAGGGAGGGTGGTAAAAAACACACACCTGCTTTATGATTTAAAGAAAAGGTATTAATGATCTTGACAAGGAAAGGCAATGGCAAGGAATGTGTTTTCCAGGAATTTGGAAGTCTGCAACATTACATTATGTAATTAATTGCATAATTTCCTTTGCATGTGGCCTTTCTCTCTCAAAAAAAATGTTATTAATGCCTGCAAGATGCAAGACCAATCTAAATATAAAACGTGAATATACAAAACATATAATGACCTACAAAACATTTTCCTGCATTTTTAAAAATGATTCCTATTATAAAAGGAATCTGATAGATTGGGATTAGTTTGGGGCTGCAGCATTCCAACCCAAATCTAAGCATAAATGACAATCTTACGAGTTTTGCTTTGCTTTTAAACATATGGCTGAGGAGAGAAGAATAGATCCGGCATAAAATGAGCTTTGGGGAATAAATGAATATATCTTTTTAAAAACTCAAGAACCTTACATCTAATTATCACTAAATGTGAAGTGTGCAATCACATTTTAGTAGACGGAACTGGCAGGGCTTCCTCCCAACCTCCTTTTTTTTTTTTAATATAACTGACCTTGTCTTTGACATTTTCTTAATTTTCTCACATACAATTTGGAATTCTGTTCCCTTCATTTACTCTCTGGTTTTAATTAGCTACAGTTTTTATGTCACCAACGCTCTGTGAATGTGCCTGTGTACAGCTTTATTTATTTATTTTTGTTCTCTGTACATTGGTGTCTTTTGCTTCTGTACAAAAGCTTGCAGTCAGCTGATTCCAGCCAACAGAGAGAAATGTACCACAGCGAGATAAGTGTTTCGTTTCACATCTCCTCCCTGAACATTAGTGTGAGGGGTTCTTGGGGTATGCTTGTACTAGTGCCCATCCATTGACCTCTTTGAATTTTTTTACTTCCTAAATCCGTTTGGTGTGCTCAGCTGGGGCATCGAGACATGCTTATCCATAAATGATCCTGCTTTGACATTCACTGTCAAGTAACTAACTATGCACAGAATTGCAGCTTCAGGTTGCAACCCTAAACCCTTAACTGGGGAGCAAATCCCATTGAATTCAGCAGGATTTACTTCTTAGTAAACATGCTTACACAATCTTAAAATGTTACCGTAACTGCCTTCAGCGTAACACAATGGTGATCCATTTCAGTGTGATCCTTCCCACTTCTACACAGAATTCAATGGAGCTTACTCTCAGGTAAGTAGGGCTAGGAGTGCAGGTTTCAGTGAAATGGCAGCATGGGAAAGATTGTGGAATGTGGATTTGAAATTTACGGCGTGTTATGTGATAAAAGGAAATTATATGAAAGTGATGGATAGAAGGTATATGACTCCTAGTAAATTAGCAAAATATATAAGTCAAAATCAGATATCTGCTGGAAGTGTAACGAGAAGGAGGGTACCTTTATCCACATGTGGTGGTCATGTAAAGTTACAAAAGCTTTCTGTGAAATGATTTATAATGAGTTGAATATAAATATATATAACCTTCATCAAAAAAAACCAGAAGCTTTTCTTTTAGGTATAATCGGTAGAGAGTACCCAAAGAACAGAAAAAAACTATTTATGTATGCCACTACAGCTGCCCAAACGATTTATGCCCAGAGATGGAAATAATAAAAAGCTCCAAAAAGGGAGGACTGGCAATTAAAATTGATGGAATACCCTTAAATGGCAAAACTTACCAGAAGAATAAGAAATCAGGAAGAGAGACTTTTTAACATAGAATGGGGAAAGTTTGTGGACTATTTGAAGGTGTATTGTAAACAACTTAAAACATTAGCAGGATTGATATAAAAAGGTGTAGTAAGAATAAGTTAAAGGGAATACAAAAGGAAGATTAGTAAATAGGTTTGAATTGGATAAAAGATATAAAAGAAGTAACCACAAAAAAGAGGTTGAGGAGGATGTGGTATTGTAGACTTATTGTGTAAAGACTTTTTCCATTCAAATATTGTATGACAAAATAAAAAATAAAATTTATATTTAAAAAGGAGTGCATGTTTCGTTAAACTAAAAGTAACATCTCTTACTCCTTTAAATATCTTGAAAAGACACCTAAGTCATCCAAATGAGTTTTTTCATAATAGGCAAAGTGGCTTAAACTTGCTGAATTAACTAATAAATAAATTGATTAAATTAAATCAGCTAAAACTTAGATTTCTTCATGGAATCTTTCTGTTAATTTTGAAAAATAACATCAAAAACAAATAATCTAATCGTAGGAGGTCTCTTTTTCTAATTCTTTAAAAGCAGAACAGAGGGAGAAAAGATTGTCATAAAACAAAGCAAACATTGATGGAGGTTCCAAAACAGCTGGGGGGAAATAAAATACTTTGTTGTTTCTGCATGTGTATCAGCTATTTTTTTTGTCTGAGGTAATCCACAGCTCAGGAGGAGGGGAGAGTTTTGCTGCCTGTGTCACTGGCTCTCTTGACAGGTTGTTTTAAAGGGTGGGTCACAATAAGAATTCACACTGTTAGGAGAAAATCAGCATTTTTAATATTTTACTGAGTTGCCTTCAGCTGGCACCTTTTAATACACTTCAAAGTAGTGATTTTAATAATCTGTAGTAGAGATAGGGAACATGAGGTCCTGTTAGATAATATTGGACTCCAACTCCCATTATCCCCAGCCAGCATGGCCAATGGTCATGGATGATGGGAGTTGTGCTCCAACAACATTTGTAGGGCAGCATTTTCACCATCCCCGCTCTATAGCTTGACCCTTCCTGTTGGCAAGCTTTGTGTTGGAACATGTAGGAATTGGAATTCAACATCTTTCAGAACGCTCTGCCAGCCCTACCAAGTGAGCACACCAACATGGAGATGTGTGCGGTGAGCATAAATTTACACACAATCGAGGACTGGCACACTGAAGAAACAGGCCTTTTCTGCAGTGGTTCCCCATTTGTGGAATGGAGGTGCGGCTGGCATCTTTGTAATACACCTTTAGGCACCAGGCAGGCATAAACATTCCTCTTAAACCAGACCTTTGGCTGAGTGACATCCTATATTCTTTAAAAAGTATTTGTGGGATGGGACAGGGGTTTGTTGTTGTTGTGTTGTTCTTTTTTATTATGTTTTTATCTTGTATTTTTTGTTGTGAATTGCCCTGAGATCTATGGATGAAGGATAGGATATATATGTTAACAACCACCACCACCCTTGCCTGTTAAGGCAGTAAACTGACCTGCTTCAGGTAGTACCATGAAGTGAAGTTGGGTGGAGGAGAGAGAGGGCTAGAAGAAGGCAGGAACTGGCGTCCAAATGGTGCAGCAAGGTTTGTTACTGGCCTAGCAGCAGCAGTTGTGAGTTTCCATTTGGGTAACTCAGGTAGCAAAATATTTTAGGATGGCACATTAGTGTTGGCAGGGGCACAATTGGGGCTTAAATGGCAAATGAGAAGAAGCAGTTTACCTCAGGAGAGCAGTAGAAGCACTTTGATCTGAGGCCAGCTTAATAACCTGGTAACTTGCTCTTTCAGGAGGTGTTGGAAGAAGACCCAGTTGGCAGAAGACCCAGCAGTGGAGCCCAAACATCCACCCTGGCCCCTCACTCCCTCTTGAATGCCACTGGAACAATACTACATCATGAAAAGGCTTAGTTCCAGAGGCATTCTGGTAGGGGGAAATGGCAGGAAGCCAGTAGGTGGTATTCTCCAGGAGAGGCTTTCCTGCTGCTATTGCCAAAAGCAGTGGCAAAAATGCAATTTATTAAAGTTCAAAGGGCAGGAAAATGAGACAGGAACATTTAACTGAAAATGGTAAGTAACACCCTCAGATCTGCAAAATACTCCCCTACTCAAAAGAATCAATGAATTAACCTCCCCCTGCCCCCCCCCCCAAATCAACCTGTGAACAGCCTGGCAAATTTGAGAGGGTTAATTTCATCCAAACCTTACTGGCAGTCATTCAGGGCAGACACATTTCTTCACACGGTGCATAATGAACTCATGGAATTCACTGCTCCAAAATACAGCGATGGCTTTTAGCTCAGATGGCTTTTAGATTGCTTTTAACAAGAATTAGACAAACTTATGGAGGATGGGTCTGTCAATGGATATTAGCCAGGGCAGCTAAGTGTACCCTCCATGTTCAAAGGCACCATGCCTCTGAATTCCAATTACTTGGAACAGACAACAAGGATGAGCTGTTGACTTCATGGCTTTCTTGAAGGCTTCCCAGAGGCTGGCTGGGAGCTGCTGGAAATGGAATACTTGATTGGATGGATCTTTGGTCCGATCTTGTACATAGAATTTGCATTCCATTGGTATTCTTTCAGAAAGGAAAACATCATCAACTTCATCTCTCCATGAGATTAAATTCACATTAAGGCTTAAGTCAGTCACTCTTCTCTTTCTTTCTTTCTTTCTTTCTTTCTTTCTTTCTTTCTTTCTTTCTTCTACCTCTCTCTCTCTCTCTCTCTCTCTCTCACACACACACACACACACACCACACATCCCTTTCATGATGATATATACTCATAAGAATATAAACATAACAACAGCCTGCTGGACCAGGCCAATGGCCCATCTAATCCAGCTTCCTGCTCTTGCAATGGTCACCCAGATGTCTGTGGGAAACCCTCAAGCAAAACATTTTATCATAGAAGAAACAAACTGCCTAGAAGAAACCTAAAGCATCTAAATATAACATGTTTGGCCTTCATCACTAATTCATTCAAGGTCCACTTTTTAGATGTACTTGACAAAATCCATTTTTTGTTCTGTGGCAACTCTGACAGAGAATATCAATATTTATGCTTAAGCCCTTTATATCATATTCAATTTTGCAATAGTATGGTGTTGGGATGTTTTCCCTTCCAATTTTTATGGATTGGTATTTTTTTACTTTTTGATGCAAACTGGAGGCAAGGCAGAAAAAAACCCTGGTGGTCTGTAAAGAGCACATTATATACATATTATGGTGCTAGATGTGCTCTCTGATCTTTAAGCATGGGTTGTGCTCTCTGTTCAGTGTATGCTCCAGGCACACATGCCCATGCTACAGGGCGCTCTTCTCAGAGGATGTAAGACCATAATCATTGCATTGCGAGATAATGCCTGAGCTAGCTCTCCACTTAGTGTTTTGTGAATTAACCATCAGCTCAGCTGATGAGGCCTTCTTCCCTTATTTATTTGATGCCACACAAGAGTACAAGGCAACATCTTGGTTTTCAAACTGGTTGTGGGAAGCTAGTGGTTAAGCAGAAATGAGAAACTGGGAGTGAAAGAAATAAGGGTCTATTCCCAAGAGACTGCAAAACAAATAAACAAAATGAAACTAAGTCCTTCTTTAGGAAGGAGTGTTTTCTTGCATGATGGGGCTGTCCAGAAAGATATGGGCCTGTGGTTTCTTTTCACGGGAGGGGGACGATTTATAATTCATCAGAGACATGGTGCATCTCCCCCCTCCAGTTGATTATCAAAGCAGAGTATACAACTACAATGAAAGCAATAGCTTCCTCATTTGCATACAGCACGCAAAAATAAGCAAATAAAAAGAGTTTAAACAAAATGAACCAGAATTAGAATGGGGTAAACACTTTCCCATGAAATGGATTTTAGGACGGACTCTTGAACTCTTCAACGGCAAGACAGATCCATTTTCAATGGGGGTTGCTCTTGCTCTCTTCAGCTTCATTTGTAAGACCAATTACAGAGCATTCTGTACAACAATTACTGGCATTAAAACCACTCTGTTCCGTTTGATGAATTTTAGTAGTAATTGAACACAAGAACCCATCAACTGAAAGACTGTCCAATCAAGTCTGCCCACATGCTGAACTGTAATTTCCACTCCTCAAATTCAGAATGCTGTGCTAAACCATCAAACCCTCCCTCAGCTGGGTCAGACTTTCAGAGACTCATTTCCAAACAACTTTAATTTTATTTTTAAAGTTCCAACTCTAGTGAAATCTAACCAGCCATACTGCCTTGTTGCAACAAGATACAGGCAGCTCTTTCCAAAGAGAGAGAGAGAGAGATAGAGAGACAGAGAGAGAGAGAGAGAGGAGCTACCTGGTGTGATATCTTTTATTAGACCAACATCTGTTGATAAGAGAATGTTAAACTGAATTTTTTTTTTAAAAAGAACTCAGTACCAGGTAGAAGGGAAAGCTGTCAATTTGTCCAAAATAGATTCATACCAGGATGATATATACTAATGTGAACTTTGTGTTTCCTCAGATAGCAGGCTAATTTTATCTCACCCATTCTCTCTGCCAGAACCATTTTTTCCTGGCAGATATTTTAAAGTGTATCTTGTCTTTCTCTGTGTGTGTTGACTGGGATATACGTGTGTGTACAGAAAGCATAATAGTAAACCTATTGTAAGGGGTGCTTGCACCACCGAGTTGGAAAGGCAAGACTATTCATCCCAAAACGTATGATCTTGTCAAGTAGGAAAAGAAATATCTCATCAAAGTAACACCTCTTAAGATACTTCTGTGGGCTATACTAGGAGTAGTAAGTATGATGCTCCTCCAGATGTTCTGGACCACAACTCCCACCATCCCCTGCTATTGGCCATGCTAGCTGCGGCTGATGGAAGCTGTAGTCCAAAACATCTGGAGGGCACCAGGTTGGGCACCCCTGGATTAAACAATGTCCTAAGCATCACCATCCAGTGCATATCTGAAACCTAAGAAAGCTCAGGAATCAAACTGATTAGTCGCTTGTTTCCCCTCATCCCTTGTCTATCATAGTCCTTGGAGCACATCATAACAAAAAATAATTTTGAACATACTTTGTCTTCATTTTACTGGCAAGGCTTTGCCTGCTACGTTCTGGAATGAAACCCATGTCACTGGCTTGAAGAAAGATGCTACAGTTGTGCCTGCAAGTTACTAGAGCTCATTTTAGGGTCTTTATCGAGCGCAAGGGTTGTTTATTTTTATTTCAACACCAATGTTCTGTTTTATTCCAATCATTTGTATCGTGTAGCTTTAATAAAATTAGAACTCTAGGATTTAGAAAGTGTTTTTTGCTAACTTGGGGTTGGTCTCACCCACTTGCCCAACCCATTTATCAGTGTTATTTATTTAAATTTGTATTTGAATTTTATATTTCCAGAGCTAGCATTCCTACCTCCACCTCATGCACTAGAACAAACTTTACTTGACCCCCTGCTCTCGGTCCTTCTTTGCTTGTCTGCAGGTGAATGAAGAAGTGGAATAAGAAAGGAGGCTGGATTTAGTACTGTGTCGAAAGCTGCCCTCCAGTTTCTCAAAACCTTCCTTTCCCCGTGACAGAGGCTTCTGTTTTGTCTGCCTCACTGAGAATTTATTCACTTGTATTTCTCCAGCACTCTCTAGCCTGAACTCCCACCTGTCTTTCCCAATATGAAAATGCCCCGTTGGAGAAGTTACCTTGAAACACCTTCCTCGGTAAAGCTACAGGGCAGCGGCGGAGCAAGCCGATTAGGCACCTGGGGTGGCATGCGTGCCCTGTGACTGGGGGTGGGGCCAGCCAGCTATGGGGCGGGGCGAGCCAGGGCAGGACGCTCTGTGGGGCCTCCGAGGAGTCTGCCTGCCTCCTCTCACTCAGCCTCCCTACAGCTGATGTGGAGGCAGTGGGCGGACCGTTTGGGGCAGCACAGAGCCTGCGGGTGCCCAAGCCACCGTGTCACTCCCAGGAGAGACATGTGGCTCGGGCGCACTGCAGGCCCCACAGTGAGTGCCGCCTGGCATTTTGTCACCCCCCTCAGCAGTGACACCCGGGGTGGACCACCCCCACCGCCCCCTTCCTCCGCCCCTGCTACTGGGTGCCTGATATCAGTGCATTAGTTGATGTTGTTTGAAATGGAAGACCTTTCTTTAACCTTTTTAAAAAATCCACTCTGATTTCTTTAGAAGTAAAAATACAGCAGTTAAGAAACAAACAGATGTCAGGTGCACCTTCTCCTGCTCTTACCAGTTTTCAGGAAATGGAGGCAGCTGGGAAGGCTGCAGAGCAAAGACTGCTGGAGAGAAGATTTGTAGGAGGAAAGAAAGGATACAGTGGTACCTCAGGTTACATATGCTTCAGGTTACAGACTCCGCTAACCCAGAAATAGTGCTTCAGGTTAAGAACTTTCCTTCAGGATGCGAACAGAAATCGTGCTCCAGTGGCGCGGCGGCAGCAGGAGGCCCCATTAGCTAAAGTGGTGCTTCAGGTTAAGAACAGTTTCAGGTTAAGAACGGACCTCCGGAACGAATTAAGTACTTAACCCGAGGTACCACTGTACAAGCAAACATCCCTCGGCCACCTCAAGAGTAAGGTAAGTGCAACAAAAACCCCATGGAAATTTCGCTCAGATTGTCACTTCTCTTTGGTATTTTATAAACACAATTTAGTGTCTCAGTCCCTGATAGGGAATGGTTGGGGAAAATACAGTAGTGTTCACCACAGCATTAGCTAAATTTGAGCAGTGGAGCCTAGCCAAACGAATGGTGATTATTGAAATATCTGCCTACAATTAGAGACAGAATAATCTATCCACTTCTATTCTCTTTATTTCTTTGTGTGTCCCCCCCCCCTCATTTTTCCATTCATAAAATCAGTTCACTCCATTTGTGCAGCAGTTTGTGGGGGGTTTTTTTTAAGTAAACACAAACTTTACTCATTTCTACAAATATATACATTGCTGTTTGCAATTTTCTTTAATATAATGCATTTTGGGGTGAACTTTCCCCTAGCAAATGCTTTTGGGGGCGCATATTTTCCTTAGATAACTTCATTGCAAAGTTCATAGGTGTGAGAATTTTGAAGGATAGTTGTGTTTCAGCTTGCAAATTGATTCATGAAGCGCAAATTAGGTTTGCATTAAAATGTGAAATGAACAAATTTCTTTCCCCTACCTACAGTAAAAGGTGGCCCTTTTTTGTTTTTTTAAATAGAAGAAATGTATTTCTGTTTTTCCTTTGCAAATGGAGATAATCATGCCCCCCCCCAACTATAAGCCCCAGAGAGGAATTGAAAGGATTAATTAGTTAATGTATATATGGAACTAGAAAAGACACTCAAGTATTATTAATAAAACTGTAAAGGACCTGGACCCAGGATAAAATCTATCGAAGCTTTGGTGATATGGATGAATGCATTTGACAGCCTGTAAATCATCTTCTCAAGGTTGATGAGATGGGAAGCTAGAAAACACCTCCCTTCCCAGCGGAACAAGCTCCAAAATGAAGAATAGGCAGAAGAAACGTTTTTGTTGTTACATAAATGTACTTTTACACGCACACAAAGTTTGTGGACAACTGTGTAAATAGATACAATTTTGTACAAACTTACTTAGCAAGTTAACAAGCAAGGAATCCCCATCTTAAAGAGAATGCAATGGCACCATTGATTCCATTTATCTGTGTTGGAACCCTTCAAGCCTCTGATCACATTCTGATCAATTATAAATGCATATTAGTTTCTTATTATGATTTGGTTACATAACTCGCAAGTATATATACTCTGAATAGTTAGTGAGGTTCTCTATGCTGTTTCATGCTCATGGTCTCACCACTACCTTAATTAGTCATCTTGTTTTATTATACTGTATGTTCTTCCTTTTCCCTTTTTTGCCTCTGTTTCAAACTTTATTTCAAAATATTCTTCTTACGAATCTGTTTGTCCCAGACGGCCAAAGCTCCTTCTGAGCTCCGTATTTGTTGAAATAACTCACAAACGATCTATAATTCATTGTTTGTGTTGAATTTTGTTGTGCATCCATGCGCAAAATCCACGCTGGAAAAGTTTTGCTTGCAAAATAGCCCTCACATGTTTTCCTAGTGTTTTTCCACACTGGAGACTGAGATCCATTCATGCCTCATTCAGCTATGTAACAGACAAGTAAGGCCCTCATCACCCAGAATGCTAATTTGCATTACAAACACCACCTCCCCTTCTTCTCACAAATGATCAAAGTAGGAAAAGAGATGCTCAAAGATCATTTAAAACTTGTATGTGAAAAAATTGCCTTTGTGAGATGCCCATTGTCTGCATAGTATTGTACCCTAACCCCCTCTTACTATGCCTATTAGGATTCCAGAATTATTATACCTGAAACAAAAGTTCAAAATCACACGTCTTAATTTGACATCACTTTGTACTGGACTTTTCTTTTTTCTTTCAACAATGGTAGTTGGAAGCCTGGGGTACTGCTTCATTCTGTTGCTAACAGTTTTTCTTTATCCCCATGAGGTCTAGAAACATGCTTCATTTTTATTTCCACCAAAGAATCTCATTTTTTCTCTCTGGTGGGTAAAATACTCTGTTCTAAAACCACACTTGCTTTTTTGCAGCAGACATAGCTGTACAGATTTCTACGTTCCCTGGTTGTGAGCTGTTGTGGTTTGGTCACACTCCGTTACAAAGTGCTTTTTTGAAAACATAGTATTTGCTATTATTATAATAATAAAAAGTGTGGGTTTGGTTTTAATTTGTGGACTTTTTTATAAAAAAAGCACTGCAATTAGGAAAGGCGTTAAATGGTAGCAATTCCAACATATTTCTATTAAATTCTGCCTGTAAAGTTAATGTTACAGACTTTTTAACAGATGTTTTAATTAGACATTGTTATTAAAGGGAACACTGTAGAAATTAAAACCAGCCCTAAAATGTGTTAACACAGACATTTTTCCCATGTTGTGTAGATGGCAGCAGCAGCCTTAGCAAAAGCATTTTGGCAGCCGGCTGGGAGAAGTGTATTAAAACGCGGCTCACTAAAAGATATGCATTGCTCAGCTTATAGCATGCGGAGGAAGTTGCTATAGAATTTCACATCCGGCACCACCTCAGGCCGTTGTTTGAACTGGAAATGAAGGCCGCAATTGCATTCTAGGATAGCAAGCATATTTTAGCACAGCTACATTATCATAAGATAGGCACAATTAGTCAGCCTCACCGCTGTACTTGAAGAGGGGATATTTTGCAAGGCCAAAAAGAGAGAGAGCTCATTCTTTAAGGAGGAAAAGTCCTCGATTAATAGCATTGCAGGGCAGGGTGATGTTTCTAGATTATGAGCAATGGCACTGTAAAACTGCTCCCTTCCATGTCAACTGCTTTTTAGCTGAAGTAAAGTGAATGTATGGGTAAGTAGGGGTTGCCCAGTCAAATTTCAAAGGCACTTCACTGAAGTAGCAGGTCCTATTCTTATTTTCTTAGCAAATAGTTTGCAGTTGCTTGTTCTGCAAACTGCAATTGACTGGTTTTTTTATAATCCTCTGACTGGTGTTTTTGTTGTGCAGTGTTTTTCTTCACATGCAAAGCAGCCCAGGATAGTTTCATACTGAGTGGAAGGATAGGATGCTGAGGGGGAAGAGAAGAGAAGAGAAGAGAAGAGAAGAGAAGAGAAGAGAAGAGAAGAGAAGTTTAACCCTTTGCTTGGCAGCCGTTTTTCTACCCAATCCTAAATTGTTTTTCTCTGAGGGAGGGAGGAAAAGAGATTGCAGGGTGGGAGGGGGAGACAATATTCAGGATTTCAAAATGGTAAAACAGCAAATCCTCCACTGGTTCTTTAAAAAACACACCCTAAAACAAAGCAATGGTTTTCACTCTCCTTAGCAGAAAAATGGAGACTCGGCTGCACTATATTTCTTCAGGAAAGGTTAGCTTCTGTGTGGCCACCTATAAAATGTTAGTGTATGAACCTCAGTATGGCGAATAGTCCTCGGAAGGACGGACGGGAAACCGTGACTTGCGAAGCCCTAGTGCATATCCTGGGCTTTGGGTGATATTATAAATCACTAATCAGGCCCCCATATTTTGATATCCCTATAGTCCTAACATTATCACCAGGACCTTAGTTTTCAGAGGTTTCCTATTATAGCATAATAGATGGATCTGACATTTTAAGACTCATTTCAAGTCACCTGCCCTCTGATTGCAGAGATCAGCATATTACAAAATGCCTCTTAATAATATGTAGCAGCCGGAGAGTACTTCTCCTCCCTATCAAGTGAGGGTTGGTAGGAAATAACAACAGAAACATGCCTGGAAATGCACAGAACTGAGGGACAAACACCCAAGAATTTGAAACCTTGTTTCAGTTCTGACACACCTTCTGTTTTTCTAAGATCAGTGAATCTCAACATTAACATTTCAGAGTCCCGAGATAAAGATGAGCCTTCCCCAACTTGGTGCCCTCCAAATGTTTTAGACTTTGGTCCCCATCAGCCCTGCCAGCTGTGCTGTAGACCTAAACATCTGGACAGTATCAGGTTGGAAAGGCTGATCTACAGTTCTTTCAGTGGCGATTCTGATTGGAGAAATAGATTTGAGCTGTACAGTGGTACCTCGGGTTGCGGACGGGATCTGTTCTGGAGGCCCATTTGCAACATGAAAAGAACGCAACCCGCAGCGGCATGCCTGCGCACGCGCAGGTTGCGATTCGCAGCTTCTGTGCATGTGCATAATGTCATTTTGTGCATCTGCGCATGCGCGAGTGGTGAAACATGGAAGTAACCCTTTCCAGTACTTCTGGGTCGCCGCGGGATGTAACCTGAAAGAATGTAACATGAAGTGGACGTAACATGAGGTATGACTGTACTATCAGTTTCAAAGACAAGAATAACAATTTATTACTTGTACCCTGCCCATGTGCGTGCTTTGTCAAAGTCACTCTGGGTGGCTTCAGACAGAATATAAAAAGCACATGATGCATCAGACATTAAAAAGCTTCCCCATACAGGTCTGCATTCAGATGTCTATGGAGGGTTGTATAATTGTTTATCTCTTTGACATCTGACAGGAGGGCTCTTTGACATCCAGTGCCGGATTTACATATAAGCTAAACAAGCTATAGCTTAGGGCCCCACTCTCTTGGGGCCCCCAAAAAAATTTAAAGGGAAAAAACCTGGATGTACATTTCCAAAATACAAGATAAAAAATAAATAAAACAAAACCTACATACAGCAACAGTGATTTGTGTTGTGTAGGCTGTAAGTAATGGGCCCTGCCTGCTAGCCTGCTCAGTAAAATATCACTGGTTTGCTCATTTTTAAAATACTTCTTCTTAATTGTATTTCAGTTCCACAATTACTTTGATAAAATACATATTCTGTTACGTGCAAATGGCTTTAGATACCTATTAGGTCCATAAATTACCATATAGCATATATTCAACACACACAAAAAGCGACAATTTGTTGTTGACAAAGGACAGCTGGACATATAAAAGGCCCCATTACCTTCAGTAGCTTAGGGCCTCATCAAACCTAAATCCGGTCCTGTTGACATCTTTCCACAGGGCAGGAGCTACTACTGAGAAGGCCCTCTGTCTGCTTCCATGTAACTTTATTTCTTCCAAGGAGGGAACTGCCAGAAGGCCCTGGGAGCTGGACTTCAGTTTCCAGGCTGGATGATGGGGGTGGAAATGCTCCTTCAGGTATACAGAACCGAAGACATTTAGGGATTTACAGGTCAGCACCAACACTTTGAATTATGCTCTTCCCTATGCCAAAAGACTTGGGTGAACAGATGCAGAAAGACCTTTCTTCCCCTGGATATATATTCAGAAGTAGAAGAGGAGGGAAAGGACTCCTGGATAAGCACCAGGCAATATTTTTATTGTATAATAACAACTTGTTTATTTCTTTAAAAATGCTCAGTAAAAATATTTGCATCATTAATTATAAATTATAATACCATGTATATTCCCTGACAAAAAATGCAGCAAAAATAATTACATCATAAATTATAATAATTTGTTTTTACCATATTGCGTTCTTACGATTACCTATCTTTTACCTAGCTATAAATTATATAGCTATTAGTAAGTCCAAATTCCCTATCTTTAAAACAAATACAAGCAAAAAAAAGGTAAATTAGAAAAAATATATATGTATAAATCACACATAAAAACAGCATGGTAAAAGTATATACAGGTAAAGTACAAATTGTACATAAATGGATATATCAGCCAATTTGTTTTCAAAGAAACAGTTGAATTGGTTTTTTCTTGAAGTCTGCTCTTAAAAGTTAAAAATTCAACCTGTCTCCTCTTCTCTTTTAAAGCTGCTCAAAGCGAAGTTAAATGAAATTATAGTTTTCAGAGTTAGGTTTTGTTGTGTTGAACCCATAGTAGTTAAGCTCACATGGTCAATAAAGTTTAAACTGTGTGAGATTACAAAGACCTTTTGATTATTTTGTTGAATAATTGCACTTCTTCATTCAGTACTGTACTTTGGAAAGAGTGAAAAAATGAAGGTCCTATCAACATACGGGCAATTATGAGTGGATATGTTAAAATAAATATAGGACGTGTTATGTTGCAGCATGAGAGTGTCCAAACAAGTGCCAAACAAGTATTACCTTAACACAGGTAACAAGTAATCTGTGTTGGCTGTTTGCAGTATGATAGCGCTGCAGAGAGCTTGCTGGGGAGACCATGCATAAAAAAAAGGACTCAAAAATAACTTAAACAAGGTTTTAATAAGAAAAACAAAAACTCCTTTTACACTAAATACATTAACAACCAAACCAGACCCAACCACCAACCCATCCCCCAGGGTAATGGGAGAGCTAGGTGCTGCTCCTTATATACTACACCCAAATGCTGACACACCTTAATCAAATACAACTCAGCAGCACCTGCTATGTTTCACAGCTGTAAAGCTGGGTCTCGTTATCTTGCTCTGGCCCTTGCTCTGGCCCCTTAAAGACATACACATCGGGTGGAACAATGATGAACCTTTACATTTAAAGAAACCATTCAACAATCTGGACACTCAAGGACAGGGAAAGTGGGAGGCATTGGGAGGAAGAGATTACCGATTTAAGTCTTGCATTTTTTATATACATTAAATTCTTGAAAATCAGTAAATAAATGCAGAAAGAATACCAACCATCATGTTGATGTCCAGTATCTGGGGGAGAAATTCTTTCATCAGTATCACCACCAAGACAGGTTACCAGTGAAAGAGAAATAATGATTGACATGAAAATGCAATTTTTATAAATTGACATAATAGAATATCCTATGCAAAGTTAGGCATGCCTAACAGCATTGATTTCTCAGTGATTTTTGACATACCAAACTCCTCACAGAACTAGGTTATTCAACGTTAAGGGCTGAACTATACTTGACATTAAACAAGTTTTTGCATTTTATGTACAGGTTTTTTTTTAATGTTAATAGCATATGTGGGAGAGGGTTGATAATTATCTGAGTTGTAACAGACATGAAGGGGAAGTTTAATCCTTTCCTCCCCTGCTCTGGTCCTCAGGAAACCTCTTCAGTTACTTATAACTTCACTTATGGGTAACATATGCAGAATACCATCTGAAAGTAGGGATGAGGGAAAATTCAATTTGGTTCACAACTTAATTGGAATATGCCTAATTTTCAGTTCCTGAAACAATGCACAAATACACAAAGTACTTGTGCAGCTTTCTGGCTTTGTGCAAATCTGATGTGCTTACTAGCAGGATGGAAAAGAAACAAAAGTAATTGTAAATTTTCAGCTCATTCTTTTCAGATTTCTGCCCGATAGAACTGGTGTAGAAACTGTTGGTGCAGTTTGCCTGTGTAGTTTTCTGGTTTTGTGCAAAAGTGAATCATCATCATCATCTTCCATTGAGAAGTGTGCCATAGCCAGAGAAGAAATGAAAGTATAAAGGAAATCCTAAGCATGGAGAAGTGAATATCAGCAAGTGATGACTGATCCACCCACTCCAAAACACACACACAAAAATAATCTGTTACTCCAAGTGGGGTGGCTTGGAACCTGATCTACCCAAGTTATCAGATGATCCCTGTATTGGGTATACAGTGGTACCTCGGGTTACATACGCTTCAGGTTACATACGCTTCAGATTACAGACTCCGCTAACCCAGAAATAATAATAATAATAATTTATTATTTGTACCCCGCCCATCTGGCTGGGTTTCCCCAGCCACTCTGGGCGGCTTCCATAGAAAACCAAAAATACACTAAATAGTACCTCGGGTTAAGAACTTTGCTTCAGGATGAGAACAGAAATCGTGCTTCGGCGGCACGGCGGCAGTGGGAGGCCCCATTAGCTAAAGTGGTGCTTCAGGTTAAGAACAGTTTCAGGTTAAGAACGGACCTCTGGAATGAATTAAGTACGTAACCAGAGGTACCACTGTACCTGAATTTACAGAGAGAAAGCATCAAGACTGATGTTGTTTAAAGATAGCATCATGTAGACCCTTATGGACCCTCCCAACTCTACGATCCTATGACTTTGAAAACATAAACAGTTGCAAACACAGTAAACTCCAGTGTGGACAAGCTCTCTGATACCATTAATTGAATGAAAACTTTGGAACCCCAACCCATTAGCTTTTATTTTCTTTGGCGATCACTCATAGCCGAGTAAGATTGTCTTCCATAAACATGGTTTTAATAATGAGTCCATAAGTGACTGTGGAGGCCAATTCTGGATCCACGTGTCCTTCCACAATGGGGACATTGGTTTCCGGGCGGGAGTTGATCACGGTGTGGATTTGCCAAGTGTGCCTTCCTCCTAGCACGTTTCTCCCTTGCATCCTGAGTTCAAGTGTCTTCAAAGCCCATGACACCTTTGGTAAAGGCTGTTCTCCAATTGGAGCACTCGCAGGCCAGTGTTTCCCAGTTGTCAGTGTTTATACTACATTTTTTTTAGATTTGCCTTGAGACAGTCTTTAAACCTCTTTTGTTGACCACCAGCATGACACTTTCCATTTCTAAGTTCGGAATAGAGTAGTTGCTTTGGATGATGATCCTCAGGCATCAACACAACATGAACAGTCCAATGAATTTGATGTTGAAGACAGTGGTGATCTTTGCTTCTGCCAGTATTAGTTCGCCCTTCTTCCCAAGTGATGTGTAAAATTTTTCAGAGATACCGTTGATACAATCTTTCGAGGAGTTGGAGATGGCGTTTATAAGTGGTTCATGTTTCACAAGCATATAGTAAGGTTGGTAGTACAATAGCTTTGTAAACAAGCATTTTGGTTTCCCTGCGAATGTCCTGGTCCTCAAACACTCTGCACTTCAGTCGGGAGAAAGCCGCACTTGCAGAACTCAGGCGATGCTGGATTTCGGCATCAGTTTTGGCCCTTCTGGAAACATAACTGCCTAGGTAGGAGAACTGATTGACATTTTCCAACGTTACCCCATTGAGTTGGATTTGTGGCGCTGCAGAGGGGTTATTTTGTACTTGTTGGTGCAGCACTTTGGTTTTTTGGATGTTGAGTGATAGGCCAAGCTTTTCGTAAGCTTCTGCAAAGATATTTAGGATGGTTTGGAGGTCATCCTCTGAGTGTGCGCACACTACGTTGTCTTCAGCATACTGAAGTCTATGACGGAAGTTAAGGTAACCTTACTCTTTGCTTTCAGCCTGCTCAGATTGAAGAGCTTTTATGTACAGCACTTGGAGCACAGTTGGGGATAGTGACTAATATAGCACCATAAATTAATTTAGATTGGGAGAGTGGCTCAAGGGGCAAGAGTTGCTACTCTCATGCTAGTGTATGCGGCTTTGCGATTGTTGCAACTTTTCTCTGACTCCTCAGCTACTTCTGTCTTCTCTCCTCCTGAGCTCTTTAAAGTTTAAAAGTGGCAGAAGATCTAAATGAATGGAGGCGTTCAAGCTTTTAATGATCATCAGAGTCAAACAAAATAGGAAATCATCTCGGAGCAACAATTAAGGATAAAAGGGGAGGAAAAATACCAGGAACAGAGACAAGTGGCTAATTAACTGATGTAAAACTGATACAAAACAACAGAATCTGGAAGCCAGATGAAAACCTGCGTGGCAATTACTTACAAAAAGGTAACACTTTCCCAATTAAAGCAGTTCCAAGAAGTTGCATTAATTATATAGGTTTCCTTCTCTCTCTCTCTCTCTCTCTCTCTCTCTCTCTCTTTTATTAAAGTCACTCAGTGCTCATGATCTGTGGGAAAAGTGCTAACATTTGCAAATTGCTAGTTTATGATAAATGAATCGTGGAAATTCAGCCGCCTCGTTGGGGCCCGGCTAGATTGCGAAGTGCCTGCATCTCCCGCTGCTGCAGCCCTGACCCTGACTTCACACTCATTGATCACAAGTGGTGCATAGCTGTGACCACCAAATGCATACACTGTTGCTGTGGGACTTGCTTTTTTCCCATAGTATTTCATCACGGTTCCACATCACAAGTGCCACAGTGACCTTTGGCACTTCTTACGATAAGACTAATACCTGCAGGAGATTTCCCCTTACCTCAGTAATCACTGCTTCTGTCACTCCAGTGAAAATTCTCCCTTAAGAGAAACCATTCCTTTCAAATGTCCTTCTTTAAATCATCAGCAGCATGGGCGTGATTTCTCAGAATCCATGATTCTTTGTGTGCATGAAAATCATGCCTAATATCACTGGCACATCTATTGAGAAGCAGGTCCCACTGAGATAAAGAAACTGCCAAGGAATGCGCTTAATGCATTTTTAACACACTTGGAAGTATGATTATAGTAAACACAGTACAGGGTTGAAAGGTAAGGCTGAATTCAATCATCATCATATTTTATATTGCATTTTAATGTTTTTTTATTTTCAATGTCCTTTTTAGACATTTTATAAGCTTCAAGAAGGCGGTTTCAGCATGTGCTACAGAAGAAGAAGAGTTTGGATTTGATACCCCTCTTTATCACTACACTAAGGAGTCTCAAAGCGGCTAACATTCTCCTTTCCCTTCCTCCCCCATAACAAACACTCTGTGAGGTGAGTGGGGCTGAGAGACTTCAGAGAAGTGTGACTAGCCCAAGGTAACCCAGCAGCTGCATGCGGAGGAGCGGAGACGCGAACCCGGTTCCCCAGATTACGAGACTACCGCTCTTAACCACTACACCACACTGGCTCCCAGGGGGAAATGGGGGAAATGAGGGAGCAATGGGGCCCATCAAGAAATGAATAGCACTTTCCTCATTCAGTCCTGCCTGGGTTTGCCCTTTCCTTTGGTCTCTCTTGGAGCAGTGATGCTGCATTCCCCATACAACCCAATACACAAGGGAGGTGACGGGTATCAAAAGTTTCCTCCTTCGTGTTTCTCAGAGCCTGTGAATGTCCACAGAGATCGATGACAATGGTGTGGAATGGTTTGCCCTCTTCTTCATTCTATCCCCTCTTCCCTTTCATTCACATCTTTTTCCATCTTCGTTTTTGTAGCCGCAGTGCCCTGCTGCCCCTGCCATGTTGGGTGCAATGCCAGCTACAAAATGTTCAGCCATCACTACAGTGGTTCCTCGGGTTAAGTACTTAATTCGTTCTGGAGGTCTGTTCTTAACCTGAAACTGTTCTTAACCTGAAGCACCACTTTAGCTAATGGGGCCTCCTGCTGCTGCTGCGCAGCCGCTGCATGATTTCTGTTCTCATTCTGAAGCAAAGTTCTTAACCCGAAGTAATACTTCTGGGTTAGCGGAGTCTGTAACCTGAAGCGTATGTAACCTGGAGCATATGTAACCCGAGGTACCACTGTACTTCCAAAAAAACAGCCTGACCACTGATGAGATTGGATTACTGCAACATGCTCTGTGTGGGGCTGCCCTTGGGCCTGGTTCGGAAGCTCCAACTGGTGCAGAATGCAGTGGCCAGATTGCTGGTGGGGGCACATGGCTGACAACATGTGCCACTATTGTTAAAACATCTGCTTTAGTTGCCTATAGCTGGTCATCTTCCAAGCTGGCAAGACTCCTTTGACAGCAACAAGAAATGGAACCTTTAGTGTCATCTGCCCAGTCTTTTAAAAGAACCTTCTGTTCTAACCTTTAAGCACCTCTTGAAAACCTTTTGATGCCACCAAGCTTAAGCTGGCAATTAAAAAAAAAAAATCCTTCTGTAATAGTTGAAATTCACTGGGTGACCTTGGACTTGTTGCTGTCTGAACCCATCCAACAAAGTGTTTGTGTGCCAGGCCAGACCTGTCCTCCAATCCTCCAACTTTGGCAAATGCCACTTCTGTAGATTATTGCTTCTTCTGTAAAAAGAAAGTACCAGAGATGTGTTCCTGTTTCACTAGATCACTAGATAAACTGACAGTGCCAGTTTAATAAGGCACTAATATTTCTGTGACAGAATATTGGAAATGGAGCTTAGATTGGCGGCACCCCCAGGTGTATCAGTCAGATTGTCCCAGCTATATGCCTTATGAGGCCTTAAAACATGAAAACATCTGGTGTAAAGCAAACCATCAGAGGGAAGCAGAGACCCACGCAAACATTTCTGGGAATGCATGTAGGTGCACATGCATAGAAAGAAATCTTGGCCAGTGCTAATACACATGAAATTCACCATCCATGAAAGACTCTGGATAAGAAACTACAGTGTCCCATAGAGACCCAGAGTAATGAAGTTATGGAGAGCTTGAAAATGTTGGTATTACTTTATTACAGAGTATTGAAGAGAGCTTGAGAGCTCATGCTCTGAGGATCATATTCAATAAAAAATAATATCTCCAGTTTCCACTCATGGCCACTCAAGTACCAAAAAATCAATTCTCGTCATTGAATTGGGCCCTAAGGTGCAACAAAACGGGTAAGATTCACAACAGTACAGTAAGGGAAGTGAAAAGATGTACAGCCCATGGTCAAGGACCATTTTCCCTCGCCTTTTCTTTCTTTTAGTATCGGTGCAGAAGCAGGACAAAGCTCAGCAAACCCAAAGCAAAGATGTGTGCTGTGTAAAGTGTGAACTGGCCCAGAGTGGATTGCAAGAGCAATCACACCACAGACAGAATGGCTGTTTGTATTTTTAGGAAGCAGAGCCAAGAACATATTGGTCCATCTTGACTTTGCTGAATAGGTTCCTTATAGAGGAGAAATAGCATCGTATACTCCCATTCTTAAAACGTATGCAAAGAGTATGGAGGTAGGGGATGCCCTCCTTCATAACCCCTACAGAATATCAGGACTTGGACCGTGCAGTGGGTCCCAAACCAGGTTGATATTAAGTGAGGAATCTGCTTGTGCACTAACCCAAAGCTGTGGTCAAATGAGAGATGCTGCGGGAGAGATTTCCCTAGTTCACACTGAATTCCCAGTTGGTCAGACTTTATTCAGTAATGCATTACAGGACAGAGTCTGAAGAGTCTGCAAGAGCTTTTCATTAGGACACACTCTATATAGGAGAAATATATGTCATCTTAGCAGTTACATTCTCTGGTCAGCTACCTTCTGCCACTCCATCACCCCACCATCTCTCATCCGACCACAGTCCTTGAAATGCAACCCATTTTTGCTGTATGCGCAAAGCCCTCCTTGTACCTTATTTAGAGTTGTTTTTCACTCTAGCAGTCAGCGTTAGGTTCCCCCTTAACTGGTTCTTACCAGTTTTGTGGTCAGGCCATATTCTTACGTGGCGACACTGGCCTCAAGGATAATGGGTTTTACAGAATTTCTGCCTCAAAGTGCAGGAAGATCAACTAGATCGGATCAGAAGCTTCTTATCATCAATGGGACTAATCAATGGGAAACAGCAAGGACTCCTCTCCTGCTGGCTGTAGACTTCCTGTGGGCCTACCATTATATGATTCATTTTGCACATTCTTATTAGGAAGTAGAGACATCACTCTACTTAAAAAGTAGAGACATCACCTTGCCAACAAAGGTCCGTATAGTAAAAGCTATGGTTTTCCCAATAGTGTTGTATGGAAGTGAGAGCTGGACCATAAAGAAGGCTGATCGCTGAAGAATTGATGCTTTTGAATTATGGTGTTGGAGGACACTCTTGAGAGTCCCATGGACTGCAAGAAGATCAAACCTCTCCATTCTTAAGGAAATCAGCCCTGAGTGCTCACTGGAAGGACAGATCCTGAACCTGAGACTCCAATACTTTGGCCACCTCATGAGAAGAGAAGACTCCCTGGAAAAGACCCTGAAGTTGGGAAAGATTGAGGGCACAAGGAGAAGGGGACGACAGAGGACGAGATGGTTGGACAGTGTTCTCGAAGCTGCCAACATGAGTTTGACCAAACTGCGGGAGGCAGTGGAAGACAGGAGTGCCTGGCGTGCTCTGGTCCATGGGGTCACGAAGAGTCGGACAGGACTAAACGACTAAACAACAACAACATTAGGAAGTACCCACTTGGGATACACCATTTCTGTTGCTGCTGCTTCTGCTCTCATTTTATTTATACCCTGCCCTTTCCCCAGACTGGACTCAAGGCAGCTAACAGATAAAAACAAAACCCACTAAAAACATTTTTTAAGAAAAAACAATTAAACATTGTTAAAATTAAAACTATATACATCTTAAAAAATATGTTTACAACATACCAATAGTTACAGTAACAACAGCACAGCACCAGACCTTTAATTAAAAGCAGTCAATTCCCCAAAGCCAGTTGGAACAAGAAAGTATTCACCTGCCGTGGAAGGATAACGAGGCGGGAGCCAGTCTAGCTTCTCTGGGGAGACAGTTCCAAAGTCTGGGAGCAGTCACCAAGAAGGCCCTCTCCTGTGTTTCCACCAAGGGTGCCTGTGAGGGTGGCAGCATTGAGAGAAGAGCCTCTCCTGAAGATCTCAAAACTCAGGCTGGTTCATATGAGGGAATATGGTCTTTCAGATAGCTTGGACCACAACTTTATAATTGACAACCAACACTTTGAATTGGGCCCAGGATGGTTTACTGAGAAGTTTTTGCACGTTTCAGATGGTTGGGTAGTATGCTTGAGTACTGACAGTTCATACAGAATACCTTGGATTTTTATTGCCGAAAGACTAATAAAAGTGCACTTTTAATACATCTTAAATGTGCTGCTCCCTAATTGCTAGCAGATGTTTTATGAACATTATTAAACACACACACAACAGTGTGCCATACTTCAAACCAGGGGGGAAAGCAAGACCTATGTCTACACGCTAGAGCTTCCAAAAACAACACCTTTCTGTGCCAATAATTGTTTATCAAACTGCATTCCAAATTAAGTTGAAATCAATGTTAGCCCCCATGGAACATGTCAAAATAACACTGATGGTGTTTTGAAGTGAAACCTGGTCTAGCTAGTGTTGTGGGAGAACAGGAGGTAAGTGACTAAGCCAATCCCCAATTCTCCCCTTCCTCCCCATTTCCCCCCATTGCTAACATTATCCAACCTGGTCTCCTGCAGAAAAAGGATGAGAGTCCTTTTGTTCTAGGGATATCTGACATGTCTGTCCAAGTGTCAGACACAACAGGGCAACTTGCAGGATCATAAACTGTTAAGTCCCTGTGGAAGAAAATATATGAATTTCAGATGCTCATGAAAAATTCATCCAAACAGCAGAACCTTTTAATCCACATTTAGGTTTGTGTTAATCATATACTCAACACAGCAGGGGTTGCCAACCTTTTTAGGCCGGTGGGAACATTTGGATTGTTGAGTGAGTGTTGTGGGTAACACCCCCCACTTTCCCCCCTCTTTCTCCCTGATCAGTCCTTCCCACACAGAGACACTGGAAGAGAAAGTGTGTGCACGCACATGCACACGCACGCACACACACACACACACACACACACACCCTTTCAAGTAATGTGGGGAGGGGAGTGATGTATGGAAAAGTCAGATCCAGTACTTTTAATCTGAGCTTTGAAAATAATAATACAGTCGTGCCTTGGAAGTCGAACAGAATCTGTTCCGGAAGTCCGACTTTCAAAATGTTCGAAAACCAAATTGCGGCTTCTGATTGGCTGCAGGAAGCTCCTGCAGCCAATCAGAAGCCGCGGAAGCACCATCGGACGTTTGGGTTCCAAAAGAACGCTCGCAAACCAGAACAATCACTTCCGGGTTTGCAGCGTTCAGGAGCCAAAACATTTGAGTTCCAGGGCGTTTGGGATCTAAGGTACGAGTGTAATTTATTACTTATACCCCGCCCATCTGACTGGGCCTCCCCAGCCACTCTGGGCAGCTCCCAACAGAATATTAAAAACGTGATAAAACATCAAACATTGAAAACTTCCCTAAACAAGGCTGCCTTCAGATGTTTTCTAAAACTCAGGTAGTTGTTTATTTCCTTGACATCTGATGGGAGGGCGGTGCCACTACTGAGAAAGCCCTCTGCCTGGTTGTCTGTAACCTCACATCTCACAGTGAGGGAACTGCCAGAAGGCCCTCAGTTCAAAGCATAGACCTGAAAGAGGAAGTGGAAAATTGGGAAGTCACTCTTGCAACTTCCTCTAGCTTCTCAAGGGAGGAAAAGACAACACAATGACCAAGAGGGAATGTGTGTTGGTTGGGGGGGAGGGGAGAGAGTTTCAGGGACTTTGCTGGAAGAAGACCACCAGAGTGCTATTGTGCCCATGGGCACCATGCTGTCAACTCCTGCTCTACAGAGGTTCTATGACACTGAAAAAACCTGGTAGCTGCTTGCTTATTGGAAGACTCAAAAGCTGTGATTCTGGTCTCAAAGCAAAGGGTGTTCACAATATTGCTATGCATATCTGTGCTGGGCACAAGGTATCTGCATAAGGAAGTAAGAGGGATCGTTTAAAAAAAAATGCAGAATGAGTTGGATAGTAGGGGTTTTTTTTGTTTTTATTATGTATTTTGTATTTTTATATTGTGGTTTTTTGTTGCAACTGCCCTGAGACCTGTGGGTAGGGTGGTATACAAATTTCCTAAATAATTATAATAGTAGCTGGTCTGCTGAGCAACTAATATCAGACATGGACAAAGGGCTCTAGGGCAATTAGCACTACGTTCATGAGCAAAAAGAGGCAAAGGGCTCTTTAACCCCTTTCTTATCCTGATAAACTGATGGCTGGTAAAATGAGGATTTGGCAGTCACACTTGCCTTTCTCTTTGCATCTTGGCCCTCGGCCAGTGTCTCAAGAGTGCTGGGGGTTGAAGGAAGCTTTTATGAAAGCTAACCCGTAACAGCCAAAACAACACATTTAAAGAATGATGTACAGCTTGAACCTTGATCATTAAAACCTTATAAAAACTATAGTTCAGAAGGAGTTGGTGGTGCACAGGAAGCCCAGACCCTCTAAGTGTCCCAATTTTCCAGGGAATGTCCCTGTTTTAGAGAAGCCATCCTGGTTTCCCAATTTATCCCATAATGTCCAGCTTTTCCTTAGGATGTCCCTATTTTCATTGGAGAAATGTTGGAGGGTATGAAGTTATCCAACTCCCAAGCCATCTGAAGGCAATCCTGTATAGGGAAGTTTTCTTTAATGATTAGTGTTTTATTATATATAATGTTGGAAACTGCCCAGAGTGCTGGGGCAACCCAGTAAGATGTGTGGGGTATAAATAGTAATATTATCATTATGGAATCAGACGTGTCTATTTTCATCAGAGAAATGTTGGAGGGTATGGAAGCTTCTTTTCCCAGTAGTGATGTACGGAAGTGAGAGCTGGACCATAAAGAAGGCTGATCGCCGAAGAATTGATGCTTTTGAATTATGGTGCTGGAGGAGACTCTTGAGAGTCCCATGGACTGCAAGAAGATCAAACCTATCCATTCTTAAGGAAATCAGCCCTGAGTGCTCACTGGAAGGACAGATCGTGAAGCTGAGGCTCCAATACTTTGGCCACCTCATGAGAAGAGAAGACTCCCTGGAAAAGACCCTGATGTTGGGAAAGATGGAGGGCACAAGGAGAAGGGGACGACAGAGGACGAGATGGCTGGATAGTGTTCTTGAGGCTACCAGCATGAGTTTGACTAAACTGCAGGAGGCAGTGGAAGACAGGAGTGCCTGGCGTGCTCTGGTCCATGGGGTCACGAAGAGTCGGACACGTCTAAATGACTAAACAACAACAACAACAACATGGAACCTCTAGCAGTGATTAGCTGGGGAACCATCTGCTCAGAAAGGGAGGGCCTCTGGTAGCCTCAGCAAGGCTGGGGGACCTGTGCCCCCCTGATGTTACTGGGCTAAATCTCCCATCAGCCCCAGCCAGCCAGCATGGCCAGTGGTCAGGAATGATGGGAAGATATAGTCCAACAACACTGCAAGGGGCACAGGATCTCCATCCATGACCTATAGTTCAACCCTGCAAATACTGGGTTTTCTCAGAGGCCCTATACACTTGCCAGAGCAAAGCTTGCAAAATCAGGTCCGTATTAATTCAGCCAGAAGCCCCATTTTATTTCACTGTGCTTGTTTTATTTTGCATTATGACCCGTGCCAAAGACTGAAACATTTCACTGTGCTATGCTTAGGATTGTAGCGCTCCAGGTTCCCCAAATCACGCTGAGCGATTTGATTCCTGCTAACAAATGACATCAAATTTAAATCCACCCAGCCTGCGCCCATAGTTGGTTTATTTCCATTATGTAAACAATCTGTGGCTTGCAATATTAGAGCTAAGAGCTTGAGGCCACTTGAAAATTCAAAATCACTTGCTGTTAGCAGATTTTATTTTGAAAAATAATCTTTTTCTTAAAAAAGAAAGAAAGAAAGGAGCAGGCATAGACTTTTTCTGTTGTTCTCCTCCTTATCCTCTCTATAAAACACAAAATTGTTCAGGCAATAAATATTATTCATTTAGAACTGATGTGAACCAAATGTTCTTCTGCCTGAAAATATCCATAAAAGTGGGGTTTTTATCTTCCATCTGGCAGGGCCCCTTGTGCCAAGACGTAGCAATGGAGGCTGCAGGAGTAAGAAGACGTTAAGCAAAATCACACTGCGTCCTTTTAATACGCATCTGTAAACGGAGCTACCCATTAGCCTTTTCATCAGCCAAGATCTAGCCCTGCCAGTTTGGGTTGTGGGATTTTTTTTGGGGGGGGGGGGAAGAGAGCGATTAACAAAGAGGAACCATTATGGGATGAAAGCACATGACATGCTGGGGGGGAAATGAAATCAAAGCGCACAAATGCAAACACTTCCTTCCAGGATAATATTTAGATTTTAATTTCTTCTTCTTTGCATTTAATTTTTTCCCCCTTTCCCTTTTTTTTTTAAGAAACCCCAAAGATGGCTGAGCCAGTTTTAGATAGCACACACATCTGTACAGCAATAAGGCTACTTTCAAAAGTACAGCTCTCAGCGGGATATTTATTTAATTTGTATTGGTTTTGGACCGCTGCCTATAATGAGAAAAGATACAGGCAGTTGCTGAGGAGATGGCTGCTGGAACGCGGACCTTTTTGAACATTAAAGTACAAAAAAAAGCCTTTGCGTGTATTAAGGTTTTAGTGAAAATTCAATAACTTTTGCTTTAGACACTTTGCTTCTGATGCTTATAAAGACAAGAGAGGCTTGACACAGGCAGCAAATTAGGAATTTAATCAGGGTAGGCTATGGAAAAGAATTTCTGCCAAAAAAATAAATAAAAGTGTTTTCCATTTTCTTTCGGCTTGTTCTTGCCCTCTCTCGCCCTATTTGGGCATTATTCTGCCCCCCCTTCCTCATTTAAGATTATGTAGAAAGAAAACAGATCCTCATATGCCCTGGTGCCACTCCCACCATCACATTCCCTGTTGGCTTTGGCTGTATGCTGCATACCCGATGAAATATCAGACGAAAATAGGGACATCCCATTCCATGCCCTCCAACATTTCTCTAATGAAAATAGGGACCTCCTAAGGGAAAGGGGACGCGGGTGGTGCTGTGGGTTAAACCACAGAGCCTAGGACTTGCTGATCAGAAGGTTGGCGGTTCGAATCCCCGCAACGGGGTGAGCTCCCGTTGCTCGGTCCCTGCTCCTGCCAACCTAGCAGTTCGAAAGCACGTCAAAGTGCAAGTAGATAAATAGGTACCACTCCAGTGGGAAGGTAAACGGCGTTTCTGCGCGCTGCTCTGTTTCGCCTGAAGCAGCTTAGTCATGATGGCCACATGATCTGGAAGCTGTACGCCAGCTCCCTCGGCCGGTAAAGTGAGATGAGCACCACAACCCCAGAGTCGGTCACGACTGGACCTAATGGTCAGGGGTCCCTTTACCATTAGCTAAGGGAAAGTGGGACAAACCGGGATGGCTTCTGTAAATCAAGGACTGTCCCTGGAAAATAGGGGCACCCAGAGGGTCTGTATGCTGTTCATTTGAAGCGGTTTTGCCTGTAGCTTGTCCCTGGAGAGAACCATGACACAATTCAGGAGGCATCCCCTCTATAGAAAAGCATAGATCAGCCTGGGACTTGATGGCTGGCGTGGAACCTGCAGGCGTGCCTCTACTCTCTCTCCAGGTGACTCTAATCTGTCTTTGCCGGCCATTTTTACATTTAAACAAAGGCTTCCAATATGCCACACACCATGGGTGGAGAATGTCATGCTTGCCAACCAAATGCAACCCTATTTCAGACATCTCCATGTGGCCCATGGAAGTCTATGCAGGCCACACCCCTGTTTTCTGAGGCCATATCATTCTCTGAAAGGATTTATGGGGGGGCATTTCCTAAATAGAATAGCATTTGGTTCTAATTACTGCATCTTTCTTGAATTAGTCAGGTATTATTTTCTGATTTTCGGAGCTGCATTGCAGGTCATCTAGAATGAAAATGCAATGGGAAAAGTGGAAAAAATGTACAAATAAATAGGTTTGCCAGACAACATCTGCTATCTTCTGGGACTGCAAGGTTGTAATCCTAGGGACAATTAGGACTGAGCTACATTAGTCAAATTGCAATATTAATGCATTATAACACTGTGACACTAGACAGCGCTGTAGAGCTGAAATTGCAACTCAATTATATTTTCCATTGTGAGCTTTACAACGGTTTTTCAGGAGTGTTTTTTAATAGTTCTGTAGATCTAGCCTGTGTGTGTGCGTGTGTTCGAAACTAAAATTATTGCCTATAGTTGGAGCATCCGTGAATTTAGAGTATATCATTTGCTTTGAAATTTAGACGTTCAGACTTGCTTCTTAAATTTTTGAATAACAAGCTCAGGATTTTAAATGGGATGCTGAACTTGCATGTTGCAGAGCAGCAGTATGGGTTTTTGCACAGAATGTACCTTTTGAAGGCATACATGGCATATACTGAAACCACATTGGAAAATTTCAGTTTCTGAACCTTAGTTTTACTTGGTGCAGAATATGAGTGCTCTTTAAAACTGTGATGAATAAGATGCATGAATCTTCACATAAATTTAGGATTTTGATGCAGATTTACTTTCAGCAAATATATATCGGGGTCAGTCTTTCTTCATACAACCAAAGATTGTAAGCCAATGGAAGGTCATTAGTTAATGAATTTTAAGAGTGTGTAGTGGAACAGTGTGTACTTTGTAAAGCTTGAAGATGCTTATTTCCATGCTAGTCTTCAATCTGGACTGCAGCAGATCTTCCATTTTAAGGTTACAACCCCCCCCCCCAATTTTTTTTTTGTAAACTGTACCCTGCCATCTAAAATGGACAAGAATATATATCCTTTCAGCCTCAGAAATTTGTTAGTTTAGATTTGTAGCCAATTTCTCTATAAAATTTAAAGTGAATTGGACAAGGAATCCTGAATTATGGCACTCTAAAAATGAAAGGGTGAAAGCTGCCAGGTTTTTCATCTGGCAAAGTTCGTATAGTTAAAGTGAGGTCAATAAATCTATGACGGTTTATACCAGCCAAGAGCATGGCCCAGAGATCTTACATGCTATTCCAGAAAGTCTCCTTATTCCAGAATACTAAAACCAAAAACAAATCGTGAACAAATGTGAAAGATGACTCTGAAAACCTGCTTTTTGAGGGAGTCTGCAAAATGCATACCTCATGAAGAAGATCCAATTTAAAAAATAATGAATCTTAGCCAAGGAATTCAGTAGAGATATAACTCCACTCACTCCTACTATTCAAAGTCAATAATAATTTGAAACGACAAAGGTAGAGATGGTGTCCAGAAACTCACTGAGGGAGCTTAAGCCAGACTAGAGTTATATCTAGAAATGGAGGGCCATAGCTCAACATACAACATCTCCAGGTAAAGCTTTGGAAGACCCCTATGTGAAACCTAGAGACCCATCTGAAACCATCACTGCTAGTCAGTATAGACAATGCTGGAGAGGTCTCTTACATATTACTCCCCCCCCCCAAAAAAAAGAGAACAGAAGAAGAGCCTGCTGGATCAGGCCAATGGCCCACCTAGTCCAGCATCCTGCTCTCACAGAGGTAAACCAGATGCCTCTGGGAAACTAGCAAGCAGGATCCTAGCAAAGGAGGACTCTCCCATCCTGCAGCTTCTTGCAGCTGATACTCAGAAGCATTACTGCCTATAACAGAGCATAGCCATCATAACTAGTAGCCTTAACCTTTGTCCAATTCTCTTTTAAAGTCATCCAAGTAACGAGATCTAAAGATTTGAAAATGCTTATTTATTTGTGTAAATACAAATTTAGAAACGATCACTTTGATAGAAATAGAAATGCAACACATCTTACTATAAAGGGGAAGAGTGTGGGCAGGTGGCCTCTGTGCCTGCTCAGTCTGCTGTCCAAGAGCTAATGGACAGCTTCTAGAAAGGTCTCTGCTCATCCTTTGGGTTCCTTATTTTTAACCTGGACTTGGACTGGACAGCCCTAGAAACAGAGGATTCCTTCAGACATAGGACACATGACTATCCTATAGATGGGCCAATTATCTGACTCAATATATAGCTTCCTGTGTTCCTATGTTTTGGGCTGGAGCTCAGTTGACCAGGCACCAACAGGAGGCCTAGCTTGTATTTACATCAAGTCTGGCCATTTCAGAGAGGAAGGGTCATAGATCAATGGTTGAGTGCATGCTTTACATGCAAAAAACCACCCCTTGAATTCAATTCTTGGCATCTCCAGCTAAGAGGATCAGACAGCAAGTGCAGTGAAAGATCTAAGTATCCTATCAGTGCAAGGATTATTTGTTTCTGCAATAGGACTCTCCCCCACCCCTTCTTCCCCTGTATGAACCCACATCCTTCCCAAATCTTATCTGTAGGGCTGGGGGAATCCCAGTAACGGATTTAGAAGGTGTATGGAGAGGGGGAAAATATCATTGCACAAGCATAAATCCTGATGGGATGCTAAATCTTCGCACTGCATCAGATACAAGCCTTGGGTTCCCAGACCTTGCAGGAGGGTCTTCACATTCCTAACACTCTCTTCCTTTCTGTATGCAGGAATGTGCACATAGAATCTAGGGCCCATTGTGTGTTGCTCCACTCATGTTGAATACCATTTAATTATGAAAACGAAGAGTCTCTGTCTGTGCTTGTGGCACCATTCCTATTGGTGAAGATTAAAAATTGCCCCAGCATTTCTGAATTACATTTTTAAACCTATTATTTCAATGTGATTAACTTCACTTCTTTTCATTTAGCTGTAAGCAAAATCTTGTTTACAAGGCAAAAAAAAAAAAAAAGGCATTTGCTGTAATATTGGCAATAATAATAAAAACGAACATTGTGGAGAAATAATTTATGTGTAAACCAGCATAAACTTGTCATTGATGCATGAGTTTCCTCTTCAATTAATAAAAAGGAGGAAATGTTTAAAAACAATTTATCAAAGAAATACATACAGTTCATACATCATACACTTACAAAGGAGGTACTAATATCCATTCTGTAAATAGCGGTGAAACCCTGGGTGTTATGCAGATGCTGGATTCTTCAGTGAGGCCTAATTAAAGATGTGGTTGGTACAAGGCAGGCCTGGTTCACTGGGCAGAGGGAAATGTTGTTGCATGTAGGAATCTAATGATCACCTAAATGACTGTGGAGCTATACTGGAGGCAGTTAGGTAATACTGCAAACCTGAGGAACCTTTGGGCCTCCAGATACTGTTGGACTGAAAGCGAGTAAGAGGTTTTGTGGCACTTTGCTGGTCCTCAGAACCAATTCATTATGGGTGCATGGAGCTAAATTTCATGCGGCTGTAATATAGCCAATGGTCATAAAAGCTGACCCTTATTTTGGTCTGTCAGAGATGACTTGGAGTAGCTCTGAGCCAGGGATTCCAGAAGCACCTAACAGATGCACTTCTGCAAGAAGATCTCATGGAGCCAAAACTTCTCCAGCTCAAGGACATCACATTGCTCTTCTCCAACTCAGAGGACTCCATCTCTGAAGCCCCAGTGCAACCCAAGTGTCCCCTGCTCTATTATAGTAAATGTCTGCTTGCATCCTTCAAATAAATCTTTTCTTCTCAGTAAAGGTGGAAGAGACAGAGGTGCAGCTCATTTATAAGATTCACTTCGAGAGTTTCAGCTGCTGAAGCAACATCTGAGTTCTGAAGTTAATACAGTGGTACCTCAGGTTACATACGCTTCAGGTTAAATACGCTTCAGGTTACAGACTCCGCTAACCCAGAAATAGTGCTTCAGGTTAAGAACTTTGCTTCAGGATGAGAACAGAAATTGTGCTCCAGCGGCGCGGCAGCTGCAGGAGGCCCCATTAGCTAAAGTGGTGTTTCAGGTTAAGAACAGTTTCAGGTTCTCCAGAACGAATTAAATACGTAACCCGAGGTACCACAGTACAGTATTCAGCCTGAACCCTGGATGGAGCTGTCCAGGGTTCCCTTGCCTCAGCAGTGCTTACATCAGAACACTTAGCCCCAATATACACTATTTTATACGCATTGCTGCTGCTGTTGGAGAAATGCATTGCAAAATGTGTGAATTTCAAAGGATGGCTGCATTTCAGTTCACATCTTGCTTCAAGAAGTGCAAATTAGGTAGTTTCACATTAAAATGAGAACTAGAGCAATTTTATCTCTAAACCCATGAAATGCCATGCTGAATCAGTCTGCCAGTCAACTTGGAGAAAGCAGACAGTTGAGAGACTCCTGAAAACTGTTGTGTCAAGCTCTATATGCCCACCAGTGATAAGTTGTCATTTAAACAAATGAGGTTCTAGCACCCATTGAATGTAGGAAACACCAAAAAATATAACGTTCTCAGCTATGACATCCAGCAAGCAAGCTTTCTCAACCTGGTGTTCGCCATATATTTTGATCTGCAATTCCCATCAACCCCAGCCAGCATAGCCTAAAATATCTGGAGGGCTCCTGGTCCAGCAAGGCTGCATCAAAGTGCCTCTTAGTACTCATTTGCCATATTAGGTATCCCTCCAAAATGCAGCTTATCCATTAAAAGTGACTTTTCTAGTTTCACTACATTTAGTCTGTTTGAAATGCACCCACAACATTTCTTTCCCAGATTCCCTTTGCCCCAAGAAACCAGATAAATAAGAGGAGCCCGGTTTTAATCTTGCTCTTTGCAGGAGGCTTTCTCTGATGAAAAGTGTAATTTTCAGAAAATGCTACCTTTCATGGATTAGTGGCTAATTCCCCCCTCCTATTTTGTCTTAGACACATTGAACTTCTTCTGTGACAAAAAGGAAAAATACCCAGATAAATGCAGGAGTTAAAGGTAGCTTGCCGCCGCTGTCACTTTTCTACTAAAAAACTGATAACAATGCCAAGTTCTAAAAATGCAACCTGAAAGGAGAATAATTTAGATTTCAGAGTTTGTGGAGCGCAGGCTGCCACATCAAAACCTAAACTTCACAGCTATCCTCGGCATTTGTCAGACAAAATAAATAGGCCGTGCAGCCTTTTTCCTCCAGGTACCCAATCAGAGTTCAGTTTCAGTCCAGGGACTGAAAATGCAAAAGCAACTTTATTGTTGATGTGCAGGAGTCCCACACCTCCCTGTGTAGTTCTTTAATGGTTTCCCAGTTTGGTTTGCTTCAGAACAAAATTGTTTGTCTGGAACAGTGACATATAGGGGATTTGATGAGTGCTGACTCCAGATTTTGAGGGGCCCTTTTGAGTAGGTCAGCCCTACCATTAGGCAAATTGAAGCAGCTGCCTCAGGTGGCAGAACCTGGGAGGTCGAAGTGGTGGCAACAGGCTTGAGGACCAAGCCTTGTGTGTCATCTGGGCTGGCTTATATACCTCTCCCCAAAGCTAACTGCATTCAGGTGGAGTGAAGGATAGTGTCCCATTGCTGGGGTTGAAGTAAGATTCAATGGCCACAATGTCCAACTTCTGTATATGTGAGGAAGCCATCTTATCCTTAGCTGCAGGCAGCAAAATGTCTTGGACTGGCTCTGATGGAGTTGGCTCACCTCCTTCTCACTGCATGCCCATTCTCCATTGAACCCAATGCACAGAACCAGAGGGCAAGGAAAGTGGAGGCCTCCTGCAATTTCGCCTTGTTCCTGCCAGTGCTCACTTTCTTCAAGAGGACAAGTGAAAAGACAGCAGTAGCCAACATAAGGAGGAAGAGCAACAACAGGCCAGAGAATGATAACATAGCTCCTAGTGGTGTGTAGGCCTAGGCATGTGTTCAGAGATGCCACCTCCTGAAGTCAACCTCATGTGTGCTCGTCACTTGATGACGGCAGTCTCAGGAGGGGACTTGAATGAGCACCACAGGCCAAATGCCACAATTCAGATTTTTACATCACCTCTTGCCATCTAAAACAAAATGCCTTCGAATGGAGTCAAGTTACAACATTCATCAAACGGGTGTCATCAAATGCAGAGTGATTCAGGGATGAGAAATCAAGTGTTGCTTATACAGTGGTACCTTGGGTTAAGTACTTAATTCGTTCCAGAGGTCCGTTCTTAACCTGAAACTGTTCTTAACCTGAAGCACCACTTTAGCTAATGGGGTCTCCTGCTGCCACCATGCCACTGGAGCACGATTTCTGTTCTCATCCTGAAGCAAAGTTCTTAACCCGAGGTACTATTTCTGGGTTAGCGGAGTCTGTAACCTGAAGCGTATGTAACCGAAGATACCACTGTACATGTGAGAACCAGTTCTTAGATACAGATGCTGGGTTTTTTCCCCTAAAGATGTCGTTCTTTCCACTTGACTCTCTAGCAAGATCAGGGATGCCATATCACAACACACAAAGCACCATGTGGTGATGGCCACTAGTGCTGATAGGAAGATGATAGATGGATAGAGAGATGATAGATAGGTAGATAGATAGATAGATAGATAGATAGATAGATAGATTAGAAGCAGTAAAATAAAATAGACCTCTTATTTGTTATTAGTGCTGAGAACTGAAATGGAACCTCACTGTGTGAAAGCAGTATACCTTTACATCCCACATATTACAGATAATTAAATGTCTATGCTGACTCTCCAAATCCTAATATGGGCATTGGCATATTAAGGGAGCCATTGAGCCTGCCTCATTTCCACGCCAACCTGGAGTCAGTTCTGCTTTGGAGTTTCCAAATTCCCGTCCATCAACAGGGTATGATCCATTTTACCACTGCAAACTCTGTGATTGTGCCCTCTTTGTGGCATTGTAAACATGCAGCTCATTTAGCACAATGCTAAATACTCATAAAGGCTTGATAGAACAATACTGTTATAATAGCATGGGGCTTAAAACCTCTAGGTGCCACTGCAGTACAAATGTTAAAGAGCTAGAGTTGGGGTTTAATAATATGATTTATTGGGTTTGTGTGCATCCCAAACAAAACCTCTAAAAGGTTAGGGCAAAGAAGATCCTTCTCTTCGCTAAGGTCATAAGCTCATGTTTTAAAGGTGATAATAACATTTGAACATTTTGCCTTAGCAGCAGCACCTCATTGTCTCTGATTTTTTTTTACCCCATTTCACTATTAAGGATGACTGAATTTTGTTCCACCTCCTGCATTTTAGCCTTGAGAAACATTATAGGGGAAAGAGTAATCCATGTTTATTTTAACAATAAAAACTCCACTCTGCTGAGAACTCTTTCCAATTGATTTTTTTTTTTACTACCCTGTTTCCAGCTGTTTCTGATAAGTCAACTGAAAACTGTACTCTAGTAAATTTCACTTGCAGTGGATTCCTGTTTGCTGCCAACACAGAGCCGGGCAAACACAACTGGCCACAGCAAGAACCACTAATTTCCACTAACTATACTTGCTGCATGCCTGGTCTCTCTGTAGACTTTATGGTTATGTAACATTGACCAGAGCTGTCTCAGTTTCATACATGATGGCTGCCAGGGATAGCCTGGGGCAAAAGACAAGATGGAAACCCTCACACTGGCAGCTGAATATCACTCCAGCACTAGCAGGGCCGGCCCACATATGGCATGGGGTAAAGCAGTTGCCTCAGGTGTCAGAAGCCCAAGGCAGTGCCCCTATGGGCACCCCACCTGCCCCACCCCCTCCACCACTGGCAGAAATTGGCGATGGTATCAGCACGGATTTCCGACAAGCTCTCATGAGATCTTGCCACAAACTGGTGCCAGTGCCAGCATGGCTGCTCCATCAGTAGTCGAGGCAGCATGACTGATGGCACTGCAGAGGTGCTGGTTGAGGTGGGTGGCACAGTGCTGGTCGCAGAGGTGGTGGGACAGGCAGGGAGGCAGAGTGGGACAGCACTTTCCATTTTGCCTCAAGTTGCAAAATGGGACCCACTGCTGTCAACGCTGGTGATGAAGGAGCAGACTAGCTTGGGTGAGTGAAGGGGGACTGTTCCCAGAATCTACTGCCTGAGGCAAATAAGTGTGTTGCAGCTGCTGAAGAAGAATTAAGTACAGTGGTACCTCGGGTTAAGTACTTAATTCGTTCTGGAGGTCCGTTCTCAACCTGAAACTGTTCTTAACCTGAAGCACCACTTTAGCTAATGGGGCCTACCGCTGCCACCGCACCCCCGGAGCACGATTTCTGTTCTCATCCTGAAGGAAAGTTCTTAACCCAAGGTAATATTTCTGGGTTAGCGGAGTCGTATGTAACCTGAAGCGTATGTAACCCGAGGTACCACTGTAAAGGTATGTTGGGTTATGTACAATATTGGCCACCTCACCATGGTCTAATCCATCTGTTCAGAGACACACATACCCCGAATACCCATATCTGCAGTTTGAACTGGCAAGACAGAGCACTGCTATTGGCTCACTGCACCTCATGTCAGCCCACTAGGATAGGATAGCAGGCCTGTCATCCATCATTATCCCCACCCCCATCATCACTTCTTAGTTTTAGGTTTCTTTTTCAGACTCTCTTGTATCAACAGGAATGAATTTTATGTGATTGGCCAGTTTCTTCTGATCAGAAATGGAAGAGAAATCCAATTTTGTTTCCTTTCTAATATTTTAATCCACACTTCTCAAACCAATATGTGAACCAAAACACAGTTATCCTTCAAAATTTGCATTATACTGATGCAGATATCCAATGAAAGAATATATAGAAATAGGCACTTATTAGGGGGAAATGTGCATTAAAGGTGCATATATCGGTGAGAAATGCATTCAAAATGCATTAGGGTTGCATTTTGAGGGTGAAATTGTTTGCAAAAGTGTGTGTATTCATTAAAACTGCATAAAAGTGTCTTCATTAGGAGAAATTCACAATAAAAGACTGACAAATTTTCCTAAATATATATATTTTTAATCTGGAAATTTCTGTGGAAAAATGGAAATGTAGAGAACCCAAATCAACAGATTTTTTCCATCCTTTCTTATTATTGTTGGCTGCTTTCATATTTTTCTTATATTTGTTGCAATTGTATATTTGTTATACAGCACTTACTGTAGGTGTTTTCTGTATGAATTAGCCATATATAGAATCATAAAATTGTGCAGTTGCAAAGGACCCTGAGGATCATCTGCAATGCCGGAATTGCAGCTGCCCCATATGGGGATCAAACTTGTGATCTTGGTGTTTTCAGCACCTTGCTCTAACCAACTGAGCTACCCAGTGTGTGGTGTGTGTGTAAAATTAAATTTTATTGGCCCTTTTTTTGCCGCAGCAGCCAAAAGTGACTTACAATATTTTAACTATAAATATAAGCTAAAAATCACCTGAGGTGTCCACTCCACTCTACCTAATGGCAGAGCCAGCCCGGATCATGTTGCGTCAGAGGGTTAGTTTGCTATCTAAATCTGGTGGTGGTGGGAAAAGCGCGGGGCTGTGGTGGTTGCGAGGAACGAGAAGTGTGAGTCTAGCAAGAGAGGAATGTGAGCAAATGCAGTTGCACATGCTTAAGAACCCATTAGCATGCATAATGAAACCCCACAGCACTGTGGATTCTATACTGTTTTGCTCACCTTTAGCTGACACACATGTTCAAGATTTCACAGGTTCTCATTGTGTAGGGACGAGTGCCAAGAGGTGCTCTCTTCCCCCACCCCCTCCATCACCACTGCCACGGTCTCTTCCTGGCAATGAAATCTGTTTGGTTTTGCCGACCTCTTTCATTAACAATCTCCAGTCCCTGCCAAGGAGAAGATGGAGAGGGGAGCTATGCACAGCTGCTAAATAACACTGTCTAAACAGTGCATGGGTTTCCGAAGTGCTAAAACGAAAGGTGTGTTTGCCACTACCTCCCGCCACCCCCAAAACACACACTTCTGCTCCCAAAAGCAGCTGCGCAAGATGTGAATCATAAAATCGGAGGTAAGAGCCCGGTTGCTGGCTCAGGATCAGAGAGTGGGACAAGGGTATAATCTAAGTAAAAACATTGGATCTGTCTGTTTATGGATCTAATAAATTATGTGAGAATGGTGCTGTTATAAATCCAGCCTGTCCAGTAAACCCAACAACTAATACATCAGTCGCTTGTCTAGCGATCTGACTATCCATTCCAATTGTTCAGCATGCAGATAACAAGGTACTGTACAAATCTCTTAGTTAAATGTCATTTGTTTCAGTGCCATAACATGCTATGGATCATTGCTCATACACAGTAACCCAATTATATTAACCTGCACAGCAATACGGTGTAATGACATGACATTAATGCGAGCACTTCAGAGGTTTTCAAGAATTTGGTCTTTCCTTCTGCAGCGGGGCTTGGTTTCTTTTGCCTTCTGTTTTTTCTCCCTGCCGTTTAAACCAAAAGCAAATGAATGTGGGAAATCAGATAACGGGTAGGCTATAAATGCAATAAATATTTATTCCCAAGCGGCCTGCTCCATTTCTCTCCCCCCGCCCTTTAAAAAATGCAGTACATTCACAGGCCTTTTACCATTGACGTCAGCAGAGAAGATGCAGGCAGCCATCTTCATCAAAGGTGATGCTGCAGGGAGAATTTTTGTCCCCTTTCTTTAGGGCCTGCTGAAATTTCTCTTGCAGGTTTCTGTTTTTGAGGCGGTACCTTTAGCAGTGGCCCAGGCAGTTCCTTTTAGCCAATGTGGTACCCTCCAAATGTTATTGGACTACAACTCCCATCATCCCTGGCCCTTGCTGTTGCTATCTGGGTCTGATGGGAACTGTAGTCCCCACACCATTAGGAGGGCACCACATCGGCTACTTAAATTATACTGAGAGCCACCTGGCTGTAATGCACCGTTTCTCAAACTTGGGTCTCCAGCTGCTGTTGGACTACAACTCCCATCATCCTCGACCAATGGTCCTGCTAGCTAGGGGTGATGGGAGTTGTAGTCCAATGACAGCCAGAGACCCAAGTTTGAGAAACACTGGTGTAGTTCTTAGAGTGCTGAACTCTATGACCCAGGAAACCTGGGTCACTCAGCGATGAAGCTCACTGGGTGACCTTGGGCCAGTCACTGCCTCTCAGCCAAACCTACCTCACAGGGTTGTTGTGTGGAGAAAATGGAGAGAGGGGGGTATGTACACAACCTTGAGCGCCTTGGAGGGAATGGTGAGATATGAATTCAATCAATCAATCAACGGCTGTTGCCTGCAACAGCATCAGAACTTCTTGCAGTGCCTGGTGACCACAAGCTACGGTTATCTTCCCTCCACAGTGCCTCTACACATAATGTAGCATCATTCTGAAATGTCTTGGGGGAGGCAAGGAGCAGAGGATGGCATCTGCTGGAAAGGGATCTAGTAAAGGGGCATTCTTTTTTATTTTTTACCCCTAAACCCCTTGGAACATAAGATGCTGCCTTATATTGAGTTGGATTATTGGTCCATTTGACTCAGTGTTTTGTTTTGTTTTTTCAAGTAAATTCCATATTCTTTTCCAACAAACCATATTAATGCCATACATTCCCTTTGACTCTGCCGAGTCGCGACTCCCCTCCCTCCCTGCAATTGGTATATTTAACCCCTTTCTATCGCGCACATCATTCTCACAATAGTACTATTATACATTGAAGGTATTATGTCAATCCTGCTAGTGTCTTGACCTCTTTACAATTCTCCTTTAAATATTCAATAAATTTACTCTAATTATTTTGGTATCTTTGATCTTCCTGGTCCTGGATCCTCCCTGACAATTTGGTAAGTTCTGCGTATTCTGTCAACTTCACCTGCCACTCCTGGATGGTTGGTATGTCTTGTGTTTTCCATCTTTGGGCGACTCAGTGTTGTCTATGTTGTCTACACTCACAGGTAGTGGTTTCTCCAGGGTTTCAGGCAGGGCTCACTCCCTGCCCTATGTGGAGATACCAGAAACTGAACCTGGGACCTTCTGCCATTGAGTCACAGGCCTTCCTCATGCTACATCATGGTACAGCACCAATCCAGGGCACTCTGGAGGGAAGGATATGATGCGCAGAAGGAAATGGTGTCCAGAAGATTCTGGAGACTGATAAAAGGCTGCATTCACACAGCAGTTTATTTCATTTCCCTAACTGTTAAGTTCCATATTATATGTGAGCTTTCGCACAACGTAAAAGCCACTTCTGGATCTTGCATAGTGCGAGCTGGGCGCTCATTCCTGTGTTTTTTGCCTTCAGAAAAGATCTGTTGGCAAATAATATAGAAATGAGTGCTAAACATTTGCTATATTCCACTATAGTTCCAGAGGTGGCTTTCACATTGTATGAAAGTTCAGATATAATGTGAAATTAACAGGGAAATGTCATGAAGATGGAATAAACTGCCATGTGAATGCAGCCCAAGTTGGACTTCTAAAAAAAAAAACCCTCTCTCCCTCTTCCTGTGCCTCTGCCTCTGTTGTTACCTAGCCTAAATTCTGGAGTCAAAGTTTCTCTGAAGAGAAGAGAAATTCTGAAGAGAATTTTTTCCCTCAGTTTTACAGGGATATACAGTATCAGAATAAACCATCCTGGCACATTTACAAGCCTTTTTTCTAGATCTCTGCAGAAAAAAAGATGTAAACCAATCTTTCAAATCAAGGTAAACCTGCTGATATCAGTTAAAAATCAGTTTCCCACTCTATGGAATGTCCTAGCATGGGAAGAAATGGTTAAAAATAAAACCTTTTGCCTACAGTTCCTTTTATCTATTACAATGAACCAGCTTTGATCACCTAGCCTCTTTCTTTATTAGGGTGTCTAAATATTATGAGGAAATCTGTGACGATTGGTTGCAAATACAAGGCATGTGATATATACTCACTAAATTCTTTCCGCTGTGCTGTTAAATGCCTCCAGCTGTCCCTACATTGAAGTTAAATATACTATGCTGTAAGATTGAGGCATAAGTAGAAACTGTTAAAATAAACCCAGCCATTTTCTTCCCACTGAATTTATTATGGTTGGGGAGGTAAAAAACTTCATAGGGATTGTTGGATGAAAACTACAGCAAGATCAGATGAAAGGGACATAGGTAGAAATGAATTGAAGAAGTGTTTTGCAGATATGTCAGAAGAGACAGCCAAAAATTTACTTAACCCCCTCCTACTGAATGGGTTAGCTAGGGAGACAATGAAACAGACATCATCTGTTAGAGGCGCAATTTGAAAAAAGGAGAACGCCGTGGTTTGGCATAATAAACTGAAAGGCAATTCTGTATATAAAGACTAGGATGAAGAAAAGGAGAATAAGGTCCAAGGGTAGACATCTGGGTGCCCTTATTCTGAATCTTGTGTTGCTTGATCCTGGTGGCCCATCTCTTCTGCCCCCATCGCTCATTACAACCTTGATAAAGCCTTCATTGTGCATTTATTGGAATCCTAAGTTGCTTTACTGTCCAAACATGTTATGTTAAGTTATGATAAATGTCACTGTATATTGACAGTGGGCAATTTTAAATGTTTTACAAGCTATGTGGGAAACGGTATCTACCCAAGTAGAAAGGTGGCTTTTCCTCTTCTATTCAGAAAGGGGGCAATCCACCCACTCCCCCCAAAAAAAAAAATCTGGCAAAGCATAAGAGCAATGCAATTGCACATCCATTAGCTTTGCACTGAGGAAAGCAAGCCAGTGTAAGCAAGTAGCTTTGGCAGCCAATATGGCGTCCTCCAGATGTAATTGGAGGGGTAGAAACTCTCAGATTTTGCATGCAGCCACTTTCAAGGCCTTCCTGCTACTCAGGTCTCTTTGTACACCACGAAACGGCCTAGTAGCTTTTCTCCACACTGTTCTTGGCTAAGAAGCTTGAAAAGCAATTTTTCTCCTCCCCTACGATATTTCTAGCTGCTGTGGGGTCTGTCCCGTTTGCAACTTGAATGATCCTTTAGAGCAACAAATAAGAATCAAGGAAAAAGTGGTTCCTTCTTCCTAATTAATTGCACAGAGAGCATCCAGGTGTATATCAGGCTTCCCGGCGCAAAAGTCTGTCCTCTAATCTACCTAAGGGACGCGGGTGGCACTGTGGGTTAAACCACAGAGCCTAGGGTTTGCTGATCAGAAGGTCGGTGGTTCAAATCCCTGTGACATGGTGAGCTCCCATTGCTCGGTCCCTGCTCCGGCCAACCTAGCAGTTCGAAAGCACATCAAAGTGCAAGTAGATAAATAGGTACCGCTCCGGCGGGAAGGTAAACTGCGTGCACTGCTCTGGTTCGCCAGAAGCGGCTTAGTCATGCTGGCCACATGACCCGGAAGCTGTTCACTGGCTCCCTCGGCCAATAAAGCAACCCCAGAGTCGTCCACAACTGGACCTAACAGTCAGGGGTCCCTTTACCTTTACCTTTAATCCACCTAACAGGGATGCTGTGAAGTTGCAAATGGGGAGGCCTTGTACACAGGCCTGACCTCCTGAGAGGAAAAACAAGATACATATATAATGTAGCATTCAAAGGCTGTGTAGAGATCAATAAACATGCACGAAGGCAGGACAACAGCCTCTCCTCACTTAAGCTCAGAAGCGGTTGGGCGTATGGTGGGCAACAGCACTTACCAGTGTTGCTACAGCTTACCAAGAGGAGGAGGGAGTGGGCTTGCAGTGAAGTTGGCACAGTGGAGAGCACGAGATTGGTTCTGCCAGTGCATTTGCACTGCACCAGCATAACCACAGCCTCAGCTATGGTTCTCACCCTCCTAGTAAGCTGCAGCAATGCTGGTGGCAGGAGGTCAGTTAAGGGTTCTCAGCACAGTGACTGCTATCGCTTTAGCCACAACCTTACACAGCCCTAACATTTTATAGCAGCCCTCCCCACACAAAAAAAAACCACCCACAGTTTGTCAACGTTAATAAACAAATTTATGAAATTCAGGAAGAGAATGCCTCAACAGGACTCTTATGCCGTGTCATCCTGGCACATTGTCCCTCTGTGTTGGCTGGCTGGCTGGCAGCTCCAACTGACAGGTTAAGGAACATCATTATCAGATACTTTTAGTTGTTTGATTGATTTTTAACTGAATATTGTATATCCATTTTGGATTTGATTGTTACCTGCCCTCCAGCCTTTGCGAAGGGGCCTGTCTACAGATTCAAAGAAACCAATCCTCCCAGCTTTGTTAACTATTGAGTGGAAAGTAATCTTAAAGCAATACTTTCAAAGACAAATGCCACACATTGACCAGTTAAACGTTTTCTTTTATGACTTCAAAAAGCACTGAGCTATCAGAAGGCCCCACCAAGACATTAGGCAGCCAAAGGAGATGAAGTACTTCTACCCAAAGGCAATTGTTTTCCCTCCCCACCCCACACACATCGCCCCACTTCATTGGTCACTGTCACTTTCATTTCATGGTAAATTGGCTATATTTTTAATTATGCATGATCATAGTTGTCATTCAAAGATGCAGAGCTAAGACAAAACTCGGAATCTAGTAGAAAATAAAAATACAGGGAGCGTGTTGGGATCAACAGAGTTGGGCTGTGTGGCAAAGGCACTTTTGCATTCTTTGTATGACTACTCTGGAAAGAAGAAGCTACTGGCTCCATTAACTATATTTATTTGCACCCCCTATTTTAAAGAGTTCTGAACAGGAGTAATTTGCAGTCTCCTTTATGGTATTAGCTGGTGTGTGTCCAGGTAAGTCCAGTCAAAGGCAACTATGGGGTGCGGCGCTCATCTTCTTTTCAGGCTGAGGGAGCTGGAGTTTGTCCACAGCTAGCTTTCCAGGTCATGAGGCCAGCATGACTAAAGCGCTTCTGGCACAATGGAACACCGTGAATGGAAACCAGAGCACATTGAAACGGCATTTACCTTCCTGTCACAGTGTGCATCTATTTGGGATGTGCCAAACATTTTCATAAAATATTTTTGAGGCAGTTTTCATTTTCTTTCTTTCTTTCTTTCTTTCTTTCTTTCTTTCTTTCTTTCTTTCTTTCTTTCTCTCTCTTGAACTATTGCAGCATTTCAGTCCTCACTTGAAAAGTATTCAGCAAAATGAATACCCTTTCTAATTTCACCTTCCATGAATTCTCCATTCAACCGTGGATTCAGTTTTGATATTGTTTAATATTATTAAAGCCCATTGCTTATTTCATCCGTCAGTATGAACCAAGAATTTCATTCAGCATTTTCTGAGGGGAAAGTGTTGGGAAATTTCAAAGGTATTATGTTGCTCCCTCTATAGTTTGCACTGCAGCCAGTCATAGTTCTCAATACCACACAGAAACTGCCTTTAATTCTTATCTGGTTACATCCGCAGGTGCCTTGGTTACGGCTCCTTGCTGTTTCAGAGAGCTCTGAGAAGCATTTTGTTGCTTCAGGATCTCCTGCCATGAACAATATGGTTAGCTATTGCTACCCTCGAATATTTGGTGCAATAGAGTAGTTTCCATGTTACTGTTTCCTCAGCCTGATCTTCTGTTGCTCTCCTCCCAAAAAACTATGCCTTTAAACATTTCTGTGGTGATCAAGTGTTCTAGCAGTTTGAACACCAGGAAGGAAAATCAGGTCATCAAAGTGTACCTGTCAAACAAAGGAACAAGTCAGCTAAGAGAGGGATAAATTTGTTTGTGTGAAAGCAATAAGTAAGCCTTATTGAGAGTTTCAGCAGTGACAAAAAATGGCGGTGATGAGTAACAATGAAAGGATCTGTCAATTTGGGGTCTCTCAATTTCTCACTTTTCCAATCTTAAATTCTGCTCTTGGCATTATTTATTTTTTTAAAAAAAGACTCATAAAAATTCATCAACATCTTTGTACAAATTTCCCCTAATAAACACAGAGCTACAAGCAGTTTTGCCAGCATAATGCACTTTGCATGTTATTTTCAACAACATATTCATTTTTAGGCACGTTTTCCTCTAATATTTACATTTTTGTAAACATTGCTTGGTGGGAGACTTGCAACGCAAAATTCAGAGAAGTATGAGTTTCAAAGGCTAGCTGTGTTCCAGTTCACGTATCGTTTCAAAAACTGCAAATTTGGTAGTTTCACCTTTAAATGTGAACTGAGTTTAATTCCACCCCCGCAATACTAGTGATGAGATCCATTCAGATGTTTCCAGTGAGAATATATAGACGTTATGAGTCTCGTTAGGTGATATCTGTAACATACGTAATTGAACCTTGGCATCTTTTAAAAATAGATGTTCCCTTCTGTCACACTTACTCACACATTTAGAAGGTACAGGAATAGCATACAAAAGCAACACAAAGCTGTGAAAAACGTCCTCGGTAGCGTACAAGCAATACTTTTCGTTCTTCCAGAGGCTGCTACTACTACTTTTGCCCATATCATTCAGTTGCAATGGGAATTTAATGGGCTACCCAATGGGTGTTGGCTTTCAGGGATATTAGGTGTCAGCTTAAGGCTGTCCAAGGACCAGTAAAAGGATGAACTGTGCTAGCTTCCAGTTTCCCCTCTCTCTTTTTCCCCCTCTCCCCCCGCCCTCCAGTTTTGATCAAAAATAGATTTTAAAAGCCATCTCTGTTACTCGCTGGAGAGACGGTTCAGGTTTCTGTCCTCCCGCACGTCAACCACTTCAGCACAATTTAGGAGACTTGGGTTTGGATTGATTCAAAAGCGGGGGTGGGGGAAGGAAAGGAGAATTGTGTGTACCTTGGAAAGCATTACTTCACCCGGGAGCTTTTCAAACCAAATCAATGAAGAATAGCCCTGATCAGGGCCAAACTACATAGGATGTTAAATGTATCTTTGCAAATGACAGGTTTTTAATATGTGGCTTGCATTATTGGGGGGATGATAAATGGCAACACAGCAGATGTGCAGGGGAGATTTAACCTATTCCTCCCTGCTGCAGCCCTCCGTAACATCCCTCCTCTGAAGCTGCTATATTCATGAAGCACGGATGAAATCCCATGCATAGGCGCCTATGTGGGGGTAGTTTCCTCCCAATGAAAATATTAGCTTCAGAGGAAGATTTTCCTCAGCAGGGGAGAAAAGGGTTGAATCTTCCCTTCCATATCTGCTCTGATCCTGTTAGTTATCCACCCCACAGGTGATTGTTTCTTTATTTAGTTCAACCTGCTTAACAATAAAAACATACGTTCTCATTAAAAAAAGTATCTCTCTCTCTAATAACTCTCTCTCTCTCTCTCCAGTGTGGTGCAGTGGTTAAGAGCGGTAGACTTGTAATCTGGTGAACCGGGTTCGCGTCTCCGCTTCTCCACATGCAGCTGCTGGGTGACCTTGGGCTAGTCACACTTCTTTGAAGTCTCTCAGCCCCACTCACCTCACAGAGTGTTTGTTGTGGGGGAGGAAGAGAATAGGAGATTGTAAGCCGCTTTGAGACTCCTTCAGGTAGTGATAAAGCAGGATATCAAATCCAAACTCTTCTTCTTCTTCTTCTTCTCTCTCTCTCTCTCTCTCTCTCTCTCTCTCTCTGTGTGTGTGTGTGTGTGTGTGTGTTTGTGTAGATACCTGTAGATAGATAGATAGATAGATAGACAGACAAATAGATAGATACAGTGCTTTCTTTCTAAAAAAAATGTTTGATCACTGTGCTAGATTCCAACTCCTACTTCACACATTAAACACTTGCTTCCATCTGAGACTCAGGAATCACCGTGACAGGAAATGAGGCCACTATTGGGGGCAGCAACGGAAATGACAATTAAACTTTAAAAAATTTAACTCCTGTTAGATTCACAAAATGTTTAGGGGTATGTGTGCCCCTGCGTAGCCCCCAGAAAAAAAGCACTGGATAGATAGATGATAGATAGATAGATGATAGATAGATAGATGATAGATAGATGATAGATAGATAGATAGATAGATAGATAGATAGATGATAGATGATAGATGATAGATGATAGATGATAGATAGATGATAGATAGATAGATAGATGATAGATGATAGATAGATAGATAGATGATAGATAGATATAGATAGATAGATAGATAGATAGATGATAGATAGATAGATAGATAGATAGATAGATGATAGATAGATAGATAGATAGATAGATAGATAGATAGATAGATAGATGATAGATAATTTCAAATCCAGTATGGATACAGGCTGAGAGAGAGAAAATCTCCCCTTATTGAAAAAGAAAGGTCTTCAGTAGGTGCAGTATAATTTGCAAAAACACATATAAGCAGTTGAGGTTGGTGAGACAGTGCAGGCAGCGTGGTCAGCCAACAGCAACATAATCATAAGCCAGTTTACTTGGTACTAATATGTTTTACTGTCTCTAATGGGCCTTACTCCCTAGTGTAAATGTGCATAGGATTGCTGCCGAAGCCTCGCTGAAATGTTTATCCCTTTGTGGATGAATGTCAGGCATTGGGAGGTTGGTGTGGGGAGAGAACACAGAGAGATCTGCTCCTTTTCTCGGGGGCCCAGTGCATCTACACTGTTTGTGCAGGATCACTGAGCTATAGCAGGCATCCAATATAAAATGCAAAAAGTGCTATTCAGATGCATCTCCCGTCAAGTAAGATTAACTTGTCACTACACAGCAGCACTTGAAAGATTCCCAAGATGCAAGCAAAGTTGCAGGAATGCAGAACTCCCTCCCCCTGCTTTAAGCCTTAGCTGCCTGGCGAATATTTCAGACAGAGTTCCGTTAAGTAGAGATCAGCACTGCCAACAAATATTGATGATTGATATAGACTTGTCTCACATCCTACCTTAGTTTTAAACATTATTAATATGCCCTTGGCAGATACAGAACAAGAGCTAGTATTTTGCTGTGGGCACTCTCTGGAAAATTACTTAAATTAGTTATTGCAAGCCTTGAGACTGGAATTTTGTGCTGCTTTGCTGCTGCCCATATGAGAGAGTAAAAGACCGGGAGAGAAAATAGGTTGTTGGGGAGAAATTGAGCATATGGAACCAGCTGTCCACCATGCTTCTCTGCTCAACAACAGCACCCCAGAGCAAATGGCTTCCTCTTTTTTTTAGGTCACCTTCCAAAAAATGCCAGGTTCTTATTTTGCTTCTCACAATGCTGGGTGTTGTTCTGTAGCCAGATCCTACACACATTACTTAGATTATGCCCCATTGCTTTCCAGAGGTGTTACTTCCAAACAGTGCATTTAGGATCAGAGTGTTTGATGGGGCGATGAAATGTGATTGTATCATCACATTCTTAGATGCAATTCAAAGCCTTCTGTTAAATCCCATATGGTCTCAGAATCCAGGGCTGGTTCTTATGGGACTTTTCCAATTGCACAGTTTCATTCTTTTGGGTTCATCACATAATGCTTTTGTTTTGGTCGGAGCCCTTGGAGTTGCATTATATTCAACCAATGAGTATTTCTCAGATATCTGAATCAGGTGTGGCTGTGCAAGCCCAGAACCAAAGTCTGAATACAGCGGTGGGCTGGATGGGGGGGGGGCACTAACAAACTGAAGCTGTACCCTGTAAAGCAGAGGCTATGCGGATGGATGGTTCTACTCTACAGGATACAGGTCAGTTACCTGTTCCTGACAAGGTTGCAATCCTTCTGAAGGAGCAGGTACATAGACAGGGAATACTTATTGATCCATCACTGTCACTGGAGGGCCAAGTGGTCTCTGTGGCTAGCAGTGCTTTTTACTATGGCTGTGTATGACCCACACCAACCGCCAGATCTGATTCAGGCCCATGCAGGCTTGGAAGAAGAAATCAAATGGCATGCGCACATACATACACTCAGGTGGATATCTTTAGAAGTCTTGCTGCACCATTCAGGCAGCAATTCTTGTCTTTACTCTCTGCCCCCTCCCATGGTGTTGTCTGAAACAGATTGCTTCATCCTTTATGCATGGCAGGGCTGGTCTTAGATAGATGGCATTGGTAAAGGTAAAGGACCGCTGGACAATTAAGTCCAGTCAAAGGCGACTATGGGGTTGTGGCACTCATCTCACTTTGAGGCCGAGGGAGCTGGCGTTTGTCCGCAGACAGCTTTCCGGGTCATGTGGCCCGCATGACTAAACCGCTTCTGGCACAATGGAATACCATGATGGAAATCAGAGCACACGGAAACACCATTTACCTTCCTGCTGGAGTGGTACCTATTTATCTACTTGCACTGGCATGCTTTCGAACTGCTAGGTTGGCAGAAGCTGAGACAGAGCAAAGGGAGCTCACCCCATCACGGGGATTCAAACTGCCGACCTTCTGACTGGCAAGTCCAAGAGGCTCAGTGGTTTGGACCACAGCGCCACCTGCGTTCCATAGACTGCATATGCACCACTATGAGAACAGAATGCTGGACTAGATGAGCCTTTGGTATTATCCAGCAGGCTGCTTTTTATATTCTGTGCTATAACTCCTGCTGAAATCTTTTTTTTTTTGTACCATCAGGTTTATGCAGGCAATTAGGAATGTATCTTTCTGCAACAGCTGATTTCTTCTTGCAACCTTTTTATGTGGTTTTTATTGTATGGTTTTATGTACAGTTGTAGCATACCGTTTTGATATTTTTTGACATGAACTAACAGTATAGAAATCTTTTTTTATAAATAAAATAAAATGAATGAATGAAGCAGCTTCCTTGGTTCCCCTTAATGCAGGAATGTGGAAGGGGCCACAGGTTGAGAGGGAGCAGCTGCTTTGCATGCAGAAGTTCTTTGGCTCAATCTCTGGAGCTTCCAGGTACGAGGCTCAGTTGACAAGTGGTAAGACAGATCCTGAAGAATTGATGCTTTTGAATTATGTTGCTGGAGGAGACTCTTGAGAGTCCCATGGACTGCAAGAAGATCAAACCTATCCATTCTTAAGGAAATCAGCCCTGAGTGCTCACTGGAAGGACAGATCGTGAAGCTGAGGCTCCAATACTTTGGCCACCTCATGAGAAGAGAAGACTCCCTGGAAAAGACCCTGATGTTGGGAAAGATGGAGGGCACAAGGAGAAGGGGACGACAGAGGACAAGATGGCTGGATAGTGTTCTTGAGGCTACCAGCATGAGTTTGACTAAACTGCAGGAGGCAGTGGAAGACAGAAGTGCCTGGCGCGCTCTGGTCCATGGGGTCACGAAGAGTCGGACACAACTAAATGACTAAACGACGACGACAAAGCCAGATCCTTGTCTGAAGCTGCCACCAGTCAGAACAGATGATTCTGTGCTAGATGACTCAATGGTCTGACAGCTTCGTATGTTTGTATGACTTCACCGAGTAAGTGGAATCAAGCGATTAGGCTTTGCTATACTTCGAATAATGTCCTGATCTCACTGAAGTGAGTCGTGTGGGGTCTCAACAACTCTGTCCAAATCACATGATTAGGACCAGAATGTAAATAACTCATACAGAATTTTCATTCTATACTTAATTCCACATCCATTTGTTTTAAGACCCTCTATTCCCGCAAAAACGATGGCCTGATGAAAAGATCCCTTGCCCTTATTTTAAAGCATGCATCAGGAAATAAGGCTTATTAAAAAAACATAAATACTTTTCTTTCTTTTTAAAAAAGGGCTCTAGCTTTGGAATTAACACTACAAAAGAGAAGTGAAATCTAGCTGTGAGGAGGTAATGACTGAGAGCTAATGCCCTTAAATCAGAGAACTAGTTATACAGGCAAAGACCGAAATCAACAAATGTGTGCCACAGCCTAGCAACAGCCTACCTAGATATAAAAATAATATTTTTTTTCCAAAAAAAAGTCAAAAGGAAAAAAGAGCAATTTTTCATATTTTAATAGCTTTCATTCTGTGTCTTAATAAATGCATGTTTGTAGATTTGTATAAGCATGATGTAGGAAGTCTGCGAATAAATGTAATTTGCAACAGGGGGATAGCTAACCACTAGCAAACACTTTTGAATAATGAATCCCTACTGTATCAGATGGACGCTATTCATAATAATTCCTTGCTTTTCTCATTTTGTCGTGTACAGTAGCGATTAATCAATTTGCAATGTTATGTCACCCACAACAAATTGCTAGCACCAAGACAAATTTATTGCTTTATGATAAAAGAACTTGTTTGGGTAGAAATAAATTAAATTTTGGGGTTGTTATTCGACTAGGATGTTTACATATATGACCCATACCACGTAGGCCAGCTGAGGTGAGGATATCCAATTATTACTCCTGTGTTTTGAGAATAGTTCAAAGACGTGCAAAAAGCAAATGATATGTTTATACAACTAACTAGTCCTTGAAGAGAGCAGGGCCTCCTGGGGAACAGGAGAACATGAACAAAAGACTGTAAAAATTTAGATCACATGATTTGGGGGCAAATCCTCATGTCCTGCAGTTCACTGGTTCTCTCATATGCTTTTGAGGTATTACTTTGTATTATACCATCTATGGAGAATGATTGGCTTACAGAAGCAAATGCTGGCTGTGTGGATTGGCTACTGGATTTGACTTGCATTTATATCTGTAGGTTTGGGAAGCAGCAAGATCTGTTTCAGAGTTGTTCTGTCTCTTTCAATTCTACTTGTTATTTGGGACTGATCTGTTAAAAAAATGAAGCTCTGCTTGCTTCCATTCACTATAATGGGGGATCTAAAAATGGCTAGAGCCTTTTCACATTTCTTTTTTTTTTTAATAATATTTTTTATTGCGTTTCTTTCCAAATTTTGTACATTGCAAGCAAATGAGGAGTTTACAAGAAACCATTTTTTTTTTTTTTTTTTTTTTTATAACAAACCAATAAAAATCAAAACAAAAATAAATCCCACCTTGGACTTCCCCACCCCTTCCGATTCTGCGTTCTTTATATTAACCTTGTCAGCAATTTATTACCTTATGTCCTACCTTATTGTAACTTTTACATGTTATGTATCTAAATTCAATATATTATATCACAATTTTTATACCTTTAAAATAAACGTAACATGTTCAATTCATATTATCTCCTTTTCTCTTTTATCACTTGATTTACTATTTACTTAATCATGATTGCTAAAGCGTATCCTTTCCAAATCATGCACAATCTTAAGATTCATACAGTTTATAATACTTTTGCAAGTAGTCTTTAAACTTTTTCCAGTCCGCCTCAATTGTTTCTACATCCAAATCTCGGATTCTGCCGGTCAGTTCAGCTATCTCCATGTAGTCCATCAACTGCGTCTGCCATTCCTCCAGCGTGGGTAAATCTTGTGTCTTCCAGTTCTTTGCAATGAGTATTCTTGCTGCTGTACTAGCATACATAAACAAAGCTCTGTCCTTCTTTAACACTTTCTGGTCCACCATGCCCAACAGGAAGGCCTCTGGTTTCTTGGGAAAGGTATACCTAAATACCTTTTTCAACTCATTATAAATCATTTCCCAGAAAGCCTTAACCTTTGGGCATGTCCACCAGAGGTGAAAGAAAGTCCCCTCTGCTTCCTTACACTTCCAACATTTATTGTCAGACAGGTGATGTATCTTAGCTAACTTGACTGGGGTCATGTACCACCGGTATATCATTTTCATAATGTTTTCCTTCAAGGCAGTACTTGCCGTGAATTTCATTCCGGTGTTCCATAACCTTTCCCAGTCTTCAAACATAATGTTGTGTCCAACATCCTGTGCCCATTTAATCATAGCAGATTTAACTGTCTCATCCTGTAAATTCCACATAAGCAGCAAGTTATACATTCTAGATAACAGCTTTGTCTTTGGTTCTAACAATTCTGTCTCTAGTTTCGACTTTTCCACCTGGAAACCAACTTTTTTATCCATTTTGAAAACCTCTTGAATTTGAGCATAATGTAGCCAATCTCGCACCTTATTTTTTAGTTTATCCTGGCTCTGCAACTTCCAATTGTCTCCAATTTTTTCAGTTAGTTCCCAATATTTCGGCCAGTAGGCCTCCATATTGGGTCTTTTTCGGGCCTTGGCCTCCACTGGTGATAACCACCTCGGAGTTTTACTCTCTAGTAAGTCTTTATATTTCATCCAGACTGCAAAAATTGCTTTTCTGACAATGTGGCTTTTAAACAATTTATGTGCTTTAACCTTGTCGTACCATAAGTATGCGTGCCAACCAAAAGCATTATTAAAACCTTCCAGATCTAGGACATCAGTGTTTTCCAACAAGAACCAATCTTTCAACCAGCAGAAGGCTGCAGCTTCATAGTACAACCTCAGGTCCGGCAGGGCAAACCCCCCTCTTTCTTTTGAATCTGTTAATATTTTGAACTTTATTCGGGGCTTTTTGCCCTGCCAGATAAATCTAGATATATCCTTCTGCCATTTTCCAAAGCAATCCACTCTGTCCACGATCTGTAAGGTTTGAAACAAAAATAACATTTTCGGCAACACATTCATTTTTATAGCTGCGATTCTTCCCAACAAGGAAAGTTTCAATCTTGACCAAATTTCTAAATCCTTTTTAACTTCCAACCAACATTTCTCATAATTATCCTTAAATAAATTCAAATTTTTGGAGGACAAATAGATCCCAAGGTATTTCACTTTTTTAACCACATTCAGCTCTGTTTCTCTCTGAAACCCCTCTATTTCTGTAATTGTTAAATTTTTGGTCAGAACCTTAGTTTTTTGTTTATTCAACCTAAATCCCGCCACCCGACCAAATTCAGATATAAGTTCAAGAACTTTTTTTGTACTGGATTCTGGCTCCTGCAGTGTCAAAACTAGGTCATCTGCAAAAGCTTTCAGTTTATATTGTTTCACTCCGACCTCTATCCCTTGTACCAACCGGTCCTCTCTGATCATATTCAGTAGCACCTCCAGGACTGAAATAAATAACAGAGGGGATAGAGGGCACCCTTGTCGTGTCCCTTTTTCAATTTTAAATTCCTCCGTCACCACATTGTTCACTATTAATTTAGCTTTTTGTTCTGAATAGATTGCATGTAATCCATTCTCAAACCCCCGTCCTACTCCCATCCCTTCCAAGTTCTTCTTCATAAACATCCAAGATATATTGTCAAAAGCTTTCTCCGCATCAATAAAAATTAACACCGCCCTTGTGTTCCTGTTAGTCTGCAAAAGTTCTAAAATGTCAATGATGTTTCTAGTGTTCTCATATAAATGTCTACCAGGGAGAAAGCCTGCTTGGTCTTTATGAATTACTTCATTTAAAACTTTTTTAAGTCTATTTGCCAAAATGTCTGCAAATATTTTGTAATCCACATTTAGGAGTGAGATAGGACGGTAGTTTTTAAGTTGAGTCTTTTCAGATTCTGACTTAGGTATCAATGTGATGAAGGCTTCTTTCCACGTTTCTGGTGCCCTCTTCCCATCCATGATCTGGTTGCATACCTCCAACAAAGGTTGTATCAAATAATCCTTCAGAACCTTATAATATTTGGAGGTAAGCCCATCCGGGCCTGGAGATTTGCCTAGTTGCATGTTCTGAATGGCACCTTCAATTTCCTGTGAGGTTATTGTAGAGTTCAAGATTGATCTTTTATCTTGAGTTATTTTTGATAGTCCATTTATCTTTAAAAATTGATCTATCTCTGATTCTTTCTGGGGCCCCTGTGCATACAGTTCTTTGAAGTATCTGTGGAAACACTTCCTAATTTCTTCTGGTTTCTGTACTATCCTTCCATCAATCTCTAGATTTGTTATCGTATTTAGCTTTTGTCTTTTTTTCAGCTGCCAAGCTAGCAGCTTTCCACATTTATTTGCTGATTCAAAGGATCTTTGCTTCATCTGTTTTATTTTCCATTCAATCTCCTGATTGATCAATTTTGAGTATTCTGCTTGGTGGAATTTAATTTCTCTCAGCACCTCCTTGGACTTTGGTTTGGTTCTCAGTTTTTTCTCTCCTTGGTGTATTTTCTCCAGTATTTTGTCCTTCTTTCCTTTCCAGAGTTTTTTCTTAATTATATTCTGTTGTATCAGAAACCCTCTCATAACAGCTTTGCTTGCATCCCAAATCGTTCTTTTTTCAACTGTAGTATTCAGATTTATCTCAAAATAATCCTTTAATGTTTTTTGGGCCTTTTTCACAATCTCTTGATCTCTTAGTAGTGTGTCATTCATTCTCCATCTGAAGGAACCGGGTTGAGTTAATCTAAGTTCTATTTTCAAGGCGTTGTGGTCGGAGCATGTTTTTGGGCAGATTTCCACCTTTTTAGTCTTAGGTGCCAGCCCCCTGGAAGTCCAGATTTGGTCGATCCTTGACCAGGACAGGTGGGCCTCAGAGAAAAAAGTTCCTTCTTTACCTAGGGGGTTCTTTGTCCTCCATATGTCGATCAAATCCAGATTGTCAGTCAATTCGAAAAAAGTTTTAGGCAGTCTGCCGTCTGATGTTAAGTTCTGGTTGTAAGACTTATCCATATGTGTAGACACCACTCCATTCATATCTCCCATCATTATGATGTTAGCATAATCCAGATAGTCCAGCAGCGTCTCATGCAGCTTCTTGAAAAATTCTAATTTCCCGTCATTTGGGGCATAAATTCCTAATATCAATATTTTTTCTCCTTGGGTTTGAATTTCAATTGCCAAAATTCTTCCTTGTTCATCCTTAAATAAAAATTTAGGTGTCAGGCTCTCCTTGGCATAAATCACCACTCCTCTTTTCTTTACTTTGTCAGACGAAATAAATTCTTGGCCTAGTCTTTTATTAACCAAAACCTTCCTGTGGAGCCTGGTCACATGGGTTTCTTGTAAGCAAATAATGTCCAATTGTTCTTTCTTCAATATGTGAAATAACCTCCTTCTTTTCTCCGGGGAATTTCCGCCATTTATATTCCAACTGAGTAGCCGCAGAGACATCCTGAACTATTCTGCCACACCTAGAGCGGTGTGTCTTCTTTCTCCTCTGGTTCCGAAGGTGCAGGTGTTGCTCCACCTGGGTTGAGTATAGGCCAATTAGCTGCTGCTTCTTTTTGGAGATCTTCTCCGTGGTCGTGCAGGAACTTTTGTAGGTCCTCTGGTGATCTTATTTTAACCTTCTTCTGTTTGTAAGTAAATGATAGCCCTTGTGGGAACTCCCACCTATAAGGAATTGTGTTGAGTCTCAGCAACTTAGCCAATTCTGAATAGGTGGCTCTCAAGTCCAATAACTGTTTAGGAATATCTCGGTAAATTTCCACCCTTTTCTCTTGTATCACAATTGAGTTTTTGAAATGTAGGCCTAGTATTTTGTCTCTCTCTTCCCTTGATCTCAAAGCTATTAAGCAGTCTCTGGACCTGTCTTTTCTTACTAATCTTCCCAACCGAAAAGCCGATACAATTTTGAAATCACTTTCTTCTTTTAAGTCCCAGAACTTTGTAAACTCTGTTGTCAAAAGTCCAATCAGATCTTCTTGTTCAATTTCTGGGACTGCCCTTAGCCTGAGGTTGGTCTCGCGATTTTTCAATTCCACCAACGAGAGATAGGTTTGTTGGTCCCCTATCTGTTTATGGAGAGGCTTGACTTCCGCTTTAACTTCCTCGACTTCTTTTTTAGCTGATGTTGCAATTTGAGCGGCTTCCCCTGCCAGTTTACGATTCTCTTCTGTTGCTCCTTGCAATTTTTCAATTGCTAGGTTATGTTGGGAAACCTGATCTGTCAATTTCTGGATCGAGGATGTTGCTTGATCAATTTTTATTGATTGGTTATCAATTTTTTGATTTATTGCTGACAATTGTTCCAAAACTTGTTTCAGTATTCCCTCAGCTCCTCCTGCTGCCATATCTTCCTCTTCAGATCTTTCAGGCTTTTCGGTTTCTACTTTTTGTGTCGCAAGCACAGCTGGAACTGATAATCTACGTCCCTGAGTTAAAGTTGTTTGCAAAAGCTGTGCTTGCTTTTTTGCTTTCTCTTTCTCCTTAGCTTCTTTAGCTTTGGCTGCTCTTGTCTTTCCTGTGCCACTCATCAGTCAATGTTCAAGGTCAAATGTTGTAGTCCCATGGGAAAGGCAAGCCCAAAATTAAAAACAGTCTATTGAGAGAAGATAAACAGAAAAACTTTTCCCAGGCCTCTATATTCCCAATGTCCTCTAGGGGGAGTGCCACCAAAGTTTTAGTAAGAAGAAGATAACTTTTCCGCCATTAAAGTCCCTTTGTTCCAACTTTAAAAACAATTTTAAAGGCAAATTAGTTCCAGCACACTAAGAAAAAAGTCCTGCAGGGCACTTTTAAACATGTAACAAAGTTCCAGCAAGGTGCCTGCAATTGTATCCACTTCAGCTAAGTAAGCTCAAAATTACACTCTCCAGTTACAAAAGTATCTGGAAGTTTGCAACAGTTCCGCAGTTTAAACAACTTTACCCGGCCACCCGGGAATTTGGGGTTAGAATCTTCCCTTGCCCCTTGGGGGACCGCTCCAGGTCAAATTTATGCTGTATTTATTCTTTAAAAGGAAAATTCAAGTGTGCACGAAAGTCCCAGTTTAAAGCTTTAAAGCTTCCCTGTTCACAGCGCTTTCCGCTCTTTAGACCGTCTGCTTTGATCTTGAAGGCAGTGCCGGAAGACGGACTTCCTCTTTCTCGTCTCCCGTTTTTAGCCAAATTTTCCAAATTAATTTGTAGGATCTTGGGTCCTTACTCACGGGTTTGATGTTTCAGCCCGATGTTTCTTGGAAGAAAGGTCAGCGCTCATCCGTGACAGCCGCGCGGCTTCGCCTCCGCAGAAAGAGCGATGAACCCACAGCACCGCTCCCCCTCCTTCACTCCGGAGCCCCTTACGGGGTTCCTTTTGTGATTTCGGGGTCGCTCCAGGTGCCCGCCGGGTCCCACGGCCACGGACTCACTCTGCCCGTGGTTTATCTTGATGGGTTGCCGCTGCGCCGTCGCGAACAACCCTTTTCTGCGGTGCCCCTCTTCAGAGCTCGAAGAGGTCCGCCATCACGGTTTCGCGCCGCCTCCGGAAGTCGAGCCTTTTCACATTTCACAGAGCTGGGTGGAATTTGCAGGTACAATAACCTCTCCAGAGTGGATTAAGCCTGCCAATTTATCCTGGGGTTTTTGTCCAGGGCACCTTTACAATTAGGTTTTTAAATTTTTTTAAAAAAAGAACCAACCAACCCAAACAAAAAAAAAAACCCAAACAGCAAAGGAAAGGTCTATAACTTTTTCCATTTTCTTCCAGATTTGGATTCAGTTTCCTCCCCATCTGAGCGGATGAAGCCTGCCTAATTTCAGAGTGACTATTGAAGTGGTTCTCTTACAAGGGCAAACATTACCATTTTGGAATGAATTAAATATGACTTAGGCAAATTCTAAGCAAATTTACTAAGAAATAACCCCAACCATGCTCTGTGAGTCTTACTCTCCACCGAGGGAAGGATAATGACAGCTGAAGAAACTCAGGAAACCCCACCACCACCATTAAGAAGTCAACTTCTAACCAGCAAAAATGATCTCTCTGCTATTCAACCCAGGGTCAAGGGCTGGCTCTAGAACAATGTAGCAAAACCTTAGAAGATCCCTTGGTAGAAATTATTACTGAGAAAATACATTCCACCGCTCACCTTATTTGCTTTTTAAATTCTCTGTGCCTTCTAGGATCTCAGATCTTGCAAAATCAGAGGATGATCACAAAGAGGGTCAGTGATGTGAAGAACAAGTCCTGTGAGGGAAGGTTGAAGAAACTGGTTATGTTTAGCCTGGAGAAGAGAAGACTAAGGAGGTACATGACAGTACATGAATGTCACCTAGAAAGGGGGAAAGACTTTCTCTGCTGCCTCCAAGGGTAGGAATAGATTGAATGGGCTTAATTACAGTAACAGGAGAATGGATGTTAGGATAAATTACTTGAGGGTAAACAGTTTGACAGTGGAACGAATTATCTCGGGGGGGGGGCATTCTCTCTCGTTGGAAGTCCTCAAGCAGAAGTTACACATCTTTGGCAATGCTCTAACTCTAGATTTCCTGCAATGGGCAAGGAGTTGGACTAGATCCATAGTCTTCAGCCTCTGCAGAACTAGGACCCACCTTTAAACTAAAGAATCCAATCCTATTCCCACAAAATTGCTTGCCTTCTTTTAGTTTCTACACCATTTCTCTTAACATCTGGGTGTTTCTTTGCCTGTTTGCTTTCTACAGTTTCCATGATATTTCCTGTTAAATGTGTGTCTAATATGCAACCACAACTTTAACAGACCCACCACATGTGTAACAGTGACACCTTTATAAAACAGGCAATCCAACAGAGTGTGTGTGTGTGTACACATACACACCCACATACACATGCTAATAGAATGGAGTTTTGATAGGATTTGATACTATTTTTTTGCTCTGACTTTTGTCTGTTGTCAATCTCTTCTCTTCAGTGTAATGGTGTGATACTTATGGCACACTTGCCTTTTGTGGAAGATGAAAATAGAGATGAATAAAGGAAAACAAAAAGAGGTTATTGCCTCTTAAGTAGGCCCAGCAAATTTCCCTTCTCAGAAATTAACCATTGCAGATCTTCGTGGAGATTCCCTTCTCTATTTACAGAAACACTTTCCAGATCTTGAGTTACGCTTTTAGAGAGTTGCATATTTCTTTTTTCAACTTAGGAAACATGTATCACTAAAACAAACCCAGCATGCAGTCCTTTTTCAAGCAAGTAAGCAAATGTCTTAAAAATCAACAAAGCATATTTCCCAATTAAACATGAAAGCATTTGAGAGCAGGCAAGCCATTTCTGCTAGTGCAAACACAGATTAATCGTAGAAGGCAATTCAAAATCCCCAGAACCCATCATGATACATAGAGTAGCACCAGCTCACGATGTGTACTGGTTGCTTGAAAGGATTAAAAGAGCTTTCAATGGCCTTAATTCCTCTGTGGGTCCAAGCCCTTGTAAAACAGTTACACCTATCAAGGCACCCAAGTAGAAAGAAAAGCATGCAACATAATTACAAATTCCTTTATTCCTTCTTTCCCAGTGACAGAAGAAAAAGGGGGGAAATGGAAGGAAGACCAGTGGTGCAGTGGCTCGAGTATTGGACTAGGACCTGGCAGACCAGGGTTCAAATGTGCTTATTCAAAAATTTAATGTTTCTTTAGTGTATCTGAATGATAGGCCTCTCCTTCATTCTCCAGCAATTGGTATTCAAAGGCATACTGTCTCTGATCCTGGAGAAAATATACAGGCATTGTGACTGGTACCTGTTTATGCTTCTTCATTAATTTGTCTTATTCCCTTTAAAGCTATCTCAGTTGGCAGTCATCTCCACATATCGTGGTAGTTTAGGCATGAGCTGTGTAAATGTGCTTTCTTTTGTCTGTCCTGAATCCCTCATCATTTGGCTTCAGATTCTATTATGATTTGAACCATTTGAAGGCACACAACCCAGCAAGCTTGCTGAAGCCAAGTAGGTCCAGATCTGGTCACTGTCCATATGGGATAATACTTTGAATCCCATGACCAAAGGCTCATGGGATCTAATTGTGGAACAAGCATGACAGCAGCATGGCTTAGTAGGAGGGATTTCTGCAGTAGTTTTAATAATTGTTGTTGTTGTTTAGTCGTTTAGTCATGTCTGACTCTTTGTGACCCCATGGACCAGAGCACGCCAGGCACTCCTATCTTCCACTGCTTTCGCAGTTTGGTCAAACTCATGCTGGTAGCTTCGAGAACACTGTCCAACCATCTCATCCTCTGTTGCCCCCTTCTCCTTGTGCCCTCAATCTTTCCCAACATCAGAGTCTTTTCCAGGGAGTCTTCTCTTCTCATGAGGTGGCCAAAGTATTGGCACCTCAGCTTCATGTTTTCAACCCATTTTCTAATTTAGGAAGAAGCAATGTCCTTATTCGTTCTAGTTGCCTTGGTGGTTCATCTCTGGAAATGTATGCCGTTAGATCAGGCTTCCTCAATCTCAGCCCTCCAGATGTTTTGAGACTACAATTCCCATCATCCCTGACCTGGTCCTGCTAGCTAGGGATCATGGGAGTTGTAGGCCAAAAACATCTGGAGGGCCGAGGTTGAGGAAGCCTGCATTAGATCATTTTTAGATTGTGTTGACAACTCTTTAGCTCTTTAGTGTGGTGCCAGAGGTTGTCCAATGTCCTTGTTGAGACCCAGGTTGACTAAAACTGCAATCCGGTGCATTACCTTGGAGTAAACTCACTGAACTTAATGGGACTTACTTCTGATGAAATAGACATGGGATTGGGTTGCACACCAAGTCTGTTCTCAGCTGCCTCGGCCTCAGTGGCATTGTTCCAGGCTGATGCCAGCATGACAAGCAGAATTAAACCCAAAGGTTGTGTTACGGGTCAATGGCATCGTAAGTAATGCTCTATTAATCAGGCAGTTCCTTTGACACCTGCTCTCCCACTTTATTACCCGTGACAGCAGCCCATTGCCAATAGCAATCAGCACTCAGAATCTGATAAGGAAGTTCCCATGCCTGCCGAATACCCATCGTCTACGCGTGTGATGAAATCTGAGGGTATTTTGCAATTATTTTGCCTGTCAAATACTCCTTAATCAACATGTTTAAAGCTAAACAAATCAGGGCCTCTGTGACTCTGCACTAAAGAAATAAAGAAATCCCAATATCAATGAATTATGTACAGGTTACAGAATTATGTAGAGGTTACAGAATATTTTAATTCCAGCTTTTTGGAGTAATGGCCCACTGTAGGGTAGCTGGGGTTCCCGGAGCACTGGAGTGAAAACACATAATCAAACTATAATAAAATAATCTCAGTCTCACGCCCTGAGATGATGATGATGGTGATAAAAGCTAGGCTCTTGAAGAACACTGAAGTCAGTTCTTCAAGAACCAGGAGTGCGGCAGATGCCACAAAAGCCCTTCCACACACTCTGAAAAAATGCTGATGAACATTAAAAGTCCTCCCTTTCAGCATCTGGCAGAGTTTCTGGGGCTATAGCTGGAAGCCAAACTTGACACAACTCCATGCATGCACAGAAACACTTTCTCTACTAACTACAGTGGTACCTCGGGTTACATACGCTTCAGGTTACAGACTCCGCTAACCCAGAAATAGTACCTCAGGTTAAGAACTTTGATTCAGGATCAGAACAGAAATTGTGTGGTGGTGGCGCGGAGGCAGCAGGAGGCCCCATTAACTAAAGTGGTACTTCAGGTTAAGAACAGTTTCAGGTTAAGAACGGACCTCCAGAACGAATTAAGTTCTTAACCTGAGGTACCACTGTATATCAATATTAATTAATTCAACCATTAACATTAGCTGATTCATTATGCATTGCTTCTGGGGCCCTCATGAGGAACATCAGAAGATCCTGCTGAAAAAGTCCAGCCACCTATCTAGTCCAGCATCCTGTTCTCGGTGTGGCCAACCAGATGCCTGTGGGAAACCTGCAAGCAGGATTCAAACACAAGAGCGCTCTCCCCTCCTGTGGTTGTCAGCAACTGGTATTCAGAAGCATTGCTGCCTCCATCTGTGGAGGCCCAGTCCAGCCACCATAACTAGTATCCCTTGATAGCCCTCTCCTCCATGAACTTGTTAAGGCTATCCAAGTGTGGGGCCATTATTCCCACCTGTGGGTATCAGTTCCTTGGCTTAACAATGTGCTGCGTGAAGAAGAACCTGGTTTTAGCTGTCCTCAGTGTTCCAACATCCATCTTCAGTGGAAATCCACAAGTCCTATTGTTATGATGGTGGGGGGGGGGAGAGGGGACTTTTCTCTATCCACTTTCTCCATGCCATGCCATGCATCATGAGAGCCAACTCCTAGGAGCTGAGGTCCCTTAGGCTCCCCAGTAAAATATATGAGGGGGACAAAGTTGATAGGCATTGCCATTCAAATAGTGTATGCGCACTGTGTCTTGTGATTGATTAAGGGGCAGGGATTACCTGGCCCCTGAAATATTTTATTCAAGCCGGCATCCCTGCCCTGCATAATTTTATAAATTTCTATCATGTTGCCTCTTACTTGCCTGTTATTATTATTATTATTATTATTATTACTGGTTGAATTTATATAATGCCCTATACCCAGGTGTCTCAGGGCGGTTCACAGAATAAAATCAAGATATAAAACCACAAAATACATAATAATAATAATAATAATAATAATAATAATAATAATAATAATAAAAACAATCACCCAATAGCCCCCCCACCCCGAAAAAACCCACACATTTTAAAAGGGCATAGGATGTCAATCAGATCAACCAAAGGCCTGGTTAAAAAGGAATGTATTTGCCTGGCACCTAAAGATGTATGATGAAGGCGCCAGGTGAACTTCCCTGGGGAGAGCATTCCATGAATGGGGAGCCACTGCAGAGAAAGCCCATTCTCATGTTGCCACCCTCTGGACCTCTTGAGGAGGAGGCACATGAAGAAGGGTCTCAGAAGATGATCTCAAGGTCCAGGTAGGTTCATATGGAAAGAGGCGATCCTTGAGGTATTGCGGTCCTGAGTTGTTTGGCACTGTGGTATTGGCAGTTTTATATTCATTTTCTCAGGGATTTTTTTTTCCAGCCGGAACTCATCGGAACTTGGCTCAGCACAGCACTTGGGGTGGCATGGCATGGTGATGATGGATGCGTGGTTATCGTGTTGGCGCTACGATTGTGTTGGGGCTATGCTCGTTCCTGCATGAAGGAGGTGGGGTCGGTGTCAGTGTCGCTGAAAGTGGCGTTGGGGCGAGCGGTGAAGAAAAGAAGGTGCTCCCCTAAAAAAACTCAGCAAGTTCCACCACCTCTTTTTCTAGGAAAATAAATATCTCTGCATTTCCTAAGGATCCTTAGCATGGAATTTGCCTTTTTTACAGCTGCCACACATTGACTGAGTCAACATCTTCATCAAGGAACAATGTGTCCATTGTTTAATATATAAATGACAGATATTCTAGGAACTCCTATGGCCATATGAGATCAGATGACTCCTAGATTGCCTCCTGCTGCAACTGTTAAAAGTAGAGACATTTATGCCTTTTGTACATAAGTATTGCTTGAGAAAACTCTCAGTTCCGGATAGGTTGAGCATCTGGATAGCCATTATGCCTTGTTTGTGGGGAGAGCAGGAGCAGAATAATGCCATTAGAAAACAAACAGACATTGGGGTTGGATTAGTTGACCCTCAAGATCCCTTCCGACTCTACCAGTCTATGATCCCTTATCACATCTGAAAATTAGTCTTTTCATGAGACAAAAACAGGAATAAAAGAGCTACACTAATTCCTGCCCCCCCAATCAAAAAGAATACTTACACAGGTACCGTAAATCAGTTTATTATTTCAGATTTACCTGGTGCACTTTGAGTGCCGTGCCAATGGAATATAACTAATTTTTTACTTTAAAAATTGGCAAAAAAATAGATTTGAGAAAGACACGAATCCATGTTCTATGGCACCTGCAGAAGTTTCTTTTTGTTCCTCTCCACCCATTCACACCCATGGCAGGACAAGCAGTTACAGATGGCTTTGCCATAACATAACTTAGATTCCCCCGCACACTTGAGGTCATGTGAACATCAGTGCTCTTTGTAACATGACTCTCTCTCTCCATGTGTGTTTGGAACAACACTGTATGGTTTTCCTTCCTCGTAAAAACAGTTTTCCAAATCCACATGTGTTAAAACTAGCAGTTAAATCTTCTCTCTGTTTTTTAAAACCAACTACTTTGGATTCATTTATTGCGAAGACGCCCCAAGTGAGAAAAGCGACACATTTCAGTCATGCTTTCGAAAGATCTTTCCGTCTGCTGGAGCAGAGACTCCCACCAAACAAACCTCTCTATGCGCTGTGTCTCTTGAGCCAAATTGGGGGAGAAAGATGCATATTAGGAGGATGGAGGGCTTTCTTTTTTTCATTCATTACTGCCACTTTAATAACTTAGAAGTCCAATTAGGTATAAATCATTAGTATTAAGTTACTTTCTCCAAGTCTCTTTATAACACACATGGCTGGCTTTGGAGACTAGATTTAGCACACAGCTGAAAAGGCAGGCATATGGGGCTCCCCCCTCCTTCTCCTGCTGCTATGAAATTGATAAATGAAGCCAACATTCTAGGTGCCGCAGTAATTTCTGTAGTGCAGTCAAGTGCTGGCTCCCTTGCCTCCTTTCAGCAATGAGGGCATGGTTCCCTTTAATACTTCAGCCTTCCCCTGGGCTGCCAAAAGGGCATCCCAGTGCCAGGAACAGTTTCATTTCTATGCGGAAATTCCCAGTGCATGGAGGAGGGACCCTTTCGATTCATTAGCAGCAGTGAGAGCCTTCCTTTAAAGCAGCCACAAAGAAGAGAGAGGCACAGCTTTCAATCTCTTCCTGGTTTCCAGCCCTTGATACTTTCATCATATCTCCCCAACAGCCTGGGAGGTATGTAAAAGTAACAGTGCTCTTGTCATCCTTTAAATTCCACATTCCTCCCCTCTCTCACACTCTTTCTTTCTTTCTTTCTTTCTTTGCTCCTTCCCATGGATAAAATTTCCCCAGCGGCCAGAATCGCTGTCTGGGAAGCATATTTCCTTCTAATCGGTTTTACAGCTCTTTTAAAGTAATATGTCAGATCATTTTCTCCATATACATAGTTAATGAAAGTAACCCTACAAATTCATTTTGAATAGATGGAAGTTGTTATAACCCTGATCTGGAATTTATTATGTTCATTACAATCTTGCTGAAGTAGGTAATGTAATGGACTATTACTTTTATTATCTTTTTAATCCCTCAAAATTATTAGGAACTGACTAATATTTGGCATCACCCTATTCATGTTTAAACAGAAATTGATAACGCCATTCATCTAACAAATGATGGACTGCTTCCCCTGCCCCCCCCATCAAAGGTGTGGGGGGGAATAACTTGGAAAGGTTTTTCAATCTGGATCGGTCCCAAAGTTTCCAAAAGAAAACTATAAGAATGTGATAAATCAGTGCTCTTAAGTTGTTTGAAGCATTTAAAGGATAGGATTTTAGTGGCTTCATATCCCCTGGCTATGACATTGCTGCTCCTTAATTTTAAAAGCCAATAAACCAGAAGCATTGCACTTCTCTCTGGGTCAAACCACTTGCTTAATAACCAATTGTGCACTTAAATATAGGTGGCTTATACTATTGGTTTAATTGCAGAAAAAGGGAAAAAGGGAAAAAACACCAGATGCTTTTGTTTTAAAGTAAGTTCCTCTACTGAAGAGGCTAGAACAGCTCAGCTGGTTAGAGCATGATGCTGATAACACCAACCTTGCAGGGTCAAGCCCCATAAGGGACAGCTGCATATTCCTTCATTGTAGGGGACTGGACTGGATGATCCTTGGGATTCCCACCAGCTCTGCAATTCTGATTCTACATAGTTTATACGGAACGCGGGTGGCGCTGTGGGTTAAACCACTGAGCCTAGGGATCCGTGACGGGATGAGCTCCCGTTGCTCGGTCCCTGCTCCTGCCAACCTAGCAGTTCAAAAGCACATCAAAGTGCAAGTAGATAAATAGGTAGCGCTCCGGCAGGAAGGTAAATGGCGTTTCCGTGCGCTGCTCTGGTTCGCCAGAAGCGGCTTAGTCATGCTGGTCACATGGCCCGGAAGCTGTATGCCGGCTCCCTCGGCCCATAAAGTGAGATGAGCGCAGCAACCCCAGAGTCGGTCACAACTGGACCTAGTGGTCAGGGGTCCCTTTACCTTTACCTAGGGGACTGGATTGGATGATCCTTGGGGTTCCCACCAGCTCTGCAATTCTGATTCTACATAGTTTATAGCTGCAGGGAGTTGGTCAGATGGGCAGGGTACAAATAAATTATTATTGTTATTATTATTAATTTGTTTTGCAAGAAACAATCAAAAGGCTTCTTAAATGCATAGGCCTTGCATACTCAACTTGTTTTGTCAGATGCATACCATTGTAGTCTAATTTCCTTGTACAGTGGTACCTCTGGTTACAGACGCTTCAGGTTACAGACTCCGCTAACTCAGAAATAGTACCTTGGGTTAAGAACTTTGCTTCAGGATGAGAACAGATATCATGCGGCAGCGGGAGGCCCCATTAGCTAAAGTGGTACCTCAGGTTAAGAACAGTTTCAGGTTAAGAACGGACTTCCAGAACAAATTAAGTTCTTAACCCGAGGTACCACTGTATACAGCAATGGGAGCACAAAATGATCTTGATAAACGTTTCAAGTGGGAGAACCCCCATGTTTTTACATCAGAAGTGCATGATTTAAAACTGCATGAAATAAACCCAAATGCACTCTTCCATTCTGTACAGCACCATCTTCAAAATATATCTTATTTATTTGTTGGCTTAAAACAAACAAACCAACAACAGCTTTCCCAATCTCTCCAGGCAATTCGCAATAAAAACTAATATGCATTTATACTTAAAATCAAATGAATATTTAAAACAATACACTGCAGTGTTCTGGCTTTGCAAACAGCTAGAAATTAAAAAATATCTGGAGGGACCACAAATCATTGCTGGAGAGCATCTTTTGCATGCAGGAAGTTCCAGGTTCAATCCCAGGCACCCCCAGTTAAAAAGAGCAGGTGATAGGGAAATATCCCAGCTTTAGGTCCTGGAGAACCTCTGTCAGTACGAAAGTATACAGTAGTGGTCTAGACTGGGATTGGGAACCTTTTTCAGTCAGAGAGCTGCATTCCCTTCTGGGCAGCTTTCTCAGGGTCACATGACAGGGGTGAGCAGAGCCAGGAATAATAATAATAATATTATTATAATTTATTATTTATACCCCGCCTATCTGGCTGGGTTTCCGTAGCCACTCTTGGCAGCTCCCAACAGAATATTAAAAACACAATAACACATCAGACATTAAAAGCTTCCCTAAACAGTGCTGCCTTCAGATGTCTTCTAAAAGTCTGGTAGTTGTTTTTCTCTTTGACATCTGGTGGGAGGGCGTTCCACAGGGGGGGTGCCACTACCGAGAAGGCCCTCTGCCTGGTTCCTTGTAACTTGGCTTCTCACAGCAAGGGAGCTGCCAGAAGGCCCTCGGCACTGGACCTCAGTGTCTGGGCAGAATGATGGGGGTGGAGACGCTCCTTCAGGTATACTGGGCCGAGGTCGTTTAGGGCTTTCAAGGTCAGCACCAACACTTTGAACTCTGCTCAGAAACATACTGGAAACTTTCAGGACTGGTGTCACATGAAATTACATTGGCAGGGCCAGGGGCAAAAGTAGGCAGAGCAACAGATGTGACTCTAACCCAGGGGTCAGCAAACTTTTTCAGCAGGGGGCCGGTCCACTGTCCCTCAGACCTTGTGAGGGGCCGGACTATATTTTGGAGGGAAAAAATGAACAAATTCCTATGCCCCACAAATAACCCAGAGATGCATTTTAAATAAAAGGACACATTCTACTCATGTTAAAACACAGTGATTCCTGGACCATCTGCGGGCCAGATTTAGAAGGCGATTGGGCCAGATCCGGCCCCCTGGCCTTAGTTTGCCTACCCATGCTCTAATCTATACACACTAGGCTATACAGTATTTCAGCCATGCAGAAAGCAGTGGCAGACTTTGGGCTCTCAAATTTCAGTGGCGCCCTGTGCAACACTAAAATTTACCCCTTCACTTCTCACACTGTTCTACAGTGTTGTTGTGGTGCCCCCTGCAGTGCAGCCAAACCGGTCGCACTCCCCTAAAATGGCCTCTGCAAAAGTCATGGGGTGCAAACTGTAATACAACAGAATGCAACGTAACAGCCAGAAGAAGCAAGATCAATGCAATTAAAAACCACGCAGCACCTAGCACAGTGCATTGCAATGGCTGCTGCAGGAAGAAAAACCATTAAGTGATCTGCCAAGATCATCGGCAATTTTCAGGTGGTCTGTGGAGAAAAATGTTTAGGAACCACTGGACTAGGGAGTTGGTTTTGCTGGGCAAGGAAGGCTCTCAGGAAGGAATAAGAATCAGAACTGGCCTGACTGCGTAATATGTGGCCTCTTGGAGCAACATACTTATAGAGAGGCCAATGCATGTGATCCAAAGATTGCATTCAGCCTTATCGAGTCACCCCCAGCATTCTCTGTGACATTGTATGGGGTCCTCCTGGGATGCCCTTCCAAGCAAAGTATCTTGTTCCAGTCCTAGTGAAAGATGGAATATGATGGTAGCTATGCTTATATTATTATTATTATTATTATTATTATTATTATTAATAATAATAATAATAATAATAATAATACCACACCCACTGTGGGCGGCTTCCAACAAAATATTAAAATACAACAGTCTGTTAAACATTAAAAGCTTCCCTAAACAAGGCTGCCTTCAGAGGTCTTCTAAAAGTCTGGTAGTTGTTCTTCTCTTTGACATCTGGTGGAAGGGCATTCCACAGGGCGGGCGCCACTACCGAGAAGGCCCTCTGCCTGGTTCCCTCTAACTTGGCTTCTCACAGAGAGGGAACCGCCAGAAGGCCTTCGGCGCTGGACCTCAGTGTCCGGGCAGAACGACGGGGGTGGAGACGCTCCTTCAGGTATACTGGACCAAGGCTGTTTAGGGCCTTAAAGGTCAGCACCAACACTTTGAATTGTGCTCGGAAACGTACTGGGTCTCAGATATCATTGCACATCTCTCCTAAGCACTGAAGAAAAGCAATAGGTTTGCTACCAAACACAAGAAATCATCTTTCAGCGGTATATGACAGGACCTCTCCTCTCTAGTCCTGCCGTAATGATATTCACATCTTATGATCTGTAACAAAGATAAAATAAGGGGGGGGGGAATCAGAATTCCAAACACTGCTTTAATAAGAGCGAAAGCTTTTTCTCTCATCCTAGCACTGAGGCAAATAAATGAAAGTGTCCGCCCAATATTCTTGTAGGTTTAAACTGAATGGAAGTGTTCCTTTTGAAAAGCTCGTTCTGTCTGACAGTTGTGAATGTGTTCCTATTTCAGTCTCTCTTTGGACACCCATCTTGTCTGTGCTGACGTGGCTTTTCATTTAGCTAAAGATTAACAGGATGCAACAGAATGACAGGAATCCAGGACAACTTCACTGCACAGAACACAATTGTTCCTATCTTGTTTGTGTGTGATTAGGTACCAAAAATAGTGTTGAAAGCACTATTGCTTGCAATATCCCTGACACAAAGGTACTATTATTATCTCCATATTGTAGAAATGAGAGAAAGACACTTGCCTAAGACCATTTAATTGAATTCATAACACAGCTGACATCTGAGTCAGGGACTGAATCAACTTCTTCAACACCAGCTGCAAACCTATACATACCTACCAGGGAGTAAGCCCCTTTCAACTCAGTGATGTTTACTTCAGAGTAGAGATGTATAGAATTTCATTGCAAATCTCAGAAATTATCACCTATCTGGTTTTTTAAATACATGCAAGTGTGTGTGTGTATCTTCAGTTCTGTCTATAACTTTGCACATATATCTTTCGATTTCTTTTGCTGAGGTGTGTTAAATATAACGCCCCAAAAGCTCCAGAGAACCATTTATTTCAAAAGTATTTCAACTGTCTGCATTGGAATAAATACGGCAATGCAAGTGTTGTTATAGTGATGGCTTTATAAAGTAAAAAATGCAGTGAACAATGCACCTTTTAGAGGGCCCTGGATAGTTGCAAGCCATGGCAGAACAGTGTAGAAATTCTTTTCATCTCTTTTATGATTAGTTTTCTGTAAAAACCATGCCATGTACAATCAAAGGCACACTCTAATATTGCCAAACATACATCCTATGAACAGTGTGAATGGAGTGAAGTGGGTTGGGGATGTGTTATCGCCAAAGCAATTGCAGCAGAACAATTATTCCCGTTTTGAATAAAAGTGCACTGTGAACTTTTCAACTGATTACAGTTCTTCCGTTCTTTCTGAAACAACTCCCGGTTCGATTAATTAGCTAGTTAAGCTAAGTATTACAGCATCTCTGTGCCATTAGCAATTTGAGGTTCTTTGCTGAAGGTCACTTTGCTAATATGCCGGAGACACATGGAGCCTGTTGCACATATCATGGTTAAAACCTGAATGTAGGCATCCGCTTCAATTAAGATCGGATCAAAATCTACATTTTAATATCGGATTAATCAGTGGGTGCTTTAATCATGCCCATGCATCTATTAATGCTCTCTTCGTCCCTAATTGCTTGGGAACAAGAGGACTTCCAGAGAAGGGGGTTCTACAACTGTAACAACGGTGCAGAGCAGTCAAGGAAACTATTAGAAGCCGGGAGGTAAATCCTGTTGTTCCTGTCAGCAGGCTGCATGAACAGGACCTGTGTGCATCTCCCCTTTCCACAGTTACACGACAGACACTTTACACTCTTGGAATCCTTAAGTACAGCCAGAATGGAAATGGCACTGGAGAGCCAAACTGTAAGTGGGAAGGGCGGAGAGTCTCTTGAAATGAACTGCACACAGTCCGTTGTGTTGGCATGATTGATACTGGAGCATGTAGGTGTAATGAAACTGATGCTGTCTCCTCTGCACCTGTGATTTATTGAGTACAAATTTAAGATGAGAAAAGGCCCCATACCAGGAGCTGCATCTTCCCCCTCAAAGGGAGGCTGCTCATCCATCACCGACCATTGCAAGAGGCCCAATAGCGAGCTGCTCATCAGATGAGGCAATAGTCTCTTTGTTGGGATTCCTAACAAGTGTTGGATCAGCAAAAGTCTATTTAGACTTGTGGACCTTTCAGGACCAATTTGTAGTGGGTCACTGATTCTGCTTGTGTATTATCTTCTTTACTTACTAGTACCAGTTAGGCAAGCAGCAGAGATTAATGGTTTTAGCTGCTGACTGTTTGTGGCAATCTACCACATCTGGAGCCAAAGATTAAGATTTGTGTAAGAGTGTGTGCTTGTGTGCTTGTGCATGTATGGCTTACCACCGTGGCTGAGTTAATGGACAGAGGGCCTTTGTGCTGCTGAACATCATATTCTTACTCTGTCACTGAAAACCACACATTTTTATCCTGTTCACTTCTTTCAGTATTTTGATGGCCATGTTTAGGGAGTCATCATAGAGTTTTATTTTTTGGAAATCCAGTTTTAAATACAGATATCCATGTTGTAGCCATCCTGGTGGAGCCATTATAAATTGTTCCATATAACAAACAGTGTTATTAAATTATTACCTTTACATCCCACCTTATTCTGCAAGGAACTCAGAAAGTGTGGTTATTCCCAGCTCTCTTTTCTCATCACAGCAGCCCTGTGAGGTAGGGCTAGTCTGAGAGACAGCCAAAGAATACTGAGCAAGGATTTAAATCTGGGGTTTCCCTGACCCAAAGCTCTAATGACCAACCCCACACTGGTTCTTTCCAGTTTGTGTTCACCATGGAAATTGGGTGACCTTTTTCACTCCACTACCTACCTTTTCTGAGATGTTTGCACCGATATGGAGAAAACAGACTGATCCACATGACAAGGCAGTAAAAAAGACGTAAAATTTCTGGAAATGTTGAAGCCATGGGTGGGGGGACAACTGTTTTTTTATTTTTAATGAAAATTTTTGAGGAAATTGAAATGCATTGATTTCAGGATCTCATCCAAAACTAGAACAATCTTGTCTGAAATTGGCACCAATGGTGGCAGTGCTTCTCCTCCATCAGTCAATGTGGCAAGGCACATGGCAGTGGCACAGCAGGGGGTGGCAAGAGCAGGTAGGTCATGGGTAGGCAAACTAAGGCCTGGGGGCTGGATCAGGCCCAATCGCCTTCTAAATCTGGCCCTCAGATGGTCCAGGAATCTGTGTTTTTTGACATGAGTAGAATGTGTCCTTTTATTTAAAATGCATCTCTGGGTTATTTGTGGGGCATAAGAATTAATTCACCCCCCCAAAAAAAAATATAGTCTGGCCCCCCACAAGGTCCAAGGGAGAGTGGACTGGCCCCCTGCTGAAAAAGTTTGCTGACCCCTGAGGTAGGTGGTAGCAGCAGTAGTGGCAGTGCAAAGTGGCACTCCCTGCTCTGCCTCAAGCAGTGGGACAAGAAGTGGACCCAAAAGACTTCGAAATAAGAACAAAGAATCCTTTCAGGAAGATTGGGAACTTCTCTGCCCTGCTTTATTAAAGAATATGATTTATCTAGATAGTGTGCAGATTTGAAAATTTAAGAGCTTAGAGCAGCTGAGTTTAGGAACGAAGAAGGAATATTAATGTGAATGTACTGGACCTTGTTTGCAGTTTCCAAACCAATACATTAACCAAAATACACCTTTGAAATCCGCAAATCTCTGAATTTTGCAATTCAGTTCTGCAACAATAAATGTGTACATTGAGCAAAGATGCACGCAGAAATATATTATATTGGGGAAAGCTGTTTGCAAAAATGCATATATTGGTCAAAGTTACATATAAATTCATGTACTGGGAAAATTATCAAAAATTTGCTATGCGGTTTTTTTTAAAAAAAAATATTAATCACAAACTGAAAGGGAAATGGAGAAAACTGAATTCAGGACTGGAAAATGAGGTATGGAGAGAAAGCAGATTTCATGGATTTGTCCAACCCTAGCTTAGGACAGAATTTCTGCATCTTTCAAGTAAACTTTAAAAGGTTCTTAAATGTTAGGGTAAATAGAAAAGAACAGTAAATCAAGCAAATGTGAAAATGAATACAAAACATCATGCTTATCAACTACAAAACAGGTGCAAAGTTTTATAAATTGCTACTAGCCAATTTCAGATAAATGCAGTTTCTCTCCACTGCCCTAGAGTGCAAAGTCAGTTTTCTTTATCACCATACCAGCATGGACACACTGTAGTCCTCAAACTCCTATAACAGACAGAATCATACGAGTGTCAAAATACAGAGGTTAATGTCTGCTTGTTAGGACCACTGCTGAAAATATAACCTTGTTTGTTCATTCATTTGCTCAAATCAATTTTACTTTTCAACGTAAAATTCCCAAGGCTGCTTACAACGTATTTTTAAATCAATAACAATAAAAACATCAAAACAAAACAACAGTAATTGTTTTCTTCAGGTGGGGAATCCCAAAGAGCATTGAAAGGTACTAAACTGCCTGACCAGCCCTCATGTCTGAGCCCATTAAATGTCTGAGAAATCAAACTATTTTTACCTGGAATCTGATAAGTGATCAGATTTATTGCCAGATGACCAGATAAGAGAAGAAGAGAGACAGAGAGAGATCTGTTATTAAGGTGCCACAGTCAAGGAGACCCTACTTCTAGTTGCCAGATGTATCACCTTAGATGAAATGGCTTGTGTGTTCAAAAACATAAAACAGAATTCTTAACTGATTTGAATCAGTTTCTTACCTTAAAGGACGCAGGTGGCACTGTGTTCTAAACCACTGAGCCTCTTGGGCTTTTTTATTGGAAGGTTGGCAGTTCAAATCCCTGCAATGGGGTGAGCTCCCATTGCTCTGTCCCAGCTCCTGCCAACCTAGCAGTTCAAAAGCATGCCAGTGCAAGTAGATAAATAAGTACCGCTGTGGCCGGAAGGTAAATGGTGTTTCCGTGCGCTCTGGGATCCATCACGGTATTCCATTGCGCCAGAATCAGTTTAGTCATGCTGGCCACATGACCCAGAAAGCTGTCTGTGGACAAATGCTGGCTCCCTCGGCCTGAAAGCGAGATGAGCGCTGCAACCCCAGAGTCGCCTTTGACTGGACTTAACCATCCAGGGGTCCTTTACCATTACATTTACCTTTACCTTTAGCTTAAAGCAATAGTCAAGGGGAAAACATCAACAGCTAAGAGGGAAGGGCAGTTTGGTGAATGGAATACAATCAGGTTTTGTTATGCTTGGCACTGCACTCCAAACCCTGGCTGGGGAGTGGCAGGCAGATTGTTTCACCAGCTCCAGGCAAGACCAGCTCTTGATCCTCTGGCAGAACTTCCATTTGCCTCCATGGGTCAGCTGGGATGGGAAGTTCCACATTGGCAGAGTGATGCTAGCCTCACTCTGTGGGCCAAGGTTGGTGGAAGCTGGTAGGGTTAGAAAGATGGGCATCTCCACCTATTCAAACCCTCCCCCAGTCCAGTGTGAAGAAGGTTTGGATTGCAGCCTTAATTTTGTTTTGTTTTGTTAACAAGTTCTAAACCAGGCATAGGCAAACTCGGCCCTCCAGATGTTTTGGGACTACAACTCCCATCATCCCTGACCACTGGTCCTGTTAGCTAGGGATGATGGGAGTTGTAGTCCCAAAACATCTGGAGGGCCAAGTTTGCCTATGCCTGTTCTAAACTGTGTTGGCAATGTAAAGACGAAGAGGGCACTTTTTACCATATATGGTGGACATGTACATTGGTAAAGGCTTTCTGGGAAATGTTTAAAAATACATTTGTTAAAAAAAACCCAGAAGCCTTTTTACTAGGTATTATAGGTGAAGAGTTTCCAAGAGAAGATAAAAGACTTTTTATGTATGCAACAACGGCAGCGAGAATGCTACTAGCCCAGAGATGGAAGGAAGGAGAAATACCAACAAAAGAAGAATGGCAGATGAAAATGATGGAGATTGCAGAAATGGCAAAACTGATGGGGAAGATCTGAAACCAGGAAAATCAAGTATTTTCTAAAGACTGGAGTGAATTTGTAATTTACTTAAATGACCACTGTAAACAGTTAAAATATTTGGCAAGGATGGAAAGACATTTATAATGTGGAATTGTTGTAATGGTAATTATGGTTATATAATAGCTAGATAAGGGTAAAAAATGCAGTAAATTTAATCTTAAAGATGGAACCCATGGAGGAAAGGAAGGAGATCTAAGGGTTTGAAAGAACTTTGTATTTTAATGTTTGAAATCGCTACGTTTTATATGTATTAAAAATCTTAAAAACTTAATTAAAAGTTCTCCCCGCCTGCAGTTCTGGACAACTGGCATTCAAACACATGCCAAAATCATGCAACAGCAATGGAAGACAAGGAGTAAAGGCCAGTGAATGTGAGTAATTTTAATTACAATCATAGAATTAGAGAGTTGGAATGGAGTTAGCAGTCCTTTAACCCAACCTTTAACCCAGCCTTATGTATGGAAGTGAAAGCTGGACCATAAAGAAGGCTGGTCGCCGAAGAATTGATGCTTTTGAATTATGGTGCTGGAGGAGACTCTTGAGAGTCCCATGGACTGCAAGAAGATCAAACCTCTCTATTCTGAAGGAAATCAGCTTTGAGTGCTCACTGGAAGGACAGATCGTGAAGCTGAGGCTCCAATACTTTGGCCATCTCATGAGAAGAGAAGACTCCCTGGAAAAGACCCTGATGTGGGGAAAGATTGAGGGCACAAGGAGAAGGGGACGATAGAGGACAAGATGGTTGGACAGTGTTCTCGAAGCTACGAACATGAATTTGACCAAACTGCAGGAAGCAGTGGAAGACAGGAGTGCCTGGCATGCTCTGGTCCATGGGGTCACGAAGAGTCGGGCACGACTATACGACTAAACAACTAAACAACAACAACCAACCCAACCTTGCTTCAGCAGCTTTGGTATTCCTGAGAGGTGACTATCCAGCTTCTATTGAAATATCTCCAGTGAAGGCCAGCCCATCCCCCTGAGGCAGGTGGTTCCCCTGTTGAGCAGTTCTTTTCATTAGCGAGTTTCTCCTGATGCTTCCCTGCCATTCCCACCCAAATAGTCATTTTAATAACAAAAGCAATTGGGATTTCCATTTTTATATTTTCAGAACATTTGACAGGACACTCAACAATGGTCTGTTTTCATTTCTGCATATGTTTCTCTCATTAACTTAAAGGAGCTGCACAAAATCGAAAAGAAAGGATAGGTATCAAGACAATCCCTTCACTGGGAATCCTTTTATTAGGACAGAGCAGCTCAGTGGGTGAGGAATGCATGCACTCAACAATCCCATTTTTAAAGAAAAGAATGCGATCATTTCTTAATAAAAATGATCTAATTATCTCAATAATTCTCTTTTTTAGTTGCAGAAAAAAGGTCTTTTCTATTCTAGCTGCCCTGTTTCAAGGATCATCAATCACAGTCATTGGGGTCATCCAACCCTACCACAATACCAGTTGTATACACACTACTATACAGGATTTCATTTTGTGTGGCTGAGCTCAAGGACAAGATGCTGTTTAACCAGCTGATGAGACTGGGAAGACAGAAATCAGGATGATATGAAACATTACATTACACTGTGGATTCCAAGAGGTAACAGAAGACCCAAATGTTGGGTTTTGTACAATAAAGACAGACCAACCTCAAACACTACAGTCAGCCAGGTATAGGCCCACTCATCAAGGGTAAAATAATGATGATGATGATGATGATGATGATGATGATGATGATGATAATAATAATAATAATAATAATAATAATATACTGAAAACAGGCATTGCTATAGTTCAAAATGCATCATTCATTTTAACCACAATGTCCTATTTGAGATTTACTTATTTATTAAATCTATATAGCTACCACCTCCTTCCTTGGTGACTTGCATCAGAACAGTATTCAAATGCAACATATAAGGACATGAAAATCTGACTTTTTTGGGTTTCTCTCCATTTCTCATTGTCTCCCAGGCTTAAATTCATATTTCTACATTTCCACATCAGTCTGCATTTTTCAAAAAGCCTTCATGAGAGTTCATCAGCATAGTATAAAAAAATTGATCCTGAAACACACACACTTGTATGCAATTTTGCCTAAATATACACATTATTTTTGCAAAGCAACGTCCCCTCATAAGATGTTTTTGTGTGTGCTGTTTTTGCTAATATATTTACTGTTACTCATGCTTTGCCCTAGCATATGCATTTTTTTGTACACATTACCTAGCTAGCGAACTGCATTGCAAAAGTCAGAGAAGTGCAGACATCAAAAGCTGGCTGTGTTTTAGTTCATGTATTGCTTCACAAAGTGCAAAATAAGTAGATTGCCTTGAAATGCAAACTGAATCAAATTTCTCCCCATCCCATGGAATCTATAGCCATTAAAAGCAACCATAAACAGCAGCAAAACTCTTCCTTTCAGCAGAAGAATTGTGAATGCAGCTGCAGTGCTTTACTCCTGATCAGTGTTCGAAACTCCAGTTGTTCTAGGTGCAGTTTGTGACAGGGAATTTCATTAGCTTGAGCAGTTTCTGAGCTCTGGACCAGTGCTGAATTTACATATAAGCTAAGCAAGCTATAGCTTAGGGCCCCACTCTCTTGAGGGCCCCCAAAAAAATTAAAGGGGAAAAAACCTGGATGTACGTTTTCAAATTATAAGATAACAAACAAACAAATAAAATAAAACCTACATACAGCAACAGTGTTTTGTGTTGTGTATGGACCTATTAGGTCCATAAATTACCACATAGCATGTATTCAACACTCAAAACAGTGACAATTTGTTGTTGACAAAGGACAGCTGGACATATAAAGGGTCCCATTACCTTCAGTAGCGTAGGGCCTCATCAAACCTAAATCCAACCCTGGTCTGGACACAGTACTGAGCCTAAGATTTCAGATTAAAACTGCAGAGTGGAAGGAAAAGAGGGCCTTTTTCTGCCTCCCCACTTCCAGCTATTCTCTGGAGAAGAGACCCTCTTAAGAAAATTAGGGATAGGTGGGCAGGGGAAGGACTAGACGATGTGAAAAATGAACATAATATTTTAGCTGCAGTTCACTCATATTCAGCTTTGTATTCTTGTTATAAAGAAAAAGTGTGCCTAGACATTCCATTGTTGCACCCATTACCAGGTTTAAGGTGCCATTTAGCTCCTAGCTTTCATATCTCCATTTCGAACACTGCTCCTAATTACAGGTTTCACTATTATCCCTCTGCCAGTGAGGTGTAGTGGTTAAGAGCGGTAGACTCGTAATCTGGTGAACAGGGTTCGCGCCTCCGCTCCTCCACATGCAGCTGCTGGGTGACCTTGGGCTAGTCACACTTCTTTGAAGTCTCTCAGCCCCACTCACCTCACAGAGTGTTTGTTGTGGGCAAGGAAGGGAAAGGAGAATGTTAGCAGCTTTGAGACTCCTTCGGGTAGTGATAAAGCAGGATATCAAATCCAAACTCCTCTTCTTCTCTGCTTCTGATGTTCAGGCTATGAATGCCATTGCTTTTGATGCCCAAATGCTGGAGAATGGGAATGGAAAGCAAGGGGAATAGGGGTGAGGGACATGGAATAGATTGGCTGGACTCTGAAACACCTGCATTCCATGTTGCAAGTCCCACTTGTGGACAGTGGCAGACCTTCATGCTCTGGCACCGGGGAGCAGAGAACAGGTGGGGCTGGCACATGTCCTGTGGACGGGGCATGCCACCTGCAGGGGCGTGGCGCCCAGCGCGGGTGGGGGGCAGCCATGATGGCACCCCACCAGAATTGCGCTGCCAGGGGCGGTCTGCTCCCCCTGCACTCCTTTTCCTCCGCAGGTGCTTTTGGAATCATTTACATATGTTCCTGTATGTCCTCCCCCCCCCCCCGCTAGTTCCACTTTTATATTATCTCACTACTGGGAGATCTGAGGAATAGGTGGCAACATTGCTGCTATATATAGAGAGAGGTTGTTTTTTTAACCCACCTGTAAGCTACAATATTCCCACAAAAAGAGTGATTGCAAGGTGGGGCTTGGGGAGCATTAAATGAGACAGACAAAAGCAAGTGATAACCTGTGCAGCTAATCCAAGCTGTACACTGCAGCCTGCAAAGATCGATATGAACAGGCTTAGCGGACCATCTGCAGCTGAAACCCATTTTATGCCTCCTTTTCTCCGAGATACCACCAACCCCAGCCCCACAACACTTCTGGTTTAGCACTAAAAACAGCATGCACTAAACAAGGGATAGTCAACTTGATGCCCTCCAGATGTTCATAGACTCCCATCAGCCCTGGTCAGCATGCCCAATAGGCAGGAATGATGGGAGTTGCTGTAGTAGGACTTAGAGACTTCCATGTCCACTCCCAGGCAAGGCTCCATATCATGACAGGTGGTGGGATGGGTGGGTGTACATTGTCCCCTTAGCCATATGCTAAGTTGCCATTCAGGTGCTACCTAAACTACAAACCCACATCTATAATAATACAAGAAGGGCCCCACTAGATCAGACCAAAGGCCCATCTCGTCTAGCATCCTGTTCTCACAGTGGCCAACCAGACGCCTATGGAAACCCCACGAGAAGGGCCTGAGTGCAAAAGCAGCCTCTTCATGGCCCCAGCAACTGGTATTCAGGGCCATACTGTCTCTGACATGTAGGTAGAATATAGTCTTATCCTCCACAAATTTGTTTTATTTTCCCTTAGCTGCTGGGAAATCCTCTATTTGTAATTTAATGGCAGACCAGAGGAAGAGGGCTTTGTCATGGAAAATCTCATTGAAAAATCCTAGGAAAGGGGGAAAGTCCAGAAATGACATTAGAGTAGGCACCAGGTGGGTCTTTTTTTGTAAAAAGTGTTCCATAACCCAAAAAGGGCAACTCCTGAAAGGCCCTTTCTCTTCTAACCCACCACAGCCACCATATTCTGTTGTTCAGCCACTGTGGATTAGGACCAGCAGAGAAATTCATGCAAATCTACCTAATTTGCATTATCTGAAACAATATGCAAACTGAACCAAAACTGCCCTTTAAAGTTTGCCCTTATCTGAATTTTGTTATGCCATTCTTCAACTGAATAATGTGTGCAAATAAATTATGCAAAGGAGTGCAAAAAAAAATTGCATCAGATTGGTGAAAAATCATTGCCGAATTGTGTATATCAGGCAAAATTGCATTAAAAATGTGTACATTAGGAGAAATTGACACTAAAGTACTGTTTTCATGATTTTTTAAAAAAAATATTTTAATTGAAACTAAAGTAGAAATATGGAGAGATGAGGTTTAAGACTGGAAAATATGAGCAACAGAGAGAAACCAAAAGCAGAAAGAGAAAGGAATGGAGAGAGAACAATGGTACATTTTGTAGTGGGCCCAGAAGAATCCTTGACTGTGTTCATGTGAATTACTGGGCTGAGCACAGATAGAAACTCTCCCAGTGTTTGAACCAATCCTCTAGAGGCCCATTAAATTGTTCCTGACAAACTCAGGGTGTAGAACCAATAAGCCAGATGTAGGTGCGCATGAGGATAAAAATGGGCAGCCTGAAAAACAGAGTTCAGCCATCTTGATCTCTCAGACTCCAGATGGTTCCCCTTGATCATAGAGTGTAGACTGGGAAGGTAAATGTGCCCACTTTGCTTTGGAACATCCATGGCAGCTTCTCTCTTGCGGCAATAGCAGCTTTAAGATGAGGGTATGAGGACTACCACACAGAGGAGAAAGATTCAACCCTCCGTTGGGTCATTGTTCCACCATAGCCTTTTCTTTAATCTCCCCCACCCCTTAAAAATAACACCACCACAGAACATAAATTACACTGGTTTTCTGCATATCCACCCATCCATAATAAAACCTCATCTGTTTACTCTTGCACAGCCTTGACTATTTCTCAGTTTCATAAAGGCATCTCAAAGGGTTTTCCCCTTTTGGACATCATATTTCCATGATAGGTTATTGCAAGCACAGCTGTATGTCTGAGGGTATGTCTACAACCACTGGTGCAGGTAGGTAATGGTAGATTCTGGACTTTAGATGATAATATGTATTGCTACACTTCAGGGCCGGCCCAATACATTTTGGCACCTGAGGCAAACCAAAAACTGGCGCCTTCCCCACATCAGGTACAAGGCGGAAAGAAAGATTTACATCAGGATCTGCTGCCCCTGTAGATTCTGATGCCTGAGGTGATCACCTCTCTTGGCCTCAAGTAGGCTGGCCCTGCTACACTTCCTTAAATAGGTGCATTTGGGGGCCCTGAAGCTCATTCTACTGCATGGGGGCTCTGGACATCTGCCCCCAAATCCTGACCTAGCAGCACCAGTGTCTACCAGTGGCTAAGCATGGGGGAGCACAGGGGCCATTACCCTGGGCACAAAATTCTTAGGGATGCAAAATTTCAATACCTGGTGCTGCCTCAATAGAGCTATGTGCTTCCTTCACTGAGCTCTGTTGAAAATAGCTTCTCTTTCTGAACCAGGAAGTGATCTTTCTGGACAATGGGACAACTCTTCTTATCTCTACAATGTCCTGAGTGACATGGATATTGTTTGGCAGTTGAATGTGCATGCAAACTCCATTCCCCCCCTCCACACAGCCCTGGGCGCTATCAACCCATGCTATGCCACTAAATGCTTGAAAAAAAGTGGTCTGTGAGCCCCTAATGAGTACTACAAATACCTAAGAAATGAGGGCCAAATCGACACATTTGGTTGTCTTGTCTGAACACATCCTGAATCAGCGCTGTACTTCCAGTGCAGCCGCAGTCTCCTCCTCCTAGATATCATTTAACAATGCCCATACAAATTCAAGTGTATCAGTGTAACAGTGCCCAACAAATTCAAGGTATCCTTTTGCAAAAAATAAAATAAAAAAATCTGACCCACTTTTCCTTCTTGTTTAGGCTCCTTTCTAAATATATACTGGGAGGGAATGAAGCAGAGTCAGGAGAATTGTGCTTCATTAGGTGAAAAGGGAGCTATGTGGGAGTATAAGGTGGGCACCCCCTCCCTCTTTTTCCCCATTGGGGACAATAAATCTGATCCAACGTTCTCTGATCAACAGCAACGTGAAAATTGCAAACCTGACCAGTACATCAAACAGGAGTTTGAAAAATACTTTGTGGGAGGGGGTGGGATGCTAACTGTGCATCCTTATCCTGTGACTGCACTGATATTAAATCTGGAAATAGCACAGAGCAACAACCACCACAAACACAAAGACACAGAAGCTGTCAAAACAGAAACCAAACAAAATCCCTAATGGGGACTTGGGGTGAAAAGAGCAAAATAAGAAGAGTATGCAGCATAGGTTTATGATTATATTTAAATCTTTAGGCAGCATATAAGGGGATTCCAAAATTCTCTCTGTCTAAGCAATTTTTGCAACCAATGAAAGGGAATTGTTAATCAGGCTGAGTGCAAAGGCAATTTCCAGAGGACACTATACAATATGATATGGACTTGCCATTTGTTCTATGAGCAGCCTGCAGGATCTCTGAGTTGCCCTCTGCTTTGATTTCTATGTACTGTGAAATGATATAGAAAAGCTTGTTTGAGATCCTATAGAAAGCTTGCCAACTTCTTCCAGAAGGTTTCTTGGCAACCTATGGTCAAAGACTTGGAATGATCCAGCAAAGCATCTAATGAAGTTCTCTTTTGCTTCTAACACAGGACAAAATGGGGAATCAGCACAGAAGGGCCGTCTTTCCCATAGGGTTTAGTAGTGCTTTGCGCCAGGGCACCGGCCTCTCAGGGGCTCCCCAGCAAGTGGAGGAGCTGCACGGCTTTGCTGATGGCCTCTCCTTTCCCTGCACGCCCGCCAGCTGCGCCTCGCCAACCATATGACTGGCGGGCGTGCAGCTTCCCTCCCAAGCTTCTGCGGGGATTGGTCTCCTCCTGAGGAGCTTGGGAGGGAAGCTGTCTCTCCACCCACGGAGACTTGGGAGGGGCACATCTTCACTCCCAAGGCTCTGTGAGGATCTCTCTCCTGCAGTGGCATGGGGGAGAGTTGCGTGCCCCCCCCCCGATGGCTGGCAGTGTGCAGCTACGGCCACCCCAACACTATCCGTGGTAATTTGGGGGTGCTGGGCGGATATTTGCACCCCGGTGCTGCATCTGCTAAAGACAGCCCTGGATGCTGAACAAATTAAAGGAGCACAGATCTAGCAATGTCTTTTGCTAGTCATAACAGCTGAGACAGAAACTCCCTTGATCAGAGTTGAGCTCCATGGTTCTGGTGGTCAGATGCTGGGCAAACAAAAGGTGGTACCATTCTCAGGCCATCTTTGTCTGCCTCACAGATCCCCCTCCCCAGCCCACAAAGCTGGCAAGAATTAGTTCAGGACTGCAGCTGAAATGAATTTGGAATTCTCCAGCAAAACACCTCAATTTGTGTCTGCTCAAAAATCAGAGTAAAATAAAAATAAAAATCAGACATATTCTCCAAAGCTTAATGTTCTCAGCATTACCAGTTTTAAATTGTGCAATATATATGATTGTTTTTAAAAAGGCATGTTAGCCTGGTTAGCTCAGTTAGTTAGAGTGTGGTGCTTACAATGCCAAGGTTGCAGGTTCGATCCCCATCTGGGACAGTTGCATATTCCTGCATTGCAGGGAGTTGGACTAGATGATCCTCAGGGTCCCCTTCCAACTCTACAATCTATGATTCTATGTGTAAGAGGACCATGTTTGTGCCAGAAGCAGGTTAGTCATGCTGGCCACATGACCTGGAAAGCTGTCTGTGGACAAATGTTGGCTCCCTCGGCCTGAAGCGAGAAGAGCATTGCACTCCATAGTCGCCTTTGACTGGACTTAATTGTCCAGGGGTCCTTTACCTTTTTTACCTTTTTACCAGTATTCTTAAAATTGACTAAGATTTAAAAGATTGAAGTGGTTTTTTAAATGGAGTATTCCAAAAAGGAAAGTCTCTGAAGTGAAACTTGACAGTGCTCAAAATTCAAAATATCACTTTAAAAAAATCATTTTATAAGCAGAACACATGTCAGACAAGCACCTGAGAAAGCAAAGTCTTTATTAACATTTAACATGCAATTAAAGCTTCCAAATAATCCTGGGAGTTGTAATTTATCCCCTGAAGTGCCTAGTGTCCTTCATAAACTACAGTTCCCAAGAGTCTTTGAAGGGAAGAATGCGACTTAAATGTGCGGTACATTCACAGCCTAGATAAACTATATTTCAAATGGAATAATTCCGGTGGCCTGGAGGGCTTCACTGGAAAAGCAGTTCCATAGCTGTAGCACCAACACTGAGAAAGCACCAGCCTGGTTACCAAGAGAACTCACCACAAGGAATTTAGTAAAGGTTCTTGAGATGTCTATTATTGGGCCAATTCTAGTTTAAAGTTGCAAGCTGTAATGTCACCCTGGAGTCTTCTGCAGAAATAAAAAATATGGATTTGTGCATGATATTTCCTACCATGAAAATGTGTCTACATGAAAAGTTCAGCTTCTGTTGCGTTGCTTCAAATGTCGTTCTCCAACACAGGCTAACTGAAATAAGCATACAGCTTCAGACAAACATAGCTGTCCTTGTTACAAGCTCTCCACACACCATAAATCAGAAGGTCTTGTGAAGAGGCAATCTTCACTTAGTTAGACTTCCCTACAGTGTGAAGAGTTGGAGAGGTGTGTGTGTGAGAGAGAGAGAAACTGTCCATCATAGACTTTCTTCTGTTGGACATACAGGATTAGAATTCTAGAATACAAAGAAAAACTCATTTGGGGGATCATTCCTCTGCACAAATGGAAAGACAGAGTTTGTAGTCAAGTCAATAAACTGTAGTCAAGTGGAAAGTGTTGTTATAGTTGTAGCTGCTGGTCCTAATGGTGGTAATGTCACACATCTTTTCTCATCAGTGTTATGAACCATATTGATTCAAGTGCCTTAAGAATGTCAGGTGCAAAATGTTTGCGGACAGCCCCATCCACACTGCCCAACTAAAGGATTTGGGTGTAAGCTGCTACAGCCCCAGTGCTTTCAAGGGGAATTGAAGGCCTCAAATCCAAAGCCTTTCACTGAAAAAGGATTGTGGATTGGGCCAAGAATATAAAGGTGTATGCTTACGCGTCCATATTCATCTATATTCAGAGGCACTGACTAGCATTTTTCTCTCACTGGGGATCTACTACAGCTGATTTTTTAAAAAAATGTTAAAGATTTTCCCCTAAATGTTAAGGAGATGGAACCATGAGGACTAGAACCAGTTTTTTTAATGCAGCTAAAATGGGAAAATGAGAGGTGTCTCTTAATAAAAAATATTCCTCGTTTCCCTGATTTCATTTGCAAGATTCTCACGTGTGTGTTGTGTTGTGCCTTAAATGGCTGTGGTGCCATTATCCACCTTCAGCCTTTTGAGAAAGGTGGGTCACAATAATCTAAGCAAATGCAGAAATAATGTTGTGCATGCCTTAGCTTGTGGCAGCTCCTTGAGTGAATGCAAAGCTAATATTTCTGCCTAGGTACGGGTGGAGGAAGAAGGACAGAGGAAGAAGAAAACTGTGGGGAGATGTTTCTGATCATAACTTGGTTCACTCAGGGAGAGCCCAAAACAGTTGACACTTGCAGAGGAGCCGCCTGGAGGCAACCCAGACTCCCAAATGAACATATATGCCTGAACAAACAAACAAACAAAACCAACAGCAAATCTGGGGATTTAAGGTGCACTTTCTAATTAAGCTTAAGCGCATTACACTAATGAATTCATCAGTTACACACAAGCGATATTGTTGTGTCTTTAAATACCTGTTTGTGGGAGGGGGGAGCTGTAGAAGCGGAATACCTTTCATTCTCCGTTCATTCTGGACAATGAGAACACCTCGGGATACCAGGCCTTTGCTTCTTCCCTCTCTTCTCATAGAGATGCTCCACCTGCAGCGCTTGCAGATGGAGAGCTGGTACTGGGTCAGTAAAAAAAATAATTAAAATTTTAAAAAAGCACGTGGAGGATTCGTTTACCCCGAGACATGACAGATCCTACGCTGGTTGAAAGGGTTCTGTCGGATCTCAACACTTCCAAGGATGCCGTCGGGCTGGGGGTGTCAGCAGGCCAAATCAAGGAGGAGTAGGGAGAGGGAGAGGGAGAGGGAGAGGGAGAGGGAGAGGGAGAGGGAGAGGGAGAGGGAGAGGGAGAGGGAGAGAGAGAGAGAGAGAGAGAGAGAGAGAGAGAGAGAGAGAGAGAGAGAGAGAGATTTCATACCTAAATTCGTGGGCCATGCAGCCGAAACGTGCAAACCTCCACATTCCCACCCACCCCGTCTTATGTACGCACAACACACACTCTGATCTACAATTGATTATTAACCAGAGCTGTTTTTGCTTTACACGGGAAGCTTGGGGTGGGTGGGTAGGTGGAGATACAAGCACAGCAGAACACGTCGGTTGCTTTCACAGGTTTTGAAATGTACAAAGGCAGCAAAAAGTGAAACCTTCCTTCCTGCCCTGAGATCCCCTCCCCCCTTTTTTCTCGTTCTCCCCTTTCCCCACCTTCCGCTATCAGATCTTGGGCGACGCAAAAATGTCTCTTTGGGAACAAGTTCCTGTTCCAATCAGAGCACACGATACACTGCAGACTCTCTCTCTCTCTCTCTCTCTCTCTCAATCTCTCTCTCTCTCTGTGTGTGTGTGTTCTCTAAATGGAATGCGTGTAGGTAGGTAACAGGTTAGTAAATGCATAGCTGTGCAAGGAAGGAGGGCGCGATAAACACTGAGCTTCATCATCAACACATTTCAAACCACGTTCCATTCAGCTGAAGGAAACAGATCCCCCCCTCCCTCGACGTGATTTTCAGGTTCGGGGTGTTCTTAGTTGTTCCTTTACTTTTATAGACTTTCACCTCGATCTTGACTCAGCACGTGGTCTGGGCACTGAAATGAGCTTCCCAGTTATCCTTGTTAAGCACCTCTGCAAAATACGGTAAGCTGATCCGTCAATGCACCGAGATCTACAGGTACGTCTCGGCTGGAACTAATGTGGGAGACAACTTTGCGCGTTGGCAGCTGACCGGTTGCATAGGAACGGAGAACGTACTGAGTCAGACAACTGTCCTATTATCAAGCTCAGTATTGTCCACACGGACCGGCAGAGGCTCTCCGGGATTTGGAGATGCCGGGAGTTGAACACTGGACGTTCTGCACGCCAAGCAGATGCTCTACCGCTGAGCCACGTCTCCTCACACGATTGCCACGTCCCTCCGAATTTTCAAAGGGGTGGGGAATCAGAATAGGAAGCTGAAGAAGCAGGGAGACGTTTTGCATTCAACCTGAACACTTTTTTTTCTAAATAAGGAGGGAGGGTTGGAGGGGCTCCTGAACACTTGCCAGTCTGTGCTCATTCCCACAGCCTCGTTCTCCTTACGCGCACCCGCAAGCGCACCCACGCACACGGATCCATACGATGAAATCCATTAGCCTTTTTTGACCTTTCCACAGTGAAACCAAAGTGGTGGTTTCAAGATCTGTACACTTCCTTTAGGAATTCAAAAATTAAAATAAAATAAAGTAAAAGTCAGCCTTTACTAATCTGAGACTTGGACTTAGTCTCAAATTCTCTGGGTTTAACCTGGACGGTGCCCTACAGAAGATTTAGATAGACTCATAGAACTGTGGAGTTGGAAGAGATCCCAATGGTCATTTAGTCCAACCCCCTGTAATGCAGGAATCTCAACTAAAGCATAGATAGATTAGATAGATAGATAGATAGATAGATAGATAGATAGATAGATAGATAATCCGGAATTTAATCACCATCAGCTGGAACTTATTTGAGGCATTATTTGAACCAGGGGCGCTTTAATGTTTTTTGCTCTCTTTTAGAATTGCCTGCGTTTCTTTCTCAAAGACCAGGCGCTCGTTTACTTTGGAGTCTCGCCTGCTTAATTGTTTATTGAACCTCTTTGCTGTCTTGCGAAACCAGCGGCTGCTACTCCCGCAGTTGTTGTCGCCCAGTGGAAGGAGACGTGTGCGGAGACCAGAGTACCACGCACGCACACCTTTCCTGCATCCCAGCCACGTCGGCAGCTAGAGCATCCATAGATGGTCCGGCTGCGTTACTTAGGCGCAAGCTCTTTCGCGAGAACTTTCTGGCCAGCAAGTGACGCTGACGATCGGAGCCTTGCCTATCCCACATCGCATTCTCCCTCGCATCCGGCTTCGCTCTTCGCCACCGCCAGTGAACCGGATTCAAACCGGGGTCATCTCGTGCGCTTTCACGATGATACTCAGACGGGTTTCACATTTCGGTCGAACAGGGCTGTGGATCAGGTCGCTAAGCGAAAGGCTTCTGGTAGCGCCCAATGCACAGATCCAACCTCGTAAAAGGGATTTAAACTGCAATCCTTAATCCACTACTAAATCCTTAATCCATTTACTGAATCCACTACTGAATCCTTAATCCACTTCTCAAGGTAGTGAGACTTACTTCCGAGGAAGCATACACAACATTGCTTTTCACGACAGCTCCCCAATTTTATACAGAGCACAGGGAAGCAAATATTTCTTATCCCAGTGAAATCAGTGGGGTTTGCTTCCACCAGATGTATTATTTTCCATATGTGTGCTCTTTCCAAGTAAGGGCAATACTTGCTGAGAAATTCTCCTGCGCAAGCACCTTTATAATGGATTTGCTCCTGCTTTCCTGCAGCTTCCATGGGGGTGAATCGAGCAGCGGGGAAGAGGGAGAGGACTAGATGTCTTAAATCCTCTGTATGTTTATTATAGGATGCGTTTTACCATGCTTAACTTCGAATAAAGCCCAGGCAACTCTTTCCCATCTGGAGTTCAGATCCTAGACTTATTCCACTTGGAAGTAAATCTCAAGTGTCCCGTGTGTAGACATCCCAAGAGTCCACGTTCACAATTAAATTCTGCGGCCAAACTCCCCCTCCTTCTCTCTCTCATTGTAAATAGTTCTGGATCGCCCAGTGCGAGCACCCGCGGATCGCTTCGAAGCGATTGCATTGCCATGGATCTTAAGCTCGCGCCTCACTCTCCCATTGACACCCCATTCAAAGTGCTTAATTTTGACCGGCTGGATTGTGCGCGACGTATTTAGGATTCCAAGGTTCCCTTAAATTCAGGCACTTCTGCTTAAGTGGTTTAGGGCGACTCTGCATTCCCTGCCCGTCTCTATTTCTAACCAGAGAACGGCCCTTCCTGCTCGTTACGTATACTACATAATCCTGCTACTGATGAAAACTTTGGCGACCTTAAATAAATAAATAAACTCGCCCACTAAACTAAACCAGCCTTTAAATACGAAAAATCGACGGAGCGCCCGAGCTCCGGTTTTTAACAAACCCGCGCTTTTTGCTTTGATTTTGTCCCAGATGATAGCACGTTTTGTAGGATGTCTCTTAAACTGTTAATGGGGAGAGATAAAAATGGCTATTAAAGGGGGGAAACCGGGGCGGGGTGGTGGTGCGGGAAAGACTCCTTTACAGCTGCCTGGATAGTTTATGAGGACCGAGAAAGGCTCAGAGAAATGCCCACGGAGGCGCGCTCGTTCGGGAGTAGAAAGTAAAGACAGGGAAGAAAGGGATCGCTGGGGGTGGGTGGATGAATTGGGGGCAGGAATCAAAGATGAAGCAAAGCAGTAAAATTTTCTCGTAGGGAAACATCCGCTCAGCCTTTCAGAGTCTCCACCTCGCAAAAGGATTAAGTAACAGACTTTATTTTTATTGTTAAAGAAGAGCAAGTGAATGCAAGGATCGCGCTCTGATATTAGCTTGCACAGGGAAAGAAAAGAGGTTGGATGAGGGAAAAGGGGTGTCGGGGGAAGAGGCTCTCCTCCCATGGACCTTTGGGTCAACAGGATCCTTGCTGAGGGAGGTTACCCCACATCCAAAAAAACCCCCACAACCCTGTTTCTGAGGTCGCAGGCTCTTCTGCCCCCCATGCAAGGGAATGGAGAGCGCGCGCGCCTTGCACTGTATTCCACATAATGCGCATTCCATATAAAGTGCCGCGTGAGCGAAAACGGCAGAGCATCCGCGATGCCTTGCCAACGAAAGGGGCTTCGGTGGGGATTGCAACCCGCCCTTCCTTCTCCAGAAACGTGCGGCGAGGTGCGTTGAATTATAAATGCTTAAACCGGATGCAGGAGAGAGAGAGAGAGAGAGAGAGAGAGAGAGAGAGAGAGAGAGAGAGAGAGAACCACTCTCACTCTCTCCATCATCATAATCATAATCATCTCCATAGAAAGTGTGGATAAAATAACTCAGCAATCTGCAAGGGATGCGGCGGAGGGGGGGGGGTCCTATGCGGAAGGGCCGCGTGGGGAGGGGACGGCAGCTTCCTTCAGGTAAGGAGAAGGGATCAGTTGACTTCTTCTTCGGGGTGAGGAGCTGCTTCAAGGAGCAGTTGCGCCTTCGTTTAGTCTCCTCTTTCTGCTCTCCCCACCTTCGGATGGCGGCAGGCCGCAAACTGCTTACACTGGAGTAGACACCTGGCTCTTTGTATCCCCCCCCCAAAAAAAAGGCTGTGTGTGTATGTGTGTGTGTGTGTACAAACCCACCCACCAAAATACTGGTGTGACTGGTGTAGGCCGCAGCTCAGTGGCCCCGATCCAGCGGCCCCGGCTGACTTGGCAAGCCTAAACAGAGAGATAAACACGATAGGTTAGGAAGGAAAGCAGTCCCCAGAGTCTCAGTGGGACTTACTTTTGAGTAAGCAGAGTTGGGGATCGCGCTGTGGAAGCCAAACAGTGAAGAAAGATCAGGCAGAAATTTTACTTCTGCTTTTTTTTTTAAGCCACAAAATTCAACAACGTCAATATGTTCAAAGGGTGATCCTAAGCAAACCAGCGGGCGATCCTAACCATGATTATGCAGAAATAAGGATGTCAACGACGTCTGTGATTTACTCTCCAGTAAGCGGGCTTGCGGTCCTGTTTATACTTCAACTCCACTGAAATAAGGGCGATCGGACTTACTTTGAAGTAAACTTGCTTAGTAGAACTATGCCAGGCTGCTATAGCGAGCCTGCTGGTGGTTTATCTTAAACTAAAGGCCCCGATTCTAAAGACACCGTTTTACAAACAAGTCCTCCTGGTTTCTGCGGCTTTTACTTCCAGGTAGATATGCTTTACCTAGATATGCTTAAAATCGGGGGACCGCGGGAAAGACTATCCTGGTTGCGCCGAACTCAAAGGCACTCGCTATGAATTAATTTACAGAGCCAACCTATTACACGTCTGCTCAGAAGCCCATTGAGTTGAAAGGGACTTTGTCAATTACAGTTGCAGCCTGAAGCGCGCCTTAGTGCTGGATTGTGGTTATAATGTAACAGCCCGCATTGATTCTATAGCGCTCTACTTTCACGAAATGAATTTGGGCAGGGCGGCGGCCTCAACCCGCTTCTCCCACCCTTCTTCTGTGATTTGAGTAGACCCGGGGATTGAGGCGACCCAGGTCTACCGCCCGGCCCCAGCGGAATCCGAACTCAGGACCTCCCGGTGCTTTTAAACCGAGAACAGTCCATTCATCAGAAAGCAGCATGAGCGATTTCCCTCGGTGCTTGCGCTCTCTTCTGGTTAATGTGCACGTCCTTGTTGATTGCGGGGGGGAGGGGGCGGCGTGGAGATCTCTCTCTCTCTCTCTCTCTTTCTCCCTCTCTCTTCCTGGATATGATTAAACGGAACAGGAAAGCAAATCTCAGAGAATTTCAAAAACAGGGAAGGGAGCCGCGGTTCAAAACTGCATCCCTCTAATTGCCTGGGCGACTAAGTCCGGATGAATTCTGTTTTACCAGTTACGAGTAACGAGGCAGAGGATGTTTACCGAGGGCTCTTGGGCCAGGCACGTGGAAAGATGCAAAGCAGTATTGATTTTGCCTGGGTGTGTATGTTTTAGGGAGAATTGCATGTTCTGCAGATGTCCGTGGAAGAAAATACCCTCGTTGGTCTAATTTTCCCTCCACACACTTCAGATAGCAAAGGAGAGGAGAATCCCTAAATTCTGCAAAACAAACAAACAAACAAACAAAAAACCCCACCACAATTCAGCTGCTGCTGTTTGATTTGGGCTACCATAGCACGCCGAAAGCTTCTAACTTTACGCTGTCTCTATTTAACTCCTCGTCCGCCTGCATCTCTCTCTCTCTCTCTCTCTCTCTCTCTCTCTCTCTCTCTCTCTCTGACACACAGCCCTATTCCTTCCTGGAGAAACAGGTAGAGTTTATATAGGTGGACACAATATCCTTTTAGCAGGGGCTGGTGGTCACCTGGCCCCACGGAAGCCTCTGTCCTAGCTTTCGAGGGGGCTTTCTTCCCCCGTGCCCTCATCTCCCAGCCTCAGGAGGTTCTTGCAACAGACTCTCCCCTCAAATCCCAGCTGATTGCAGTCGAAGAACCCCAGTTCCAAGCGAGCACGTTCAAGGCAATGGGATCCGTTGGCATGCCCTGAAATTCCTTTGGGAAGAGACCTGCGCGGAAGGCGGAGGTAATATATAGCCAGCGACGGTTACCCTCGTGTTCTTGTAGTGCCTGGGTATCGCATCATGACACCTGGAGATTTCTGGGCTAGGATAAACTGAAATGGAAACTGCACCGAGCTACTATTCTATTCAAAGTTTTGATCCCATCTTTAAAAGAAATTGGGGGGGGGGGAGGAGAGGGTAAAACCTGTGTGCATCAGTAACTAGCATATATCCTCTTCCCTTTCTGAATGAAAAAGATCAGATGTCATAGAACATTTGATCAATCAGCGGGGTGGGTGGGTGTGAAATACCCTTTCTGTGAGAAGACTGCAGGTGGGTGAAGAAATAACCCAACAGTCCCTGATGGGAAACGATCACTTGGATTTAAAACGCCGTGCCGGTGTAGGAAGCCGAGGTCCTCCCGATACAGATTTCACTTCGGTTGCCCCTGCCGTTTCTATTCCTCGTCCATAGATGCTTCCGTCAATTTCGCCTCCTGCTCTGATCATTTCCCCCTCTCCTTTACAGATGGATGCTATACTCCATGTGGCCACTTGGGGTCGCGCTTTATGCCTGTTTGGGGCAGAGCTGCTGAAAAGAGAAATAAGAGCGAGCGAGCGAGCACCTTAATCTCCCTTAATCGTTACAAAATGTTCAAACAAAAACAGTGGTCCAAAAAAAAAGAAAGAAGAAATCTTGCAAAATGTGATCTTTGCATGCATTTACTCGCGGAGAAGAGGAAATCACAGGCCTGCCCCAGGTGTGAAATGGAGAGGTCTAGTTCCTCCCTGCCCACCCGTCCTGTTGAACTCATCCACCACTGCTAGGATGCTCTTTTTAAAAATGATCTCTAACTTGGGACCTCGCTCCCCCGCTCCATATAATAAAAGGCAGTGCAAAACATGTCTACAACCCGCTTCCTTCCCATCCTGCAATATGCACGCACGCGCACACACCTGACTCGCGTTTTGCCCTAACTTTCTTGTGCAATAAACCCCATCTCCTTCCCAGGCACCATAAACACGGGGTGGGGGGAGTTACAGCCCTTTATTGGCACTTTCCCTTATTCCCCTCCCCCGCGAAGCAATTCTTTTATTGCTCCCTTTCCTATAATGGGACGGTGTTTGTGTGTGTGACGGGCTGGTGGGGGATTTATTAATTAAGGGTAATTAATAAAGGTGTGGGCGAGGGAGGGTGACTCGCAAAGCCATAGACAGGCGCGGGAAGAAGAACCTGGTGGCGAGATGAAAACATGAAACGCCCCCCGCCCCACAAGCCCGGCCGGGAGCTGGGCTGCGCGAGCTGCTTCTCCAGCTGCGAGTCAGCTGACTGGCTGCGAGCTGTCAGCCGGGCTTGGGAGCGCGGGCCCCGCCCCCCGGCTACCCCAGGAACTCCGCGCCCGGGCCGCGGTTGGTCGGCGCGCCCCCGCCGGCCCCGCCCCTCGCGCATATAAGTAGAGGAGAGCTAAGGCGCGCCGAATCACAGCTGTTCAATCGGCGCTGGAGGCAGCGGCCGCGAGCCGAGCGCAGCTTGCCGAGGAGTAGGCTGCGCGCGTGTGAGAGAGAGAGAGTGAGAGAGAGAGGGTGCTGTTCTTTTTTTCCCTTTCCCCTCCTCTTCCTCCTCCTCCTCCTGCTGCTGCGCTCTCTCCTTCCCGGCCTCCCTCCCATTTGCCAGCGCGATCGCAACTCTGCACACAAAAAGCAGCAACTGCAACCAGCCGCCCTTCTCTGCTGAGCAGCAAAGCGAGCGAAAAGTTGCTCCAGGTCGCGAAGGGAAGCCGGACTTACAAACCAGAGACTGAATCTGAATCCTTGCAGATCGCTCGTTCCCCCGTCTCTCCCTGCGAGGGGAAGCAGCGCGCGCACGTACGAACAGCTCCGAAGGATTTTCCTCCCCCCCTGCATTCTTCCTTTTCAAAAAAAAATCTGCTCTTTTTTTGCCAGCGGGTTTCTGGCAAGCAGGAGAAACTGACAGCTCTGTCTCTCCTTGCATTGCATCGCCGGCACCGTTAGGGCGAAGGAGAACGAAGAGCCGCGGCCCCTCGAGGGAGAGAGAGAGTGTGTGTCTCTCTCTGACTCTGGCTGTCTCCGGGACTTGGCTTGGCTGCGCCGAAGCGGCGGAGAAAGTTTCTTCCGGGCTGGCTGGCAGCGCGGAGGGTTGGAGCGTGGAGTGAGCCGACGAGGCGGTGAGATCCGTCCTCCTCGTCGTCGTCGCCGTCGTGGTCCCCTCTCCTCTCTCCGGCGGGAGAGGAGGCTCTTCCCCCCGCGGAGCCCAGCGCGATGGCTGGCGAGCTGAGCATCGGCCCCGAGCTGCCCACCAGCCCCCTGGCCATGGAGTACGTCAATGACTTCGACCTGATGAAATTCGACGTGAAGAAGGAGCCCCTGGGCCGAGCCGACCGCTCGGGCCGCCACTGCACGCGCCTGCAGCCCGCCGGCTCGGTGTCCTCCACCCCGATCAGCACCCCCTGCAGCTCGGTGCCGTCGTCGCCCAGCTTCAGCCCCACCGAACAGAAGACGCACCTGGAGGACCTCTACTGGATGGCCAACAGCTACCAGCAGATGAACCCCGAGACGCTCAACCTCACTCCGGAGGACGCGGTGGAAGCCCTCATCGGGTCCCACCAGGTGCCCCAGCAGCTCCAGGGCTTCGAGAGCTTCCGGGCCGCTGCCGCTCACCACCACCACCATCACCACCAGCATCACCATCACCAGTACACCGGGGTCCCCCACGAAGACCTGTCGGGCAACGGGCACCCTCACCATCACCACCACCACCACCCTCACCATCACCAGGCGTCGCCCACCCCTTCCAACGCCTCCAGCTCCTCCCAGCAGCTCCAGAACACTCACCAGCCTCACCCATCGTCCTCGTCTTCATCCTCCTCCTCCTCCTCCAGCAGCGTGGAAGACCGGTTCTCCGACGACCAGCTGGTGTCCATGTCCGTGCGGGAGCTCAACCGGCACCTGAGGGGCTTCACCAAGGACGAGGTGATCCGCCTCAAGCAGAAGAGGAGGACCTTGAAGAACAGAGGCTATGCCCAGTCTTGCAGGTACAAGCGGGTCCAGCAGAAGCATCACCTGGAGAACGAGAAGACCCAGCTCATCCAACAGGTGGAACAGCTCAAGCAAGAGGTCAACCGGCTGGCCAGAGAAAGAGACGCCTACAAGCTCAAGTGCGAGAAACTGACCAGCAATGGCTTCCGAGAGGCCGGATCCACCAGTGACAACCCGTCTTCTCCCGAGTTCTTCATGTGAGTCCTTAAAAAAAAACAAAAAAACCCCACCAGCCAACCGAGATATGTTTCTCCCCCTACCCACCCCCACCCGCTCCCCAGTTGTCGTCCCCCTCTCCCATCCTCTGACATCTCCATCCATCCTACCCTCTTGAGCTGAGAGTCAGAAGAGCAACCGAGGGGCCTGGGAAGGGGGTGACGCGTTGGCCTGTGTAATCCGTGACTCTGCTAATCTTTGCAGATCCTTGTCTTCCTCTAGATGAGCTGCGAAGATCCAAGCGGGAGGGGAAGGGTCGCAACTTTTTCATCTTAATTGGCCAGAGAGAGACAGAGATGTGTAGAAGAAAGAGAGAGAAAGAGACAGACAGAGAGAGAGATGGGGCGGAGGGGGTGGGATGGGGAGAGAAAAGTAGGTGGGGAGGAGGAGAAAAGGACTGTTTTAAACAAACACACACACACAAAAATGTTTTATACGAAACGGTTGCTTGCTTGTAGAACTTTAACCTGGACTTTGCAAAGCAAAACGATGGGCACTGGACAAGCCATCTAGAATTACCTGCTTTGGAGTGGTTGTTGTTTTATAAACGGAAGGAAGAAAACAAGAGAGAAGGGAGGAAAATACCCAATTTACCTGGAAAAAGAGGAGAGGACAATATATGCAGACTCCTCATATATTGCCTGCCTATGAGAAAGTGACAGAATTCAGATGGGACGTTGCCATGCGAGAGAGAAGGGAGGGAGAGGAAAGAAAATGAAAACTCCTCGGTTTTATTGCCTGCTTGATTATATAGGGGATAAAAATACGGAAAAAAAATCTGCATTAAAAATATTAATCCTGCATGCTGGACATGTATGGTAACTTCTATTTTGTACCATTTTTCTTGTTTAAACTTTTCGCATGTTGTTGATCATCGATCATATCTTCTTTTTCTGTTCCTGTTCGTTTTTTCCCCCCTTTTCTTTTCAATGAGTGAGGAAATGTCACGAGTATATATATAAAGTCCTCTTTTTTAACAGCTCATGCAACTGTTTCTCTATATTTCTTTTAAAAATAAATAAATCTGGGCTCATTCCACCAGGAACTTCTCCTGGGCATGTCCCTTTGGAATGAACAGGGCTGCTCTTGGTGGATTGGGCCCCCTGTTAGCTTGTAAATATATATCAGCCATATCAACCGGCGCAGGGGGCAAATCACAATAACATTTCAGCAGGCTGGCTTTTGATGGTTTTGGTCGTTCTTTAAGGAAATAGTAAATTTACACACACACGAGAGAAAAGAGAAATTCTGGGCATTTTGCATTCAGAAAGCAACTTTGTATATTTGGTGCACTTTGAAAAGCTGTAACTTTAAAAAAATGCTTTTAGTTTTCATTTTGGTTTTTGTTGGGGCAGAGAAAATGACAAGCCTAACCTCCACCCCAATGATCTTAAATATACTTTAGAAGTTAACTCTTCTCAAATCAGCGGAGTTGACCTCCCGATCTGTGCGGTTAGAAAGGGCCAAGTTGCCCCTGAATTAAATTGGACTTTATTTCCAAGTATGTGTCGTGGTGTGTCCTTCAGAGAGCGAAAAGGAAAACAAGTAGCCCGGGCAGAATATTATTAATGTGTGACAACGCTTGGATCCCGTGCTGGGTCTTCACCGCAGTCCCCAGTAATCTTCCGTGTGGGCTACCTGAATTTATCAGACACTCAGGAAAAGTAAGAGATTTTACAACTTGGCGATTACTTCTCCCCGCCCTCGCAAGCCCCTAGCAACAATTGGCCGCTTCACTTCTTAACGCTGAGAGATGCGAGTCAGTTTCAGTGGCTGCGTCCCGCGCAACTCACGTGCTCGCGCTCTGATTGGAGTTAAGTTAATCAGTGTAAGAGTAGGAATAGATTCTGAATGCATAAAAAAACCCCACACCTCTTATTTTTTTTAAAAAATATTGTTTTGGAGGCAGACACTTCGCTTTTTCAAGTATATTCTTTTTTGCAATGTTTAACCTGCTTCTTCATGCAGCCAGTGAGAGTTTAGCCAAATTTCTTCGCAAATGCTAATACTGTAGTTAATAATCTGGAGTCTTATGGGTGTGTTTATTACTTTTTTCTTCTGGTGTTTTTTTTTTCCTCCTGCAGGTCAGTAAAAGGATTTTATGTTGCACTGACAAAAATACCAAAATGAAAACCTTTATTTTTTAGTTTTCTTTTAGGGTTTGCTGGCACTGCTGGCCGGATGCATTTTAAGTTTGTATTAGTTTATAAATTAACAGTAATACCAAGAATCGTGAAAAATGAAGAGCATGGTGCTTGCCGTTTTAAATATTGTGGATATTAATAGTCATGCATCAGAAAAAAAATTACCCCTCTGAGCTTTTTGGGTTTTTACGGATTCAACTGTGTTGAAGTCGCAACATTGCAGCAGCAGAGAGAGAAAAAATATTGTTTTTATTTCATGTAAACGTTCTGAAGGGATCAATTTAAAATCCTGCTTATGATATGAAAAATATTAAAAAAAAACCTCTTGGTCTTATTGTAGTTTTATTCAGACTGGTTTCTGGTTTTTGTTTGTTTATTAAATTGTTTCATATTTTTACTTACTAATATCATTGAAATGGCATTTTCTTTGGAGGGGGTACTTCTTTCACTACTTGGGGGTTGAATTCTCTCACTACTTGGGGGAACAAGACATTTGTGACTGTTATTATTATTTGGGTCCAGATTCACCAAATCAGGGGACTGCTAGAACTCTGTACTTCCAGCCCGATCCATTATCAAAATTCTTCTTTAAAAAAACCTAACAATAACATCCTGCAGTCTGAGAAAAGATGTATTTTCTCGGAAGTAAGTTTTAATGTGTTAAAAGGGGATCTCTTCCACATAAATGCCCTAAGATGGTAGCCTTAGTCCCAGACACTTAATTTCAGAGGCAGCATATATATATCACTGTGCTTTAACCTGTATATGATAGATCAAGTTGAGGTCAAATGATGATTTCAGCAATATCGTTGCACCAAGATGTGCTTTAGTCTTCATAATATTCTAGTTTGTCTGGAACTGAAACTCTCATTTCTTATTCTAAAAGCATTTAACTTGGAAGCGAGCATCTTTGATTTTAATGAGAGCTTCCATGAAAAAAGTGTTCCGGCTCAGGATAGAACATGGAAGTTTTCTGGCTTGCTTTACTCCAACCTTTCAGCGTCCTTAAATGAAGGGTCCACAGCATTAAGGTGGGGGGGGGGAGAAAGATGCCAAGACCACGTCCTTCTGTAAAATGGACAGGCCTCGATGGAACTTTGGCCTGAGCTCAGCAGTACACCCCCCTGGTCTCAAACCACCCAGGGATCGGGAACTTTTCACTCTCTGCAAATATCTGTTTGCCTGTGCTGTTTCCAAAGAGCCCCAAACTCTCCATGCGGCTGAAAATAGTTGCTTTTTTCAATTGGACTGAAATCCTTCGGCCTGTCTTACTGCCCCTACACACACACACACACACACACACACACACACACACACACTCTTTACCCCCGTCCAATGACACAAAACGTCGAAAGGGTTAAACGCCAACACACACACACACACACACACACACACACACACACACACACAGCTTCCACACATCTCCAGTTTCACACCTAAGAGGCTGAACCGAGTCTGAACTGAAACGCTCGGGCCTGACAGCAAGGCAGCTCCGAGGGGTGGCGAAGGAAAGGCTTGCAAGCTTCATCACATCAGGCTTGCGGGGGGGGTGTCTCTCAGGTGTGGGAAAGGGACCTGCGGCGATCGTGCTGAAACACAGGCCCAAGAGCTTAACAAAACGTACGGGATGGGCCTTGTGTATCTGTGTGTATATACAGAGCGCCATTCCGGTTCCCCCGGGGAGGAATGGGGGGGGGGAGAGAACCTCTTTGTTGTTATTATTATTATTTATTATTATTTATTCAACAACCCGCACGCCCCCTCCCTCCCAGGCAAAACCATTCGTGAAACAGAAAGCGCCTAGCGGAGCAACGCTGACCCAGGGAGCCCCGGGGGGCTACCCCTTGGAAGCACCCCGCCCCCCCCGGATTTGAACCGTCCTTCTCTGCGTCCTCATTGCCCCACAAGCCAAAGTCAGAGTTGTGCGTTTCCTGATCTAGCCAGCTTCACCTGCCTCCCACAGACCCGTCCCTCGGTTCCCAGGAGGTGATCTTCGCCTCCGCCACTCGCCACCGCAGCTGATTCATGCTTTCACTCCTCTTCTGTTAATTCACTAAGTTTAGGCTGATGCTGAAGGTGACTAGAAGAAAAGCCAGCGGCGGCGGTCGATGCCCCCTCCTTCCTGATACAAACAGCTGAGTCTCCCCACGCTCAGAATCAGCGCAAGAGTGTAAACTTTTTCAAAAACAAAAACCCAACCATACATAATTTAATTTGAACCGATTTAGGTACGCTCGAGGTGAGCCGAACCTTCCACCTTACTTCCATGGAAAGTGTAGGAAGAAAGGGAGGTACATTTACGCGGAGGTAAGCTCTGTGGGTTTCTGGGGAACACGATAAAAAAAAGAAAAACCAGTCTGTAACTCAGAAGCGAAGCCTCGCTGAGTTGAGCTGGGCCTGGTTTCCTGGTACGCGCCGTCGGGCTTGCAAGCCTCGGCAGGCTGACTAGGGAGTCAGTTCCCTTGACCAGCGTGAGACAGAGAACCAGGAAACTTGAAATACACTTCCAAGAGAACGTACGTAGGATCCGGATGGCAAAAGCTTTCGGATCTAGGCCTTCTGCTCTCAAATGACGGGCAAGTTGCGCAGGTAGGGAACTGTGTGTGTGTGTGTGTGTGTGTGTGGTTTGGTTTTTAAACAACTTTCCACTCCTTTTCAGAACTCACACTGGGAAAGACCTATTTCTGTTATTCCTCCCGAAACTGTCCTCTTGGAAGGGAGGCCGAGATGGGGTGATAAGGCGTGCGTGAGAGAAGGGGGTCGGGGATCAGTTAAATCTGTGAGGAGGAGACTCCCACAAAGACCGCACTTGCAAGCGGAAGACAAATGCGAAGCTTTGCCTGCGGGTCGCTCATCCCCACCAGGCAGCGAGGGTTGTCAGTATTCGTAAGAAAAATCCCAACCCCGCACTGGCTGCTAGAGAAGGCGGAGAAGAGCCGCTGCCAGCCCGCAAGAGCAGCATGGAGGAGGGGGATAGCGAGGGCTTCATTTTTCGCCCCCTCCCCACTTGCCAAGGGAGGCACGCTCGGCCTGTCGGAAGGCCTGAGCGGAATATTGTTCGTGGGAACTGCCATCGCATATTAATGTTCTCTCATGCATGCACGGAATAAATCACTGCAGCTAATTGAGCAACAATTTTTCCCCCTCCAGGAAAACAGGCCTCAGAGAAGTACAAGGAGGTTCCTTTTGCGGCGCCCAGATTCCCATCAAATAACTGTGTCAGTGGGAAGGTTCGAGGGCAGAGGTCCGCTGCTGTAGGAAGTGTCCTGGCAGCAGCACTCGGCGCTCTTAATAAACGTTAATTTAGCGGACTTTAAAAATTTGATAAAAATCAAAGTATCAACCTCCTCTAGTTAGGCTTGTGGGATTAAAAAATGAGTGGTGCCGAGGGGGTAGGACTTTCGAGCAGAAGTCAAGGGTCCCGCTCGGGAGAAGGAGCAGGAGGACCTCCTAACGTAGCGCGAAGTCATAGACAGTATTACAGTATACCATCTAAGAAGGAAGGTTGGCGCAAGGACGTTAAAGTAAGAGTCTTTGAATTGCCTAACTGTAGGAGGGCTAGGAACATGGGCAGCCGCATTATATGCCAAGCCAGGCAGGTTTAGTGATCCTGGGATCACCTGGGATCTCTCGCATGCAAAGTGCGTGGCACCAAGGCACAGTCCTGCTAAGATCGCTTTGTTTTTGGTGGTGTTCCCCCCTTCTTTCTTTCTTTCTTTCTTTCTTTCTTTCTTTCTTTCTTTCTTTCTTTCTTTTTTTTGAGGGGCACTCAGTTTTGGGCCTGTGGCAGTGGGCGCAAGTTGTCTACTTGCTGACAAACGGAACCGGGAGAAAGCAGGCACATCTTGCAGAGATTCAGTTACAGTATAACTCCGACCTCTGCAAATGGGACAGAGGGCGAGTTTCTCAGGCTACAAACCTTGAGGTTCCAAGGCTATCAGGACACGTTGATGTACGCAAAACAGCGACTCTCTCCCTCTCTCTCTCTCTCTCCGTCCCCCCCCTCTGTTTATGTAGAGGAGGCTAAACGTGCACGCACGCGCGCACACATACCCCGACTGCAACCCTATGCACCATTGCTCAGGAATAAGGCTAACTTCGGAGTAAGCATGCTTAGAATTGAAGCGATGCGCACATTCTCTAGGGGGCTGTTTCAAAACAGACGCCCCAACAAGGCTGTTTTGAGATCAGAGGGGAAGTGAAACTTCATGCTGAAAGGGACGGAGGAGGATTCCACCCCCCCCCCCAGCTGCTCTACAAATTTCACAAGCTTTGTTGCTATAAAATCACATACAAACACACCATGAACATTTGTGGAAATTGGAGAAGTGACCCTTAAAAAGGAATTTAAACATTCACATTTTTTGGAGACGACCTGGTAGCTTTAGCAGGAAAGAAGGAAACCCAACGCAGCGAATGTGAAATGCTTGTGTCTGTTTGTGGATAGAAAGTGCACCAGAAGTAATTGCAGAGAGATGGGGTGGTGATGGGGAAGAGAGCGCACTAGTAGAATGGATGTCTGATCACAGGGACCGGATGCAATAGATAAGATGCAGCCCCTAACCTGAGCATGTTTAACTCAGAAGTAAGCCCTACCTTATCTAATGGAGCTGACGCGCAATTATTAAGCAAGACCACTGAATTCAACCGGGCTTGCTTCTCTGAGTAGGCATGGTGAGGTTTGCGCAGGATGTATGTATGCCAAATGGCAGCCTAAGGTTTCTAGTGGCGCAGCTATGGCATGGGAAGAGACATACAGACTCAAATAGACAGACTGTAGCTGACACAAGATAGGCAGACGCCGCTGTGTACAGACAGACATGCTCACAACTCGGAATACAGACACGATTAGGGTGGGACAGATATAGTTGAATAAAACTAGGGTAGTTTGAAAACGCGGGGAGGTGTTATCCTATCTGAGGTTTCTCTCTTCCCCCCACCGCACCCGATTTTCCTTGTGTGTGATTTTCCTCTGCACAGAAGAGAAGCAGATGAATTCACTAGCAGAGCAAAACTGCAGGCCGCCTCTTCTCGCCCCCTATAGAAAAAAAAATCACAGATTTCCTGCATCAGGAGAAGTTCGGCCTTTTCTCTCATTGCCTGGCCTGGAGTCTCTAGCTGGGTTGTCCACCGTCTTTTCACTCAGCCATTTCGCCTTCTCCACAATTTATTCTCTCTCTCCCTTTCTCTTTCTCTTTCTCTTTCTCTTTCTCTCTCAAACTGGCCTAAGGGCATTCCGGTATACAGTATTTTCTTTCAGTATGTCTCGATAGGTTCTCAGTTCAGAAGAACAGTTGACACAAGCATCAGCTGGAAAGAGGAAAGCGCAATTCTCTCTCTCTCTCTCTCTCTCTCTCTCTCTCTCTCTCTCTCTCTCTGTGTGTGTGTGTGTGTGTGTGTGTGTGAGTGAGAGAGAGAGAGAGCGAGAGAGCGAGAGAGCGAGAGCGAGAGAGAAAATGTATGCACACCCACCTACACAAGGGCTGCCCTTGGGCCCAGTGCTTGCTTTTATATTATTAAAAACCAAACAACTACGATACGTTCCGGATTAAGCTCAAGCTTTCAACACCCACTGCTGAAACTCCACGCATGTGATGGAAGCTAGAGATGGTAACTGAGGACTGAGGGGAAGGCGCTTTTTGCACAAGCTCGGGAACGCACGGCAGGAATACGCAATCTGAACATAAGCCTCGGGGACGATTCCCATTAGCTTGTTAGCCTCTCACACAAAACCCCCGCCAATGTTGCCAAGCAGCTTGCTTCCACCTTAGACGGGCTGCCGATCTCGATGAACTCTAGGTCCGAGGCATCAGATCTCTCCTTGCGGACTTCTTAGCCCCCTGTTCCCTGCGCAGCTTGACCCACGCGCGCGTTCATTTCCTCTTGGCTATTGATTGACAACAAAAATAGGAAGTGTTGTGCAGAGAGGAAGAAAGTGGAGTAGACAGGGAAGCGTTGGCCAGGGAAAGTAAGATGCAAGGGGCGCCATGCGGTAGGGGGTGGGAGGGAAGAGAAGGGCTCAGTCACCCCCTCCTTTGTTTCGGATCACGCCTAGTGGTGATATCTCAAGAGCACTTGCTCCCCGGTTATTCTTATGCGGCACACTAAAGTAACCTTCCCCAAGGGAAGATCAAGGAACTTTGCTATGAATTTTGTTTCTCTCTTCCGCCTCTTGCAACCTAAAAGGGGACCTCTGAGAGGAGGAGATCTACGAGTCCCGCCAGAATCTTTATTTTGAAGAACTGATGTAGGAACATAGGATGTCAGACCACTGGTCTCTACCCTGACCGGCAGCAGCTCTCCAGGGTTTCAGACAGGGGCCTCCTCAGAGTCTTATCTGGAGATGCCGGGGATTGAACCTGGTACCTTCTGCATGCAAAGCAGACGCTGTGCCACTGAGCCACTGCCGTTCCCTTTAGCCCTTTCCCTAGATCCAGGAAGGCAACGTCACCAGTCCACAGAACGCGGAATAGAATGTCCCAAACATTCTGTAGGAGACGCATTGTATAATGGTCTGGAATTATGATTCAGGACCCATAAATTAAAGGGGGATAAGGCCTCAGCTAAGCTCTTACTCCTATATGCAGTGTCAGACCTGCTCCAACGCTGCAATTTAACAATAACATATACGAAGAGCGAGAGCGAGCCTTGGCCCATGTACAGAGTTCCGCCACTAACCGTAGCCAAGCCTTTCTGGGGATTAATAGTAAGGATCAAGTTTCGGCGAGCAGCATATGTAACTTCCAGGCAGACTTCAATCTACGAAAGACACACACACACACACACACACACACACACACACCCCACACACATACACACACACCCCTTCTCGGTGTAGAGATTAAATGCTGCCGCCCTGATATGGCCAACAGGCAAGCCATATTTTGCTGTTTTTATAGAAGCCTTCTTTGCGCAGGGAAAAGAGCAATCATGGTTATTACTGTTCTCCTTTTATATATCAGAAACTGGGGCCAAAGAAAGCAAATTTTCCTCTGGACCGAGGTGTAAGGAGCAATGAGCGATGCAAAGGCTTGTGTTGTATCAGCCTATTGCATCTACAAAGGCATTGACTATGCAGTGGAAGACAAGCCTAATAAACGTGTTTGTTTACCAGGAAGTATGTCCTGCTGTTTTCAGTGGAGCCAGCTCCCAAGCAAGGGTGCACAGGATGGGGGTCTTACAGCCCCAATCCTTTTACCCAGAAGTAAGTCCTACTCATTTTAAGCGTTTATCCTGATTTCCCAGGGCTGCTGGCCTATGCGCGCTTTTCTTAGGAGGACATCAGCGGCTACTATCTCTGAGTAAGAGCACATATGGCCGGGCTACATAACTGGGAATCTGGATCAGCGCCCCTCGTCTTTCACGTCGCCTTTGGAGACGAAATATAGCCAAACTATTCCACATTAGGAACCAAGCCCTGTAGATCTCAGTGGAGTGTTACTCTTGAGTAAGCATGCATGTGGCTCAGGCTGCACACAGGAAGCATTACAGGACCCGATCCCGGAGTCAGTGCAACCTTCCCCCATCCCGAGGTGGGGTTGGGGTATATAGTTCCTGGCAGAAATACAGCTACGCACATGCTGATGTCCCACTTCTTTCTTAAGGCGCTTGATTTCACTACCGTTTTGCAACGAACACGTGTCTTCCACTGACTCGAGTTCGAATCCACCCAACAGTTGTCACTTAGTTCCATTCATTTGCATCATGGTCCGAGATTCCTCCCCTCACCCCAGCAAAGCTTGATTGTCCCTAATCCAATTTGCCTGTGACCTTTTCTTTTTCTTTTAAGATATTGTCATTGCAGTGAGAGCTGCATGCATAAAAAAAAGTACAGGAGGTTTGAAGGCCGTTCAGGATTTGCAGCCTCTTCCAAATGTGGCGTCTGATTCTGCTCCTCCTGCATTCTCGAGGTGTGGTGCAGCCGCCGCTGCCGAGACCCCTTCAGTGCAAATCAGATTATTGTGTTTGATCTTCCAGTTTTGCTGGAGCTATTGCTAACCGCTGTAGAGAGATTTGCATTGCTCCGGGTTTGCTCTCCCTGCAGGGCAGAGAAGGGAACGACTAACAAGGTTTTGCCCCAGAATTAAACAAGACGAGCAGGAAACGCAACGGGGGATCGCGATGGAAGGGGGGTGTAGCAGATGATGCTTGCGCCTGGGACTATAGAGGATCCCACTGGAATCATTTAAGACAGGCCTGGCTCAAAGTCAGATCACTTTTGGAATTGGAGATTAGCAAATATATATACACAGAGAGAGACACTTGTGAATGAGCTCCACTGGACTGAGTGTGACTTAAATCCAAGCAAGCCAGAATTGGATCGGGCCGCAAGTTTATGCGTTCCTCCTTGGAAGTAACTTCTACTGAACCCAGTGGGGCTGCCTTCTACATATGCACAAAACCTGCTTTATGGCTGCAATCGTTTTGTACACTTACAGTCTGCATAATATTTATTTTATACGCAAGGAAATCTCACATAGAATGATTGGAAGGGACCACGAGGGTCATCTAATTTAACTCCCTGCAATGCTGGAATTTTTTTCTCCCAACGTGGAGCTCGAACCCACGATCCTGAAATTAAGAGTCTCATGTTTTTACCGACTGAACTATCTTGTTGCAATCAATGGGACTTAGTCCCTGAGAAGTGTGTGCAAGATCGCAGCCTTACTTGGCAGTAACCGCATTAAATTCAGTGGGACTTCCGAGCAAACGGGCTTTAGAGGTGCACGAATGGGTTTGCGTGTGTGCAAAAAAACTTAGTCCAACATGACTGATACTCAGAGCGGATCCACTGAAATCAAAGGACTTGACGTTAGTCATAGCCAGAGCAGACCGATTGCAACCATTGATTTCAAAGGGTCTACTCTGAGCAAGACTCAGTAGGATCTTACCCCCGATTTTCGGTGTGTGTGCTCACCATAAAAACTCCGCAGGAAAACCTCCCCCCCCCCCCCGAGATGCCCGTCTGATCAACTTTTGCAATCCAGTAGATCATGCACAGTACTGGTTAGCCTTGAAGGAGCCAGGCTGGCAACATTATTAGGATGAGCTGGGGATTGCGAGATAACCGCTCCCAGCTGTGTTTTAGGTTTTAATGTGATTTTTAAAAAACATTTTTTTTTTTAAAAAAAGATATTTTAACTTGGCGAAACGCCCGCATGTCGCTTGAGCAAGCTGGTTCCGCGGGTTGATTGACAGCGCAAGGTCACCGAGCTCTTCTGGGCAATGGGTGTCAAGTTTCAAGAGCAGACAGATAAAGCTGCCGGAAAGCTCTTTTCTGCCCCCCCCCCAGCCCTTTCCCTGCTTCTTCTCGCCTTGTTCTTTTTGGCATGGCGGAAGAACCCTCTTCAGACCCAGAAAGCAAGGACAACGGGCACTCTGCCCTACCTGCGCAGTTTATGCGTAGACCTTGCTTTTTTCCTGCTTAGCTGCGACACTGCGAAAAGAAGGCTTTGGTCGGGTTGACCAAATCCCAGCCGAGCTGTAAAGCTCAGGAATTTTGTCTCCCACCTTTTAGAACCAGGGGCTTGCAAAGTTTCTGCTGCTTTCAAACAACAGTGGTAAATGTTTCAAACACAGCAGGTAAGGTTTAAAAAGTTCAGGTCCATTTTGTATATTTAAGGGACGGATTTACACCCTCCCTTAAATATATTAAGGGTTCAATCCTATATAGATGTCTGCTCAAAACCATGTCTGACTACATTCAGTAAGGGAGCACATTCAGATAAGGGGGTTTATAATTGCAGCCCATCTCCAATAAATGAAAGAAGAAACTTAACCTTTATTATTATTTTTACTACATTTGCTCCTCTCTCCCCCCTTTATGGTTAAGGGTAGGCTTAGGCTGTGTGTGTGTAAGTGTCACTGAACTCAGTGCAACTTACTACTGAGTAGATAAGCATGCAGTGGGATGCAGCAGAAACACCCCTCCCCCTCCAGGAGGGGACAGAAAGGGCAACACACGTGGGCAAATAGTGTCTGGGGAAAAATATTAATGACAGGAGTTCGTTATAACAGGGGAGGGTAAGTTGGGGGATGAGCTCCTTGTTGGGTGTGTAGTTGCCCCCTGGCCTCCCTGCATGGTCCATGCATGCATAAGTTTGCACTGCACAATTTTTGCTTTCCCTTTGACTATATACCTCCATGAATTAGTCTTTCTCTCTCTCTCTTTCTCTCTCTCTCCCCCCCCCACCTCCATTCCAATACATTCTGTAAGGTGGACTTCTAGAATGCAACACTGGCTGCCTGTTTTATATAAGGCGGAGGGAAGGTTTCTGTGCTTGCTTTTCTCGCTGTTTAGAAAGGCACCTTAAATAAATGATACGCTTCTTGGACCAAGGCAGGAGCAAACCTTCTGCACAGCTGTGCTCTTGGAATGGAGGAACCCTTTTCTATGCTGCATGCTTTCCTCTGCACAGTGGCAATTCAGAAGTGTTAAAGGAATAGAAGAAGGATATACAGCAAACCCATGCTTGACAATGATTTCCTGATGTTTCTGCTTCGCACGGCCATAATTAGAATAAGTGCATTGCAATTACAGAAGAGGAACTCATATGTAAGGCAAAAGGTACTGACACAGACTCCCCTCTCCTTTCTCTCATCGCTTTGCTCAAGCAGTTAGGAGCAGCTTTTAGCGAGAAAGATCTGCCCTTTGAATGTATTTTATTCCCCCTTTTAAAGTTTCATTACTTCTCTCAAGCTCTCCCCCCCATGCGAAATGCGACGTTTCCACGCTCTGTACATGTGCTCCCTTAAAAGATTTGTTTAGCTAAGGAAACCGCTGCTAAGCGGCGAGAAAGGAATTAAATGTATAGAATGATAAGCTGCTGCGAAGACGTATAAGAACACTTAAATTAATAATAAGGACTTGTTCTGAGGCAAAATTCAATTTTGCTTCCTATTATGCAATCTTTGCATGTAAAGTTGCTTTAATGCAAAATAGCAGCTCATCAAAAATTCTGTTTTATTGGTATCAAAAATTTATGATATCCTGAGGCATGAGGGGCCAGGGCACAAGGTAGGCAAGCCATGTCCTTTTAGCAAGTTTAGTGCTTTCTGAAAAGCAATGTATTTCAAACTTGGGGGAAAATTATTCCTGAGATGAAGGTATGGTGGTGGGGAAGTTTCGGTTGTGGTAAGGCTGCTTGCACGAGAAAGTCACTGAATACTGGCAGTCAGTAAGCCAAACATATTCTTTCGGCAGAGTTCAGAGATGTCGCAGGCAGCTGCTATTATTGGTTGGAGAAGGAAGAAAGGGGTCTTCTGAAGTGTTACTGGGAAATCTTCAGTTTCCCAGCCTATATCAACAATTGTATATGCTCTCTGACCCATTTATCAGTAAATATGAATGTCTGTAGAAATGTAGAAATGCAAGGGGCCAGACCTAGACTTGTTCATGCTTAGAATGGGCCCACTAAAATCAACATGACTTCTTAGTCATAACTAATTTGTCCGATTCATTTAACTGGGTCTACCTGAAGCACAATTAAGTCTGGTTCCAACCCAAGCTGTCCAAAAATGTGTCTGATTTTTATTTATTTATCTTAATAAAAAAAGCTTCACGTGCTTTTCTGTGCTATCTTTATTTCTCTCTTAGTACCATGCTGTAAAGCACTGTGCAAGAAAACCTCACAACACACTCTCAACAGCCTCATGAGGGTAGGTAATCAATATAAGAATCTAATCGTTTTGCTAGTAGATTTAAGCTGATAGTGGCTCCTTCTGGCTGCAGGGGGATCCATGGAAAAAGTGAGCCTGGAACCCTGGTTTTCCATGTAGTGGAGCAAAATGAGTTGGAGCAAGGCATGCAATGTTCTCCAAAACAGTAGGCTAGTTTCTACACCCACCCACACACCCCTCACTGTTCTCCAGACAAAAGGCGTTATCAGAGTCCAAGGACACATTCCTGCCAGGCGAAAACAGTCAAGGACTGTGGCCTGGTGCGAGATGTTGTGGCTAAGGATGGTTGTGCATGTGATGTGGGGAGAGTCCTGAAGGCCAGGATCCTCAATTCTGGTCTAATGTGAGAGATGCTGATTCAGAAATCTGTCTAGAAGCCAAGCTTTCTGATCAATGCTCTCCCACCAGATGTCAAAGAGAACAACAACTACCAGACTTTTAGAAGACATTTGAAGGCAGCCCTGTTTAGGGAAGCTTTTAATGTTTGACGGACTGCTGTACTTTAATAATAATAATAATAATAATAATAATAATAATAATAATAATTACAGTGGTACCTCAGGTTAAGTACTTAATTCGTTCCGGAGGTCCGTACTTCACCTGAAACTGTTCTTAACCTGAAGCACCACTTTAGCTAATAGGGCCTCCTGCTGCTGCCATGCCACCGGAGCATGATTTCTGTTCTCATCCTGAAGCAAAGTTCTTAACCTGAAGCACTATTTCTGGGTTAGCGGAGTCTGTAACCTGAAGAGTATGTAACCTGAAGCGTATGTAACCCAAGGTACCACTGTATTATTATTATTATCTAAGAGGCACATGGAAGGGCTGGTTGTCAAACCCTGTGGTAAGGAAACACAGTCTGTGTATGCCCAAAGATAGTTCCATCTTTATTGCTTCTTCCAGTGAGCCATGGGGATTGGAAACAATATCTGATGCCCAGCTCAGAAAGGTGGTCTTCCATTCTGCACTGCACTCGCCGTAATAGCAGAATTAGTGCCCACGTACTGGTGGAAATGGAGCTGAGTTTGGGCTGCTGAGAAACAAGAGGAAGGCATCCTGATGTTTACAGATTTGTTTTTTTTAATCGAACCCTGCCACAAATAAAACAGAAAGAGACATCCCCATGCATCCTAAGAGCCAAATGAGCATTGAGCATTCTCAGTGGACACAGGCACCAATGAATGCCAGCTAGATAAGAAAAAGTGAAGGCAGGGTGGGGTGGGGAAAATGAAAGGGCAGTTGGGCTGCTGGAACTCCCAACAGCTTTGTGTCCCGGAGGGTAGCATAGCTGGCTGGCTGGCATGAACAGGAGTGCTCTATTTAGTGGAGGGTGTTACACGGCAACATTTTGTTCTACTTTTAGCACTGGGTGTAATGAAAGACTTATTTCTGTTGCTCTTTTTGTCTGACAGTTCTATGTAAAGACCCCCTGAACGGCAGACTTACAAACACCACACATTTGTACTGGGCACCTGCTGCCCAGTCAGCTGATCTGGATATCAGTGGTGCTGATCAGTGGTTTGGAGTGCCTGCATCCAGTTATGGGTCCAGGGACCCTTTAATTGACCCGGGTGCTTTGTTTGCTGGGAGTGTTCCTAGGCAGAACCTCATGCATACAGGTAGACAGGTTGCTTGGGGATTTTGCGGCACATCAACAGTTAAATTGTATTCTGCCACATGCAGATAGAAGTAGAAATTTCAGAGTTCAGAAACTCCTAAGTGATTCACACATGGTCTGGGAAATCAGCTTTCTATGCATTGTTGCTATGACTATATTATAATATATACATAATAAAGGGTATAATAAATATATAAAAATTATTCTGGAGATACAAGTCTAAGCAAGGACACACTAAGCAGAATCAAGCCTTCACGATGTTTGTTTCTAACCTACTGACTGTCTTATTTCCTTCTTTATCATTCAGAGCTCAGTTTAAAAATTGCTTTATACATTGTCTTGTCCGCACATCAACCCTCATGAGAAAGGTTACTATTGTTCTTATTTTGCAGATGGGGAAACTTGCTGAAGGCCATCCAGTGAAACCATTGCTGCGTTGGGGAGAGTGTTTTGGATGAACTTGGCCCATGGGATTGCACTAATTTCCTCTTTACAGCATGTGGCTATTAGGACTCTATTAGTGCCCTGCACATCATGGTGACCAAGGACCAGGAGAAGCTAAATGGATCGCAAACCTACGATGAAAAATGGCTGAATCATCAGCCGTGTCTTCCTCACTTTGGATCCTTCTGCCATTTTGGGGTTTCTCCATTCGCCCCCCTCAAAGTACAATGTTATTTTCAAGGGCAAGTTCATTTCAGACTCTGGATGGGGGTACCTTTTGTAAATTTCTCCCATGTTAAAAAAAAAAACAATAATCAAATATTTGCCTCCCTTCTCCCCACCAAAAAAGTGCATCAGGGACAAAGATTGTAGACCAGCCTGCTGCTGGCAGTGCTAGTTTTGTATGTCCAGAGGTTTCTTTCATTTTTTTAAAAAAAGAATACAAGGGAACATTGTTTATAACTGTGATTCCCCCATTTGTATTTGAAGTGGTATACTCCATTCTACCACCTCATTACACCACCATCTCATTCGGCTACATGGGCAGACCAGGCCTTAGGCAAGTTACTTTCTCTCAGACTCAGTGTCTCCCCTCAATTCTGTAATATGGGGATAATGCTTGGTTGTTAGGCAGGATTGCTGGGCTGATGAATGTGTAGTGCTTTGAACTCTCTAAGCACTATATAAATGCTATTATTAGCACAAAACACAAAGACACAATGTGCCGTTCCGTCCACTCCAAAATATACCTGATTCACAATCTCTAATAAAGGTGAATCACAGGTAAGAATTGTGCGTCATTTATAAAATGAAAAGAGCCAGAGTTGAAGCCTGTCTTGAAGCTAGATTGTATGACGGGAATCAACTCTATTGTTAGAAAGCTTAATGATCGTAATGGTGAATGGAAGACACTTTGTACGTGTTTCAATGTGCTCTTATCTTGATTATTTATGAATGTCTATATGCAGGTATATGTCCTGACATTGAAAACAGGTTCTGAAACTAAGCTTGGTGAGTCTTAACTAAAATAAAACCCAGAATAAGAGTTAAATTTGCACTCAGAAGAAGGCTGTGTAGTAATGTCACCCAGTTCCATAATTTATGAAGCAATTTGGATCACACTTAAACATAGCAGACTTATCATCTTGTCTCTGGAATAGAATTTAAAGACATTGTTTATAATAAATCATTGCAACTCTACATCTTTTGTCTCTTCTTTAATCTGTATCCAGTTGTACTTTACTGTAAATACATCATAATTACCGGTGTCTGGTGTTTATGTATGCAACAGCTGATAGGTGACACTCTTTTGTTTAATCGTGTGCACAGTAAGCAAAGGGTTCTCTGCTGCAAATAAAAAAATCAAATCAAATCAAAGATAAATGTGGTACTTGGAGGGTTAAACAAGGTCTCAGAATCTGAGTAAATATTTATATGAAGTGCTCAAAGAAGGGAAAGGAGGGGCAAAAAGCCCCTCTCAATATAACTAAATATAAATTACAGAGCTTTATATTAGCTGTCAAATTATTCTAGCTCTTGTATTCAAGTACTTGTTCCACTGGTAATGCTACATGCGACATGCAGGTTTATGCCTTGTTGCAAGGCTTGGCAAGTAATTAAACTAAATTGTTTGGAGGTTTGCACAGATTTATCCAGTCCGTGGAAGAGACAAGCAACCTGTTAACTTGACGGTTACTACAAGGGCATCATTCTCCATCACCACTTAAAGGCAGGAATGAAAGCAAGCAAGAAAATGGTTCGTCTGTACCGAACTGCTCATATAACTTCAGATCCTTAATCAGTGGCCTATTTGGGACAGAGACTGTTTCCTTTGGTTTGAGAAGAAGGAACAAGATATACTTGTGGAAATTGTTAATATAGCTGAAACAAATTTGACACTCTCTGAATGCAGGTGTCAAATTTTCATTCAATGAGTGGGGCCTACCAAAAAAAGAGAGAAAGTGGAGTGCTACTGTTCAGGATTCCAGCTCTAAGAAGAGCTTGCTGGATCAGGCCAATGGGCCATCAAGCAGGTCCATTCCTAAATTTTATCAACAAAACAGCTATGTGAAGTAGATTAAGCTGTGGGAGAGTCATAAGTCCACAGTCACTGAGCAAGCTTCATAACTTAGCAGAGGGCTGAAGAACCAGGCTCCGTACAAAAATAATCTATGGTTTCCCAATGACAGATTTTTTTCTTCATGTGGGAAAGTTCCAGAACCCATAATTCCCACCCATAATTCCCAGAAGCATGGCACAATGGCTGGGCAGACTCCAGGCTTGAGAGATCTACTTTGGATGGCTTGCTGTAAGATCTAGGTACAAAATAATGTCTGGGGTTGGGGAGGCTCAGCTTAAGAATTTGTTTTCAGAACCAGAACTGATCTCATTCTCTTCTCAACTTCAGTGTGGTGTAGTGGTTAAGAGCGGTAGACTCGTAATCTGGTGAACCAGGTTCGCGTCTCCACTCCTCCACATGCAGCTGCTGGGTCACCTTGGGCTAGTCACACTTCTTTGAAGTCTCTCAGCCTCACTCACCTCACAGAGTGTTTGTTGTGGGGGAGGAAGGGAATGGAGATTGTTAGCCGCTTTGAGACTCCTTAGGGTAGTGATAAAGCGGGATATCAAATCCAAACTCTTCTTCTTGTTCTCCCCAAACAGGATCAGAACTTTTATAGAATCATATAATTGTAGAGTTGGAAGACACACCAAGGGTTGAACCCCCTGCAATCACGGCTAGAGAATCCAACCTCTGAACCTCCAATGAAAGAGATTCTGCCACTTTTGGAGGGAGTCCATTCCACTCTTACTGCCAGAGTCCGCCACTTTTGGAGGGAGTCCATGAACAGCTCTTACTGCCAGAAAGTTCTTCCTGATGTTTAGTTGGAATCTCCTTTCTTGTAACTTGAAGCCATTGGTTCAAGTCCTACCCTCCAGAGCAGCAGAAAACAAGCTAGCTCCATCTTCCATGTGTTGGCTGTTTGAAGATGGCTATGATATCACGAGCCAAGCTGAGGTAATTGTTTTAATCAGGGAGTGTGTGTGTGTGTGTGTGTGTGTGTGTGTGTGTGTGTGACTAATTGCCCCAACTCCTCTGTCTGCTTACCTCCCACTTTCTTGCTCTGGCTACCCACTCAGCTACCACTGGCTACCCACTCAGCAAGGCTTTCAGTCTCCCCCTCCTCCCTGCCTTGCTCAGTGAAAGGCCTCAGTGAGTCCCAGCAAAGTGGCTAGGCCAAGTTCTCTGCTGCCATGGTTCACCTTCACAAGTAGAAATGCTGTTGAATCATAGTAAAAAGCAACCTTTTTTAAAAAACAAAAAAACCTAAGTTTACTTTTAACTAAGTATGCCTGGAAAAACTTTCCCCTGATCAATTTTGAGATGCGGTAAAATTGTTTTAAAAACCCCAACAAAAGCCCTATTCAGAAGGAAGTTGGCAACTCTATGTAGTCAACTCTAAGTTGTTCTGTGAACCGCTTGAGACCTCTGGGTACAGGGCGGTATATAAATTCAATAAACAACAACAAACAATAACAACAACAACTATAATAGTCCCTAAATTGAGCCCAGAGCATAATGTGAAGACAATCTTTTAGTCTTCACTTTTGAACAAATACACACACTTACACACATACACAAACATACATATATAAATTTTGGACAAATGTATCTATTTCCTGCGATACTATGATTTTTCTCACTTATCTCAGAAGCTGTGTTATACTGTGTCAGACCACTGGCCAATCTACCTCAGTATTGTATACCTCAGGGGTAGGCAACCTAAGGCCCGAGGGCCGGATGCGGCCCAATCGCTTTCTCAATCCAGCCCATGGACGGTCTGGGAATCCGCGTGTTTTTATATGAGTAGAATGTGTCCTTTTATTTAAAATGCATCTCTGGATTATTTGTGGGGCATAGGAATTTGTTCAGCATTTTTTTTCAAAATATAGTCTGGCCCACCACATGGTCTGAGGGACGGTGGACCAGCCCATGGCTGAAAAAGGTTGCTGACTCCTGGTATACACTGACTGGAGGCAGTTCTCCAGGCCAGCTCTACCTAGAGATGTCAGGGCTTGAGCCAGAGACCTTTTTGCATGCTGTGCAGTGGCTCTGCCACCGAGTTTGATACAGCTTCATTCACCTAGTCCAGATGCCAAATTAACAGGGAGTTGTGCAATGCCCAGCCAGCCTTTCAAAATCATCCGGGAGGCACTGATCTGTCAAGGACTGAAGACAGACGATCCAACCAACAGGATGGGGTTAATTAAATTGCAACCACTATCTGCCTTTGCTTTGCCCCACCCATGCTGTACATACTGCATGGCAGAGCGGAAAGAGCCTTTTAGCCAAAAAAATCTTTAGCCCCCGAGGAAAGGGTGTGTTTGTTTCTCTTCTGAACTAACAACTCAACAGCTTCATTTCTGGAGCAGCCTGGGTTTTGTTGAGCTACCGTGGTTAATGGAATGGCTGTACCCTTTGCAAATAAAGAGATGCTTAGTGTTGGGATGGCTTGATGAAGATGATGCTTCTCTGTTAATTAACTGCTGGGCCTGTTGAATTAATGGGATTCCTTGTAGTCTCAGCTGATGTCTTTAATTGCTTTATTTCCCCTCCCTTGCTCTGGTACTGCAAGGTTTTGTTTCTTCCATATTGTATTTGCTTTTCCCTCTGAGTTCCTCAGGCCGGAATTTCTTATGTTCTCTTACAGTGCTAAGTTGCCCTCTGTGTGAACAGTTAAAATAGCAAAGAGTTCACTTCCCCTTGTTTGCTAACTTTTTCACAGGCCAAGGCCTTCTTTCTCTCCCAAAGGGCATGCCTGCTAGGGGAAGCCAATTTTAAGTATACATTGCAGAACAGGGGTGGGGAAGTTCAGGCTCAGAGGGGGCGGTGGCAGATATGCGGCCCTCCAGTCCTCTACATCTGGCCCTTCAGACTCTCTGCTGGTTACAGTTCTGCATCAGCTATACCCTCTCTTTCCCCAGACCACTTTATTTTGTATCACCCTTGAGTGTTGCTGCCTGTCTGGAATGTGTCCCTAAAATAACAACAACAACAAAACAATTGTATGTAATTGTGATTATAAACATCGAGGATGGGTGAGTGGGGAGTCATTAGTATTATAGAATAAGGATTATAACTGTTGAGTGATACAATGTAACTTTGAATCTTGAAATAAAAGAATCTTGAAAAAGAAAAAAGAAAAGAAAAAGGAAACCTGAAGAAATCATAACCCTCTTTCATCCCCTCCATCCTGCAGACATACAGAGATTAAAGCAATAAGAAATGAAATCACTTGATTCTGGCAAGAACTTGGTGATCTGAAGGCATAGCTTCTTCTTCTTTTTTTTTAAAAAATATTTTTAATTAATTTTTCCATTTTAACAATCCAATCAAATCACATTAAATATTCCAAATTATACAAATACATATCATATAGTCTGCATATTCTGCCAAATTATAAATTTGGGACTTGGCATGCTTCAAGTTCGGTGGGGCTCTGATCATCTTATATCTCTACTGCCTTGAGTTTCCAATAGTTCCTTTAAATCTTCCTGTTGTTACCCTTTCTTCTAATCTGAAGGCATAGCTTCTAGGCAGCACCAGCATCTCTCATATATGGGGTAAGGCGATCTTGCAGGTAAAATGGTCCCAAGTTGTCTGTTTACATCTCGCAGGAACTATATGGTCACAACATAGGCCAGAGGCCTAATGGTTTCGGTTCCATCTCATTAGGCTCCCAGTTTCTGCAAAGCCTGAAGCTGATTGGCTGTGATCCCTTGAAAACCACCTTGGAGTCAAAGCTTGCTCCTCCCCTGCCTTGATTCAAAACTGAAGGGCAGCAGTGACATTGCAAACAGGTAGAAAACAGCTTTAAAAATACCATGCCAACCTGTCTGGGGAGTTAATGGGCGTAGGAAAGTCCTGGTAACCATTTTGAAATCTAAAACTTCTGTAATAGATTGCATTTGGTTCAGCAGGAGCTTCACCATTGTTATATTTTCTTCCCACATTCAATTTAAAGTGGTAATTCCCTTTTCTCAGCCCCTTTCTCACTTGGTAGCTGTGTAGATTAAATCTAAAATAGAAAAATGCTAGGGAATAGATCTGTGGATGTTCAGGGATGGAGGACAACTTAATGAAGCAGCAATTGAAATACCATAAGTATCCAATAGCTTTAATTTATACAAATATTATCTTTTACAACTTTCATAACACGATGCAGTGGAATTTCAAGGGCGCAAGCATAGAGAGATTCTGCTTTCAAATATTATTTCATCCAGTTAAATGTTGAGGTTTGAATCCAGACCAATTCAAACCTAAATGGCTACAAAGAACTGTGCTCTGATTGTTGGAATGGGCTAGCACACATGAAAATCACACTTGTTCTGTGTATGGCTCAGAAGGAGATGGTCAAATTCTGGATTTTACCACTTCAGATTGTAGGTGAGGGGTATATTTTTGTTCTCCCACATAGAAAGCTTCGATTTCAGAATAAGTGAAGGAGTCTAGTTTAACCTTCCCCAACCTGGTGGCTTCCAGATGTTTTGGAATACAATTTTCATCTTCCATGATCATTGGCCATGTTGGCTGGGGCTCATGGAAGTTGTAATCTGTATGAGAAAACCAACCGGAAGACCAGTTGTATATCAAGGAGGTAAAAACAAAAAAAATTTTTTCCTTCCAGTAGCACCTTAAAGACCAGCTAAGTTAGTTCTTGGTATGAGCTTTCGTGTGCATGCACACTTCTTCAGATACACTGTATCTGAAGAAGTGTGCATGCACACGAAAGCTCATACCAAGAACTAACTTAGTTGGTCTTTAAGGTGCTACTGGAAGGAAAATTTTTTTTTTGTTTTGACTATGGCAGACCAACACGGCTACCTATCTGTATCAAGGAGGTAGTGATTCTAACATGGTTACCCTTCCTGCCTCTGTTCCTTCCCCCTCCCTGGCAGCTGTTAAGTTTTTGAAGGTGTGAGAACCTTCTCTGATGTCTTAATCAGTTGTGAGGAATTGAAGGCCCCCCTCCAGCTGCCTTAATCAGTCTGGGAGGTTAGTGCAGGAAACCCTCTTTAATGTTGGAAATTGTTATTGGGAAGGGAGGCCTTGGGAGAAAGTGGCTACCTATAATATCAGATGGTTTGTGATTTAGAAGCTTGTGTATGGACTGGTCAGCCACAGGGCTGTGCAATCCACAGTAAGGCTACCTGGGGGAGTCACTTCACCACTTCGTGTGAGCTTCCAAGTGGCAAATAGAAGTGCATGTCTGGTATGTATATATTGCTTGTTGTTTAGGAGTAAAATCTTCTCACTAACTTGTGTTTTGCATTGCTTCTGAATCATTTTTAAAAGAACCACCTTGCATTTGGCAAGACGTGGTCCAACAACATCTGGAGGTTGCCAGGTTGGGGAAGACTTGTCTATACTTCTTTCTCATTTGCTAAATGGAAATTCCAAGATCGTATATATCTGAGTAGCATGCATACATCTCACCACAGTAGAGAAGAAAGAGAGGTAGGACCACAAAGCGCCATATTTCAGGCAAACTTTGTCCAACATTTGTCACCCCAATATTTTGCTGCCTGAGATGGGAAGCCCTACTTCCATCCTATGAGTGGACTGGTTTGGTGCATAAAGGTAAAGGGACCCCTGACCATTATGTCCAGTCGTGGCCAACTCTGGGGTTGCGGTGCTCATCTCGCTTTATTGGCCATGGGAGCCGGTGTACAGCTTCCGAGTCATGTGGCCAACATGACTAAGCCGCTTCTGGCAAACCAGAGCAGCGCATTGGAAACACCGTTTACCTTCCCGCCGGAGCGGTACCTATTTATCTACTTGCACTTTGACATGCTTTCGAACTGCTAGGTTGGCAGGAGCAGGGACTGAGCAACGGGAGCTCACCCCGTCGTGGGGATTCAAACCGTCGACCTTCTGATCAGCAAGTCCTAGGCTCTGTTGTTTAACCCACAGCGCCACCCGCATCCCTGGTTTGGTGCATAATAAGCATTATTTTTGTCTCCTGTAGTACTTGGGTAAAGGAAGGCTCACATACAGTGTCTGCACAGCTTGTGGTCCATGAAGCCCAATGCAGCCTATCAGCAATGGATGGAGGTTCAAAATGGACTTAGAGTAAGAGAAAATGGAAGTCCCTCTAAGGTCTTCTAGTTGCATCACCTGCCAGTTTGGAAAATCCAGTGCTGCAAGTCTCCAATTTGTCATCTAACTTCTGCTTCAAAACCCCCTAATGAAGTCCACCAACTTCCAGGGTACACTCTCCTTGTGGTGAATAACTCATACCACCAGAAAGTTAATTTGAAACCCCTTTGTTGGAATTTGATGTTATTCGTTCAGGTCCTCCCCTCTGTAGAAACAGAGAACAAATGAGTTTCACATCATCTACGACAGCCCATCAAACATTTAAAGATGGATATCATGTTACCTCTTAATTGCCTCTTCTCTAGGCTAAACATACCCAACTCCTTCAACTTTTCCTTATCAGACTTGGTAAACCTTCCATTGTATCTGCCTGTCTAGGCATGGAAAAACAAGGAGGAGGCTATCAAGCTTCTGGTAGGCTTTCATACACGGCTGCTGGCTAAAGTCCCATTCACGATTAGAGTAGGCCTGGTTATGGAAATACATATTTTTTGCATGAGCTAAAGTGCCTTCAAGGGAGTGTAATTCAGTGGTAGAGTACCTTCTTTGCATGCAGTGTTTTCCAGGTTCAATCCCAGGTGTCTCAAGTTAGGTCTCGAAAACATGCCCTGAATGAAACCCTGGAGAGTTACTGCTGGTCAGTGTAGGCAGTGTTGAACTACCTACAAACAGTCTGACTCAGTATAAGGCAGCTTCCTATGTGCCTGAATCCCACCCCCAGCATGGCCTTGATCCCACCCCCAGGAGTGTTTTAGTCTCCCAAGAGAGGTGTGGGTTCAAATCACACTCCTGGCAGTCTTTTAAAAAACCTTCACCTATCAAGAGGCGGCTATCAACTGGTATTAGCAGTGGCAGCTGAATGAAACCTCCATGCTAGAGGCAGCATTCCTCTGATTTTGTGCACGTGGGCAAAAAACAGCCAATGGTTTTTGTTTGCATGCCCAGATGCAGGCTTCTCACTTGGCTACCAGGGAAAACAGGATACTGAGCTAGACAGAGCCTTGGGCTCTTCTTATGTTCTTATATTAGACCAGCAGAAAGCATTTGAAGATAGCTGTGTTGTGCTTCGTAGCTGCTGCCTGGAGAAATAGTCATACTATAAGAGACGCACCATAAGAAAGTATGTGGATTCTGTTGAACTCTCTGTACTTTGGCTCAGTTCTGTTGACGTTACTCAGAGCATTACAGAGGTGGGATTTAGGAAATTGTAGCATTTATATTATGTTTTGTCCAAGAGTCCAGAATTTCTTCTCCAGATTTTTATTTTGCAAAGCACATTAGACTTTCTGGGGGAAATGAGATGCCAGAAGGCTTCCTTGTTCTGAATAAAAGCATGGTCTGTTAGTTAGAAAAGGAGATGGCTTTTCTTTATACTTCATCCATTTTCATGATTTGTTATAGGCCTGGAATCACTTGTTTCTTCATAGACTGCCAAACATTTGGTCTGATTTTAACCCTCACCTTCCATATACACAGACTATAAAAATCTCACTCTGCCATCGGCGTTCTCTGTCAAATTCTACTCAGCTGTTAGCTTCCCTCAAACAATTAGAGTTGTGTGACAGAAAGTGGGGATTAGGGATGTAAGAAAGCATTGGTTTTTTTGTTTTGCTTCACCCTGTATTCATTTCATGCAGCGCTGCTTACATTCCACTGCAGTCCATCTTCCCCACAAAATACATTATTCATCCCGCTGTCTGCTGTGTAATGTTATTAATTATGTAAATTATATTGTCATAACCCCAACCCTTTGTAATTATAGACCACACACCCTTTTCCTCTTGGTATATTTTATTGTTGGCATCCATCTGTCTTGAGAGACAATGGAGTGTACTTCCAGGGATGAAGTCAAACTACTGTGTTAGCAGCACTCCTGAGCTGCCCAGACAACAAGACCCACCTCTCGGCTTCACTGATGTGGTCCAAAGGAAAGCAGAGCAATGTGTTTGGTACCAGCTTGGCCATGGAAATTGCTGCAAGGAAGCGTACAAGATGCCATTCAACTGGATTTGTGTAGAGTTTACTCCTTAGTCATTTTTTTCTCCTGAAGATATCCCACAAGGCAGGAGAGGTTTAGGATCAGAGTTTTACTTCTCCTAGATGGACTACCTTCTCAGGTTAATGAGGTCCATCTGTTCCTCGCTCTCCTCTACAGCACATGTGGAAACCACCTTCTTGACCGTTGGACCCACTATTGGTCTTGTCCATTCTATCCACTGGAGCCTGTCCTTGCATTCAGACAATGTGCCTAATTCACTGAGCATTTGAGACCCATCACCTGGTTTAGCCAGCCAGTCAAAGCCATTCCTGGGGGTGTGGCCACTGTCACATGTTGACAGCTTCTAGGAGCCACAGGTGAGAGCTCAGTGAAGGGTGGGGGACCAAAGATCAACAAACTACCCCAGAAAGAGCATGATGTGTCAGTGTGGTGTAGTGGTTAAGAGTGGTAGACTCGCAATCTGGTGAACCGGGTTCGTGTCTCCGCTCTTGTTATGTACTGAGTTGAATAGGATACAAACTGCAGCAGTCTGATTGGTCCTAGAACAATAGGATCCAAAAGGCAGCAGTCTGATTGGTCCTAGAACAATAGGATTCAGAATGCAGCAGTCTGATTGGTCCTAGAACAATGCAGCAGTATGATTGGTTGGCAGGAACCACCCAATCATGCTCCAGATAGAAGTGAATCCACAACCTGATTGGCTTACAGTAGAATTCCGGAATTAGCCAATCATGTGCAGCCCATTGTGTAAATAATGTATATAAAGCAGATACTTTGAGGGGACTTTCATTCATTCCTCCTCACCACTATGAGCTGAATCAGGAGCATGAAATCACTTTGCGACTCTGAGTATATTTCAGCTCTTCTACATGCAGCTGTTGGGTGACCTTGGGCTAGTCACACTTCTTTGAAGTCTCTCAGCCCAACTCACCTCACAGAGTGTTTGTTGTGGGGGAGGAAGGGAAAGGAGAATGTTAGCCGCTTTGAGACTCCTTCGGGTAGTGATGAAGCGGGATATCAAATCCAAACTCCTCTTCTTCTTTTTCCCTCACCAGAGATACTACCTTCCCCTAATACCCCCCCATGTTTTATTATTGTTTCAGTAACAATAATAGCTGTATGGGTGGCTCTGTGGGTTAAACCACAGAGCCTAGGACTTGCAGATCAGAAAGTCAGCAGTTCGAATCCCCGCAACGGGGTGAGCTCCCATTGCTTGGTCCCTGCTCCTGCCAACCTAGCAGTTCGAAAGCACATTGAAGTGCAAGTGGATAAATAGGTACCTCTCCGGCGGGAAGGTAAACGGCGTTTCCGTGTGCTGCTCTGGTTTGCCAGAAGCGGCTTAGTCATGCTGGCCACATGACCCGGAAGCTGTACGCCGGCTCCCTCGGCCAATAAAGTGAGATGAACGCCACAACCCCAGAGTCGGTCATGACTGGACTTAATGGTCAGGGGTCCCTTTACCTTTACCTTATCCTATACTTTGTTGGTAATTGTGACAACTTACCTTTTTTAAAGTGTTTTTTCTTTCATTTCTTTTTTCTGTAACTTGTTTGTTGTTATTAAAATTTAATAAAAACTATTTGTTCCTCATTTATGGAAGGCCCTCCCTGGTGAGGTGCACCTGTCTCATAATTCACCTTCCAGAGGAATTTTAAAACATTCCTGTTTACCCATGTATTTGATGGCTGAAGAGAATGTTTTATTTTCAATGTGTTTGCTCCTATGATCTCCTTCGGGAGGAAGGGTGAGACTACTACTAATGAAATAAATACTCCCAGAAGTTAGCTGTCTACCCAGCTATTTGCCATTGAAAGCTTCGCAACCCTCCCACATCCATCTTCTGCAGGTGTCAGGATATCTTTTCTTCAAAAATATAGATGAGAAAAACCATCACTTCTCAACAAGAAAAACTGAGTATTGCACTAAAACAATTGACAGCCCGGGAATTGCCAAACCATTTCAATCCTATAAAATGCATGGCTTTTCCAATAATAAGCTCACCATGCAAAGGGTTGCTCTTCAAGACAACGACAATCTCCTAATTTCTGTTAAGCAGCCACCTGAATTCCTTTCGACTCCAGGCTTGCCGTCCTTCAAACTATTGCTAATCCAGTCACTTATTTCATGAATAAACGAGTTATGAATATGCATATGAGCCAGAGTAGAGCAGAGGCTGTGCTGTCACCTTACATCCAGAAGGTCATGGACATAAATCTTCCCTGATGCTAATATTCCATCTACCTCGGCTACATATTGAGCTCCTTTCCAGCTTCCAAGCGCAGTGAGAAAGCGAGAGATCATAATTGGGTAGAAGCTTTCACGTCCTCATTCCCAGGTGGTTCTTTTTGAATGAAGTATGGAAGAAAGGGAGAGGCTAAAGTTAAAGAATGGGGTTAGAAAGAAATTAATATGCCAGACAATCACTGGTAGCTCATCAGTCACTTATGTGGATGGAAATGTGATGTCTTTTCCAGGAGGCTGACAAACTGGAGGCCTGATGTGGGGAGTTTTGCTGCTTCATATATGACCAGTTTGACTTGTCTTGCAATAAGACACCTCCTGCTCCCTCTCCCCCCTCAACCTCACTTCTGTACTCTGCACCCAGAGAATACACGCAACAAACTGGCAATTAACTGAGATTATTGGATTGGGTTTACCAGCTATTTGTCTTCCCCTTAAATGGCTGGCTAAGTACGGCAGGATATCCACTTGGAAAGGTCAGTGAGGCTTGAGTTACAACCCAGCTTGTCCCAATGGTGCTTTTCTCATTCACTCCTCAGTTTCCACTCTCTTCCTCTCTTCTCTCTTGGCAAATTTAAATCAATGGGATCTCCCCCTTCTCTGCCTCTCCTGGACCTAGGCTGGAACATGCTGAAACATAGATCTCTTCATTTGTTTACTCTTCAGCTTCTTCTCTGGAACAATCCCAGACCTACCTTATCAACTCGGAGATTAAAATCTGTGTATCTATCCATGTGTCTATCTTTGTCATGTTAACTAAATCAGGAAGAACTCTTGGAGCTTTACAGGCACCAAACATTTCAGAAAGACAACTCTTCCCTATTTTGCTTTAAAAAAAAGCCTTTCCATTATTTTTTTTAAGCCCAGGGAGTGTCAAGAACTACAGCTAACACTTAATTTCCCCCCAGACTGGAGTGTTTTAGAGAAGAATATCATCTGCATTGAATATTTGATTATGTTCCTAATAAAAGCACACATTTGCTTTAAGCATCTGTACAGATGTTTCCATTGAGCTTCAGAAGCAGTGCCTGAATATTAACTTTAGTGCGAGTGAGGAGAGGAAATGCAGTATCCTTCTACCAAAGTTCATCTTTCAGTGCAATAGGATTTGTCATAGGAAGGAGCTGAGGCATCTGTTGGAATAGATAGGCCTTGAGTCTGCTCCAGCAGGGCTCCTTATATTTTAATTCATTTTCATTTTAAATTTGTATACCATCTACATTATTTTACAACCCACAGAAATGTCAAATGGTACAACAAGAGCAGAAACATCTTGATACCTTGTAACAACTCAAACCATAACTAGAAATTATAACCTAAATTCAAGAATTCACTATATACAAAAGCACTAGCAAACTTGTACCTGGCATAAAAAAACCCCATTGCAGTTTTGAAACCAGTGCCATCTTGGTTCAAAATGGCATCCAAATATTTCCAGACATAATTGAAAATACGATTCGAACCATTTCCCTCTATATTTCCAACATCTACCTTGACTACCTTTCAGAATTTGACCTCAGCTCCACCTTCTATAGGGACGCAGGTGGTGCTGTGGGTTCAACCACAGAGCCTAGGACTTGCCAATCAGAAGGTCGGTGGTTCGAATCCCCGCAACGGGGTGAGCTCCTGTTGCTCAGTCCCTGCTCCTGCCAACCTAGAAGTTCGAAAACACGTCAAAGTGCAAGTAGATAAATAGGTACCGCTCCAGCGGGAAGGTAAACAGTGTTTCCGTGTGCTGCTCTGGTTCACCAGAAGTGGCTTAGTCATGCTGGCCACATGACCCGGAAGCTGTACACTGGCTCCCTTGGCCAATAAAGCGAGATGAGCACCGCAACCCCAGAGTCGGCCAAGACTGGACCTAATGGTCAGCGGTCCCTTTACCTTTACCACCTTCTAGTTTCACCTCACTCTTTTGACAGACAATTCAGCCAAAACATCTCTCTGGAAAACACCTAACCCTGCAAAGATCCAGACCCATCATCCCCTGGGAGGCAAAGATGCCATATGGTGGTGGTGAGGACCCTTTTCACCAGGGCAGCCAGTAGCAGCCAGTGGGGCATCATGGGTGGAACTGTGTTGCTGTCTTGGAAATTACCACATCATGTGTCTCTATCAAGGGGAGGGCAAGGTAGTGTGGAGTTCAGCAGGTGCAGTGGCACAGCCAACCCAACACTCCTGCCACAGTGCCCACACTATGCCAAATTACCACTGCCTTGCACCTCCCAGTAAGAGGCAGCAACACACAGCATTCAGAAGCCAGGAGAGCAATGCAGCTTCACTTGTGTTGCCCACCCACAATGGCGGCCAGAGGCCGAGGCAAAGGTAAGCAGAGAAACAAATGTGCATTTTATTTTTGTACAGGCGGCTAATTTCTACATGCACTCACCCGCCCTACTATCTTGCATCCAGGCAACCCAGAAGCATTATCAGAGTTCAAGGCTGCATTCCAGCCAGTCCAAAACACTCAAGGGGGGGGGTATGAAGAAGGGCTGCTGAGCCGTGTAGCCTGGGTGTGTGACAGAGGAGGAGGGAAGTGGCTGGGGACAGTCCCAAGGGCCAGGCAGAGAAGCCTGCAGGACATATTTGGCCCCTAGCCCTGTGTTTCCTCACCCCTGCCAGAAAGAGTGGACACAATAGTTTTTCATTTACAATTCCAGCACTGAATTGAGATAAAAGTTTGACTGCTGAATATGCTTTTTGACTTAAGCACATATTGCCTTGCTTGGGGGTGAGGATGGAGGAGAAATGATGACCTTCACTAATTCACATTTCCTTAAAAAAAAATTATTTGCATTTCTGATAGATTTCAATTCAAGCAAAAAACAAAACAACCCCCTCCCCCCCAAAACGGTGGTGGAAAATGAAAATTACAATGAAAGAAAAAAGAATACAGTCATTGACGGACTTCCCTTCTTCTCCTTCCTCTCCTTCCATGGTTCCTTTTATCTTCCACTTCCTCTCGCATTTTCTTAGTTTCCCCAATCTTTTTCTCCTCCTCCTGTGAACTCTGGTTCTAACTTAAGCTGCTGAAAGTATTATCATCCTGCTAGGCTAATTGTCTGTTTATAATAATTTTTCAGATAATCAATAAATATTATCCAGTCTTCCTTATATTTTTTATCCCATTTGTTTCTTATTCTAGTGGTCATACCTGCTAACTCCCCATATTCTAACAGTTTGAGATGCCACTCTTCTTTTATCGGTACATTATAAGCTTTCCATTTTTGTGCTAATAGTACACGTGTGGCAGTTGTCGCATACAGGAACAAAATTATCTGATTTTTTTTTTGTTTTTTGGTAACTTCTGTTGTGATTTTTCCTAACAGAAAGGATTCTGGGTTTTTGGGAAAGGTTTTTTGAACATATTTAAAAGTTCATTATAAATCATTTCCCAGTAGTCCTTAATTATACTGCAAGACCACCACACGTGGTAGAATGTTCCTTCTGCCTCCTTACATTTCTAACAGTTACCCCTTATTGATTTCGACATCTTTGCTAATCTGTTTGGCGTTAAATACCACCTATGCATCATCTTCATGAACTTTTCCTTCAGTGTGTAGCATGCAGTAAACATTAGATTAATTTTCCACAATTGCACCCATAAAGCAAAGTCAATATTGTGTCCCACATCTCTAGCCCAACTTTTCATTGATGATTTCACCGTTTTCTGAAACAATATGCAACAAGTTGCAGCTACCCTTCAAAATTCTCATGTCTTCGAATTTTGCGATGCATTCGCCAACAAAGAACTGTGTACAAAAATGTGCCTGTTAGGAAACAGTGTGCATATTAGATGCATATATTCATGAAAATATCATACAGAAGTGTGATGCATTATGGGCTTGCAAAAATGTGTATACGAAGAAATGTATAAAGCACACAAAAATGCTAACAAACTTTTCTGAGGGATAGATGGATAGATATAGATAGCTAGCTAGCTAGCTAGCTAGATATCTCAAAGTGATATGGAAATCACAGAATCATGGAACTGTAGAGTTGGAAGGGACACCAAGGGCTGAAACCCGTTGCAATACGGGAATCACAGCTGAAGAATATTTGACAGATGGCAATCCAACCTCCAAAGAAGGAAAATCCAACACCTTCTGAGGCAGTCCATTCCACAGTTCTTCCTGTCAGAGGGTTTTTTCCTAAAGTTTAGTCGGAATCTCGTTTCTTGTCATCTGACTCCATTGGTTTGGGTCCTACCCTCTGGAGCCGCAGAAATTTGGTTTGTGGAACCTCAAACAGAAATGAACAGAATTGTCCATCCCTACAGGAGCTGTGTGAGCAAGTGGGGTACCAAAGGAGGCTGCCCTGCCTGTCCCTTGAATAGCAGGACTCAGGTGTGCAGCAGGTAGGATGGAGGGCTTCTCTGATACTAAGCAACATTGAATAAGGCACATTTTCAGAATCTGTGGCACAACTTGTCCCACAGTCCAATAAAATATTTTCAATTCAGGACCAATCTTGGGTATGCAATTTGAAATTGCTCTCGGAAAAAGCTGGCAAACTGGGCTTGCAATGCAGGAAATAAGCACAGGCAAGTTAAGTTAGCCCCCTTTCCCCCCCATCCCACCACTGACTTATGAAGCCTGTGTCAAATATTTCCTCATACTCATTTCAGAGGAAAAAAATGGTATCCCAATCCACTTTTGGCTTATATTACATATTATAGCTGACACATCAGAGTAATTCACAGCCAATGCTACTGTCGTTTTTCAAGAGTGTGAATAGCAAAGTCTCAGATCTGAAAGCTACTGGCTATATTACAGAATTAGCTGCTAGATTGTCTTGGATCTGCCAAGCAATTATGGTAACTGCTTGGTTCCTTTGAAAAGGCTGCTCGACAATGTGTTTAGGACCAACAGTTGAACTGACTTGAGATGACATACTAACAAGCAAAGGAGGCCCCTTTATTTTAAATGAATACATAGCTTCTGCTCGCTTGCTTCTTTCAAGTCTACTTAACAGTAAGAAATAGAATTTAAACCACACATGTGGTTGATTAATGTCTCTGCAATGCAACCACCTGGCCAGCAAAGCAAGCACAGGCCACATTCGCACCATGCACTTAAAGCACTACAGTAGCACTTTAAACAGCCATGGTTTCTCCCAAAGAATTCTGGGAGCTGTAGTTTGTTAAAGGCATAGAGCAGGCATAGGCAAACTCGGCCCTCCAGATGTTTTGAGACTACAATTCCCATCATCCCTGACCGCTGGTCCTGTTAGCTAGGGATGATGGGAGTTGTAGTCCCAAAACATCTGGAGGGCCGAGTTTGCCTATGCCTGGCATAGAGAGTGCTTAGGAAGCTTCCTATTCCCCTCATAGAGCTACAATTCTCAGAAGAGGGATTGGTTGTTAAACCACTTTGTGAAACTGTAGCTCTCAGACGAGGGGAATTGGGGTCTCCTAGCACTCTTAACAAACTACATCTCCCAGAATTCTCTGGGGGAAGTCATGACTCCTTAAAGTGGTATCAGAGGGCTTTAAAAGTTTGGTGAGAATGTGGCCACAGCTCAATTAACTATGTTGGTGTTATGAATATGGGAGAAGTAGGCCAGGGCCAAGCTAGCTGGGATAGTAGTAGACTTTTGTGAAGAATTTGGGCTGCTAGCTGTAAAGCAACTAAAGCATCCATGGCAGATGGCTATCCAATCTCTGCTTAAAACCGCCAAGGAAGGAGAGTCAACAACCTCCTGCGGGAGTCCATTCCACTGTTCAACAGCTCCTACCATCAGAAGTTTAGGAGGTTGAGTTTAGGAAGTTTAGAATCACCTTTCTTGTATTGAAACCATTGGTTCGGGTCCAATCCTCTAGAGCAGGAAAAAAACAATCTTGTTCCATCTTTCATGTGATACCCCTTTAGATATTTGAAGATGGCTATCATATCTCCACTGGATCAGGGCCACTGGTCCCATCACCTCCTGGCAAATAGAAGGGGAAGAAATGAAGGCAGTGAGAGATTTTACTTTTTTGGGCTCCATGATCACTGCAGATGGTGACAGCAGTCACGAAATTAAAAGACGCCTGCTTCTTGGCAGAAAAGCAATGTCAAAGCTAGACAGCATCTTATAAAGCAGAGACATCACCTTGCCAACAAAGGTCCGTATAGTTAAAGCTATGGTTTTCCCAGTAGTGATGTATGGAAGTGAGAGCTAGACCATAAAGAAGGCGGATCGCCGAAGAATTGATGCTTTTGAATTATGGTGCTGGAGGAGACTCTTGAGAGTCCCATGGACTGCAAGAAGATCAAAACCTATCCATTCTGAAGGAAATCAGCCCTGAGTGCTCACTGGAAGGACAGATCGTGAAGCTGAGGCTCCAATACTTTGGCCACCTCATGAGAAGAGAAGACTCCCTGGAAAAGACCCTGATGTGGGGAAAGATTGAGGGCAGAAGAAGAAGGAGACAACAGTTTTCGAGATGGTTGAACAGTGTTCTCAAAGCTACTAACATGAGTTTGACCAAACTGCGGGAGGCAGTGGAAGACCGGAGTGCCTGGCATGCTCTTGTCCATGGGGTCACGAAGAGTCAGACACGACTAAATGACTAAACAACAAAATCATATCTCCTCTCAGCCTCCTCTTTTCCAGGCTAAACATACCTAACTCCCTCCACCTTAACTTATAACGCTTGCTTTCCAGATCCATGATCATCTTCGTCGCCCTCCTCTGCACACATTCCAGCTTGTCAATATCCTTCTTAAAATTGTGGTGCCCAGAACTGGACACAGTACTCCAGGCCTTCCCTTGATAAGGTCACTATACTTTCATTGATGCAGCCAAGAACAGCATTAGCCTTTTTTGTTGCTGCATCACATTGTTGAGTCATGTTAAGTGTGTGATCTACTAAGATCCCTAGATTCAGGAACTGATGACAAGTAATGGGAGGAGGAAGTGATGGACCAAGGTACAATTAGGATAATTCAGTGAATGTTTTCTTTTTAAAAAGGATCTTGATAAAGTAGGTGTTGTCTATGTAGATGCTGCTGATCCTGTCTTATGGTTGGATAATCAGGACTTCTCTCATATGAACGGCTTCTGTTCAGAGAAAAATAGCCACTCTTGTAAAAACTTAAGACTCACACATCTATTTTTTCATAAGGTTTGGTGAACTCAAGTCCACTCCTTCAGGTGCATGAAGTGAAATCTTACATGGCAGATATCTAAAGGAGAAAACTGTAAGATGGAAGTTGAATGGCAATGAGATACAGGAATCGTTGTATAAATAGTGCATAGATATATAATTAGAGTATAAATGTAGGTTAAATAGGAAGACTTTTAACCCACCACAGTAGCAGATTGGTGATAATTGCTGAGATTCTTGTATTAGCACCTGTGGTGAGGAACAGAAATATTTGCGAGGAACAGTTATAGATAGCACAGATGTCCTGGCATTGGTCTCCTTATTAACACGTGTTGGGCGACTGAAAACTAGGAAACTGTTTAAAGAGTTTGTGATTAGTTTTAATGGTTTCATTAAATTGCTTTTAATGACATTATATGTTTTATTGTTGTGCAATGCCCTGATGTTTTATATGGCAATATATAAATACTTTTATAAAAAACCCAAACACACAAACAAGCTTTGGTCTCAAATTAGCCTTCACTTGATGACACTGAACTTCTTAATAAGGTCCTCTTTTTGGAGGTTAACCTTCATGAGGTTGCCACCATTGTCAGAGATAAGACTGCCTCCTACAAGAAACATATCTTTCTGCTGGTGGCGCTGTCTGTAGAACTCTCTTGCATTTGAAATAGGCCCTCAGTAGGCCCTGTTAGGAGAGCTGTAAAGACTTCAGCCAGTAAGCAATCTTGGAACTTTATTATCATCTTGTATTCAGTTGGTTTATTAATCATATAATGCTTAATGTTTTGTTCTCTGCACAGTCTATTTGTCCTTCTCTGCTTGAGACTCAGTTGCAAAGTAGTCTGAGTCTCTTGATCCTGAAGTCAGTGTTCTTCAAGATGCTGGGGGGCTACAGCTCCCTCACCCCCAACCATTTTTCTGCATAGCTACCACATTGGTCCTGTATATACAGTATCTGTGTGCATGTGTTTGGTCTTTGATCCTTAAGTTCAAAAAACTTCATGTTGCTCCCCCTCAACTGGCAAATGCCCAAACATTGTTCTGTTAGTACCTGAAAACTTGGCCAGACCAAACAGGGAAACATGAAGTGAACTTGCTGCAAGTTCTCCTTTCTCCTTGACGTAATCATTGTTCCAGATGGCATCTCCATCAATGTTCCTTAGGGGACAAGGAATCCATTTTATCCATTATTAAGTTCAATCCAAAAGTTTTATAATAAAAAGGCTTAAAGCTCAGCCCAGTGAGAACTCCTACTGGGACGATTCATTAAAATACACGTTTGTCACCAAAAATGCACTCGTGCATCTCACTTCTCCTTCTAATTAAGGAAGCAGGTGATATGGCATCATCCTAAAGTGTGTTTTTCTGCCTTCACCAATGGCAGCCAGTCAATAATGCAGATCAGGGCTGGGAAAACACATAACGTGGCAACATTACACAGGTTTCCTTAACTCTGAGAGGCGGGGAAATGAGACTCGTGGGTGCAATTTCTGGAAGCAAAACTTCATCTATGGTAATGTCTGGCTTGAGCTTAACTCTGAATCTCTATGGAAATAAGTTCTGAGGATAATAGGGATGGGGTGAAGATTGCATTAATAGGAAGGAAGAACTAAACAATTCACATGCACCTTGGAAAAGATCACTTCCAATTTAAGTTGGGCACAGCTCCCCTTCAAGCAGAGCCCAATTCAAACTGGGGCTTCCATCCCATTTCCATTGCTGCCATGCTTTCCCTGCCAGTCCCTCCTTCCTTAAGGTGGAAAAACAAATGTTCTTGGACGATAAAACTTCACACGCTTTTATTAGGATTCCCCCCTCTTACGTTCAGAAATAGTGTAACAGCATTCTGACTTTTCAGCTGTCTGCTATATTTCACAACACAGTGTGAGTCTGCTTCACCTGCCAATGGTTGGAGCTATGAAACAGAATTTTCAGTTGAGATCAGTGTTATTTTGCAGCATAATGTTGGCTTGATCTGTAACACAGTTAAAGGGAAGAAGCAGGAATTGATTTAACTGTTTCATTTTCCCCAAGATGAGTCCCACTTGTTTGGATGAAACTTACTTCCAAGTTTGGACCTTAGCACTGGAGTAGAACTCAATTCTTCGGTTGGGGAGGGAAAGGGGGAAAAAACCATTATTATTATTTTTTGCAACTTGCATAACTTTGCTTTGTTGAGTGTACAAATTCTTTTTTTCTATGAAATGAAGGGGAAAAAAACCAGAAAGACCAGTCTGCAACTAGAAAGCAAAATGGTTTCTGTTATTGTTTCAAGGAATACAGTGAATCCAAGAACAGGTTCTGTAACTTTCCAATGGGTGTGAGATCTCACCTACCACAACCAGCTTTTGGAGGAGGCTATTATTACAGAACTGGGAAAAGAAGCACACAGTTTTAAAATATGTGTAAAGAGTGAACTGAAAATGCACGAGCATATCAACACTTTCATTGAGGCAGAAGCACATTGTGCAGTGTGTATTCTGCCATACCGACCCCTAGCTAGCGCTAAACAGAAGATAAAGAGCAGTAGCTGGTGATATATGGAACTGTGGTCTCTGTTAACTGAAGCGTTAGGATCACATACCTGCCCCATCTCTATCAAAGTTCAGAAAATGACTTGGCTGAAATGCATGCCAGTTTTAAATTAGACAATTGCTCCATACAAAGCTTTGAAAAGTTATCAGGAATTATCACAGAACATTTCCTCAGGAAAACACGGGAAATGAAAACTGATTAATATTATAGTAATTTGACAGTAAATGGTTAGAAGGATAATTTAAAAGAATCCTAATATTTATGTTTGACACAAAACATCAGTTAATTTTTTCTCTCTCTCTCTGATTTTTTTAAACCACACACCATTCAAAAATATCCTAGCTGTGTACGCGAAAATAAATAGAAAGGAGAATCAAAGTTAAAATAACAAGAAATACATTAAACCCATCTGTAAAACCAGCATGAACAGTATCCTAGAATACTTTCCTGAAAAAACCCTGGATGAATAATAAATTCTTAAGGAGATGCCTCAAGAACAAATTTTAGGGGCTGTTCTAAATTCCAGAGGGAGTTTGTTCATTCAGTGGAGTTCCAGGGCATGTGATTCCTGCAAGAAGCCCTTACTTGAAGACCTCAAGGCTTAGAATCATAGAGTTGGAAGGGACTGCCAAGGGTCATCTAGTCCAACCCCCTGCAATGCAGGAATCTCAACTACAGCATCCATGACAGATGGCCATCCAACCTCTGTTGAAAAACCTCCAAGGAAGGAGAGTCAACAACCTCCTGAGGGAGACCGTTCCACTGTTAAACAGCTCTTACTGTCAGAATGTTCTTCCTGAAGTTTAGTTGGAATCTCATTTCATGTAAATTGAACCTATTGGTTCGAGTCCTACTCTCCAGAGCATGAGAAAATGAGCTTGCTCCTTCTTCCACATGACAGCCCTTTAGATATTTGAAGATGGCTATAATATCTGCTTAGTCTCCTCTTTTCCAGGCCAAACATACCCAGCTCCCTCAACTGTTCCACATAAGGCCTGATTTCCAGATCTCTTTACCATCTTGGTTGCCCTCCTCTGCACATGTTCCGGCTTATCAATGTCCTTAAATTGTGGCACCCAGAACTGGACAAAGTATTTCAGGGGTGGTCTGACCAAGGCAGAATAGGTGATAAGGAGAAATATACATCTTTCAGGTCAGGTGGTCCTAGGCTGCTCAGGTCTTTATCTAACACCACTAAAACCTTAAATTTGGTCCGATAGCTAAATTGCAGCCAGTGCAGATATGTTATCAGTGGTGGCAGTTAGTCACTCACAACAGCAGCCTAGCTGTAGCTTTCTCCTCCAGCTGCAACTTCCAGACCAGCCTTAACAGAAGCCCCATATAGAGCATGTTGCAGTAATCCTATGTTGCAAGCATACCCAATTTTAATAAGGTTATGGCATAGAAAACCTATGGATATAAATAGTTGCTGAAGATGCAGGGCTAATCAAGCATCACTGAGGCTTATGTTATGAGTCTGCTGCCTGATTTTTCACCTTTCACGCAGCAGGTTTCCAACAACGGTAATATAATGTTAAATGTTAGATGTACGTTTTCATTAAAGTAAGCCCTTTTCCTGGAATATTTCCAGCAGCTTGAAAAGTTGATTTAAAACAAGGAGTTTGGCTCAAGTATGGTTTTTAGAAGCTTAATAGAGATACAGCTGGCTGGCTGGAAGCGGGACCTGCAGAAAAATGTTGCAATCTCAAATGCTGCCCTCCACAATTCCATCTCTATCTCACCCCTCTTTCTATGGGTTATATCCCATGCTAATCCTAACTCCGGGATATGGGTGGCACTGTTGGTTAAACCACAGAGCCTAGGACTTGCTGATCAGAAGGTTGGCGGTTCGAATCCCTGTGACGGGGTGAGCTCCCCGTCGGTCCCTGCTCCTGCCAACCTAGCAGTTCGAAAGCACATCAAAGTGCAAGTAGATAAATAGGTACCGCTCTGGTGGGAAGGTAAATGGTGTTTCCGTGTGCTGCTCGCCAGAAGCTCGCCAGAAGCTCGCCAGAAGCTCGCCAGAAGCGGCTTAGTCATGCTGGCCACATGACCCAGAAGCTGTACGCCGGCTCCCTCGGCCAAAAAAGTGAGATGAGCACCGCAACTCCAGAGTCGGTCATGACTGGACCTAATGGTCAGGGTTCCCTTTACCTAATCCTAACTCAGAGCAGGGAATATTGAAATGAATGGACATGATTTACTGAGATTCATTAAATCCAGTAGGTCTACTTTGAGTCTACTCATTGTGTTTCTCTCTCTCTCTTCCTTTTCTAGCCGATCCATTCCATTTTCCTCATTGGGATGTTTGGGGGACCCTGCCATTAGGATCCCCCTCCTTAAGATTGGTTGTACTTCTGAAAACCTTGGGCTTCCTGCAAGTCTGCTGCTGCTTCTCCTGTGTTTGTCAAGTCAAACACTCACTTTTGAGTGGACAGATTAAAAGTACTGTATTTCCATATATGTACACAGAGAGAGGGAAGAACCAGACATTTGTTGTTAGGTTTCTTTTAAGACCAGGGGCTTCCACTCCTGCTTGCTCAGCTCACCAATCCTGCCTACCTGTCAACCCTTTGCCAACCCCCTGGCCAAGCAATGCCTCTGGTCTTTATACCCCTCCCTTTACACCTTACTCTCTCCTTCCATATCCTCTTGCAGCTCACCCTAAGTACCTACCCTCTGACGGCTCAGCCCAGGGGGCTGGGAGGCACTTCGGATAGTGGTTTATGAGGAGGTGCTTGGAGAACAGTTTGCCAAATAACAGTAGCTATTTGGTTGGGGAAACCAGACTGCTGAAGCAGTTCCTGGGAAGCCCTTTGCCTGGGTACTTGGAAGGAAGAGTTTCTGGACTTGAACTGAATTGGGCCTCTTCCCTTTGTTCCTCCCTGATGTATGTACACCAATGATTCCCTCCAGATGCTTGTTTCCAGTGAAGCCACATATTTCTTTGTCAGTTCTGAGTGGGTCGTTGGCATCCCAGTGTTACACTGCGCCAATGGCATGATAGAAAGTGCTGAGTCGGCAAATGCTCACTTCTGGCTGGACCCTATCTCCCTGCAAGAATATATTGTGGTCTCATGCTGGCCAAATATGATATCCCCTCAACAGAAGAATTAGCCTGAGCAAAGATATCGAGATCACTTCCCCAGCATATAACTCACAAATGCACATGGATTGCATGCTCACACAGTGAGGAGGAAAGTCCTAGAGTCCAGCAGCTCTGGTGTACATCTGAGGGCTGTGATGATCACTCAAAGTACGGGAGGAGCAGAAACCAGCATCAGGGAGTGCTGCTTATTCAATGCACCTAAGCATTTAAATAAATATTAAAGGAAGCGTTCTGGACTGCAGCCACAATGTGCTGGCATACGTAGTAATTATCTGGCTGATAATTATTTGTTGTTATGAGGCAGAAAAAAAGAGGAACTGCTAAAAACGCTCTAGAAAACCCCTCCATAGCTACCAAACATCCCCTTTTGGAAATACTGTAATACTTACTGAAACAGTTGAAAATAAGACGAAATATAAACTGGGAAAGCTTTCGGGGGAAATCCCAATGAAACTATGATGAAAGGCCATTCTTAAGAAGCTGGCGCACGGCTGCAACTACATGCAATAATAAAAACATCAACATAATTCTGCTAATGATAATTGATAACACATATGTTGAAACGGCAGGGTGATTAATTTGGACAGCAGGCGTGCAGGCAGACTTGTTACAAAAGAGCTAGCCAAATTGTAGCTAATAATTTTCAACTCATTCTCTGAAGCCTGGTTTGGGGTTCAAATGGTAGGTATGGGGGCACAAAGTGTGTGTGGGCTGTGGGCCAATGCACATTGCACCTGCTGTAACATCCCCACAGGCACCTGGTTCTTCACAATGTTGTGTGATGTCGCGTCCCCCCCCCATTCTTCTGGAGAAGCCAGTGTCTCTAATCTGTGTATAAGCTGTACAGTGGTACCTCAGGTTAAGTACTTAATTCCTTCCGGAGGTCCGTACTTAACCTGAAACTGTTCTTAACCTGAAGCACCACTTTAGCTAATGGGGCCTCCTGCTGCTGCCGCGCCGCCGGAGCACAATTTCTGTTCTCATCCTGAAGCAAAGTTCTTAACCTGAAGCACTATTTCTGGGTTAGCGGAGTCTGTAACCTGAAGCGTATGTAACCTGAAGCGTATGTAACCTGAGGTACCACTGTATAAGCTTCCGAAAATTTTGAAGCCATGAGAAAAAAACGTCCCCCCCATTTTTTTTCTGAAAAAAATGGAAATTTTGGAAAAATTGAAAAAAAAGTTCAGTGTGGAATAGTTTTACAAATTGCATGAAATGCAGTGTATGTAAAAATATTGTGCTTGTAATAAAACAGGTAACCATCCCTCTTTCCCTCAAAAGCAACAAAAAAAGCAAGAAACCATCAACACAAAAAATAATCAGATTTGCCTCTTAGCACCAACAAGAAATAAAGTTAAGATCCACCTCAATATTTAAACTCCATAGAAAGTCTACTCTTTGAGTAGTGCTTTTTTTTAAAAAAAAAAAAACCAGAAGACACAACATATACATGCAGTTTATTCTATCTCATTTTATGAACTACTGCTATTATTTTCCATTTCTTCTTTCTCTTCCTCTTTGTCACTTTAAAAAAGCGGTTTGGGGAAAAACAGGGGAAAAACTGTTTCATCCCCAATTTTTCCAGTTTTTTTCCCAGGCCTTCCCATTTCTACTTGAGGACAGCCGGGGCAAAGCATAAGGCAATTTTTTTGCATGCCAGGCCCAGAAGGAACCAACATCCAGTTACTGAAAAGTATGTTGCACTAAGGCTCAAACTCTGTTTGAAAGGAAAAGGAGTGTGTGTGTTTTTAAAATTGAATTTGTTATTCTATATTATAAACCACATGATGGTAAGAGAGCTTTCTAAACAGTTTACAAAAATATACAACAGAACATTAAAATGATTGATAAAACACAGTTAAAAGCAGGTATTTAAGAGTATTCAAAAGATGTTTAAAGTCAGCAGTGGTTAAAAGAAAGTAAATCACATGCAGCTTCTACATGTTCAGATGGGCTGGCCCTAACTAAAATGTTTTGAGCAGTTGCCAGAAAGAGTACAGTGCATAGCTGTCAACGTTTCCCTTTTTTAAAGGGAAATTCCATTATTCCGAATAGGATTCCTCGAAAGAAAAGGGAAAAGTTGGCAGCTATGGTACAGTGAGAGCACCTGCCTGGTTTCCGTTTTTCCCCAAAGCCATTTTTTTCATGAAAAAATGAAGAAAAAAATAGTGTGTGGAATATTCAAAGTATATCAAACTATTTTTTTTCATTTTTTTTTCCTTAAAAAAGAAGGCTTTGGGAAAAACCCCAGAAAAAAACTGGTTTCTTCTTCTTCTTCTTCTTCTTCTTCTTCTTCTTCTTCTTCTTCTTCTTCTTCTTCTTCTTCTTCTTCTTCTTCTTCCAATTTTCCATTTTTTTCACAGGCTTTCCCATCTCTATTCCCAACACTATGTCCATGAGTGGAAGCATGGACACCTGCTCCCCTTTCATAGGGTTATTTAGCTTTGGGCTCGACTTGAACTTTCAGATTGAGGCTCCCCCCCAAATATCAATAGTAACTTTGGGCACAATCCGTTGGAAAACTTTCCTGTGCACGAGCCCCACTCCTGCTGTGCTTGCTCACTCAATGGAGCTTGCAGAGTTAAGCTGTAGAATTCACTCTCACAATATGTAGTAATTGCTACTAACCTGCATGGCTTTAAAGGCAGATTAGATCAATTTATGGAGGATAAGTCTCTTAATAGCTACTATTCATGGCAGCTATGTTTCCCTTCCAGGATCAGAAGCAGTATGTCTCTGAATGCCAGTTCCTGGGAATCACAGGTGAGGAGGGTGCTGTTGTGCTTAGGACTTGCTTGTGGACTTTGTGGGGGCATCTGGCTGTCCCCTGAGAAGAGAATGTTGGACTCGATGGGCTTTTGGTCTGATCACACTCTTCTTACAGCGTACAGAAAAACCTAATGGTGTGTTTTGCCCTTTGAGACTCTCGCCACTGTCCATTCCATGAAACCATTTTTGTTAGGACAACGGTTTCTTCATCAGGAAAGGAAATGTAGTAACTTATCCGGGAACTGGGGAGGGGAGAAACTTCTTGAAGTTCAAGACTTTCTTAAAGTACCCTATTTTACTTGTGCAGGAATCAATGTGCTTATACAAAGGAGACCTGCATAAGCAAGTCAGCCTGTGGCAAAGGAGTAATCCATTTTATGTTGGGTGGTTTCTGTGGTGCAATAGACTGTTGGGCAAGGCTTTCCCTTTGGCAGTCCGCGCTAAAATCTAGGTCACGTTGTAAGTAAAACAAGTTTGTGAACCTCAGACAATAGAGGCCACCTTGCAAAGTGGCTTTGTGATGTGCAAGCTTGAAGAACATTAAAAAATAATAATAATGTAACGACGCGACAAGGAGACGAGGAGTGTCTCTGTCTTTGTTGCATCGAACCGATTGGAGGCAGGGCATGATGTAACTCTAACACTTATAGATGATGTAAATTACACCGTATATCTGATGTTTCCCCACATGGCCGTTTCCAGCCTCCTGCAGTGTAAACAGTGCACCTATAATTATTTAGTACAGCTGCTAGTTCCTTTTAAGATGAGAGAGTTTCATAAGGGACACTAGGCAGTAGAAAACCAATTTACTACTAATCCGTTCTTTTGATGCTTGCTACAAATAGAGTTTGCAAAGCTCACTCCAGTCTTCATTGTCGGGCTGGTGCACATCGACAGACGTGTATCCGTCCATCTCTCAGCACTTAATTACTCATTGCTTTATGCATTCCCAGTGAAATGTCTACACTCCCTCCATTGGCAAGTACTGAATTTTGGATCATGGTCAAGCTGCGATGGCTCAGTCATACGTGCAAGTCATCACTTGATGCTACTTGTCAATGAGCAGACATTCGGGAAATGGCACTTAGCCTCACATCAACCCTGGGAAACAGTTATGAATACTTTGGAGCTCTAGACTGAAGGTGCAGGATGCAGCAATGCTAAAGCTGAGTAGGTCTAGCTTGGGTCAAAATCTGGATAGGAAATTATTTCAGCTGGTGGATACATCTATCAACAGATATGAACACTGATGGCTGTATGGATCTGTTGAAATCAGAGGTTAATACACTACCAAATAACTGTTGCTGGGAGCCAACATCACTGGGGGACTACTGCCTTTCAAGTCCTGACTGTGGACTTCCCAGAGGCACCTGGTGGTTAGACATTAGGAGAAGCAGGACAGTAAACTAGATAGACATTTGATCTAATCTGCTATGGCATTTATGTATGTATCCCTCTCTATGCCACCTTGAGTTACAATGAAGAAAGGCAAGATGTACCTGCAATAATGAATAAAGAAAGCAGCATAATATTGTGCTCTACAGTCCCCCGCTTTAATAGGTGCTGGATAGCTTTGGCAGCAATTGGCCCCCAACGTGTTAGGCATATAAATAAACAAATATTTAAGTAGATGGCTCACCCACTGAACACCACAGAGATTAGACTGTGGGCCTCTGATCTGGAAGTTTTGGCTGATGACCCCCATGTGCCTGCTGTCACTGCATATCCTGGGAGGAGTCAGCCTATGTCATCTAAGTTCCCTATCTGAAAATCTAAGCAACCTTAAGGTTGGTGTGAGCTCAAAAAAATTATGAAGTTGGTAAAGCATTTACAAAGGTCTTTGTGTGCAAGGAGTGGTGGGAGTATTAGATGAAAAGGACACAAGTGGGAAGTCTTGCCCTAAATTAATCTAGTTTAGAAGTCAATCAATTGATTTAAATTACCTTGAGTGCAAGGAAGAATATTTAAGAATGGAGTGCAAGGGATTGGAACTTGTCTCTCAGCCATTTAGTGAAACAATGGACAGAGAGGATTATGAATTTGTACCTTTCAGCAGCCCACTGTGTTTTGTGCAATGCATGGGCCAGAATAATGCTTAAATGATGTGCAACACACAGCCTTATGACCCCTTGCAATTCTGCAAGGCTCCTTGAATCTTCATTCACTTTGAGTTAAGAATATCCTGCAATTTTCCTGAAATGCATATCATCTCCTAGCTCCTGTTAACGTGCAAGTTAATTTCCAGGAAGAGGCATCTGCTATGCAAATCATCCAAGCTACTGCAGTTCTGACATGCCTGACCTACAACACACCCATCCCGCCAGCGCCTGCTTGGCAGCATCTATAAATTTGGTGTGCACATGAAGAAAACATTATATCTAGGCCCTTTCTGGTATAGGGAGGGTTCATTGAGAAAGCCACAACCCTATGTTGCATTTTTCACAAAATGCATTTCTAAAAGCCCCTTATTTGTGCTTTGTCTCCACATAGAGATTGAGTGAGTGAGTGTGTGTAACCTGTAGCCCTCCAGGTTTTGCAGAGCTACAGGGATAATCACAATGAGTGTGCAATCTGTGTGCCTGTATATAAACTGCATGAACCGCTGGCTGTTGTGAGAAGAGAATGCTGGACTAGATGAGCCCTTGGTCTGATCTGGTAGACTATTCTTATGTACACTCATACAGTTATTTACATGTAGTGTTCAATGAGTGTGCAGTATGTGTACAAAAGAGTTGAGTTGTACCAATCTACAAGTGTATGCTGTTTCACACAAACGCTAGCATGTGTGTAGAGACTGCTTGCATGTATGTTCAGAGTAATATGTGAGTAAGCCTTACAGCTCCCCGTTTGTGGAATGCTGTCCCCAGGGAGGCTCACCTGGCACCTTTGTTGCATATCTTCAAGTGCCTATAGTCTATAACTGGACTTTTGGCTACTTAACATTCTATGGCTCTTTAAATGTGTTTGTGGGAGTGGGGCGATTGGTTTACTTTTGTTTTGTTATGCAGTTTGTGTTCTCATTTTGTATTTTTATGTTGTGAATCGCCCTGATCTTCAGGTAAAGGGTGGTATAAAAATTTAATAAACAAACAAACAAACAAACAATGGTTCTGAATGCAAACAAATCCACATAACTGGAAAGGAGCACACTGTGAAAATCAAGGATACTGAAAACAGATTAAAGTCATCTGCACTGCTGCTGTCTACTATGCTGTGAGGTAGCAGGGAGGTTGATGCAGTGCAAATGCATTGGCAGGAGTGCTGGACTGGCTAAGGTAAAGGTAAAGGGACCCCTGACCATTAGGTCCAGTTGTGGCCGACTCTGGGGTTGCAGCACTCATCTTGCTTTATTGGCTGAGGGAGCCGGCGTACAGCTTCTGGGTCATGTGGCCAACATGACTAAGCTGCTTCTGGCGAACCAGAGCAGTGCATGGAAATGGTGTTTACCTTCCCGCTGGAGTGGTACCTATTTATCTACTTGCACTTTGACATGCTTTCAAACTGCTAGGTTGGCAGGAGCACGGACCGAACAACGGGAGCTCAACCTGTTGCGGGGATTCGAACCACCGACCTTCTGATCAGCAAGTCCTAGGCTCTGTGGTTTAACCCACAGTCCCTCGGCTGGACTGGCTACACTAGTTCATTTGCATCACCATGACCTTCCCACCACCTCACCCCTCTCCCTCTTGGTACGCAACAGCAACTCAGCTGTGGGGAGGTCAGGTGAGCTCTGTTGCCCCAGTCTCCTTTTTGCTACTGCTTAAAAATTCTTATACTTAGGTTCAAATGAGGAATGTCTCTGACAGCACGGGGTACTTAAGGAAACTGTACAACAATTATGAATGCAGGGATGGGAGTTATAGCCTCTGAGCATATTGAAACTGCTCACTTGTCTATTTTAAATTTGCATAATTTATCCTGGGTAAAGAATTAGAGTTGTACAGTATGTGTGTGTGCATAAATTCTATAACAGATACACACAATATAAATTTGCTGTTCAGCTATTGACATTTCCTCCCCTTTTCCCCCTCTCTTAGCATTATTAGGAAAATATGAAAGGCAGTATTTTCATGTGCCTTTTAAGGAAAGTGGGTTTTTCTTAAAAAAAGAAAGAAAAAAGAGCAATGAAGCATTGAGAAAGAAATGTGTCAAAAATATTTCATGTTAAGCATTTTAATATATCACGCTTTATTGAGACATTTGGCATATTTTCTCTAGCAATATTCCCCCAAAGACTTTGGCATGCCAGCTCTTTTCCTTCTCCCAAAGTACTGCTGTGAGCGTTAATTAATCGCTTTTTAGATTTTAAGGTAGCTGGAGGCAAACTTGCTTTAACTGGGGGAAGGAAGGGGGAAAAAACCAACCTCGTATATATTGACACACCTTCAAGGCAGCCAACTTAGCTTCGTATTAATATTGATAAGAGACTCATTAATTAGGCAGTTGCCAAAAGAGGGTGGGGTGGGGAGAAGACAAGTTTTATGAAATTAAAAAAAGAAATAGTGCCATGAAAGTTGCACGTTGTTCAGGACAGGGCGACTCCCGGGGCAAAAGCTATGAAGTTAATTCTGGGTATTAACTCTGGCAGTCTCTAGCCACTGGAGTAAGAACATCCTGCCAGGCCTAGAGTTCCATTTGATCAGGTAGCAAACAAATTAGCATACCCGTTTACCTTGGCTATAACGCTTGCCATCCTTTTAATTAATGTTTTATGGGACTCCCTGGCCCAGTTACTGTTTATTTTACCACACATCTGTAGTCCCACCCAGTGGGGGCCACCCCCGTGTTTCTTCCTGTGCCAGCTTTAGTTTCTGCTTCTGCCTCTCCCTCTCCCTCTCACTTGGAAGCATTTATAGGTTGTCCTCACCTGCATCTCTTCAGACAAATTAAGGTTCAGTTGCCTTCAGTGAGACATCAGTGTCAGGTACATAGCTACAGGTACATAGGAGGGGAGAATAAAAGGATACAACCCCCTAAGTTTAAAGTGTATATCTGTGTCAGGAGGGTTGATTAGCTTTCCTCACTTCTTCTTCTTCAGGGGAAATTCATAGTTTGGGATAGCCAATTAGAGATCACAGCGATTATGTCATGGGGGTGGGATCCTATACAGGGCAACGCTTATTGAACAGGTAAACATTATCATTCCCTTTTATAGCAATTCCTCCCAAAATTGCCCAAAGGGGAGCAGACACCCTTTGGGCTTAGGGAAATGTTCACAACACACACACCCTTTTCATCTGAGCCCCAAAATATAACTGTTACAGAACCCTGCTGCTGTAGACTGCAGGTGGTGGGAGAAGGACTGTTTGAATGAATACCTGAATACAAAACTCCCTGTAGCTACAAAATTAGTATGTCCCAAAGAATGTTCTAGCCCAGGGATAGCCAATGGGCTGCCCTCCAGATGCTCCCATTATTTCAGACCATTGGCCATGCTGGCAACATGAGAGATAGGATGAGACAACATCTGCAGGGCACCATGTTGGTTCCATCTGCTACAATCACTCAATTTATTTGGGAAGCAAAAAATAAAGTTGCTGGTAGAGGAACAACCCTCCTTCCTTCCTTCCTTCCTTCCTTCCTTCCTTCCGCAGTATCAAACCTGAGGAATAATTCACCACAATGCACAAACTCATTCACTCATTTGTGATTATTTAGTTGGTCCTAATAAAAGCAGAATTTTCTCTTTCTCTGACATGCCTGTCTGCATCGGTTTTTTGGGCCTTGTGTGTGCATATGGCACACTCAACCACTCGGCCGAGGATGGTGTTCCATACCATGGAGAGAAAAAGGTTTCTGTATGTCAGCATTGCCCTCATTTCTGTTCCACAGTCATATCTGTTCAATGGGGCATTTGTCTTCATGAGTTAATGAAGAGGCTTGTAAAAAGATTAGCTTTCTAGCACCAATTTCAAAAGCAGGCAGAGTGGTGAGTCTCTGCTTCAGGTGCTCAGTGTGCCTCCTTTGAAGATGCTGGTTTGACTTCTACTCAGTGGGTGTTTTCTGGTTGACTCAGCTGCACATGGGCACCCGAACTGTCCAGCCAAATAAATTAAAAGGCATTCCTGTGGGTTGCCTATAGGGCCATAGCAAGAGTTTACTTTGCCTCTGCTGTGCATACAGTCCTTAATATCAATTTTCGTTAATGTAAAAACACCTATTTTTAGCCTGGACTGAGGAGAAACACATGGGCGATGTCTGCTGAAGGCTCTGAGCCTGAATGGAGAAGACCCTTTTGGAAGTTGCAGACTTGCAATCTAACCTGCCCCTCTGTGTCCCCCCCCTCTCCTGACACGTCTCATGTTCTGTTTTCCCTAGTGTTATGCCACAAATTTCTTCCCCTTAAAAAAACCATTCTCCATCAGTTAATAAGAAAATAAAATAATTTGAAAACGATCAAATGGGAGAAATAACTTCAGTATCATTCTGATGGGTGAGGTCTTTGTATCATTCTTACCTTACATTCCACATAGGTGAAAGTTATTTTTGTGTGTGTGTGTCCTTTCATTCCACAAAATCATGTTCTCTGGTTCTCTCTTTCCTGGGTGCTTGTGCGTCCTATAAACCCCATGATATCGCCAGCTGGGCTTTCGTGTAAATGCAAGGAGCTTCAACAGCACTGCAGAAAGTGAACTAATGTGGAGGGAAGTGGACAGGAGAGAATGAGGCAGCTGATTGAGTTGGAAGGCCAGAAGAGGGTCAAGGCTCTGCTGTGGTCAGCAATTAGAGGTTAGCTGGGAACTGTGGAGCAAAGCCAGCTGTTTGGGCCAAAAATGATGTCAGAGCCAAAGGACAGGGACAAGGATCAAGGCCAAAGTCAGAACCAAAGAAGGATTTGGTGGGCCACTGTGGGAACAGAATGCTGCCCTAGATGAACCTCTGGCCTAATATGGCAGGGCCTTTTCCCAAAGGACAACCAAAGATACAGGAGCATATCAGTGCTCAGGAATACCTTGGTGCTAAACTGCAGCCTCAACTGGAAGAGGAAACTCTCATATATTACTTCTAGTCTAGCAGGATTCGTTGGCTGGACTTGGTAGGCAGAGTTAGTCCAAAGCCTGAGGGTACATTTTCTGCAAAAGCTGCCCTCTGTAGTTCAGTGGTTCACTATGAGGGAGCTGTCCACAGACACAAGCAGGAAAGTAACAATAGGACAGAATGTCAGCAAAGGAGGATCACATATTTCAATTCTGCTGAAGAATGGAGGGATATAAACCTAAGTAACTGCAGGGGTGGCTGAGTTTTTGTCAATAGTGTCATTTAGAGTTGTGAATGGCACTATTTAGCGGGAAGAAATCCCAATGAAAATCCTCATTATTATGTATTTTACATGGCTGCATATTTGCATATATTTTAAAATTTTATATATGGATGTTTTATGATGTTTTATGATGGCCTATACTTGTAATGCCTAATAAAGGTTTGGTGAAGTAAATAAACATAGTAAATAGTAAAAATGTGGCTGTAGATGTGCTGGATTGTTGTCTTGCCACAGTAGTGGACTTTATGTGAGCCAAGAAACTGAAGCTCAACCTTTCTCTAATCCCTTTCTTGTAGATTTTACTGTGAAATCCCTTTAAGATACTTTTAAAGAAGTGATTCATAAATGGAAGCAAATCGATCAATCAATCAATGATAGCTCATAAAAATACCAAAGGATGCCAAAATATCAATATTGTACAATGATTTCTAGGTATACTGTAGGCAAAAGGGACAACTTCACTTTTATTTTCTTAGCGATTCGCCTAATTGCAATCTGATAGTTGCATAGTCTTGAAAAGAATAAACAAAAGCCTAACTAGAAAATATCTTCCCAGGATATTAGCACCATCCTGCTTCTTCAGCTGATGACTGAAGACGGGAGGAGACTGGAGAGGTTTAACTTATGAGCCTGTTGGGGACTTGGTAGGACTTGCCTCTTTCGCTTCCCGTCCTCTCCCACAGGAAGAGACAGGTGGCAGAACAGGCAAGAAATGTTTGACTTCAAACTTGCAGCAGGACTTGCTTGCATCTAGTTAAGGATAGTATGATTTTCAGTTAAGTTCTATTGGACTTTTCTAATTTTCCACTGAAAGGACTCCTTTGGGAGATGGTGGACTATCTTTCAATGGAGGTTTTTATGAAGCAGTTGGATGGTCGTCTGTCATGGATGATTTAATTGAGATCCCTGCATTGCAGGAGGTTGGCCTAGATGACCCTCAGTGTCCCTTCCAACTCTACAATTGTATGATTCTATGAATGGTTACAGAAAAAGATGGGGAAAGGGACCCTAACATGGTGGGAGAACAAATGTGTTCTCTGCAGATGGCCTTAGATTTATTTTAGATACCTATACAGTGGTACCTTGGGTTAAGTACTTAATTTGTTCTGGAGGTCTGTTCTTAACTTGAAACTGTTCTTAACCTGAAGCACCACTTTAGCTAATGGAGCCTCCTGCTGCCACCGGAGCATGATTTCTGTTCTCATCCTGAAGCAACGTTCTTAACCCGAGGTAATATTTCTGGGTTAGTGGGGTCTGTAACCTGAAGCATATGTAACCTGAAGTGTATGTAACCCGAGGTACAACTGTAATATCATTTCATCCTTTATATACCTGACTAATCACTGTGCTATGCAGGAGACGACCTCCTGCAGATACCATCTCATCAAGAGGTCAATTCTGTATGCTATCAGAATCGGGCCTTTCGAGTGGTGGCACATACCCCTTGGAACTCCCTCCCATCACCTATCAGGAAAGCACTGCCCCTATTGTATTTTCAGAACCTCTTTCCTCTTTCAATAAGCCTTTCAAATGCAGGGATTCCCCCCCCCCCGTTGAGCAATTGTTTTATATATGTTTTAATTGTTTTGCAAAATTGCTTTGAAATGCTTTATAAGCAGCAATTGATCAATGAATCATCATGAATCGGTTACACTTTGATTCTGCCTCTCCTCCAAGGAGTTCAAGGAAGCACACAAGGTTTTTCCTTCCACCCTTCATTTTATCATCCCAAAAACCAGGCCCATGTGGAGCTTGTCTGAAGCCTGGGGCATGGGAGCGTAAGTCCAACAAGCTCCTGGCGCTCCCTCCCCACAGCTGGCTTAGCCCTCTGAGGCCCAGAGCAAGTTGCACCCTGCCGCTCTGTAAGGGTCTGACAAAAGCCCTTTCAGATAGCTACAGCTGAATGAGAGATAGACTGGCCCAAGGTCACCTAGTGGGTTTCATGACTGCAGTGGGCATTTAAAGCCATGCCTTTCAGATCTCAGTTGAACATTTCCTTGGAAGAATGAAGCCTTGCTTTTTATGACACACCCAGGTAATGGTGTTTGAGACCATGGTGCATAGGTATAAGTAACTTTAAATACAGATCCTCCAGCTTTAGTGTCTCTTTAAACATAGCATAGCCAATCAGGAATAATTTAATCAGGGTAACCCTACTGTATTCTGAGTTCCCCCAGGCCTTTCAGTGGTGCGTGAGAGAAGGGCAGGCAGTAGGTGTGCCTTTCTAGCTTTCCTCTTCTCTGCAAAAGTTATGCCTCCCACTCCTTGTTTGCTTTAAGTCTGTCTAGTCCTCGTCAAATATGTATTGCCGCCAGAATAAATTGTGTTTAACATAACATTAAACACGCTCATTTTCTATTTTGCGAGATTTATTCAAGCACAACATTTTGAATTCATTGGAGACAGTCACTGAATTCAGTGGGGCTTACCGTCAGCAAGTGGGGATGAGATTACAGCCTTAGCTGATCTTCCAGAATTGCTTAGTAGTTGTCCAGAACTGCCTGGTAGTTTCATAAGTAAGCAGGATTTAATTGCTGCTGGATAGCATGGTGAGGAAAGACCCTTGCTTGAGACCTAGGGGAGCTTCTGACCATCAAAGCAAACAATGCAATACTAGATGGACCAATGGTCTGGCACATAATGAAACAGTTTCTCATGCTTGTATATGGGTATGAGTGAGAGTTAGTGAGGAGACAAGATGTGAGTCAGCATTATGTATATATTACTCTCTCTCCAACATAGGTATCCTGGCCACACTCTTTCCCTTAGGAAATAAGCAGCTAAACTAGTCCAACCAGTCTTCTAGCCCAAAGCAACAAATTGCTTTCTGTCCATAATATTGTAGAGAATGAATCACTAATCAAGCACTGTGCTCACTATGTGCTTTCAGCTTTAATTTCTAACAGCAGCTGTATTGCCCATTAAAAACCACAATGCCCTTTGCAGTGGTGCCAAAAAGGGACATTAGCTCACAGTTAATTTCCAGACATAAACCAAGGTGATGGCTTTCATTTGGGGTATGCACTGACCACAAGGTTCAGTTGGGAGCTGAAATTTGCATTTCGGGACACAGCCTAACATGGTTTGAGGTGTTTTGCAGGCTGCCTGACTCAGTTCAGGGCCTGCCCAAATGCACTCATATCCCCACTTCACGATTTGTTGACGACGACAATAGCTATAGCCTTTTTATTTTGACAAAAGTGGGTAAAAATACTCTTTGGGTAAAACAATGCCCTCTGATTACAGATTATACCTGTCAGTCATGAAGAAACAAAAATTTTTTTTCCTTCCAGTAGCACCTTAAAGACCAACTAAGTTAGTTCTTGGTATGAGCTTTCGTGTGCATGCACACTTCTTCTGAAGAAGAAGTATCTGAAGAAGTGTGCATGCACACGAAAGCTCATACCAAGAACTAACTTAGTTGGTCTTTAAGGTGCTACTGGAAGAAATTTTATTTTTTTTGTTTTGACTATGGCAGACCAACACGGCTACCTATCTGTAACTAGTCATGAAGAAGTTCCTGCATCCTGCTGGTATTTTCCATACGTTTTGATTTTTCAAGGGTGCTTCTTCTACCTGTTCCTCTCACACCCTGGTGTTTCCCTTCTACAATAAGTTTAGACACATAGTTTAGCTTTTCTGCAACTTTTTTTTGACATAGATTGCTGGGGCACCGTGAAGCACGTCAGTGTTGCCTACTTTGACTCATTCATCCACATCTGTGGCAAACCCCTAGTTTTTTCTTTACTGCCTTCTCACTTTCCAATCTATGCATCTATAGAGATAATCTAAAAAAGCCCTGCTCTAAATCTTGTCCCTGCTTGCAGTTAGGTTGCTGGGGACAAAGGGGGATTACTTAGTATTAGTGCCCAGTCAATGGGAAAGCTCATCAGACTGGCCACATATTCACCTTTGACAATGTTGTTTTATTTCTGCAGGCATTTGGGATCAGAGGTGGATTTTATCTGCACTGACTGTTCTAGTTATTTCCAACGCTATCTTGTAATCTGTTATTTTATTAGTTGTAACTTTAATTAATTATTGGAAACACTGTGTTTTACAAGTTGATTTTTACCCTTTTAATCATGTAAACTTCCTTGATGTTCCATTTGAACCATTTGATGGGGCTATACAGTGGTTCCTCGGGTTACATACGCTTCAGGTTACAGACGCTTCAGGTTACAGACTCTGCTAACCCAGAAATAGTACCTCGGGTTAAGAACTTTGCTTCAGGATGAGAACAGAAATTATGCTCCGGCGGTGCAGTGGCAGTGGGAGGCCCCATTAGCTAAAGTGGTGCTTCAGGTTAAGTACAGTTTCAGGTTAAGAACGGACCTCTGGAATGAATTAAGTACTTAACCCGAGGTACCACTGTATGTAGAATAACTATTTAGAATGCATTCAGTTCTGATTAAATCAGTGGGATTTTGTCACTTGATGTCAACAGATTCCATCCTTCTGTTTCAATTAGTGGTGGGCAAATCTGCCAGTTTTGATTTCTCATTTTGCCTGATTTTAAGTTCAGTTCTCTTCTTTCCGTATCCATTTGCAATTTTCTTTTGAAATTTTGCATTTTTGTGCAAATTCCTCCTAATATATACAGGCTTCTATGCAATTTGGCTAATATAATCTTCCCACCCATCAGTTATGCCTAATATAATTCACTTTTGTGTTATTTTCATGAATATGTGCATTTTATACACACCTTACCTTAGTATATACATATTTTGTACACACCAATTCTCTGGAGAACTACAGTGCAAAATTCAGACAACCCCGAATTTTGAAGGATGGCAGCAGTTTGATCCATGAATTATTTTGGAAAATGTAATTTAGGACGGTTCATCTTTAAACGTGAAGTGAATAAAATCTCCACCCCCTCCCATCCCTAGCTCTGATATAATGAAGTATAACAGTTTCTGATTTTTGATAAAGTCAGCCAGCAACCTTTCCTTGCATAGCCCCCATTGTGATGAATAGGAATTACTTAAGAGTGTAAATGAATGTTTGTATCTGTTATATCCATCGTGCTTGCAGCAACCTCCAATGGTGTCCCATTTTAATATGCATTAGCAATCACTTTTAGTCTTGATTTATGCATTATTATGTAGCAGTGCCATTAATAATAATAGTAATAGCATTGTCACTGATATCACGGGACTGAATAATTTTCATTTTCAAAGTACATTTTTATTCTAGTTTTTTTCCCCCAGTGAGAAAATCAGCACCCAAATAGAGCAGCAAAGAGAGATGTCATTATCCAAATTAATACATAATGCCTGCATTCCAGAGCACTGTAAGCAGATCAGTCAAACTTAGATGGCTGGCCATGGCAGATGGAACTCTGCCAGTGCACAGGCTACACTTCCTTGCTACTGCCAGTAAATTAAAATCCTCCAGAAGCATCAGCAGAGATAAGGAGGACCTGATCCTCACCATGTTGGCCACTACATCTCTGAGCTCCTTTCAACATTAAGAGAAATGTTCCTAAGAAATTAATGACAAATGGAGGGGGAAACCCAGTTATTGCAACTGCCTAGCAGATTGACATATTAATTACAGATCATTATTGTTTCATAACTGATGATTGATTAACAAGATGGATCTCAGGTGAAATTGCAAACCCAATATCCTTGAGGCTATACAAAAGAAACTCAAGTCTATTGTCCTTCACACACATATTTGGGGAGCACATTCTAAATAGCTCACTGGATTAGGTTCCACTATTCATGCCTAGAGCTGGGCTGGGTGCACTGCTTTTTTCTGGTGGAACATGCTGGAATGCAGTTCTGGGACCTTTTTTTGGTCAGAACTGCTAACTTTCTCTGGTGGACGCATCTATGTTTCTGAGCGAAACCCTTTTCTTCCAGCCTCTCAGGTGGATCGGGAGCAAGTCCACACACCAGAGCAAGTGCAAAGTGAGGGCTGGGATGTTGCTGGTAAGCATGCCCTTGGCCATCCAGCTCAACTCTCAGTGCCCCCTGAGTGGTGCTGGAACTAAGTTCCAGTGAGTTCCGTCTGAAAAAAGCCCTGTCTGTCTGTCTGTCTGTCTGTCTGTCTGTCTATCTATCTATCTAACCATTAAGCACACCCTCAAGGAAGCAAGTCTTATTGAACCCAGTATGACTTACATGTTTAAATTAAGCTGAAAATTCTAGTCTGGGTTACTTTAAAAATAATCTTCTCATTTGACTGACAAGATGAATAATGGATGAATAATGGGTGAGGCCTATGTATCCCAACCCCTCTGTTCTCAGTTCATAGTTAATGGCAACTACCTCACTGCGATGACCTGCAGCCTCTGCCATTCTGTGCCCTTCCATGTGATAAGCCTGTCCCCCCTCGCCCTCATGCTTGGAAAGAAGGCACAACCTTCAAAGAGTCATGTCTTTTGGAACATACATATTTAAAATAGTCAGGCCATACTAATGCTCTACCAGAGCCACACTTCTATTAGCATGGAAATAGGGTTTCAAACCTCATGTATGAAACACCTGCAGTCTATGGCAAAACAGTTATTGACTTTAATGGAGCTCAGCTGCGCCCTTTCACTGATCACCATGATCGCCAAGATGCCTGAAGTCAGATAAAATAAAATTTAAATGCTATTAAATGACAAATGATACAGTGGGCAGTGGGGCAGTGGGGGAGGGGACCTACATGAAAACCAAAGCAGGCAAGCAATCAAAAATCTGATATGAACTTTTAATTAGGGTAAACCAAAGTGTGGGTTGGCAGACTGGCAAACAGATCTTATGCATATGAACACAGAATGAACTTAGAGTTCTTCATGTACGCAACCATGTATAAAACCAATAAAGTGGTAGCTTGGAATGATATAACAGGGGTGGGGACACTCTGGCCCCCAGGTGTGCTTCTGGGTCCTAGATGTACATGTTCCAACAAGGATCTTTATTGGACTTGCACAATGCTATCTCAGATCTATGGGCTTAATATAACCTTGCCACCTTCTTTGCGCCTAAAAAGGAGATGTGAGTACACGTGGCCATGAATTCATCATAGGCTTCATGAACCCTGATGATTCTAGGGTTAATAACATTTAAGGGAGATACAGAGCACTAAAGACAGACTATCTGATTGAGAGGGGGTTAGCAGTCTAGCTCCTGGCCTAATCCAGATGAACACATACATCTGGCTGTTAAAAATGGTGTATAGTGTTCACCCCTGTCCTACCTTTCACAGGTGGGGAGGATCGATATCACAGTTTGACTACCATGGTTCTGCTGGCAGAGCTGCAGCTATGCAGATGATTTTATGGCTTCCTCCAAATTTACCACACCTAAAAATAGTAATTGAAACCCTGGGAGAACAGATTTCCTAACAGGACTTCCTGATTTTCTCTTGGTTTGTCATTACTGTGAGAAGTCTGTGTGGTTGTTATCTCCATACTTCTGCTTCTGGGACCTCCAGAACTAGGAAGTCAAGAAGTATGTGAACTTGCAAACAGTAAAAGGAATCTCTGAACTCCTCTTGTTAGATTTTTTATGCATTTAAGGTGCTGTTTATTTAAGCTTCCCAAGGCCACTCTTGCTGTGAACAATATCCTAGCGAAGAACATAAGCTTCTAGGTTTGTCAATGCCATGTATCACCCACCCAACAATCAGAAGCAAATGAGCTTGGCACTCTTGAATCACACGACAAAGTCAACCCCTTTTGCCAAAATCCAGGATCAAGGACCTATTGGACCTTCTTGGCCTGAAGAAATGTAGGTTAGGGAAGAGATTTGACCCAATTCTTCCAAAGACAAGTTAAGGAGGTTCCTGCACCATTGCCTGAGCACCTAGGTGTTCACTCTTCCAGCAGAGGCCACAAGGGAGAGATATTGAAATCATAATGTTGAAGGGGAGCTAGGAGGTCATCTGGTTCGATCCCCTAGATGTTGAGATTCCATTATTCCTGACAGATGATTGTCCACCTCTGCTTAAACACCTCCATTGAAGAAGATCCCACCACCACCTTGTGACCCAATCTATTCCACTGTCAAATAGTTCTTAACGTTACAAAGTCCCAACTCCTTGGGATTAAATGGAAAGATGCTTCCCTGCAATTTACACCCATTACTTCTAGTCCTGCCCTTCAGAGCAACAGCGAACAAGTCAGATACCTGAAGGTAGCTTTCACGTCTCCCTTTAATCTTCTCTCATCCAGGCTGGAGGACAGAATCCAGCATTTTCAACTGCTCTTCTCGAGCCTTAGTTTCCAGACCCTTCACCATCCTGGTCACTTGGACAGTTTGTGACACATCACACTATTTGCATTTTCCAGACAACCTCTGAGCATTCATACTGATTTACTTGCACATGATTTAGGCTGAAGATAGACTACGAGTCTTTATTGCACATTCGTTCTGATTTGTTTGTGGCCAGTTATATATCAAAGAACATTCACCCTGATTTGCACGTTTTTGTCTTCCTGTTAATCATTTGTTCATCCCACACTTTTGAGTACATTGACCCACCACTTTTCTAACTGCAAAAGTCTGTTTTTGTTTTAAAAAAAGTAAATGTAAAAAGCACCAGAAAAGCAGCAGAGCTCTTTAATGCACTTTAATTGCACAAAATTGAATCCCTCCTACAAAATACTGACAGTCTGGAGGTGACCCAACACAAAATAAAGTGGAACATCTTCTTCCATCTGAGACCTGCTAAGGAAGCCTACCTGCTAATAGCATTGAATATATAAATAAAAGCTGATAACAATTATCACACACATACACACACACACACACACACACACACTCCTACTCCCTGCACTCCTGCATTTATTTGCTTATCTACATTTTGCTGTTATGTTGCAATCAGGCTAGGGATGCTAGAAATGTCTCTAACTTCACATTTTCTACAGTGCTCTTCTACCTTTTTTGTGGTTTAATCTGATTTGGCTTCTCCGAAGAACCCCTCCTTTCATTTAATAATTGTCTTAAGAGGAAATGCAGTTGCTGTGCATTTCCCCTTTTGTGGTCTCACTTAAATCTTACAAGCCTCACTAGGCTATGGGTTTCCGTTGCTTAAATGCTATCTCCTCTTTATAGCTCATTGCTTGATTTATTATTGATTCCACTTACAGCCCACTTCTGGCAACAAGTCTTTGAGGTGTTTCCAGTTTATGGCTTGCACAATTGAAGTCTCTGATTACCCGCATTTGTTCCCTTGCACCTTACTGACTCCTTATTAATGTGGACTCTTGCCTTGCTTTTTGGTTGATTTGCATTTCTGCTACAGTGTGTCCATAACTTCAGTTCACTCTTTAAAGGCAACAACAATGTAAGCAGGATCTAGAGGTGCAAAAAGGAAAATCAAAATCTAGAAAGCCGTTTGCTCAAAATGCATATATGTTAGAAATTTGAAAAATCTCTATAGAAAGCTCACCATCCTTCCCAAACCTGATACGCCCATACATTTTGGACCACAATAACCATCAGTCCAGGAAGGCTGAGAAATATACACAGTGTATGTCTTCTTTAAACTTCTTCCTGGGATTTCTTGTTATGGATGATGCTGAATATAGATGCTTTAGAGAAAGCAGTATATTGAGTATAGCAAGTGGATATAACCACCACCAAATACAAATATCCCTGAAAATAGATAAGGGCCAAAGTGCCTCCTTATCTTTACAGGCCCATTCTCTCACTGCAGATGTAGGTTGTCAGCTTTTGAAGTTATTGGGAGCTGGTCAGAAAGGGGACATGTTTCAAAGTGCTGGTAGCAGATGCTTCTCTCCCCTATTTTTCTTTATATTTATTTATTGGTATTCCTAGTATGTTCCAGTATGCTACCTACTACAGTGGTACCTCTGGTTACATACCTAATTCGTTCCGGAGGTCCGTTCTTAAACTGAAACTGTTCTTAACCTGAGGTACCACTTTAGCTAATGGGGCCTCCAGCTGCCGCATGATTTCTGTTCTCATCCTGAGGTAAAGTTCTTAACCCAAGGTACTACTTCCGGGTTAGTGGAGTCTGTAACCTGAAGTGTTTGTAACCCGAGGTACCACTGTATAAGGCTTTTGTGGAAGAACACCAAATCAGTTCCACAGGCACTAGTTTATTGATTGACTGGTGATACCATAACATAGTACAGCAAGCAAAAATGCCTGGAAAAAATAGGATGCCGTTCCAGGCTGTGTTTCACTGATTGCGAAAGGGAGGAGCTTGATGTGTGAAGATTCGTGAAGCAACACCTCGCTCAACGCTCATTGAGTTAATTGAGTTAAACAGCATAGGTGTCGTGGGCTGTTTCGTATTGTTATCAATGTTTATTTTTAATATTGCCCATCATTTCTGGCCCTGTCTTGTTATCATTTAGTTATTGTGTCTTTTGCTCTGGGATTATACATGACCTGTTGTGAGTTGTCCCAGCAGGCAGCCCTCTGGCAAATTGCTTGAAATTGTGTCGCCCGGTGCAGTTTGATCTTCCCTAACACCCACGTCAGGTGTGGAATGAAGCTGCATCTTTGCAAATCTCCATCAAAGCCAGAAGAAAAGAAAAGAAGGCACACCCAGTAAAGGGAGGCAATGAGTAACAGACTCACCTAAGGTGAGGGCATTGGCCTTAGCTTTTTTCTTTTCTTCTCTGGAAACAGCTGCATTCAAGAAATGGATCTTGTGAGAAGAGAGACTGGAGACTCCTATGGGGCCCTCATTGCAAGGGTGTGAGGGGAACACAAAAATAAATAAATATGAGGGGTGTGTGGTAGAAAAAGCTAGTGATTTAGTGTGGCATCTGAGGGAATGGGAAAAGGGCATGAGTGTCTGAAGCTGGCTCCAAACCCATCCAAGACACATGGGTAGTGTGGGGTCAGAAAAAGAAAATGGCTGAAAGGCGGAAAAACATTTTCTGTGAACCACTATGACTGCTTCCAGATGACCTGCTTAGTGAACATTTATCCTAATTTGTTGGCACAAAGTTTATGGGGAGGTTAAACAATACTGAAAATGTATTAAGCATTCATTCTGATTTGTTTGCAAGGCTGCATCAAACAATTGTTACCCCACACTGCCCGCTGCATTTTCATGTGACTTGCCTCATTGCAAAAGAGCACCAAATCAACCTTAGTTGTATGACTTGATTTTGCCAGGATATAATTGAATCCCACCTGAAAATAGCAACTGCCTGGACATACCTTACTCTGATAACATGCATGGGCAAACTGAGTGGGAGCAGGGAGATGGGGGTTGGAAACAAGCCCAGCTTGTATGCAGAAAGTAGGCATAGCCAGTGACGAAGCTACCTGCTCCAGCACCAGGAGCGGTGTACATCCGGGGGCATGGCTGGCGTGTGTGTCAGGGGGCGTGACACGCATGTTGGGGGGCGCCGCCTGCGGGGCATGTGGTGCACATCGGGAGGGTGCGTAGCGAGCACCGAGCGTCCCGGGGATGCATGGCAAGTGCTGAGCATCCTGGGGGGCAGGGGTGGCCACAATGTCACCCTCCCATGTCACCCGGGGTGGACCATCCCCACCCCCACCCCCACCCCCACCCCACCCCCACCTTTGTCTTCCAGTGGGCATAGCATGCCAATGTTGACTCAGCTGTAGTTGAGGGCACTGGAAGTTCTTCAAAGAAATATGGAGGAGGCTTAGAAGAGGCAAATTGCATCTTTTTGTGTGTGCCATTCCTTCAATTGAGTACAGAGGTCGAGCAATCAGACTCTGAGGCATTGGAGATAACGATGATGGCAACTGCATCTGCTTGGCCTGGCGTTTCTCTTTATAACACCAACCCATTTAAAAATTATTACAGAGTGGGTGGCTGGCTCAGCTTTCAGAGCCAGCATGCTAGTACCTGCTATTGCTCCTTGATGCCTATCCCCCAGTAACCAGGGTCCCTGCCCTCCTCCTGCCAAACCTGGTGTCAGTTTTGATTGATTCTTTTTTGGGAGGGGCAGGTTAGCCATATCAAACTTTGTTGTGTGGTGCTTAAACCCAATCCTTGAATGCAGAGATGAGGAACCCTTGTCCTTCCAGACATTGTTGGACTCTTAACTTTCATCAGCCCGAGCCAACATGGCCAATGGTCAGGGAAGATGGGAGTTACAGGACACATTCACACCGCACATGAAAAGCACTGTGAAACCATTTTAAACAGCCATGGTTTCCCCCAAGGAATTATGGGAGCTGTACTTTGTCAAGGGTGCCGAGAGTTGTTAGGGGTGCTACAATTCCCAGAGTGGCTGAATAATCCATCCCTCTTCACAGGGAACTTTGGAAACTGTAGATCTGTGAGGGGAACAGGGGTCTTCTAACAACTCTCAGCACCCTTAACAAACTACACCTCCCATGAGGCTTTGGGGTTTAAATTGGCATCATAGTGCTTTAATTGCATGGTGCGAATATGTCCATAGTTCAACAACATTTGGAAGGCCACATGTTTCTCATCCCTCCCTGTGGAACGCCCTCCCACCAGATGTCAAAGAGAACAACAACTACCAGACTTTTAGAAGACATCTGAAGGCAGCCCTGTTTAGGGAAGCTTTTAATATTTGATGTATCACAGTATTTTAATATTCTTTTGGAAGCCGCAGGGTATAAAAAATAAATTATTATTATTATTGTTTATTATTATTATTATTATTATTATTATTATTATTATTATTATTATTATATGTTTCAGGTTGAAGTCTATTTCTAGCTCTGCAATCCAAAATTGCGTAAGTGGAGATGTTGGAAGTCAAACCATGGGTTGGATAAATGACAATTCAGTGTGATGCCCCTAAGCTTCTACTGTGGCCCCTTTGGCAATTGGCTAGCATTCAAAATTTCTCAAAACCCAATTTGCTGCAAAACCAGTCCCAGTTTGGGGCAAACTACTGCCCACTCATTTGAGAGTATCTTCAGGTGTTTACAATCTGGGGTGTGTGCATGGATTGTGTTCTACAAAGTACATAATGTTTTTTGTGTGTGCAGCAGATAATTTGTACCCTTCCCAAATTCACAGGGTACTTTGTGTAGGGTGGACTCATTGGGATTGCCTTAAATCACTCATTCTGCAAATTTCCTTAGCTTCTTCCTGCCAAAAAAACAAACCATTTCCTAGCAAAAAAACAAAACAGGTGTAAGGGCTTAAGGAACAATGACATATTTTTGGAGAGCAGACGTAAACCATCCTAACTCTTCACATACATGACAAGCATGCTCGAAACACACCCACTCAGTTTATATAAGCCAGCTGCTATGTTAATGATATAATCACTCAATTGTTGTCTCCAGCAGCTTAATTAAAATGAACGAGGGAGCATGCTGAAGCACTGTTTGGTGCAAATCACCAACAAATTTACTCCAGAGTAATTGTACTCCAGTCAATGAAGCAAATAAATTATGGTATAAAGCTCCCAAACCTTTAAGAAGTACCATTTCCGAGTGAAAGTCCTCCTCCTAAAAATAACTGATAAAATGTGTGTGTGTGTGTGTAAAAGACAAGGGAACTGATCTAAAATTTTCAAAAGATGGGGGGGGGAATTATCCAGCTTTTTCAATCTCTGAACTCATGGATTTTGCCTCCTTTAAACTTGGTCTGTTTACTTTAGATGTAGGTATCATGGATTCAGCAGGACTTCTTCCCAATAAAGTGTTCATAGAAATGTATTCTTTATCTACGACATTAGGGACAGGGAACCTGTGTCCCTCCATATGTCATTGGACTCCAGCTTCTATCAGTCCCAATGAAGATGGCCAATCGTCAGGGAATATATGCACACAAACTACTTTTGGTGGGTCACAGGTTCCTTATTCTTGAATTTAATGACTAACTGCAATGATTGTACCATGTGTCCAAGAAGAAATTATTTTTGAAAAATGAATGATATCTCCAAAATTTGACATAATAGTGATGGATTTGTGAGCCATCACACATTGGTCATTCAATGTAGAAAAGTTCATATATATCATGCATGGTGTGGTTACCTTTCTTACTTCCAGTTTTCAAATGGTTGGATTGAGGTGTCTTCCACTGATTCCACTCAATCTTCATCAGCTTGTAAAGAACAAATTTGTTGCCCTGTTTCCCCGAACACTTAGCAACTGTAAAATATGCAGCAATTCAACCAGTGCAGATTTCTCCATAACTACCTCCCATGCCAAGAAATGCAGACTTGTTGAATTTCTCCTTGTACAAAGGCACAGATTGCAGGCATGCTAAGCAAACGCTTTGCATTGCTCTTAACTGTGGAAGATTCTGTAGAGAGATCTACCTGTGGACTAAATGCCGTTAGCCACGTTGACTGGAGCTGATGGGAGTCACAGCATTGGTAAGGCCATAGGTTCTGTATCCCTGCTCTAACCTCTACACCACACTGGATGTTGTTCTAGAAGGTAAAATCCTAAACTGCATCTTACAGCTGGTGGTGCTCCCCAGGTGACAGAAAAAGTGGTTGAATACACAACGTTGAAGCATGGTTTCAAATACATGAGTAAATGTAGGGGAGAACTGAGCAGCTCTACCAACTGCTTTACTACATGCCTGAGAAATGTGCTTTTTGGTGATTAAGTGATTGCAGCCTGCTTTTCTAACAAAACAAAATGGTTGCTTTGCATGGAGCCAATACCTGGATGATGACTCCAACAATTAGGGAAGGGATGGGCAAATATGTCAAATTCAGTTTCTCCCAGTTTCTCAGTTTTCCAATCTTAATTTTACTTCTCCGTGTTTCCACATCAGTTTGCAGTTTATAAAAAAAGTCTTCATGAAAATTCACCAGAATTTTACTCTGAATTTCTCATAATATACAATTTTAAAATAATATTTCCCCTAATGTACACATTTTTCAAAAATATATATCCCCATATATGATAATTCTATATGCTGCTTTTACATTTGGATGCACACTTTACCCTAGTCTGTGCATTTTTCTACACAGCACTTGATTGGAGAAATGCATTGCAAAATTCAGTGAGGAGCGAATTTCAAAGGATGACTGTTTTTCAGTTCACATACTGCTTTGAAAAGAGTGAATTCGGAGATACGAACTGAATCAAATTTATTCTCCCATACCTAGATCAGGTGTGGCAGTCCTCTCTGAAGTGCATAGGTAGGGCCTGGTCATGCTCAAGGATAATGTTCGGGTAAAATTTATTCTGTAATGTTTATTGAAAACAATTAGATCATGCACTGCATCTCCTGGAGGGATTTTAGAACACTCCAGAGAACTGACTTTGGAACAGACCCAAAATCTGCTTCATGTGCCTTTTTGTGCATGTGCCACCAGCGCCGACTCTGATGAACCCAGTAGCCTGTCTGAATTTCCAGCAAATTGCAGGTGTTTTAAGCAGGCCTTTGCTGAAAGACGGGGGGAGAGATAATTGGCATTTTCTATCCCTCCAGGTTCTTTTGTGGCTGTAGTGACTCCTCCTTAAACTTGTCTGCCGAACCTGTCGGCTGATGCTATAATTTGTAGGACTGGGTCACCCCCCCTTCCCCAAGCTTGTCAGGCAGGTTTAGTAACCGAGCCGAAGCGGAGATGATATACCTGTTCAAAGGCTGTTCAAAAGTGATGCAAGATTAATCGTGTTAGTGTATTTCCCTTGCAGCCTCCAATCTATATTGCTGCCCTTACATCAGTGTAAATTGAGAATAACCACTGTAAAGAAGAGAACAATTAAAACTGGTTTTTGAGAGTATCTAGTATGAATCACACACAAATGTCTAAGGCTGCCTCTTCTAGTATCCCATAAGCGAAAAGCACAAGAGATGCCTTGGGCAATGCTGTTTGGCTTCTGACTTTCTTCTTCCCTTCAGGAGGTTCTACTTCAGGTATAGCTAACATGTTACCATCATGATGTTTTGGACTACAAAACATCCTTTTATCATCCCTGACAGTTGGCCATGCTTGCTGGGGCTGATGGGAGTTATAGTCCGCAGCATCCAGACCTGTTACCACCTTGGCTGGTAATCTGTGTCATCCCATCTGCTGTGCTAATGATTGTGGTCTCAGAAATGAGGACCATGCCTCTAAAAGGGGCCTGTGTGCCATTCCCATTCAAGTCTCTCCTGGTGGTTCCTGAGGACCTTCTGCAATTTGATTCTATGGTGGTGGAGGATCCTGATTGTGGCACTGGAGTGGTGGCGAGTTGGAAATCTCTCCATCCACCCTAGTGTCACAATCAGCATTGAGATCGCTTCCTCTCCCTGCTCACTAGATTGATCATCTGTTGCAAGGACAGAGGGAGTTTCTGTATTGCATGGGAGTGTCTTTGTGTATCTCTATGTGGTGTTTTTGTGGTGTGTGTGCGTGCACACACATGCCAGCTGTGGGATGGCTACACTCACTTTGGTCATGCCTGTCGCTGGTGTGCGGTCTCTAGAGTGGTTGGAAGGTGCTGGTATGTCCCTCAAAGCTCATAGAGGTTGTAAGAAGCAGCTTGATGAGGGACAATTATCTGCTTGATATGTGGGGAACTTGTAGCCCTCCAGATATTGCTGGACTACAACTCCCATCAACCCCAGCCAGCATGGCCAAGGAGCAGAAATGAAGCGAATTATAGTCCCAAAACATCTAGAGGGCACCTGGTTGAGGAAGGCTGCCCTAGGCTGTGAATCTGTCTGGGAGAATCTATCAGTTTCTCATTTTTTTTCAATCTCTCTCCCCCACCCATCTGTGATTTTTTTTTTAAAAGTCCTCATAAAAATTCATCAGTATTTTAGTGCAAATTGCTCCTGATATGTGCATTTTTGTCTAATATACATATTTTTTTGCAAAGCAATTCCCCTAACATAATGCATTGTGTGGAATGCCATTTTCATGAATATATGCATGTTTTTAAATTTTCACTTTAGTAGATGCATTTTTCTAGATAATGCTGGAGAAATACATTGCAAAATGTGGAGAGCTGCGAATTCTGAAGGATTGCTGTGTTTTGGTTCACATATTATTTTGGAAAGTTTAAATTTGGTAGGCTCACCTTCATCTGCTGCCTGAATCAGAATCCTTCCTCTTTGCCATCATGACACGAACCCCTGCTCATAAATAGTTGTAACCCTTATTCCAGACAGTGATGTGTTCTTCCCTGCTCCTCACCTCTTTGTTTTATGTTTCAGACTCATGATTCCATTTGTTAAAACTTTACTGAAAAATTAAGCAAGCTGAAGCGTGACAGGACCTTAGAGGCCTGATACAAAGAGAAGGGAAATCGATGGTAGGAAAGACTCCGATTGACTTCTGGACCCCAGTGGGTTAGCTCTTTAATGCCTCGACTGCTCTCTCTCAACTCTGCCCGAGCCAATGCAACATGGCAGCAAGGGGTGTTTCACAGAGGAGAGAGGAGGTTACAAATTGAAGGCAAAAACACGGCTGCAGGCAATTTTTATATATGGGAAAGCAATCTGATTCATGGGCTGCCTCTTAAGGCTTAAGAAAACAACAATAAGGACTGTGCAAAAGAAAAAGGAATGAATCTGCCCGATTCAGGTTTTGTATACACCACACAAGATGATTCACTGTCTGGTTTTCACTTTGTTCGACTCTGCTGGCAGACACAACTCTGCTGTGCAGCTGTGCGGCAGTAACTATAGACTTGCCCGTGCCACTCCTCCCTTTGCTGTGAGGCTTTTCACTCTGGTCATTGTCTCCCAATTTCCTCTTGATGACAAGAGTTCACTTCCATCGCACATAACAAAAGTGACATACTCTTATGTGTCAAAGAGCAAATCACCCTGGCCAGATCGAATAGTTTTCCTTTTGCAGTTGGTTCAGAGGGATTCCCCTGGTGTCAATATGGACCACTGGTGCTGGAAATTCTGGAGCACATAGTGTTTCTATATCATTGCCCCAGACAACAGGTATCTAGAAGTGGCTTGTTGGGTGTGGTGGAGCTGCTACATTAGCTTCACAGCAGGATGCATTAATTGTAATTGCTCACAGTGCCCCAGAGTGACATAGCATCACTGCAGGACTTTATTGGCAATTACTCTCTCTCTCCTGCATTGGAACACAAGAAAAGATAAAGCAGAGAATTCAGTCTGAGAAAATTTCCTGGCTCTGTCACGAGTTCCTTCTTTAACCTCTGAGAAGCCACTAATTCTCAGCCTCAGTTTCCCTTTTCTAAAATGGGTATAATAATGAGCTATCTCACAGGGTTATTGTGAGAGTAAACATGGTAGTGGACATTTTTTTTTTAAAAAGAAAGTATTAGACACATTTGCAAACGATATGCCTATCAGTGCCTGTTAGCCACTGGAGGAGAGGCAGATGGTGACTGAAGAGAAGGCATTCTTTGTTCTGGCCCTCCAATTGTGTTCCTCCCTAGGAAATATTGCCTGGTACCTACTTTGTTATCTCTTTGATGACAGGCAAGCTGGAACATGTGCAGAAGAAGGTGACAAAGATGACCAAGGGTTTGGAAACCAGAACTCATGAGGAATGGTTGAAGGAGCTGGGTATGTTTATCTTGGAAAAGAGAAAAGAGGAGATATGATAACCATCTTAAATATCTAAGGGCTGTCATATGGAGGATGGAGTAAGCTTATTTTTTCCTGCTCTGGAGGGCAGGACCCAAACCAATGGATTCAAGTTACAAAGAAGGAGATTCTGATTACCAGTAATCACCAGGAAGAGGTTTCTGACAGTAAGAGCTGTTCAACAGTGGAACAGACTTTCACAAAAGGTGGTGGACTCTCCTTCTTTACAGGTTTTTAAACAGAGGTTGTATGGCCATCTGCCATGGATGCTTTAGTTTTGATTCCTGCATTGCAGGGGGTTGAACTCAATGACTCTTGAGGTCCCTTCCAACTCCACAAATCTATGATTCTATGTAGTATTTTCCTAGGCAGTCCTTCTTCCTGCTTTCAGAAATGAGCCCGTCATCTCTAAAGGGCACCCATGCATCAATCCGAGTGGTCCTGAGGCTGCTTGAGACCCCAGGGAACAAAAGAACTCTCAGCAGTGACGTAGTTTGACTTTCTCTTTGCTCCATTCCAAGAAGGGCTTGGCCAGCCTGAGGATGTGGCACTCGGTGTTCTTGCTTCCCTAAGGCCAGATCATTAAATTGAATTATTTATGAATTCACAATTTGCCATTCATCTCATTCCTAAGCCAGTCTGGCAGTCAAGTTCTTAGAGTGTGGACCGGAATTTAGAGACTTCCCACACTGTTCACCGGAGACCACAAAACACCTTTCACTTCCTCTAAAGAGGTTACTTGTTGAGCCGCAGCTGTCATAGTCTTAATGGCTGTACCATTCAGAAGCAAAAGCAGATAATCTCCATAGAGCCAAAGTGCCCGATAAAGTGGGGTTTGTGGATTGCTGTGACTCAGTGCTCTCTTCAATCTCTTATACCAGAACATAATGCATTGTCACCTGCTACAGACAAAATTACAACAACAACAACAACAACGCTTTAAAATGTTGCAGCATGGAATGCTTCTTTTCATCTGATGTCTGCTGCCATCACATGACATGTGGTTCTCAGAAGCTGATACTGAATGGCAGGGGTAGAAACCTCAGGCCTGGGGACCAAGTGTGGAATCCTCACCAGCCCAAACCCCTCACTTTTCACCCTCCTTGTGTATTTTTGCCTGGCTGGGACTCTGAAAATGCCTTTTGCTTGTCTGGATGGAGAGCAGAAAGAGGTGTGGGAGTATGTGCAGAAACAAAGGTAAAATTCACTTTCATGTGGGAATCCCTTGCAGACAACCATAGTGCCTGGAGACAGACAGTCAGGTCAGGTATCCACAACAGTGACCAGAGGAGGAATGACCGCTGGGAGGAACGGAGAGAGATGAAACGCCATGGTGCATCTGTACAGCATAACTGCATGCCTTCATCTGCCCCCAGCTGCAACAAAACATGTCTTTCCTGCATCAGTCTCCACAGCCACAACAGGTGCTGCAACCTTCCCACAGTTTGACTTCAGTTTGATTCTCCTGCTTAGTTTTAAGCTGTTAAATTAGCTCAGTTTATTCCTATTGTTTTTGTGTGGATTTATTTTCAGTATTTAATGAGATTATTCTTTCTAAGGTTCTTTTTTTAATGGTTCATTTTTATATGTTGTGAGCAACTTTGTGTAAAAGTGGCTTACAATAAACCAATGGTGAGGATTCATAGAGTACACAGGAAACTAGAAATTTCAATCAGTTGCTTTATTTTGGATGAATATCAATACATCACCATTCTCTCACTAAATAAGCAGGTTTTTTTTTTAGAGAAAAGAAAGGGGATTTCTCTCCCCCCTTTAAAATGTTGCTCACATAAGGAGCTAGGGAAATCCGGGGCATGCAGGCCAAGACAGATAAGTACACCCTACTGAGATTTAATGCCGGATCACAAATTAGTCCAAGCGAGGAAGGCATTGTTTAAGAGAGTAGCTCCCACTCCAGCTTGCTAATTAATCAAGCACAAAAGGCTCATCAAGGAACAGTCCAACGACAAGAGGCAGATTAAGACAAGGTTGCCTTGAAGGTTAAAGATACACAGGTTTTAAAAATTAAATAATGAACGTTTTAAAAAATTCTGGCATGTACCTGCTTTCATATGTAATACTGAAAGTTTGAATGACACCAGCAGAAGTTGGGAGTTACAGGAGGGTTGTTTGATACTTTGTCTGTCATTCATCCTGGTGCAGAAAGATGAAAGTGCACTGATAGTTCTACAGGGTGGAGTATCAGTTTTAAGCTTTGTTGACAAATCTTCCACACACCCCTATAAGAACAAAGGGTTCTTTCCGATGATGCTGAAAAATTACTTAAGGGCCACTAAATGCTGCCAAGAGCTTGCCTAATTTGAGACAGGGTTTAGTCCCGCTGTCTACTTCAATGACATTATTCAGACCTGACACAGTGATAGTAGAGTATTTCTGAGCTTGTAAAGAGTACGTTTTGCTACCGATGAATTATGACCACCACCCATTTGGAATGATGGAGAAGGATTTCCAGACACAAAGGAGGAAATCGAAAGGCAGACTGGAGACCTGGCAACTCTTCATTTAAAAATTAATGGCTATTCCAGAGTGTCATTAGGGATAAATGGCTACCTCTGCATGTCCTCAGTGCAGTGCCTTTTAAGTCCCAAATTCATAAATCTAGGTCCAGTCATTCCACTTATGTAGATGGAAACAGTGGTGCCGTCGTGGTTGGACCTGGAGCCTAGGTCCAGGGCTCCACTCAGGAGAAGCTCAATGGACCCCAATCAGCAGAATCAGCAGGAAAGTCCCACTTAAGTAAGTGAAGCAATGCCCATTACTATCTAAACAGCTACTCTAAAGAAGGTGATCATGATAGAACCATAGAGTTATAGAGTTAGAGGAGACGAGGGTAATCTAGTCCTTTGAAATGCATGAATCTTTTGCCCAATTGGGAGCTCAAACCCATGACCCTGAGATTAAGAGACTCATACTCTAACTGAATGAGCTATTTCAGTAGAGGTTGAATGGCTATCTGTCATGTATGCTCTAGTTGAGATTCTCACATTACGGGGGCTGGACTAGATGACCCCTGGGGTCTGTGCCAACTCTATAATTCTATGATTCTATGAAATGGTTGGGTAAGGCTGATTTGTTCCCCCCAGATGTAGATCTTCACTCACCTCTTCTTCCCTGGTGGGAGGGGGCATTTTGTGGTTCACCTCAGGTGCCAAAATGTCTTGGGCCAGCCCTGCTTGCCTGTTTGCTATGACTGAAACTCAAAACCCTCCTGCTAGGGATGTGCAAATTTGTCAGTTCTGCAATCTTTGCTCCCCCCCCCCCCCGTGAAATCCAGAGCTACCATGCCACTCACAGAATGACCTATAATTTAGTGGAGACATTGGCAAGTGTAAGATGAGGGTGGGGAAATTGAAGCCTCTGGGTCAAATGCGTCCCTCTAAACCTTGCACCTGTCTCTTCACCTTTTGCTTGCAGAGACTGGAGTTGTGATGACGACGATGGTTAGAATTATTATTATTACAATTTATTACCCATTGTGGGTTACAACAAGTAAAATGCAACATTAAAGTGTATATGGACATCTCCCATAGCCTGTCTCCTATATTTGAGCCCTTAATGGTGCGGATTTAGTAAATGCTGTTTGCTAAAAATGGGAGAGGAACTGATTCTTAGAGTATGATTCCTGTGCCAAACAGAAGAAAGAGACCGGGGAAGATGAAAGCAGATTATAAGTGGTCTGAGAAAAGGTCTAGTAACAAAGGTGAGCGTGGCATCATATCTGGGGAAAGTTACATATAATAGAGGTCTTACCAAGAATGCAGGTAACCCAAGGTAAATATAGCAGTAAGTGAAAGAGTTCAAAGGTGTATCTAGAGTATTGAAACAATAAGAGATTTTACACTCCACACAGTCTTGGTTTAAAATGGAGTATATTTACAGTCTTGAACTCTGAACTCCCTTGAAAGAGGCTGCTTCCATACCTGTCATTTCACTCCCAGCTCAGCTTGACTCGATCAATGGACAGCTCTGTAGTTTTTGTTTTGCAGGAGAGACAGAGAGGCTTCTACAGATACTTTTGGATATCACTCATTGATGCCATACCACTCATCATGGGCCAGACATGATGCCAGTGTTGTAACACTGGGGCTATCTCACTGCCATGTTATGCTGGAGAATGTCGCTTTGAAAATATTGTCAGAGTCAAGCTCTTCTTTGGAGAGAACATGAGGTCTCTGGACCTGACAGCTAATTGGTAATAATGGGCAATTGATATTACAAGCAGGTCACACCTTATTGCTAAGGTAAAACCTGATGTAGCAGAAGGGTCAAGGCAGATCTAGAAAAAGGTAGTTTGCAGCTGGCTGCCTAAAACAACTTTTAGGATTTGGGAACTGTGAGGTTACTGGAACAGTGTGCAGAGTGCCTGTTTCTGCACCCCTATAATGCCTGCTTTATTTGTGCATCTGTAACTGAAAGATCCTTACACAGATGCTCAAGGTTTCTAGTGCTATTCTGAAAAACAGCTTATTATTATTATTATTCTGAAAAAAATATTCTGAAAAAATCCTGCAGGACCCATCACCTGAGTATGAAATCCTTAAGACTTTGCAGCTAAGGCAGGCTACTGTAACAACTTTGTAAGGCACTTTGGGGACAAAATCACTCAGATTTGGGCAGAGTTGGGTGCCACAGTTAGAGCAAGTCTTCATATATGAAGCAAGAATTAAATGAAAGGGATTGATAATGATAATGATCATGAAAGGGATTGATAATGAAAACATTGATAATGAGGGGCCACTTGCCTGCAGTGGGTTAAGAAGTGTGTGTGTGTGTGGGGGGACAATATATGGAATAAACAGTGGGTTGAAAGAGGAAACAAGCTCAACATGAACAGTTTATAGCCTGCTGTGGAGAAAATGCATTTAGTGAGGAAAACCAAAATACTGAATGTTGCAGAGTTAAAACCTAGGTAGACTACAGACTACTAAAAACATTTCAAGGCATGAATTCAAACACACCATTTTCTTCTTCTCTAAGCCACTGGTCAGTGGCGTAGCGTGGGTTGTCAGCACCCGGGGCAAGGCAAGTAATTTGCGCCCCCTAACCCATGGATTTGCGCCTCCTAACCCGTGGATTTGCGCCCCCTAACCCTAACCCCCAGATGTTGTGCCCGGTGCGGCCGGCCCCCCTGCACCCCCCACGCTACGCCACTGCCACTGGTATTCAACTAGTGGGGCATGAGAAGGTGGGTTGCAATAGGAACACTGCCACCATGCAAATACATGGTAAAAGGTTAAGTAATGGGTTCCCAAATTATTCCTTGTAGTAGCTTCACACAAACAATTTTCCCCCTAGAAGTTTGTTTGTTTTTAAAGAAAGAAGAAAAATGTTTAGGTCTCTGTGTTGTCCTTTGCAGCAAAGCCATTTTGGGAAGTGTGAGGTCTTCTGGGGGTAAAAAAACCCCCATCCTTCGTACAGCAAAACAGAGATCCTTCATCCTCTCTTGGAAACTTCCTTGCAGTGTGATGTAATGTGTCATGTGCTCCATGAACCTCCTTGTGTCTTGGCAGATTGAACAGAGAGATAATCTACAGGGATATGTGGAACCCAGCTTGCCACCTGCCACTTGCCAACTGGGAAATAGCAATGCCTAGAAATCAGCTGGGTTGTCGCAGGAAGTAGATCTTAACAATTCACGTGGGCAGAAGTTAGGCTGAGAGGCAGTGATTGGCCTAAGGTCACTTAGTGAGCTTTGTGGCCAAGTCTGGCTTTATGCAACCAAAGCTGCAACATAAACAATGACGGGTATAAACTGTGTGCATTGTTTCTGTCTCTGCAGTGTTCACTGAGCAGTTATCAATGCTATATGGTATAATTTCATCATATTTCCCCCAGAAAATAACTTGGAGATCTATTTCATTACAGATGATGGGCTTAATGAGGGACGACAACGACAACTACTACTAGTAGTTGTTTTCAGCTGGGGAGGGATAAAAAAAAATAAAGCCTCATTCTTCAGTTTCAATTTTCTTTCCAACCAGTGAACCAGAAGGATTGTAGGAGGCCCTCCTACTTTTCTTCAGCAGACCTATATTTATAGCAGAAGCAGCTGTAAACAGAGGTGGGGAATGAAATGGCAATTGTGACATATGCATCAGTGCAATACCCCCCTGCCCTACTATATATTTCTTAGCCCACCTGGTAAGCCCTGCTCCAATACATATTGGTTGTCTTGTGACAGCAAATATGCTTAATGTTATGATGGTTGCAGAGCAGTTAAAGAGCACATGCGTTTTCACAAAGGGATTAGGCATCTTGCTCTAACATGGCAGGTTTTAACATTTGCTACTAGTTGTTGGTTTTTAACATATCTCAGTAGGATTTAAGTCTTAGGTTTAATGTTCATGGTAAGTTGTTTACCATATTACTACAAGATCACCAGATAAAATCTGACATAAACTTGGCAAATTGTGTTGTGCTTTCCCTGTTTTTGAGAGCGAGTGAGCACAACAATTTTTTAAATCAAATTAAGACACTTGGAAACTTACCTGAGGGGACAGAGATCCAGTCCAACACCATCGAAGTCATAAGTGACCTCTGCAACAACAAAACAAAAGAATCCAGTTGTGCAACATATAGATTTGAGCAAGTTTTACACAGTGACAATGTACCTTCATTCCAAGAAAGGACCTCTCAAATTATGGGTTCCAGCGTGTTTGGGGGCAGGCTGTGCAATGAAATACATATCTTTGACATGCTTAAATTTTATTCAAATACATACTGCCTGTGCACATAAAATGAAGTATAAAATATAAACTACATCAGTAGTGCAAACAGTGATGTTCTGGCACCTTTTGTTGGGAGAGAGTAGGACATGAAAGGAGTAGCAAGTTTACAGAAGGACAGAACAAAAGCCCTCTTGGTACTCCTACAGTGGGCAGCCAAATGCCTATGAGGAAGCTCACGTGTGTCCAATTTTAAAACATATGAGAAACACAGATTTAAGAATAAAAATATCCGCATAGTTTATACCAATAGAGCATCTTCAGGCAGAACTGGCATATTGAGTCAGTTTGGGTGTAATGCTAAACCATGAATGAGCTACATTGAGCTGCAGGCTCAGCACACTCCTTTTCTTCTTCTTTCACACACAAGTGAAGGTGCTAAAGAGCTTCCATCTGTCAGGGATTCTTTAGTTGCGATTCCTTCATTGCATGGGATTGGACTAGATGACCCTTGGTGTCCTTTCCAACTCTACAGTTTTATGATTCTATGGTTCTATTAAGCTCCCTAGAATGAAGGAAATGGCTTATCAGAATGGCCAGACCAGCCATGATTCTGGGGAGAGAATTTTGTTGATGTTGATCTCTTAGCACAACCCTTAAAATTATGATGGCATCTGAGCAGTAAGCAAATGAATCCTTGCTGAAGGCTTGCAATCTACGACAACAGAAAAGAGAAAAATGAGGAAGGGGAGAAGACACTTCATAACCTTTCACTGCATCACCCTTGTGGAATGCCAAAAGTCCAAACAAAAGGAGATATTTGACCTTTATGGAATTGTCTGGTCTAGTCTTTTGAACGCCATGCTTCAGTAGAGGAGCTGAGGGAGTAATAATTAAGCAATAAGCTCATCCACATGACAAGTTTGCTTCCCATTGACAGGCGCTGTGCTCATGTGATAAGAAAGCTTAGTCTCTGATGGCTTGATCTGAGATGTCTGTTTCATATATAGCCAAATTCTATTGTAATATTTGGCAGTTTGTCATTCCCCACTTTTTATTGTAAACTAAAAACATACCATATAGACCGTTAATAGAAAAAAAAGCTACCATTTTGCCAATAATCATTAACTTTACCCAATAATGTATCCAACAAGGAAGTGATTTAATAGAACTGTTGTAATACCTAATTAATTGGCATCCTATAGTAGATATGTTTATCAGAAAGGAAGTACATCAATGAGAATAAAGAATGAGATTTGAATATTTTGAACTTGTATAGTCCACAAAACTATTGAAGTTATAAAAACACCTTCTTTCCCCCCAATAAATTTACTATATCATCAGTCTCATCTGTTAGACTGCAATCCTACGCACACTTACCTGGGTGTAAGGACCTGTCAATTCTGGTTTCTTCCAGTTTCTATATTTTCCTGCATCAGTTTGCGCTTAAAAAAATAAGAAGAAAAAAGACCTCAGAACAATTTACCAGCATTTAGTGCACATTTCCTCTAATATATACACACCTCAATGTCCAGAGGCCACTTGAGCTTTCAATAATGATGGCTCTGCAGAGGGGAGGTTCTGCCAGAACTCCAACCCTCACTAAAAAGAAAAAGAAAAAAGTATGATCATGACAATGGTAGTTATAGAACCACTACTTCGTGTTCCAGGCAAAGATAAGCCCTGTTGGTCTGGCCAGTGACCCATCTAGTCCACAAGAGCACTCTCCCCTCCTGTGGTTTCCAGCAACTGGTGTCCAGTACTGCACTTACTGTGGAGGCAGAACATAGCCATCATGGCTAGTAGCCATTGACAGCTTTATCTTCAATGAGAAGCCATCTGAGACAACCTCCAAAAGCTCATACAGGGATGTTGCACTAACAACGCCCCCCTCTTGTCTTTGATAAAGGATGCTATCCAGAGCCTTTAAAACTCACCACCTAGTTTTCTAGTGACTGCAATGTGATGGCCCACATGGTAGTGATGGCTGTGGATGAAAACTCTAATACAGTGGTACCTTGGTTTAAGAACAGCCCTGTTTACGAACTATTTGGTTCACAAACTCTGCAAAACCAGAGGTAGTGTCCCGGTTAACAAACTTTACCTCGGTCTACGTACGGAAGGCGAACGGTAGAAGGGCACCGGTGGTGGGAGGCCTCATTAGGGAAAACGTGCCTCGTTTTGAGAACTGTTTCAGTTTAAGAACGAACTTCCAGAATGGATTAAGTTCAAAAACCGAGGTACCACTGTATGCCATTTGGATACACTTTGGCCTGCCCATGGTAATTCAGTCCCATGGAGGGATCACCACATTCAGAACTGCTTTTTTAGTTTAAATGTGGCAGCAGGTGATCCCATTTTTAGCAGTTTCAGTGGGGGAGGGCTCATATCTGATCAGGATAAGAGAATCCCCCCCCCCACTTGAGGCTGCTATTTGTTTTCCCTCTTGGGTCCATTGCGGTTCTGATGTGCCATTTCAATGCTCATTTATAGTGGTTTGCAGTGATGGTGGTATAAAAGCCCCATCTTGTTGTCTCAATGGAAAGGCGGCTGTTGCATCAAGCAATTCATCATCATTCATTATTTACGCTGCCACTATAACTGTACTAGGCACCATGCAAGAATTTAAAAGACATGGTCCTGCCCGCAGACTTATAATCTAATTTTGGGCAGATTTCCAAAGTCTACTAGGAGCTCAACACTTGAGTACATTATCCCTCAGTGTGGAAAGTTTTCTAGCTTGTCAGGTAGATGGTCAGAATATGGGACTACCTGTTTCTTTCTGTACAAGTTAGATTCAATTTCTTATTTATGTTATGTAGAGAAGTATTGGGAAGTGTATTCATCTGTGCTGCTCTGAGTTCCATACAATTCCATGCATGTTCATTCAGGATTAGGAATGTAGAAAGCTGTCTTATACTGAATTAGACCATTGGCTCATCTACATCAGTATTGATTACACTGACTGACAGCAGCTCTCAATGATTTCACATTGGGGTTTCTCCCATCTGCAAATGCTGGGGATTGAATCTGGGACCTTCTGCATGCAAATAAGATGCTCCGCCACTGAGCCACAGCCCTTCCCCAATTAATAAATTTATTTGAACTTACCTTCAGGTAACTTTGTCAAGTACCACTGCCTTAAAGTATAGTGCAAAGGTGACAAAACCAATAAACAGTCAGTTTGCATTTCTTAGTGCAGAAAGTGTAGAGATTTGATGTGTAGAGATCTTTCCTATTCTACTTAATTCAAGAGGGTTCTGGAAGCTTCTCTGTGTGAAAGAAACAAGCAGAAGGTTCATGATGTTTGGGTTATTCCTCCAGAGAAGCTGAGTACAGCTGGTTTAAACTGGTTCTCTTACCTCTTTCAGTCAAGGTCATGCTGACTATAAAAGTAAGGCCGGAAGGAGCCTGGGTTTCACTTTTTCTATCTCTCTTCCTTCTGGTGTGGTGTTCTGTATAAAATGTTAAGCTTTAGAGTTATTATAATTTATTATAAGTGTCAGTACGCCTTTCAACCGATGTCAGCGACTGGGCTCAATAACTGGTTCTGCCCTGACTGGGCTAGGTGACTGGAGCACTTTCAGAGACCTTCCAATCCTGGAAAGCAGGTCTCAGTGCCCTGGACTCACAACTGTGCATTGTGAGCACCAGACTCAGCAGAGTATAAATAACGTGGAAGCTGGCTTTTATTTCTAATAGCTACTACAAACTAAAGAACTACTGGCTTGCATGAGTGTTACATCTCCCACTCAGCCATCTAGTCACTACATAGATAAGACTCTCTCCACACACAGAGTCAGGCAGTCAGTCAGGAGCGGAAGAGTAGAAGACCAGTTTCCACCCCCTCCTTTCTCAAAACATCAGATCAGGAGATTCTCGCAATGGGAGGGGGTGAAAATATCAACAATAAGTTTAAGTTAAGTCTGCTGCAACTGGATTTCTTATGGTCAGTGTCAGTCCTGAATGTATTGGATTTGTGACCATTATGCTCATTTGCCTTCAGTAGCAGCAAAGCTCCACTGGGTGAAATTTCTATTGGAAATCCTGCAATGTTGTTACTCTGCTAACTATACATTGAAGTTCTGCTCTGGATCAATATTGAGTAGAATTCCATGACATAAACAATTGCACAATTTCATTCACAAGCAATATGATTTCTCATAGGCAAGTGTCCACAGAAACTCAGTGAATTAGAGCCATTTTCAATGTCCAGGAGTTTGTATAGTGTTTCTAGAAAATTATAAATTTGATTGCTCCCCCATGTAGCAAAACAAGGAAAATACTGTTGGCCAGGCCTTTTAGATTTTTGACATGTGGGAGGGGGGATATTGAACTATATGGTGACCATAAACTTGACCCATGCACCAAGTTTTGTAATAAGAAAAGGAGGAGAATTCAATCTCAATAGGGGCCTCTCTAGGCAGTGTCCAGTAGTGGAGTGTGTGATGGCTCAGTTGGTTAGAGCGTGCTAGGGAAAAATGAAAATGATAACTTTAATGAGGAGTCTCCTGATTTCCATTCCCAGTCTTTCCTTTAAACCCCGGGAAGATTATCCCAAATGCTCATGTTGGGTTAGGAAGCAAATGTTTTCTGTCAGGGAAAGAACAGGGATATTGTGCAGACTCTAAAGTTTCGGAAGAACAAGTGACCTTAAATCCTTAAGGTCTTTTCTACCCACATTAGTTTCTCATTGCACTGATAATTCTTATCTACAAAAACACATAATGAGAGTGATTATGATGGGAGAAATACTTTCATAATCCATGAATGACTAGAAGTACTACCATGCCACAAGATGAACTGCAGGGAAGCAGGAAGCTGCAGTTGACAAATCAAAATTGGAAAGAAAATGAATATTTCCCTCACTCCAGACAATCCATTCATAATAACACACACACACACACACACACATACACACACACACGTGTGTGTATATTTGTGATGCTACTCAGAGTACAGAGTCTTGGCACCTCTTCTTTTTTTTGCTGCCCATGGCAGCTATTTTAGCTGGCACCCATAGCACTTTTATAATATATGAGTACCAGCACTTCATTTTTTACCTCCCCTACAGAACACAAACATACAGTAGCTATCCTCTCTCCCTCTTCTCCCACCCTCTCATCTCCAGAGAGCATTAGGGCCAATCTACACATGTAGAAAAAAAGCATTGGCGATGAGTTACCACAAACTGTACCATTCAGCCTGCAGATATGGGCACTGCAAATGTGGAGATCTTCTTCAACAGTTATGTCACTTTCTGTGGAAAACATGTTAGGGGAGATGTGCAACCTAGCCTCCTCGGGCAGCCTCCTCTGCCCGAGGTACTCATTTTTGGTGTACAACAAATTGCTACCAGTTTGCCACTGTTTACTCACTCTCTTTCACCTACAGTCTACAATGGACAGGGCCAGCCCAAGACATTTTGCTGCCTGAGGACAAGATCGTGCTCACCCATTACCTGCATAGAATCCAATCAGAGGGAAATTTATTTGAATCTTTCTTCAATACTGGTGACAAATAAATACCCTCCACCACTCCAGAGGACAACAGGTTAGCATAGATGTGACCCTTTAGCAGAAAAATCTTCCCATTATGGTTTCACAGGTCCTGACAACCGTTTTTATCCAGGTGTAACTTGACTACTTGGGAAGGAAAGGATGGGCCTGTATACTGTATACTGGGGGTATACTATTCCATTCCACAGTAGCCAAACGAATATTTTCTGGGGTGCTCCTCTCACAAGCAATATCTTCATCTTAAACTAAGCAGATAATTGCTTGTCAAACTGATTGATGTTCTGTAGAAGTGTCTTTTCCAGGAATCACCCCCTGCCTGTAAAAGACAATTTGATTTTGTACTAGACTTTTCTCTGTCTCCCCCCTCTTTCCTTCTCCTTCTACAAGAGCTGTAACTTTTTCCTCTGCTTAAAAGTAGTAATTATTTAATGAATAGCCATCCACATTTCCTTGTCAGTTGTTCGCTGCAACAATCAGCTGGTTTTGTCTGCCTCGGGTAGCAACAAAAAATATTAAAATAATAATAACAATAAAAAGAATGTTCTTTACTCTAATAGATACTACACCACATGTCCTGTGGGGTTCATTGTTTGGATAAGTAGACTTTTTAAAAATGCAGGCAGCCATGTTAGTCCATAGAAAGAAATCCAAGGAGAAAAGGGGATTATATTTAACTGTTTTACACTATATCATAGGTTTGCACATTTCATTGGAGTTTTGCTTATCCTTCCTCATCTTGCTACTTTCTCCGTGTGCTGTCCCCAAGCACAGAAACTGAGAATATTTTAAAGGGGAGTGGGTTGGTGGGGGGGGGGGGGAATACCCTTGTTTGTTTCCTCCTCTGCAAAGACTCACCCCTCCACAAAAGCCAAATCTATAAACCTCTGTTGAGCTCTCAGAATTGAGGTCAGGGCTTTTACAAGCTTGAGTTTGTATCATGAACCAGTGCCCAGAGTTAATTGTACACAAAGAGACATTGTTGTTTCCATTAGGGGCTGCAATACGACTGCATTTTAATTATTTGGTAACATTTCACCCATTATGTTACTCACTCCTCTTCTCCCTTTTTCACCAAGGAAGAAAATTTCAGCCTCACAATGTGCCACAACCAACATTCAGGGAGGCCATGTGTCCTTTTTATTTTTTAACAGATGGCAGTCATCTGTCTGAAGGGCTGTGAGTTGAAAGTCCTCTGTTTGAAGGAGGCATCTCTTGGAAGGGCGTTCTGAAGAAAGAAAGAAAGAAAGAAAGAAAGAAAGAAGGAAAGAAAGAAGGAAAGAAAGAGAGAGAGAGAGAGAGAGAGAGAGAGAGAGAGAGAGAAAGGAAAAGGGTGATCAGGGGCCATGGCATAAGAACATAAGAAGAGCTCTGCTGGATTAGGCCAAAGGCTCATCCAGTCCAGCACTCTGTACACATGGTGGCCAACCAGATGCCCACAATAAGTCCACAAACAAAATTTGAGGGCAAATGACACCAGTGTAGGATAGGATTTATGCACCAGCTAAGTAAACTATAGTGCAGAACCTCAAAGTATGAGGGACTGCTAAATGCAAAAAACAAACAAAGCACCAAATTTCAATTTTTACAAACTGGTTGCAAGATATATGCTTCCATCAGGGTGCTAGTTTTTAGTTGCACCATCTCCTGTGTGTCTGTATATATGCAAATATAACAATTTTTATTTTGTTTTTACTGTACTTTCTGTAGAATAATGCACATATTTTTTAGTACAGTGGTACCTCGGGTTACAGATGCTTCAGGTTACAGACGCTTCAGGTTACAGACTCCGCTAACCCAGAAATAGTACCTCGGGTTAAGAACTTTGCTTCAGGATGAGAACAGAAATTGCGCAGTGGCGGTGTGGTGGCAGCAGGAGGCCCCATTAGCTAAAGTGGTCCCTCAGGTTAAGAACAGTTTCAGGTTAAGAACGGACCTCCAGCACGAATTAAGTTCTTAAACCGAGGTACCACTGAAATGCTATGAGGCCTCTGAAGCTTAACATAGATAAGGGCTTCAGCATATCTTAACCCAGCCCACAACAACACTTTCCCTAACTACGATTCCCAACAAATGGTGTTCAGAGTTTTACTGCCTCCAACAGGGGAGATAGAACATAGCTATTTTGACTAGTGGCTATTGATAGGAATTGGCATTGCCCATCAACAGTTAGCACCAGGACAGAAGAAAACGGGCATCTAGCGCCTTCAAAATGGCTGCCTTGGTGCCACAGATGCTCCTGGAAGTGGAGGGTGTTGACAACTGATCCTTTGGTGCCTCCGGCGTTAACATTACTGTAAAAGAAAAGAAAGCAGTGATTATTGCCAGGGTCACTACTACTGAAAGGCAAATCTGCCAATTTTGGGTCCTGTCAGTTTCACCCCCCCAATTTTATGTTCAATTCTCCACATTTCCACAACAGTTTATGATTTTTTAATAAGTCTTCCTGAAAATTCCTTTGCATTTTAGTGCATTTTCTCCTAATATACATATATTTTATACAGTTTTGCCTAATATACCCATTTTTGCAGAGCAATTCCCCCCTAGTACAATGCATTTTTAGGCTATTTTCACCAATATGTGCATTTTTTATGCACACTTCTGGGTCAAATTTCTTAATCATCCTTAGTCACTACCACCTTTCCCCCCTACAACCACCCTCTCTCTATCTCTAAAAATATCATCAAGATAGGAGTCTTGGTATGATGTTCTGTACTGGGAAGCCCCTGGGCAGCTGTTCATCTTATGCTGAAATTCCCTCTGCTATGCAACAATGAAAGGAATAGAAGCCCTCTTCACTTTTTTACCCGGCTAGTTCTACTAACTAAAGGAATGCCTCTGATTAATCAATTTAGAACTTTTGACTGATTATCAGCCCAAGATACTGATTAAAGTTTGGAGACCTAGTTGTCACACCCTTCATGGTTTGAACCAGGAGCTCTGTTTGAAAGAAGCAGAAAATGTAATATGGGCAGAGCATGTCCATATTTTTGTGTGTGGAGACAGAATATAGTTTCTGAGAAAACTCATGACTCCTACCTATGTTCTGTCCAGCATACATAACTTGAATTAGTTTGAGATGATTTAAATAGACCTGAGGTGCAATGGGGGAAATGATGCATGCAGTCAATATTTTTAAAATTCAATTAATGATATTAATAGTTTGGTGTAGTGATATGCCTTTAAGAGAACTCAGACTTAATCACATCACAGAAATGCATTAACCTAGGATTTGGAAGGAACTTGTAAGACAGGAATACGGAGTTGGAGGAAGCAGTTAGCAGAGAGGAATATATGTATTTCTGTTGCCAAAGCTTGCAGTTCCTTGGTTTGAAATCTGAATGTCAGTGACTCATAATGCTTTGTTACAGAGTAAGCTTTATGGTCCTGAAAGCTCTGTCCTAACTACTTACTTACTTACTTACTTAGAGCACAGATTAGACAAGCTGTATAAGGGACTGTGAGGAGCTGAGGTAAAGTTGTTAAAAATGATTAGGGGTTATACGCCGCTTCTCCTTCTGCCCCCAGTGTCTCTGCCAGATGCCAGGGCACAGGTGAGATCTGCTCTCAGGAAAAGGAGTCAACTCAAAGTTAGAAGCAGTGGCTAGCTGCTTTTCTTTTCTTCTTCTCTGTCACCACAGGTGCAAAAGCAGAGTTCTTTTGTTGATTTGTCAACCATTTTGTTTCCCCTATAATGCCCTGGACATAATTTTGTTCTGGGGTGTTGAGGAAATTAAAAATAGCCACACACAAAAGAAGTAAATGAGGAATCGGAGAAGGTACATAGCTCAGTGGTAGAATAACATCATGGAGCTCAACTTCAGGGCCATGCTCTTCAAAAGTTGGATGAGACGATTGAAAGAAAGAAAAAGTTGAAGAAAAGTGCATTTTATCATTTTTCCATGTAAACCAAGGATAATCACAAACATATGAATAATTTTGGTTCAGCCCTAGTTTCCTTTGTATACAAGTTCCAGCCTTTCAAAGTCCTTAATCATAACAAACTATATGTCAGGCTTCCCTTTTCTGGCTGCTCTTCCTCATCCTTCTAAGATGGTTGTTTCTTTGCTCCCTTTGTTCTTTGGAGAGGCCACCACATGAATAGAGAAAAAGCTTACTGTGACACCTTGTCAAGATATATTCCTGCAAGAGATTATTTACCTAAATAAATCATCTTCAGTCTAAGCCAGCTTTTCTCAACCTGTGGGTCCCCAGATGTTGTTGAACTACAACTCCCATCACCTCTAGCTAGCAAGGCCATTGCTCAGGGATGATGGGAGTTGTAGTCCAACAACATCTGGGGACCCACAGGTTGAGAACCGCTGGTACTAAACCATTCTAGCCATGATAACCCTGACATGACAAAACAACATGAGATCACTGTGCAATTTTCTCTTGTTGCCCTGCATTCATTTGTGCGGCTTGTTTTCCCTGTGCTTCCCATAGGTATAGAAAGAGGCAAAACATGGAATGCAACCATTTTTCTATGTTTTTTGAGGAACTGTAAAAAGTGAAGACTTCTGTTCAAATAAACATATTGTGGGAGACAGGGAAAACATCTCAGGGTAGATATAATAGTGTGCAGCAGCAGTAGCTTGTGAGGATGTGGTCAGAGGAAATGGCATCTTCCTGGTGGCAGCAATTCTGTGCTGATTAGGATGGGCTGCAGTGAGATGGTAGTAGGAAGGTTGGGGGAGCTCCAGGTTGGCAGTGGTGGACCCTCTGGGCTGCTACCGCCACCTATGCAGGACTTGCCTGACCCATCACCCAACCCTTCTCATAGCCACCTCTTCTAAGTATTTGACTGAACCCTGAACTCCTTATTAATGAAAACAAAGCTTGAAGATGTGCTTCTGCATTTGCCCTGTCTCTGTTCTCCTGAATTTGGATTGTAATCACTTTAGGGACAAGGACCGGTCTTTTTACCAATAATATCCTATAAAGACAACAATGACACTACAAGACTACAAGCCTATGCACACTTAATTTGGAATAAACTCTGTTACCCTTTGCATGTTAAGCATTTGGCAGAACTCAGATGTCCCACCCAGAGGTTTTAAAGATTATTTATGAAATTCTACATGAAGAAAGGGGATTCATAAAACTTCATGAAATCCACTTTGCTTGCAAAAAGGTGTGTGTGTGTGTGTGGAATATTAAGCTTATGTGTGTAAAATGTGTGGACCTAATTTGTACAAACACAATTGCTGCAAATATTTCTAAAATAAGTTTTTATTAAATATTTTCTTGGATTACAAATGTATGTGCATTGTCTCTATTTTCAGGTCATAAAGTTATTTTCTACAGATTAGTTACATTCTAGGTGAGACATTAATGTTGCAATTGCTGCAAATGTTTAGCTTCTAGCCCTTTTTGATAGGAAATGAAAACCAGGATCCTAATCTGATAAACTACCATGAAGAAAAGAGACTTGGTTTACTTTGGCATTGAGATTAAATGCTATGCATATGACACAGTTAGATTCTCAAAAATGCCAGAGGGGCTAATCCAAGATCCAAGTCAGTTGATTTTTGTTTCGCTTTTTCATTCATTGACTGCAATAGACCATGTCTTTCATTCATTGCTACTCTGGACGGAACAGAGAAAACAGCAAAGAACCACAGTTCAGTGGCACAGTATCTGCTTTGCATGCAGAAGGCCCCAGATTCAACCACTGGTATCTCAAGATAGGGCTGGGAACACCTCCTGTCTGAACCTCCAGGAGTCAGTGTAAACAATACTGAACTAGGTTGGCCAAAGGCATATAGCAGGGGCAGCCAAAATGACATTGGACTTCAGCTTCCATCAAATATCCTACTAAGGGAAACCCATCACTGCTTAAATCTGCTCATTTTATAGATTATTATTCAGACAGACTTTTAAGGGTTACTTTGGTATTATTGGGGACTGGCTTCTATCTGATTATTAGCTTTTCTGATTATTCCCCCCCCCCCATTACATTTAGATTTGTGTTGTGAGTTGGCTTGAACTGTATGTTCAGGAAAGAGGGGATAAAATGTCTAAAGTGGCAACAATAAAAGAAACCCATCAATATAATTCCACTGGATGGCCTGGACTTCCTTTATACCAAACTTTTTTTTAATGAAAAGAAGTATACAAACACCTGAATAAATGAATGAATAAATAACCCATCTCAAAATGCAGTGGTTTATTGCTTTAATGAAGGCTCCAATGAAGTGTGGTGACACCTCAAAGACTGTCTCCTTTATTGAGGTAATGGTTCCCTTTGTCAGATATCTGAAGAGGAATGAGTAAATCTACATTTACGTGTAGGTAAATATATTATAGATGAGAAATGAAGTTAATAAGGAGAAGAGGAATACAAGAATGACAGGATCCAAGTGCATTTTGTCTTCTCTTTTATTGATAGTTCTTGATAGCAAATCTACGCAATCCCCAAACCCACACATTTGTAAATGTTTCTTTGCTTAGTCTGATTTTGTCTGCATTTGCCGATCATACTGAGAGGAAATATTCAAGGCATTACTTCCCATCCATTGACCATTATATGAACATGAAAATCAAGGAAGTTTGCAGTGAAAGACTATCCAGTACAGAAGATCATGGTGACTTAAGAGACCTGAAAAGGCCAAGGGGTGCATTACTTCTTCCATTTCCTCTTTGTATATTTTATCAAGTGCACAGGACCGGCTGTGTTGGAAAGACTGGTGCCCCTAATTAGAGTAATAATATAACAAAGGATAAATCAGCATGTCCGGTGAAATCCCCAGGGTCCTCAAGGCTTTTGCACGGCATAGATGTAAGACAAGGGGAGGGAAGGCAGGGAAGTCCTACAGATTAATCAGATAATAAAGGAAATTCCTTCACTCTCAGGCCTTCAGTCCTTCCCCACAACTCGCCTCTTCAGAATGCACAGAAGCTATGTAGATTCCTCAGACTTGAGGTGGAGATAACATTGATGTCTTGGCCACGGCAAGTCATACAACAAACATAACTTTATCTCTCATCGCCACATGGAGCCCCAGAATCAATAAGCACTCATCACTCTGACATTGTGCAGGAAAGAGTTGTAAGTGGCTCATCCTCCTGCCCCCCTTTCCCTTTTCTATGAGTTCAAAGTTCATGTAAACATGGCCTTGGCAGAAACAGGAAATACACGAATATTGGTAGAAGTGTAGGTTTTGGCAGCTGCAGTGTTGCGAAAGGCTGAAAGGGAAAATGCTGGCTTTGTAGGGTGTTTATTTTTTTCTTATTTGTTGGGGCGTCCCTCTGTGAAGATACACATCTCTCTCTCTCTCTCTCTCTCTCTCTCTCTCTCTCTCTCTGTGTGTGTGTGTGTAGTGGGGAGGTGTGTTTTCCTGTAGGCCTGGCAGGAAAGAGCAAGATGAAAGAAAAGAGAAGAAATCCTGGTACTGGAAACATCTGGATTTTTATATGTGCCTAGCATCTCTAGAGAGCTTGCTTTGTTTGTCCTTCTTGCCAACAAATTCAATAGTTTTCACTGAAATATACGGGAGCAGGAAATATATATATATTAAAGGTTAAGTATTCCCATTTTAGCTCAGTCTTGGGCTATTAAGAATGCCATCAATATGAGCAGACAATGGACTATGTACATCTCCAAAACAGAACAAAATTAATTCTGACTTACACAGGTCCAGAATAATTAAATAATACTAAAAATCAGAGTGAGTGACCAAGAAAGCAGAATTATAAGTGGGTAGATCTTTCTCATAGGCAGGGTTTATGCTGCTACTATGTCTCAGACTGGAATCAGCCCTACTCCTTATGCTGCCTATATTATTTTACAGCGTGGGCGTGTGTCTTCTTTACAAACCTCCGAAGAAATATTTCAGCAGACCAACACTTATTGTTGTCTTCAAAAGTGACGACAGGTTCTCCACCTACCTTGTGTGATGCCCTGGAAGTGTGCAAGTTACCTAATGTGTGGCCAAACCCAGCAGTCCATTGTATGTTCTCCTGCAAAGTAGCTGGAGATGGTGAGTTGAAGAAGGCATTGCAGGAGAGAGAGAGGCACAACTCGGCAGGTCCAATAAATTTTGAAAATGTAATAGCCAGGCAAAAACTTCAAGAATCAGCTGGTCTTTATTGGACTTTACAAGTCTTGTTGTGACACTATCTCTTGAATAGTTTAAAGATGGCAGTATTCAGTTGCCATATTATTTCACATATCAGGTCTACTTCCTGGTGGGGCCGGGTTACGGTCTGGCCACCTAGCCACTCCCCTTAGCATCAGGGCGGGACAGCATCCTGCGTCATGCTGGGGGAGACCCCGGCTATGTCAGGTTGCCAGACGGCCAATCAGGTTGTTTGGGGGTGTGCCCGGAAACAATTTAAGCCACGGCGCAACTCTGAGGCTTCCTCTTTCAGCCTCGTGCCACGGATCTCCCACCCCCACCCCTTTTCAGGTTGTGTCATTGATTGGCCTTGCTATGGACTTTGGTTAGTCACCGTTGAGGGGCCTGGTAGGACTTTTCCCACTTGGCAAATTGGCACCAGCCACTTGGTTTTCACCTACCTTGTAGCAATCGTCACAACTTTGTAAGGTTTTGGTGGTTAGGCATTGGAATAGTGATGTGGGGGGGATGTGCAACCATCACCTGCCCCTCCATGATTAAGGGTATCCCATTAAAGGAATCCGGGGGTGTGGATCTCGTCCGAAGTCCGGGGAGGGACTAGGGTCATGTCACGACCCCAGCGGGAACCCAGGGGTGCTCAAGTTGATCCACATCGGCGGGGCTCCCCCTACTGGTGGTTTACCCTTACCAGACTTCCTGCAAGGGAGGCAGGAGTCAGATATAGTCTGTGGATGCCAATGCCTAAGACAATACCGCTCACATTCTGTAACCAATGAAGTTGTGGCCTTAATTCTGCCCATTAACATTACCCTAAAATCTGTATCTTTGTTTCTTTATTCTCCTGGGGTGGCTTGGGGCCCTTGACATGCAATAGGAGAACAATTTATAAGCACTAACTGGTGCTGCAATTGTTTGTAACCTGATGGCTTTTCTGCTCCTTCCATTTTAGACAGCCTATGCCAGGGGTCAGCAAACTTTTTCAGCAGGGGGCCAGTCCACTGTCCCTCAGACCTTGTGGGGGGCAGGACTATATTTTTTTTTGGGGGGGATGAACAAATTCCTATGCCCCACAAATAACCCAGAGATGCATTTTAAATAAAAGCACACATTCTACTCATGTAAAAACACCAGGCAGGTCCCACAAATAACCCAGAGATGCATTTTAAATAAAAGGACACATTCTACTCATGTAAAAACACGCTGATTCCCAGACCACCCGCGGGCTGGATTTAGAAGGCGATTGGGCTGGATCCGACCCCCGGGCCTTAGTTTGCCTACCCATGGCCTATGCTCATTCAAATGGAGGTGTGCATACCTGGATTTCAGGAACATAGGCAATTTGGCAATTACCTCCATGTGTACAAACAACCCAGGAGGGGGTGAAACAACAAGTGGGCCTAGATCAAACTAGGAGGGCACAGGACATAATTCATCATTTATCTAGCATCTAAATCAAATCTGCTTTTCAGTTCTGGAAAAGGTAATTATTCTTCATGAGTCGATGCACTGTAGAGATCCCAGTTCTAAATCCAATCAGACTTTTTCATGTTATAAAGATTTCTGAGTTTTCCCAGATGGAACTTACAAAAGATCTTCTTGATCATTCCAATAGTTCAATCACTACTTTTCAACTGGAAACAAACAATTTTGTTTTGAAAGAGAGTTTAAAGTGGCATAACAGAAGATGGCATAACAGGAGGAAGGGGAGGAAATTGAATTCGAACTGAAGCACAATTGAATTGAAGCACAGCCAACCTTTGAAATTTGTATTTATCTGAATTTTGTGAAAATAACAACTAAAACCACATTATATTAGGGGGAAATTCTTGAAAAAATGTGTATATTGGTCAGAACTGAATGTAAAAATGTGTTATTAAAAGAAATTCATACGAAAATGCTGATTAATTTTCATGATTTTTTTTTTTAAATTGCACATTGCTGCATAAATGTAGAGAACTGAATTTAAGATTGGAAAAATAAGAAACTCAGAGAACAAAATCTGACAGATTCTTTCATCCCTAATGCTGTTTCTTTGGTCTCACTGTTGCCTCTCGTTGGGCAGGCTTTTCAGTTATCTGAAGCACTAAACAAAAAACATACAGAATCTATCTACTCAAAAATATGAACTGAGTTGAGTATATGACCCAAAAGTGATGATGACAACTTTTTAGAACACCTTCAGGTCTGTTGCTGTTGTCATTTATCATAGACCTTTGTGTGTGAGAGAGTATCCAAAAACTGCACAGCCAAAATGGATATTCATGCTGACATTCTGTCTAGCTAGCATAGGTTGACTCAGAAGTCATTTCTACAAGGATAGAGGTAAAAAATTTCTGGAAATAGACTGGGTGCTGAGCCATAAAAATCATGTATCATGGGTCAAGAGGTTACGGTCAAATAATTCAAAGTGTGTAGCCCCAGCATAGCTAAACATGTAGATTCTAGAAGTTCTGGTCCTTATCCAAAGTTTATTATCTTGTCTTTCTTAGTCACTAATGCTTTAATCTGATTCATGGGCAACTGAAAGTCATGGGAACTTCACCATTGATTTGAGATAATCTATGCTCACATATTCATACATCACTCTTTAGACATCTGGCAACTGGGGTTTGTAAGCAATCTGTAAGCTTGAAATGTACATTCAAATGTTAACAAAAAGCCTGCTGATTTGAGATCAGGGTTAAGGCTATTCCATGTTGCCTCAAGTTCTACAAATGCTTACCCAGAAAGTTGAGGTAACTTTTATCTGTTTTAGTAATGTAACTATTTTATGTTTAAAAGTTTGGTTATAAATGTTTCCTGATTTTATTGCTTTATCTTTATTGTAAACTGCTTTGAGCCCCCCCCCAAATCAAGTGTTGTATCAATTTTATAAAATAAATAAATACAAAACCAAGAAACTGGAAATGAAGGCTGATGTCTTCAAATATTCTTTTAACAGCAATGATGTGTGATGTCACAAATTGTGCTTGCATACAATTTATCTCAGTGTCCCTACCCTATTTCCCGCCAACCTAGCAGTTCGAAAGCACGTCAAAGTGCAAGTAGATAAATAGGTACCACTCCGGCGGGAAGGTAAACGGTGTTTCCATGCGCTGTTCTGGTTCACCAGAAGCAGCTTAGTCATGCTGGCCACATGACCCAGAAGCTGTACGCTGGCTCCCTCGGCCAGTAAAGCGAGATGAGCGCCGCAACCCCAGAGTCGGTCATCACTGGACCTAATGTTCAGGGGTCCCTTTACCTTTACTTGACCTTTTAAAGGTCCAGATGCAGATGGGAGGATGGAGTGCCTGGGACTAGTAAAAATGCTCTATGTTGTCTTCATTCTGTATTTCATAATGAAGCACTGGAGCCTTACTGTCAGGAGCTGGTTAGACAAAGAGGACTGGTGGGAGGCACCAGCTGGGGAACCCCCAAGGGAAATCTCAGAGGAAGAAGTCTCAGAGCCTGGGGATTAGTTGTAGGACACTGCAGAGAGGTCAGAGGGAGAAGACTGTAAGGAGGTACTTGATGTCAAAGGAGCAGCAAGGAGCAGCAGGGTTTAGTGAGTAGGAAGAGCCTGTGAGAGGGAGCAGTTCAGACTCTGAGACTGAAGCAGAGGAGGGGGGCCAAGAGGATGCTGAAAATTCCCAGGAGTCTCCCTCTCCTGCTGCAACAAGCTTCCTTTCCCCCTGGTCTCCAAGAACGTGCAGAACAATGAGAGCAGAACAGAAGCCAGAGGTGTGCAGACACAGTTTGAGACTGCTTGGAAAACATCCAGGAGAGGATGTTAGCAGGGGTGGAAGGCAGGGGCCTTCACTCCTGGAAACTGCTCCATAGGGGCAATACTTGCTGGGAAGTGTTGCTGAGTTGTATGCCATTTCCTTGAATAAAGAGTCAATTTCACTGACAATAGAGCTCTGCTTCTTTCATGCTGACCTGTGCCTGACTCCAGCCCTGACACTTACTATGTGTGGGGTATTTGTGTGTGTATGTGTTCAGTGTGTGGCCATGTCTTGTGAGGGGCAACTTTAATACATACATACAAACAAAATTTTATATGTATGCCACAGCCCAAACCATGTTCAGGGTGGCTTAAAACATAAAAAATACATAACTACAACATAAAATAAACAATAAATAAAACATTTTTTTACAAAAATACCATGAACAAACTGGGCATTTCCCACATAATCACAAGATTTAAAATATATAAAAACCCAACAACAACAACCCATCTCAAACAACACCCCCAGCCCCAGCTTTTGTAGCTGGAGTCAGTTAGGGCCCTACCCTCCCAGACCAGGTGGAAAATGGTCTTCAAGGTAGGGAACAGGTCTTCCAGGACTCACAGCCAAGATGGCCTTTTTTGAATAACTTTTGAACTGCTGCTTAGTACTTCACCAACTCAGTGAAAGTGTGTGTGTGGTCCTCAACAAGCAAGAACAAAGTATACCCGTGGTTTTCATCAAACTTTGAAAGAATTATATAATATCCTTGCATAAAAATTGCAATAAAAGGGGTCAGTGTGTCAATTTTCAGCACATTTTCACTTGTGCCAATTTCCATTGGATTAGTTTGAAATTTGGTACATTTGTAGACCCCATCAACTAGACCATGTGTGCCAAGTTCCATGTTATTAGCTCAGCAGGTGTCTTTTTATAAGCTATAGAATTATGAGCCTTATAAAGGTGGGATTTTTCTTCTTGCTACACACTTAACTAAGTACATGTGTAAACTTCATTTCCTTGATTTGCAATGCTTAGGCTGCCATGACTCATGCACAAAAGGGAGGTGGCAGCACACACAGGGAAACCCCAAGTAGTGCAGTAGTAAAGAAAAAGCATTTAGGTAAAACACCTGGGGAGGACACCGCAAAACTGCTCAGTGAGGCTTCAACCTGCTCAGTGGTCATGGGATGCTGACTGACTATTGAAGGGTAAACCCTCAGGAAACTGGATGGGTGGACGAATGGGATAGAGGAAGGTTGCTGGAACCATGAACAGGAGCACTACATCCTTCAACTATTTTGTTGCAGATTGCATTTGTACTTTCTATTATCAGACTCTGAGTTTATGAGTTTTCCCTGACGGTTTCTGATGCACTCCATTCTGCCTGGCAAATGCTAGAAGAAAGAGAATTAGAAGTCATTTTGGGTGTCCCAAGCAAGACAACTAGGTACCATAGAGCTTGCAGAAATAAAGCTATCTGGCCTGAGCCAGCTGTTATTCCAGGCCTTTACAAATGTAACAGGCTAATTGGAGCTCAGTCTCATAGTCAGTAGCAGTTAGTGTGGTGGAATAGGGTCATGGAACCAACTTCCTGCACGTGCATTGATGCAATTTATCTGGGTGGGATTGGGGTGGAGCAGGGCGAGGATCGGGGTGTGCAGAGCCAATCTGGCACTCCCACCAGTGCACCTATGTCAATCTGACACTCCCGCCAGCGGATCCAGCCCTGTCTAAGCAGGTAGTGGTGATACTGGTGAGTGAAAGACAGTTTCATCAGTCTGTACCACCATACTCCCCACTACTGTCCTCAGTCAGGTAATGTCATGGGGTTGAGCCAAAATGCCCCCACAATTTTGTGACTGTGATTTGCAGGTGGAGAAGACAGCAGATAATTTTGATAAGCTGAGAGGTGGATGTGAAAGCGAGTAAGAGAAGCAACAAACTTATTCCCAGTGGGCAACAATACACCCTTAAGCTTTTGCAGCTTTTCAGCGTTCCGTAGAGTGACAGCAGAAAACATTGCCTTCATGCTGACTGGAAAACCCTACAGTCAACAATTGCCACCCCACCCCACCCACACTGAACCTCTAAATTTTGTGTGACAGTTTTTTGGCTCCATCTTAATTAATGCTGTCTGTAAGTCCTTGACAATCCACAAACAAACATTTGTGGTCTTAAGCAGGCAACAAAAATGGAAGTGTTATCAACTTAGATGGTATGGGATCCAGGGAACTGCAAACAAGTATTTTAATGGGTTCTGCCTCAACCATGGATGATGAATCCTCTAACAAGGTGCTGGATCTCCCAGTGAAGACCTGGGTGAGCAGACAGAGTTCTCCAACACCAAAACTGGAGACCCTGGTATTCTGGGAGGGACCTCCCCAGGCCTGTTTCCAGAGGGCACCCTGGAAAAGGTGGGTTCATGACCCACCATTGGCAGAGGAGCTCTTGGCCAGAGAAGAGTCAGCTGGAGATGGTGACCTTTGAAAAGTTGATGGGCAGAGGATATCTGGTGTCAAGGAGGAAGGAATTCATCACTAGGCTGGAAGGGTGTTGCACTTGAAATTTTGTGTTGCTTTGATGCATTGAAATGGAGTCACCTGGGGACTCCGACCTAGTGTCATTGCATAAAGGAAGATCAGAGACATGAATAAAGCATCAGTCATTAGTGAGTTAATTTAGGAGGAGCCTTACTCCTTTGACCTTTCATGTATCACTGGGGACTGGTTAAATGACTAATCTGTGATAGCGTTGTTTCAGAGGTTTCCAGACAGGAATTTTGTGGAGCATCAGACCTGGATCAAGTGAAGCAGCCATTTGTAAAGACTCTACGACCTTTCAACAATATTTGTTACTTGACTCGTAATCCATGCTGCTTTGTTAGTGTTGGAGACCCACAACACACTAGTGATATGCAAAGTTCACAATGCCTGTGCTTTTCAGGGGCAGGAAGAACTCAGTGGGCCTTTACAGCCCTAGTTACATTTCTCAGAACCTAAATCCTCCAATTTCTTGCAGGGAGGAATGAGGGTGCCTATTCTCACCATTATATGCTATGAACCTTGCAGATAACAAGGTTTCCTAAATAAATTGAAATAATACAGGAGCACTAACATAAGAAGAGCACTGCTGGATCAGGCTAACGGCCCAGCTAGTCCAGCACCTTCTTCTCACAGTTGCCAACCAGATGCCTATGGGACGCACGCAAGCAGCAGGTGAGTGAAACAGCACTCTTGCCTCCTGTAGGTTCCAGCAACTGATATGCAGAAGCATACTGCCTTTGACATTGGGGGTGGAACATAGTCATCAGTAGAACATAGCAGCAAGATTCCCTTTCTGAGGGATCTGCACAGGCATCTGAAAATTAAAAGTACAAACAAAACTTATTCAACAGCCTAGTTTCCCCAAAATATTCTCCCCCCCCCATGAGAACAGGGACTTTCTTCCACACTGCTTTTAGTCAAAAGGAGGACACATCCCTCCCCCATTTGGGTGTGTGTTGTTGCTTTCCTAGCTGCAGGGATGGGGATCCTTTTTCAGCCCCAAGGCCACAGTCTTTTCTGAGTGAACTTTTGAGGTTAGAAATCAAGTTCCCTCCCCTAACTTTTTTTTTGGGGGGGGGGAGTGGATCAGTTTGAAAACTGAGGTCCTGAGATAGGTGCACCTGGGGAACCATCCTACCAAAGTTCAAAGTACCAAATTGGTCCAGGAGCTTTTGTGCTAGGTGGTTCTACCCTTGCTATAAAAAATTGGAAAAGTCATCTTTATTTTTAGCTGCTCCACCCCTTTCTGGAAGCACTCACTGCAATGACAAAGGAAGTGAGAGAGAGCTATATTTTTTAAAAAAACTGTTTGTTAGGGAAAATAACAATTGGCAAAGAAGTAAGGAACTCTGATAGTCTAACTCAACAGCTTATGCCCCGCTCTCACTGCTAAAAATCATGTCTGCTTCAACACCCTGCCCCCAAATCCCTGTGACTGGAATGCTCTGGGGAAATAATTCACTATGATTAAAGTTATACGTGCCTATCAAAATGAAAGATCCTCTCTGAAAACCTCAACACATCTCCCTTCTCCGTGGCTCCCATCTTGAATTCTCGGCATTTCACCAGTTATCTTGCTTTTGTTTCTCTGAAAATAAAGGGGGGGGGGCTGCGTACTTAGCTTTATGGAAAAACCAAGGCAACAGAAGTGGTCAGGAGGCCGGGCACTCCCTGACTTGCCTTGACATGCCTTGTTAACAGCAGAATCTGACTTGGTAATGTGAAAGACTGCCTCAAATCAACCCTATTCACTTTGTTATTTGGGGTTCATGCTGCTGATGCAAACCCCCTAGTAGCTTAATAATAGAGCAAGACTACACACCACACTTCAGTTGTGTTCAACATTAGCCTGATGATACCTTCTATATTGCAAAGCTCTGGTGGGGAGAGAGAGGAAACAGCAGGGGGAGGGCTGAAGACCAGCTGCTTTCCATCTGATCCCACTCCCCATGACATCTGTTCCACATGGGCTTTCCGTAAGCTATTCATGGGTCTGATGGGGAAAAGGCAGCAGAAGGGGGCGTGGCAGTGGAAATATATAGCTGAAGGAACTGGGTTAAGCACCCCTCTCCATTACCTTTCTCATTTGCAATGCACTCAGCGGCGGAGCTTCATGCTCCGGCACCGGGGGACGGAGAGCAGGTGGGGGTGTGGCGCATGTCCTGGGGGCATGGCACGCTACCTGCAGGGGTGTGGCATGCATCTTGGGGCGTGGCGCACCACCTGCAGAGGCGTGGTGTGCCTCCCGGGGGTGTGGCGGATGTCCTGGGGGGAGTGACTCACCACCTGTGGTGTGTGGTGCCTAGTGTGGGCGGTGGGGGGGGCAGCCGCAATGGCACCCCACCGGGGTTGTGCTGCTGGGGGTGGTGCGCTCCCCCGCCCCCACTTCCTCCGCCAGTGAATGCACTCCCTCCTCAGAGCTACAGCAAAATGTGCAGTTTCACCCAGGTATATAGGAAGGCTTGCAAAAAAGAAAGAAGAAGGATTTATTTCAATTGATGCATCCTTGATCTTCCTGCCAAGAGAGAGAAAAAATACTTGTGTTGAGGTGCAGAGGATTTTTCTGGACTGTAGACATCTAAATTGGGCAGAACTATCTCCTAGCAGTGAATGAGTCAAAAAGGTTTCTATTGCGAAGCACCCATTTCCTCATCTTCCATGAAATCTCAAACAGTGAATATAAAATAAACACTGGTAAGTTTTTTTATTATTATTATTCAATATAATAAAAGGGAAGGTTGGCCAAGGAAGGCAGTAGTCCAGGCAAGTCCACAGGGCAAGTCTCAACTGTGTATATGTGTGTGAGAATTTGTAGTCATCTGGGTGCTGCCAAAAGAACTGCCAAACCCTCTCTGGTTCCTGCTGCCTGCTCAAGTCTTTTCTTTAGAGCTTATAGTGCAGCCAATCCCTATGGTTAGACTGGAAAGGGGTTGTGAGGAAAGTAGAAATGATATGAGGAATACTAGAGAGGCGTGAGCTCCTCAAGCTCAATTTGTGCTGGGTCCAGGAATTATTAGCAAAACTGAAAATGTTTGGAGCTCAAAAAGTTCTAAATTGTCTTGTAATTGTGATGAAATTTGCCAGATACCCTTGGAAAATGTCATTTCCCAGGGCTCCCAGTAGATATCAACACAACACTGTTTGGTAGACTGGAGAGAAGGTGTACATTAATTAATTAATTTTTATATCTCTATATGCCAAAGTGCCAAAACAGCAAAGTAAGCAAGTGAGTCAGTGGGAATGGGAGTGAGATACAAGTTCTTCCTTGGCTCAGGTTAAAATCTGGGCCAGAAAATAGCACACGGCCATAGGACTTGCCCTCCTATTGAAGATGAAATTATGAGACTCCAGAGTTCTTCTTCCAAATTCAACTTTTGGGTGGCAACTTGGAAAAAAATGTCTCTAAAAGTATCTAAAACATGACTTCTGTTCATAGCTTGGAATAAGTAATGTTTTCCGCCACCAACAAGACACTAAATGTTCATTTTATATTTCCTAAATTTGTAATTAACATGTCACATCTACATTGGCTCAGTCCTCTTTTAATCTTGCCCATGGAGGCATATACAGAAAAAATGTCATTGTCAATGTCATTTTAGGATGATTTGTTAAAATGCCCTAAAAGTATCCTAACTATTTTTTTTTTAATAATTCATTTACATCCTGCCCAGCCTCTCAGAGGTGTACAATCAAAACAGTAAAATGATTTTTTAAAAAAGCAAATCTCAAAACTCACTGCATCCAAAATATGTAGGGTCTAAATTGAGAACTGTAAAGACTTCGGAACAGCCAAGAACTTTAGTCACTTGGGCATGTCTTACCCTGAGTACACCATTGTAAACAATGGGCTTAAGTTACTCATGAGTTTATTAAGTCAATTTATTCTAATAGGCTACTCTGAGAATGACTTCGTTGGACACCACCCCATATCTTTAAATGGCGTTATTCATTATTCCTGCTGGGTTTCCTGTCATTTATTTTGAGGAAAACCCAGGCAGAGTGGTACAACACCAATATAACTTTGTAAGGCAAATATGTTCTGTTTCTGAAACTGGCACTCTCTTGAATTCTTACAGAAAAAAAGGGAAACTAGTTTGAAGATTTCAACCTGTATCACTTTCAGATAAATCAGCAGTCCCTCTATGGTGCTTTGAAAATAGTTAGGATGGTTGCAGTAAATGACTTCCAGGTTTGAAAAATATATAACTCCCGAATCTGAGTTCCTGTTCTGTTGAATCAGCTAGTATGCTACTGTGCATGGCACCTGTTTGCTAGATCAATTACTTGGCATGGAATGGCTGTACAGCCAAATGAAATATATCTATAGGCTCATAAGTCAGGCTGCTGATAAAGAATATTATTGTCTATGAAAGTTTTTACTATTGTAAACCTGATGAAATTCAAGATGCTAAGCTGCTTATTGCTACTAAAACAAAGATTGCTGCTGACTTTTCAAGAACTATATTAAGGGGATACACTAAACATAGGGCCCTTATATTTAGGACTGTATCTTTAGGACTGTAATAATTCAGCCCCCATGAGATTCAGTTCTGACCTTTCTACTCTTTCGTGTTAAGTTTGGTGGGTACCAGCTATGAGCCGATGTGGTGTAGTGGTTAAGAGCGTCTCGTAATCTGGTGAACCAGGTTCGTGTCTCCGCTCCTCCACATGCAGCTGCTGGGTGACCTTGGGCCAGTCACACTTCTTTGAAGTCTCTCAGCCCCACTCACCTCACAGAGTGTTTGTTGTAGGAGAGGAAGGGAAAGGAGATTGTTAGCCGCTTTGAGACTCCTTAGAGTAGTGATAAAGCGGGATATCAAATCCAAACTCCTCCTCCTCCTCCACTTCTTCTTCTGCTTCTTCTTCATATACTGAAACTTGGTTACATTGGTGAGCTATTACTATGTCCAAGGCATCACACTATGTTCCATGTATGCTGAACAAGGATGATGTAAACTTTCCTTTTGAATGTCAGTCTGGCTTCCAAATAATCCTCTGTTTTAAACTCTCCTGATTTTTCCACTAAACTTTGTTTATAACAAAAAATGGTACCAACAATAAAACATTGTTGTGTGAGTTGCTCCTGTTCAGGATATTCCATTCCATTCACTTCCACAGCTACAGTCAGTCAGCATTTTGTGACCACTAAGCTCCCCCTGTCTTCACCAGGCTGTTCTGGGTTTTTTTCCTACATCCAAAGTGTGTGTGACTTGGGGAAACTTGAAGGTTTACAAAATATTATATATAATGTTTTGCAAACCTTCACATTTCCTGAAGTCTTCTGATATCTTGTTCTTTTGCATAGATAGTGCTGCTTTGGCTATATAAGGGTCTACACTTGGAGAATTGAGACTCTTGAGAGTCCCATGGACTGCAAGAAGATCAAACCTACGCATTCTTAAGGAAATCAGCCCTGAGTGCTCACTGGAAGGACAGATCGTGAAGCTGAGGCTCCAATACTTGGCCACCTCATGAGAAGAGAAGACTCCCTGGAAAAGACCCTAATGTTGGGAAAGATTGAGGGCACAAGGAGAAGGGGACAACAGAGGACGAGATAGTTGGACAGTGTTCCTGAAGCTACCAGCATGAGTTTGACCAAACTGTGGGAGGCAGTGGAAGACAGGAGTGCCTGGCGTGCTCTGGTTCATGGGGTCACAAAGAGTCGGGCATGACTAAACAACAACAACAATTAGTATATATGATCTTTCATTTCTTATTGTATGTTACGATGAATGTGTACTGAATGAAGACAATCACAGAGCTTTTTTAATGTTTGAAAGGTCAGGTATGCATCTGTGACTGATAGAAGTCACTTAATCATATTTAAGTGGTCAGTGGTCACTGCTATGAGTTCAGAAGTGGAGGGAAATGGCAGACATTAACACAATTTTCCCAGGACTGTCAGGATTCACTTGTGTCAACATTAAAAAAAGTTTCACATTCTCTATAACATATCTATAAACTTTGTTGCTCCAAAAATGTTCCTTTGATTTCTTGAAAATTTCAAATAAAATGTATGTATGGCAGAAGCTGGAAGGTATTTGATATTTATCACGTTTTGTTCAACTCCCTTAAAAATGTAATCACCTTTCATTCCGTTCATGAAAAGTTTGACTTCAGAGGATCACCAGACATCCAAGAATAACAATTCTACCTGGTCTTATAATGTGCTGTGATTATTTGGCTTTGCTTATATGTCTCAGGAAACCTAGGCTATAAGATTCATAATTGTCCTTTGAGATATCCTATTCCCTTTTGCTCTGTCTGGATTAGGTTTTTAAAATATACAAATTAATTTGGTGTCTGAGTCTTTTTCTATTCATTGATGCTGCCCCTTTAACCAACACACACACACTCACTCACTCATCTGTCTTCAGGATAAAGCTGTTCTCATCAACATGCAGGGAGCCTGCTTGTCTGTCACATCGCCCACATCTTCTCAATCACTCCCTTTCATTTATTCTTTTATGCCCCTATTTTAACTTATGCTACTGCTGATACTTGGTGACAGGAGGGATCCAGCTGAGCATTAATCCCTCTATGCCATGGAGACTATGTCTGCGTAAGACCAGTCCAACTTGATCGGAAGAACATAACAGCACAGCAGCTTTCTAACAGAAGGGAAGGCTGTTGTGATGCAAGCAAAAGGATAAACCTGTAATTGGAGCTAATCATGAGTGCAAGGTGTTTTTACTGACTTTCTAATAGTCAAATGGTAATTTTTGACACTGATAACGTTTGCACATTTAAATTCTTCTCTGTTCTCCTTGAGAAGCATTTTAGATGAGCAAGCTCTATAAACTTAAGGCAATAATACTACTATTGGTTATACAGCGAACACAGTTGCTGCAGGCACACCTGTTTCAACAGCATGGGTAACATATAGGGATGTGTGTGCTTTTTAAAGCATCTGTGTACATCTGTCAGGTAAGCCTAACATAATCAGGGCTCCCAGGTACCCGAATGCAGGTGTTTAAAGCACATCTATACGTTAATGTGATGCATGTATATTGTCCACTTTACTGTGGACAACACAGGTAGGACACATCTGTGAACCTAATAATAAACATAATGACAACAACACTTTACAACATGGAAGTTGGTAGCAGTTGCATTCACTAAAACCCCAACTGGCTTTTGGGGTAAGCCAGAAGGGGTTCCCAAATATTTACTTCTCCATATCTGAGCAAAGCAAAACTGACTCTACTCCTTAAAGGAAATGTCCTGGCAAGTAATCTGGGATGTTGCCAACACACTTCTTGTGTCTTAAAGATAACATTGATAATGGAGGGGGGGGGGTGGAGCTGAAATTAACACATCATTTGCATCCTATATTGAGTATTGCAGTTACTAGACAGAAGCATGTGGAAGGAGTGACTGGGCTGATTTTTAACATGTGTAAGTGTTGCATTGAGGAATCTGTCTATCAGTCCATAATTGGGCAATTACAAGTCTCTGCTCAAGTGACATGCTACTGGCTGGCTGCCACATCCTTTATTGGTGGCTGCCCTATGATGGTGAGGGGTAGAATGCCTTTGTCTCTCCAGCTGCCCCTCAGAGATGCACCCTTGGGATAGCACAAAATAACAATAACAACAACAATTTATTTATACCCCGCCCATCTGGCTGGGCTTCCCCAGCCACTCTGGGCAGCTTCCAACAAAATATTAAAATACAGTAATGTATCAAACATTAAAAGCTTCCCTAAACAGGGCTGCCTTCAGATGTTTTCTAAAAGTCTGGTAGTTGTTCTCTTTGACATCTGGTGGGAGGGTGTTCTACAGAGCGGGTGCCACTACTGAGAAGGCCCTCTGCCTGGTTCCCTGTAGCTTAGCTTCTCACAGTGAGGGAACCACCAGAAGGCCCTTGGCGCTGGACCTCAGTGTCTGGGTAGAACGTTGGGGTTGGAGACGCTCCTTCAGATATACTGGACCAAGGCCATTTACGGCTTTAAAGGTCAGCGCTAACACTTTGAATTGTGTTCGGAAACGTACTGGGAGCCAATGTAGGTCTTTCAAGACCGGTGTTATGTGGTCTTGGTGGCCACTCCCAGTCACCAGTCTAGCTGCTGCATTCTGGATTACTTGTAGTTTCTGGGTCATCTTCAATGGTAGCCCCACATATTGCGCATTGCAGTAGTCCAAGCGAGAGATAACCAGAGCATGCACAACCATGTCACTTTGAATGGATTACAGGTGCAACACATGCATCTTCATAACAGAAGACAGACAGCTGCCTGAATAAGAATCCAGATCTCCTTCTTACCTCCCGCACACGGGAGTCCCCACCTCCACCCCCATGCATCCTTAGGGCCTGAGTAGGACAAAGTAATTTGGATACAGCCCTTAGTGTTTAAGATGCTGTTGTAAATGTGAGGGTGCAGTCACGCATGGTATTGTGGGGTGACTCAGGATATTGCTGAAATATGTCAGCATGAAGTGATCCTGGATCCATTTCTGTCAGCCTTGAGTGACAACATCTTAGGTCCATGGCCTAGGAAGAAAACTGACTTTGCATTGCAACGTGAGTGGTTAACTACACATGAAGGATAAATCCACATTTCAGAGCCCCAACCTTTCTGTTCTTTCTATTTTTTAAAAAAAATAGAAAAGCCACTTTAGGAGTTAGCAACTGACGAGACCGAAGTGGTCCTCTGGGGAGTTTCAAATACAAAGGTTTCCTCCCTCCACTCTTTATGCACCCTTCACTTCTTACTCCAGAGCTGATTTCAACACTTTGCATTTAACCTGCCATTTGCCCTTAGACTCTTGAACTCGGTGCCAGGGATTCAACTAGGGTCTTAAAACCATTTCACATATTATGAGCTTCATGTAAAGCTGTTCGTTCTCCTATGAGAATGGCCTTTATATAAAGGTTTTCTCTTTCCTCTGTTGATGTGGTTGAGTTAAGCATGTATATCTCCCTGTCTCTCCAAGGTATTCCATATAACCATGGCAGGCATCCAATCCATGTGTAGACCATTGTTGCTGCTATCATCGTTTTATAAAGCAACTAAAATTTGCTCTGATACATCTGCATTGTATTTGTCCTCTATATTCAGCAGTATCTGGTTACAACATTTCATGTTATTCATGATAGTTAGTTACATAGTGTAATGCACTAATTGTCAGGATAGAGTGTCTCACTGATACGCCTCCACTGTTGTCCAATTGCTACTTGTCATTTGGCTTCACCGGGGCTGCAGATCTTGTGCTTCTTGCTCAAGTTCCACTAATTCTGCACAAAGCTGAAAAGAGTATTGTCACAGCTCACCTCAGCAGTGAGTTTGAAGCCACTCTACAGGGAAGGGCCTTCTCCAGACTCAGTTGGGAAGCATGGAGAATGTCATGCCATTGTCAAGCACGCACACACACACCTTGCAACCTTTGAGATGCTCAACATCCAAAAATTGTGAGCAACCCTGCAAAGAGCAATGGTGTGTCTCTATGTGAAATTGACACAATTCTTCCTGTAGCTTTCCACGACTCAGGAGGAACCCCATAACCTCAGAGGTGAACCTTGCAACTTTGAGGTCATTGCCTTAATGATACATTTTAAGGAAAGGTGGGATACAAATGTTTTTAATAAATACATCAATAAATTTCACCTTTAGACTGAAGTGTCTTCACAGGCTCTGCTGCAGTCTGATCAGTTTTATGATCTATCCAACAATGATTTTGACGTCTCTCATTCCTTTCCCCCCCTTTAGTGGATTGTGGAAAAGAGTGATTAATTTTTGAGGAAATAGAGGAAATGAAGGAGGCAAAAAGAAAAAGCTGCAGTTAGTAAAAATCAATATATTACATTGCAAAAACATGGAAGTGGTTTTGCTTTCAATGTCTCACAGCTGAAGTGGGCAACGGCAGGATCGCAGTAGCGGATGACACTGCCATCATGTTACTGGCGAAAGCTCAAGAGGACTCTCTGAACCAAACGGCCTTGAGGAATGTTGAGATTTGCTGACAGGAAGTTCGAATAGACCAAAACAAATTGTGATTGACAGGAAAAGGGGAAGAAACAGAACACAATCTCCAGGGGAAGCAGACAGGGTAGTAGCATAAATGCACAGCTATTTTTGAATGATCTGTGCAGAACATGGTAGGAATACATGCCTCTCTCCTTGCAAGCCATGGAAACTTTCCACTGTGGCTACTCTTCTAGATAAAGCAGTCCTTCACTTAGGATCCTCTGGTCTTCCACTCATGGTGCATATCATGCTCAAAAGTTAACAGGCAGGCTCTACCATCAGTTCTCCTTCCCTCTTCTTTTTCTTTTAAAATATGACAACTTACAGAACTAAACTAAAGTGATTGCCTTTACAAAGTAATTTTTTTTGGAGGGGGGAATGAATGAATTTTCTTTCATTCTCCCTGCAATCTTAAATTTGGTTCACATTTCAGCAGCAATTTTCATGTAAAAAACAACCCTCCCCAAAATATTATCCTAATATATGCAAATTTGCAAGCAATCTCCTGCCATATAATTCATTTTTGTATGTTATTTTCACTAATGCATACATTTTCATGAACACCTCCCCCTGATTTATACATTTTCTGTGCACATTGGTTGGAGAAATGCATCACAAAATCTGGATAAGTGCAAATTTCAAGGGATAATTCTGTTTCAGCTTGGATATTGGTTAAAAAATAGAGAATAAGGTAGCTTCTCATTAAAATGCAAACAAAATTTGATTTCTTCTCCATTTCTAGTTATAGCTCAGATCTTTTTCTCTAAAAAACTGTCTTACAGTATATTTAACTTTGGGGGGCAACCCTCTTTGGTTCTGATCTTTTCATCTGTGGTCTCAAATCTAGCTGCAATGGAACAGAAACCATTGTGAGAAAGAACCATACAAAGGAAGCATTGGATCAACAGGACAGTGAAGAAAACAAGGAACAAATGCATGAATGGAATAAATAAAAATAGAAGCCCTTATTCCTTGATGCTTTATCAGGCATGGCCAAACTTGGCCCTCCAGTTGTTTTGGGACTACAACTCCCATCAACCCAAGCTATCAGGACCAGTGGTCAGGGATGATGCTAACTGTAGTCCCAAAACAGCTGGAGGGCCAGGTTTGGCCATGCTTGCTTTAAATGAAGGAAAATACTTGAATAGGGATGTTATTCTGTACACAACTGGGAATAAGCCTTAATGAACACAATAGGGCAGGGATAGCAAACATGTTGCTTTCCAGATGTTGTTGGATTCAAACTCCCACCATCACTGACGTTGGCCATGGGCTGATGGGAATTGAAGTCCAACATCTGGAGGACACCATGTTGGCTGCTTCCAGTTCATGGAACTGGGGTGCCTGATGCATAAGGCCAGAGGGGAAGAATGAATGGAAGAGGAATGTCCTGGTTAAGGCAGCAAGAAAAGTGGCAGAGTTGAGCAAAGTAGGGCAAGTAAGGTTGGAAAATGGAGCAAGGCTGGGCAAGTTATTCCCCCTGAACAATTGGCCACAGTTGATGCTAGTAACTAGATGAGAGTGCAGTGATAGTAAAGGAAGAAAACTGAGAAGAGATGAAGCAAAGTGGAAGCCGATTCTACTATGAAAGGGAAAAAGAGAAAGTTAATGTTTGTAAAACTTATTGTTCTATACTTCAATCTGCAGTCATGAAGGTGGGGACCTATAAGTTAATACACTGAGGTTGCAACCCTATACATGGCTGGAAGCCCCACTGAGCTCAGTGGGGCTGACTTCTGAGTAAGCATGTCTAGGATTGCATTGCTAATGTATTACTAAAAAAAATACAACATTTTCCATTACATCACTGTCCTCAGCCAGTCTATCATTTCAGAGGGCCCAAGCAAAAGCAAATGATAATCTGCATAAAATCAAAATGCAGGTTATAGATAAAAAAGTTGAATCTATGGAGCTCTCCTCAGACAGCCTGTCATGCTTCCCTGCTATACTTCCATCACTGCCGACAACATAATGCTGCCACACCATTCATGTTCCAAGGAACACCTCAAGTCAGGTAGACACATAGCAGGTTAATTAGGGGGCTTGGTAAATTGAATCTGCGGACTGTAATTACCGGCACTCAAGACCTGCAATTTCTGTTTTAATTAAAATAAACAGTGTGAAGAAGCTGACATCACAGCAGAGTAACCAGCGTGTAAGTCACAGTTAATTATATTGAACTATGACCTCCACTGTTGGGGAAGGAGGCGCTGGCGGGGGCTTGATTTGAATACACAAGTACTGGACCTGATCGGTCACCTCAACTGAATGGATGCACACCACAAATTCGCTATTTGGAAGTGGGCCACTCCATTGCTAAGAATCTTGCATAAATGAAATCTATCAGAGCTGGTTTTTGCTTTAACTAAAAATCAGGTAGGATATTGCTGCCATCATTTCAGAGTCCTGGTCTTTTCTTCCATTCATTCCCCCAACTCTGAACAACTAGGGGCAGCTAGCGCCACCAATTGATTAGGTGGAGTACTAGACGTATCTCAGAAAATGTCCACAGGTTCCAGCAGGACTAAATCAGCTTAAAGCCTGCAACTCTGCCGTCATTGACTTGAAGACAAAATATGAAAATATAACAAGATCTGCTACAGAAAATATGCAAGATCATGAACAAAGTCATGCATAGCTGGGGCGGATTTACGGCAGTGTGTGTTGTCGCACTGGGCTTGCAGTCAAGGAGGGCGCCTTCTCAAAGCCTGGCTTAAACCAATATCACAAGGGCTGGAGGGAGGAAGTCATATGGCCTAACACAGGGCAGCATATTATCAAGGTCTATGCTCCTGTGCATAGGCTCTAACATGAACCACACCCATACTACAGAATCATTAATATTCACTTAACCCCAGCAAAGGACAGTTTCAGGATGAAATATTGTACAGAGGAAATTTCAGAGAAATAGAACTAGGTGACCATCCTGTACCCTGTGACATAACACTGATAAACTGCCAGGAATTCAAAGCACAGTCACACAATACTTTCTGGAACCAATCCCATAAATATGCCTGAAGCCACAGTCCAGGAGAAAAGCATGGACAACAGTATGCTGAAGATTCACCTATTCTGCCGAATTTATACTGTTCTGTTCCATTTGGGACCATTTTACTTGTTTTATATTTATAGTGGTTTATCTGTTTTCATAACCGTATGCTGTTATAACTTGCCCTGTGAACTTATGGTGATGGGCAGACAAGAAATCTTAAAGTTCAATCAATCGAAACCTGCTGAGAGATCCAGGAGCATCAACAAGATCACACTTTCCCTGCCCCAAAGAAGGTCATCTATCTAAGACTGATTCTGTCCCTCAACTGGGCCTGAACCCAGACTGGAATGGATCAAGAGGATTCTAATTATCTTCAAGCCAACACAAGTAAAAGCCACCAGCAGACCATCCCTGCTTAACATGGGGAGGGACAGAGACAGAACAGGTGGGGTGACATGTGTGGAGATGCTGAGGGGTGGGGTGGGGGCTGCATATGCCCTCCTGCCCCCACCCCTGGTTTTACAGCTCCCATGTTTAGATGAATGTCTGAATGTAGCATATATAATACAATTCCAAGATGGGTCATCTCTAAGCTGGTTATTCTACAAAATGAATAGGAATCATTAGATTCATTTCCCTATAAACTCAAGCACTTAAGATAAAAGAGAATCCACATCAAACCAATTCTCCCAGATCAATTTCCACAGCTGTGGTATCTCCACAGTTTGATCTTTGGTCTGTGTTCATGCTCAGAATAAAATTGCATCACATTTGGGCATTAAATGAATGCTGTCCATTAAAAAAAAAAACCTCCTAAAACCTGCTTTATAAATTCATTGGACTCCAACATGCCTATTAGCCACCATGGCAAGTTCAAAGTTTTGTTGACATTCAAAGCCCTAAACAACTTGGGACCAGGATTTCTAACAGTCTGCCTCCACTGGTGCAGTCAAGCTAGTTGGTAGAATCTTCCAAGGAGACCATGCTGGTTGACCAACAGATTGTCACTTATAGATGAAATGGAAGCAGACCTTGTTGGTGATAGCACCCACCTTCTGAAATAACCTCCTCCAGATTATTTGCGAAGCAGAGGCAATGGTGATCTTTAAATGTTTCTTTGAAATTTATATGTGCAATCAAATCTTCCCGGACTCTGACTCTTCATTTTTTTAGTTCCTTGTTCTGCTTGGCTTTATATAGTTCTGCTTTGTTTTTATCAACCTTTTAGGAAATTTTGTTTTGTATAATCATTGCTTTTATGTAAACTGGTACAAACACACACACACACATTACATAAATAAACAAGAAATAGATGAATTAGGGACAGATTGGGTAGGGCCAGTGTGCACAGCATGAACAACCCTATGCCTTCTACTCACAGAAGGTTTCCTGTTCAGGACTATAATCTCTTCCAAAACATATTTTCTTATGGGAACCTCAAAAGAACACTGCCAGCCTAGGCAGCATTAATGCCCTACATCCATCCTGCATTTTGCACTCCACCCAGGCTTCTCTTCCAGCCACTCCCTTCACCCACTTCCAAATTCACATCATCGTTGATAGCATCTGACATGCTAGGAACATCTTCTCAGTGAATGTATACTGGTCATCTTTCTTTACAAATGCTCAGCAGTTCATAATGGTGCTCTCCTATATGTTATAAATACCCAAGACTCCACTCCACTCTGTGAAGCGCTCAGACAACGAATAAACATCTATTGTCTGTGCTTGCTTATTCACAGAATCACAACAGTCTACAGCAGCTACTGCTTCTGTTTCCAAAACAGCCTCCAAGTTTGAAAAACTTAGTACATCTGGATAAAACAGCAACCGTGGAGGCCATTGGCTTGGAAAGACAAAGTATATGTAAACATTTCTGTTTCAGCTAATGGATTGTCATCGCCATTTACCCTCAACTGCACAGGTTCTAAGTCTATCACTAGTGATCACTAGTGCCCCTCTGGAAAGGGTTTTTCTGAGGAACCCCAATGAATCTGATTTATTAGGCGGCATCTGCCCTATATTAGCCATATGTCAATGTGAAAACTTCCTCATTTCATCCAGACTGAACTTGCAGTGGATTTGAAAAAGGCATTACAGATTTCAAGGTGGTCAATAGGATTTTTTTTATTATAAAAAGTGCAATTCCATATTTTTGGAGCCGCAATGTTTGATCTGAATTCTTCTTTGAGTTCAGTAGCAGGCACTAAATGCAATTAAGGGTGGAGTGTACCAGAACCCTATTCCCTGCAAAGCTTGGAAGGAAGGGTGCCTTCTCCCTAAATTGCCATAACTTTTCATGGAGTTCCACTTACTGCTTATCCTATTTTCTAGGAGAGAATGGCTTTCCCAGATTCTCCAGTGAATCATGACTCAAATGGGATTTCCTGTTATCCTCACCAGACTGTATTTACAGAGCAATCCTAAGGCCCTGCTTTGAATACTATGTCAGGGCTAAGGTAGTTGTGATTATATTTACAGCGGTACCTCAGGTTACATACACTTCAGGTTACACACTCCGCTAACCCAGAAATAGTGCTTCAGATTAAGAACTTTGCTTCAGGATGAGAACAGAAATCGTGCTCCGGCAGCGTGGCAGCAGCAGGAGGCCCCATTAGCTAAAGTGGTGCTTCAGGTTAAGAACAGTTTCAGGTTAAGAACAGACCTCCGGAACGAATTAAGTACTTAACCCGAGGTACCACTGTACTCTCAGCAGCAATATTCAAGCCACAAGAACAGAACAGACACTGGCAGACAATTTAACCCCTCTTGCTTCAGATATCATTTTGCCCAGCCAACATATCCAATCCATGTCTCCCCAATGTTCACATGGTTGTGTGTCACTGATTATAGTCCCAGGAGGCTATAATCCAAAACCTTCACACTCCATTTTAAGATACATGACTGGTTTATCATGAGAGGAGCAACCAGGCAGAACAATGAGCTGCATTGCAATGTGGACACCTATCACCATTGTGGGTACCAGTTACCATTGTGGGTAACTTGCGACTTGCTTTTTTTATGGACACATTGAATCTCTCTCCCCCTCCCCTCCCCTGGATAGGCTCAATGGTCCCTAAAACCACATGCCTGTGTGCAACTGAAAGGGGGTGACATCTGTGATAAAAAAAATACTGCTGCCTTCCCTAGCGCTTCTAATACAGTGGTACCTTGGGTTATATACACTTCAGGTTACATATGCTCCAGGTTACAGACTCCGCTAACCCAGAAATAGTGCTTCAGGTTAAGAACTTTGCTTCAGGATGAGAACAGAAATCGTGCTCTGGTGGTGTGGCAGCAGCAGGAGGCCCCATTAGCTAAAGTGGTGCTCCAGGTTAAGAACAGTTTCAGGTTAAGAACGGACCTCCGGAACGAATTAAGTACTTAACCCGAGGTACAACTGTATTGGATACTTTTAGCATACTCAGGAATAAAAAGTTCTGTGCTTCTTCTGTAGGAATGTATATTTTTTGAGCATTTTGCAATTTCTAGTATCTATGCAATTTCTAGAGCAATTTCTAGAGCGTGTCCAGATGAGGTGCGGGCCCCCCTGGGGGATATCATCAATTTGTCCCTTGGCACCGGAATATTCCCAGGGGAACTGAAGGAGGCAGTGGTGCGTCCGCTCTTAAAGAAAACATCATTAGATCCCTTAGATCTGTCCAATTACCGCCCGGTTTCGAATCTTCCATTCCTGGGTAAGGTGATTGAGAGAGCGGTTGCTGAACAGCTTGGTAGGTTTCTGGATGAAACATCGGCTCTCGATCCATTCCAGTCCGGCTTCCGCGCTGGTCATGGGACCGAGACGGCTCTGGTCGCCCTAACAGATGATCTCCGCAGGCAGCTGGATCGAGGCGGGTCAGGGCTGCTGATTCTTCTAGACCTGTCAGCAGCCTTCGACATGGTCGATCACGAACTCCTAGACCACCGCCTTGCCGACGTGGGGATCCAGGGCACAGTCCTCCAATGGCTGCGCTTGTTTCTCTCTGGTTGGGGACAGAGGGTGGCGCTTGGGGGGGAATTGTCATCGCGCCACTCCTTGGTGTGTGGAGTGCCTCAGGGTGCGATTCTCTCCCCGATGCTTTTTAACATCTTTATGTGCCCCCTCGCCCAGCTTGTTCGGAGTTTTGGGCTGGGTTGCCATCAGTATGCCGATGACACCCAACTCTATCTGTTGATGGATGGCCATCCTGACTCGGCCCCAGACACACTGACCAGATGCCTGGAGGCTGTGGCTGGATGGTTACGTGGGAGCCGGTTGAAGTTAAATCCTTCGAAGACAGAGGTCCTCTGGCTGGGACGGGACGATATGGGATTGAGGGGGCAACTCCCATCTCTTGCGGGGGTGCAGTTAGTGCCAGCACCGTCCGTTAAGAGTTTGGGTGTAATCTTCGATACCTCCCTCTCTATGGAGGCGCAGATTACAGCTATAACAAAGGCGGCATTTTTTCATCTCCGCCAAGCTAAGCAGTTGGCCCCTTATCTCTCTCGCCCTGACCTAGCCACTGTGATCCATGCGACGGTCACCTCCAGACTGGATTATTGTAACTCGCTCTACGTGGGGCTGCCCTTGAGACTGACCCAGAAACTCCAGCGGGTGCAGAATGCCGCGGCGAGACTCCTTATGGGGTCTTCGCTGCGAGACCACATTCATCCGGTGCTATATCAGCTGCACTGGCTCCCGGTGGAGTACAGGATCAGGTTTAAGGTGCTGGTTTTAACCTTTAAAGCCCTATACGGCCTAGGACCCTCGTACCTACGGGACCGCCTCTCCTGGTATGCCCCACAAAGAAACCTACGGTCTGCAAATAAAAACATCTTGAAGGTCCCAGGCCTCAGAGAGGTTAGGCTGGCCTCAACTAGAGCCAGGGCCTTCTCGGCTGCGGCTCCAATCTGGTGGAACGCTCTGTCACAAGAGACTAGGGCCCTGCGGGACCTGACATCTTTCCGCAGGGCCTGCAAGACAGAGTTGTTCCACCAGGCCTTTGGTCAGGGCGCAGCCTGACTCCCTCCTCTGGCAACCTGCACAGAGTTTTGCTTAATGGTTGCCATCAACTTGATTTTAATTAATTTTTATAATGAAATATTTTTAGAATGTTGGTTTATTTGATTGTTTGATTATTTGATTGTTGTTAGCCGCCCTGAGCCCGGCTTCGGCTGGGGAGGGCGGGATATAAATAAAATTTATTATTATTATTATTATTATTATGCCACCTTTGCACCAAAAATTACCCCCAACGTGGCTTACGAAGGTTAATACACACATGCAAAATTCAAGTAAAAGAAAGGAGAAAATCTTAACATTGTTAAAAAGCTAAAAACCAAATGCTTTCATGTTCCCGCTGAAAGGCAAAGGGCAGTTCCCCTAAAAATGTCACAGAGAGTGCAGAAGTAAATCCTTTAGAAGCACTCTTGTAAGATTTCTAAGTAAGAAAGTGAGGCAGAGCAGGTGGCAATGCTTGCCCCTTGATGGTCCAGCACAGTGACTCTTCTCTGCAGCAATGGAAAGAGCTTCAGAATTTAAGCATCTCATCAACCAATATCATTTCACACATGCATAAAATATGTAAAAACCAAGTGCATTTTGCAAGGAGGTTATCTGGCTACATAAAATTGTCACCCACAGCTCCTAGGTGGGTTGCACTCCCCAATGATGCTGTCTCTTCTGGCTTCATCGTCATTATTTCTTAGATTTCTACCTTGCTGTTGAGAGACAACTACTGAATATTTTGGAACTGGTGTTTGGGGGGGGGGATCACCTTCTGATGACTTGCTGCTTACCTGAGACCCTCTGTCTGTCTGTCACACATGATAGAAGTCAGATTTTCATCCTGTGAACGAAAATAACCCCCAAAAGGCATTCATAGGAGTCATGCTGCAGCTGACTTATTTCCTTAGCAAGAAAGAGTGCCAAAAGGCAGGATCACGCCCCATTTTGCTGAGCAGACCATTTCCTTTTCTCATATCCTCCTTTCCATGAACTAGGTTGAGCAAGAACCTTTGATGTTAAAGCAGCACATAAAGGAGTCCATGTTGGCTCCAGGAGGGTTGGGAGGGGAATAAATCAGTTTGGTTTACATTTTAAGGTGAACCTGCCTAATTTGCACTCCCTGAAGCAACATAGAAACCAAACTACAGCTGTCCTTTGAAACTTGTATTTCTCCAAATTTTGTAATGCATGCAAATTAATTTATTAGAGGAAAGAGTACATAAAAATGCAAGTTAGTGAAAGCAACATATAAAATGTATTGTACTGGGGGAATCTGATTGCAAAAAAATTGTATTTTAGGCAAAATGGCCTACAAGACTATATATGCATATTGGGGGAAAAAACCCTGATGATTTTTTGTGAGTTTTTGTTTTAGACCACCTGACAGACAGTTATGAAGGTGATGTAGAAATATGGCGAACTGAGCTTCAGGTTGGAGAAACGAGAAACCGAGAGAAACTTGATAAGAAGCAGAATTTGACAGATTCTTCCATCCTTATCCAAAACACCCTGGAAACATCCCTATACATTTCAACAACTCTTAATGATAATTTGGAATTGTTGGGTGGTATTCTACTACATTTTAATCAGAGTAGATCCACTGAAATTAATGAACATGTCTTGGTTTTGTTTATTAATTTAAATGGGTCTACTTTGAATAAAACTTAGTTGAATACTACCCATTGCTTCGAACTTTAGAATTTTGTAATTGGCACAAGGAAGGGTACAAACATTACCATTTCATATGTCCTTTCACCATTTTCATGAGGATTTGTTGTTGTTATTGTTTTGCAAATTTCTGCAGAAATGTAGAGAAGCAAATTCTAGACTGGAAAAGTTGAGAGAACCAAAGTTGACAGAATCATATGACCCTATTCTCTCATAATACTGTAATTTGCTCATATATCAAAGCTGGATGGTGAGAGATTCAGGTCAGACAATAAGAAGTTCTTCCCATAGCACATAGTTAAATTATTGAATTTGTTACCATAAGATGTAGAGGTGACTGCCAATCTGAATAAGTTTAAAAGAGGGCTAGGGCAGTTCTATACAATGCATCTAAAAGGACATGACTCTCCTCAAAGTATCATGGGAACTGAACCCCCCCCACATATCCAGCACCCTTAAAGGTAAAGGTAAAGGGACCCCTGACCATTAGGTCCAGTCGTGACCGACTCTGGGGTTGCGGCGCTCATCTCGCTTTATTGGCCGAGGGAGCCGGCGTACAGCTTCCGGGTTATGTGGCCCGCATGACTAAGCCGCTTCTGGTGAACCAGAGCAGCGCACGGAAATGCCGTTTAGCTTTCCACCGGAGCGGTACCTATTTATCTACTTGCACTGGCATGCTTTCGAACTGCTAGGTTGGCAGGAGCAGGGACCGAGCAACGGGAGCTCACCCCGTCGCGGGGATTCGAACTGCCGACCTTCTGATCAGCAAGTCCTGGGCTTTGTGGTTTAACCCACAGTGCCACCTGCGTCCCATCCAGCACCCTTAGAAAACCACAACTCCCAGGATTGTTTGCTGGAAGCCATGTGCTTTTAATGTATCATGTACATCTGCCCTTAGTCAAATTCATAGAGGATAAGGCTGTTAAGAGTTACTAGCCTTGATGGCATCCAGGATTTGGATGAAACTGAATATCAGCTGCTGGGGGACAAGAGTAGAAGAGGGGTATTGCCCTCAAGTTGAGAACAAGCATCCCCAGCCATTGGCCCTGCAGACTGGGACTGATGGGAGTTGTAGTTCAATAACATTTGGAGAGCCACAGGCTCCCCATCCCAGATGTGCATAAGCTGGACCAATGGTCTGATGCAATATAAAGCAGTTCCATATGTCCTGCATACACAAATTTGCCATCCTCCTTGGGAGATTGAAGAAAGGGCCTTCTCAGTTGCCTTATTTTACTCTTGCCAAGAAGCCAAAATTTATTCATTTATTTTTTGGAAAAGAATAAAAACTGTTTCAGAGGGAATTCACAGTATTTTCTCTCAGCTCAGAAACACGAGGGCACAAGCGAATTAATAAATATAAAACTTATTTTAGCCTGCCTCTTCAGTGCTGAAAGTGGCTTTCAACAGAATATAAATAATAAAAATAATTTTAAAAATCAACAGAAATATAGATAGAATCAACAGCAGCGGTAATGTAGGGCCACGGTGTCCACTCAGGAGTCACGGAGCTTTCGATGGAAGAGGTATATTCCCCTCAAAGAAGACTAAGCAGCTTCAGAATTCAGCAGAGAGGTTGCCCCACAGCCTTGGAGCAATTTCCATAATTTGAGTTAATCTAGGGGTGTCAGTTTTGATGTTAATTACAGAGCCTGTGTGAGGATTATTCATTCCCCTCAGCATGTGTGGAATACTGAACACACACACACACACACACACACACACACACACACACACACACGACCCCCCCCTCTCTCTCTCTCTGTGTGTGTGTGCTTAGGGGGGCTACTTGTACAATTTATAGCTGCATGTGCTTTTTTATTATTATTGTAAAAGTATTGTTTTTCTTCCCCCGTTTTCCCAATTTGGAAGTAATTTCAGGCAGAGTGTTTGTGTGACATCGAGCAGTTTGCAGTAATTGGATGGCTGCAGTCTGCCTCCCCTCAAAAATTCTCATAAACGTTCTCAGGAACTCATATAACGAGGTTGGCGTTCGCCTTTCCAGGCCCCGGAATGAAGCTGAGCACTGCTGCTGCTGAAGATTTGCTTTAGTTAAAGGAAAAGAACAAGACAGCTATTAAAACTTATGAGTGGTGGGAGGAACAGCTTTGAGTCTAAGTAACCTCTTAGCAATGTCAGTAGAAGGATCTGATTGACGTTAGTGGGTGCTGAAGTGAGTCTTTAAGAGTGCTATGCATTAGGTTTGAAAGATCTAGACTTCCTGGAACCACAGGTTCGATTCCTGACAAGGTGACTGGGCTCTTCATTGCACTATGGCAGATAAATGGATTTTTCTGCATTTAGTGGTATGTGTGTTGGGGAGGGGGGGGGAGTACTTTGGTGACACCTAACGCAAATCACTGTTTTCTCATTAAATGGGAAACTGTTCTGTTGGTGTGATCATGGGATTATTCACGTGGAAATATATACACATTTCCCTTTCTTTGACTTTGTCTGCAAACAGTGGGGTTTTGTCTAGTTGGCTGGATTCTGCTCAGGTCTACAACTGTTTATTAGTCCAAAGAGTATCAGTTTAGGATCCTCTGGAAAGAAAGTTATGCCCTGTGAATTTGCTATGACTTTTGAAGGACTAGACACTAGCTATGAAGTTATCCTGTTCTCTGCTTATCCAAAACACCCCACTATACTGTATGTGTTGATACTGCATTTAAACCTTTAGTTGGATATATTGAGAAGATGACGGGGAAAGCGTGTGTGATCCCTTCCCTGTCAACATGCATGTGGATTTTTGAACAGGACACCTGTAAGGTCTGAACTATCTATGGCATTCATGACTTGATTAATAATCTTTTTAAGAATAACTAAATAAATGAATAAAATCAATCAACTCAATCATTCAAATACATACATACATACATACATGCATGCATGCATGCATGCATACCAGGTGTAGGGATGGGATTCCCATCAGCATGCAGGATGGGGAAGTTAACTCTTCCCACCCTGGCTGTGATCTCTGTGAATTTCTCCCACCTTGCATGCTAATTAGCATTGGGAAAAGAACTCTCATTGGCACCAATGAGAGCTTTTATTCTAATCTTGTTTTCTGCACATGTAGCAGTGTGTGTATGTGATTTTACAGAGGCTATGGCTGGATAGAGAAGACATACCTTCCACGTCCAGCATGCTGCATCTTGATAACAATCACCCCATGCCTGGAATTCATTTGTTTATTTAAACACACACACACCTTGATGATAATGCCATGTGCTAGGATAGGTTAGCTGGGTGGATTTGGTACTAATTTCCCTAATCGAACTCCAACACCGTAGCCATATATTGCCCTGGGTTTCTCTGCATAAATGAGTTAATACTAAGAAAAAAACTTTTATAATTAAGTGTATAATTATGTAGCTGTTGTAATTTAGATATTATATTTTATGTGAGGGAATCATTGGGAATTTTGGTTATTATGTATATATGTTAAGTTTCAATAAAGATCTTTGGAAAAAAATACTAAGAAAAAAACTTAGTTGATTTTGAACATTTTAGTCATATGATATATGTGATGATAGATTCATAAAGGTGCTTCTGCTTTATCTGCAGGGGGAGGGGTTGCTTAAGATCAATGTTGTATACGCCCATTTCTCAGAAGAAGAAGCCAAAGAGTGGTTTAATTTAGGTTACACCAGCACCCTGCAATGATATCACATCATGGAATTTGGGTGGGACTTGCTGCTACTGCGTCAAATAGGCTATATTGCATTACACACACGCACAATTTCAGCAGCACACTCCACATTATGACATTACCAAAACATGCAACGTTGTGTGTTTGTGTGAGTGAGTGGGGATTTCCAGAGCTGATATGGTGGTTCTGCTCCTACCATCAGTTCCTTGGGGGTTTTTGACTTGACCCTATGACTTCTGTGCTAGGGGATGCTGCGGGACTCCAGCGTATTTTCCTCTGCTTTTTAAAGATCTATATAATTTTTCTGGGCACAGCAATCTGAGCATTTGGAGTGAGGTGCCACCACCATACACAATTTAGAAACCTATGAGATTTAAAAGAAGGCAAAAGCAATTCATCCCAAGTTGTGCTGCTATGAAATGCCTCGTCCAGTTTTGACCCCTCATTCACATGTGAGGAAAACTGGGAATTATTTATTCCCTTCTGGGAAAAGCAACAACAGTGTGGTCTCAAGTGAAACTGGTGGCAATGGTAAAGCCTGGTAAGCAAAAGTGGTGGTTTGGGGATACCTTTTGGGGGTACTTCCCTCCACAATATTGAGACAAGTTGCAGCCCAGCCATAAAAAAAAAGCAGCAAGCCATTAAATGCAGCAACAAATATGAATCAACTTCATATTCCAACAACCTACAGGCTATTATACCCTTGGCCACACACCCAAAGGACAGCAGGAAGGGAGGAAAATGTATACCCCCCTCCTCAGAAGTGCATTCATGTAATGGGTCAGGGTAATGTGGTGCAACACTCCATCCCAAATATATGCGATCACAGGGTACCCCATTAGAGGGATCTAGTGGGAAGATTCTGTCCAGAAGCCAAGCATGGGGCAGATGGGCCATAGAGCTTCCAGCTGCAGCCTTGGAGGACCACCTAGGTAGATCCTCATCTTCAGAAGGTCCTCAAGTTCCAGGTTTGATGATGCTCAAGTATGTGTGGAGGGGGCAAGAATGCCAAAAGCCTAAAGTTGTGGCCAATTTTAAATCTCAGCATGTTATCCTTTGCAGTTGGTTATACCCATCATAGCCCAGGCCTTAGTTCCCTGGGAGCGGGGGTCACTGCAATTGGGTCTGCAATCTCGACTAAACTTTTTAAAGCATTGTACAGAAAGACTGGCTATAAAAGAAGAAAATTCCTGTTAGGACTTTTACCAGACTATACTTGGTTGTTCTAATTCTTCACGTTTGTGCAACATCATGGGTGTGGGCTTATGGGCTTTGGGCTAAAGCAGCAGAGCCAACATAAACTGCTGCTTTGGAAATTTCGGTCCCGAATTAAGCAATAGGGACGCAGATCTAACTCATAAACTCAAAGGAGGTCTCCTTACCCTGAACACAGGCACTGTCTTTTCCAAAGACTTGCAGACGACTTCTACCGCTGTATCCTGGATGGTGGCCTTAGTCATTTCCCTGGCTCACAGCAGAGCAGCAATGTTTCTATACAATTCAGATCTAGATAGCATTTTAACTGTGCCTAGAGCTTTACAATGCTAACCTTCGCCTCCAAGGAATCATGTGGAGAAGGTCAATAATAGTAGTATTCTGGAGACTTGGAGACAGTATGGGTTGAACAGGGTGGCATGAGGCATCCATAGCTGAGATGAGTGCTGGTTCTGGTGTGTGTGTGTGTGTGTGTGTGTGTAGAAAGACAGACTGACTGACCAACAGACAGACAGGGAGATAAAAATAGCAGAAGAGAGCGATTACTGTCAATGCCTCTGGGAAGTCTTTGTGGTCTTCTCAGAGGCATCTGCTTGGCATTTGAAGGAAACAGGTTTCTGGACTAAATGGACATTTAGTCTCTATACCAAGAGTAGCCAATGTGGTGGCTTCCAGATTCTGACAAATTACAACTCCAAATGCCCCAGCCAACAAGACCAATGGTCAGGGATGAAGGGATTAGTAGTTGAAAAGCATGTGGTGGGCAGCATCATGTTGGCTGCCCTGGTCTAGTCCAGCAAGGATGCTCTTCCCTCTGTTGAGCAACAGCCAAAGGGAGGAATCTCCAGAAGCCTTACTGGTTGCTATCTCTGAGAAGCACAGGTGGCAATGTGGGCAGCAGGCTGGTGGCATAGTTGGCTATGCTGGGTGCTGCTATGGTCCATGTCTTGCAGTGAAGGCTATGCATTGTTCAGTGGTGGCTGCTATCTGCCTCATGAAAGTGCCACATCCTCAGGAGGAATTCTGCAGTCAATTTCATTTTCCTGAAATAGGCAGGTACATTCCCAGAGAAAATACATATCACCTTGGATTTCATTCTTTCTCATTAGTGTTGTCTTACTTCAGTTATAGGTTTTTTTTTAAAAAAAAAATATACTGCTGAATATTATAAAAAGTCTTTTAAGTCATTTACATTAAAAAACAGTGGTCGATCAAAGTGACTAAGGACGTTATATATGTAAAACAAATTGTCATTATTAAGTAAAATAGAAAATAAAAATATTTTTTTAAAAATACATTAAAAAACCAGTGGTTTGTATCCACTGCCAGTCTCACTCTGAGAAGGCCCATTAAAATAATGAATGCAACTAACTTAGGTTCATTAATTTCAGTGGGTCTACTCTGAGTAAAACTTAGCTGCATACGACCTGAACAACAAAAAAAGACAATAAAACTTCCAAAAACCAAGCGAAAACTGAAATGAAGACAAACCGCAACGGTATATTACAAATAAAACTGAGCGGTAAATGCACAAGAAAGTTAAAAATAAAAATAAAGAGTCAGAGTCCAGGAAAGTTATAAGTATGGGCACACGCCAAGAAAAATATAAACCAAATTTCTGGATGTTTTCACACTTGCATATTGAGAAATAGCCCTAATAAGCTGTATACATGCAGGCTCTTTATACATGCAGCTGAGAACTCTGACTGAACAGAGTTCCCAACTGTGTGGAAGAACCTATATCTTTACAGTTGTACTGGAGCATATCTGCATCCATACCTACCCTGAATGCATGGGGGTCAGAGCCAGTGATTATGATTTCATTTTCACTTCAGTTATTCAGTGAATGTGGTTGAAGGCAAGAGCTATAGTCACCAGCTGTGAACCCTTGGATGCAGCAAAGTTCACACAAATATACCCACACAATCTCTTTACTACACCAAATAATTATGGAACGAACCTATCACAGAATGCAGATATTTAATTGCATTGTTGCACAGGGTCCAGTTTGCATGAGACCTATGTAGCAAATTAGATATTCCAGCCCTAACAGTGTAATATGTATATGGTACACAAGTGATCATGTTGATACCTTTTTTTATTTAAAGCATTTGGTTGTGAAAATATTGATTAAATTTGTTTGTAAGAGCACCATTGAGGGTTCCCTGCCCTGCCCCCCTCTCTTTCAAGTTCAGTGAGTAACTGTTTGGATTAGAGGTTAAAGCTCCACATGATCCGGTGAAATACTTTCTATTGTATTTAGCTTCGCACTGACATCTATGGATTATTTGGCTTTTGAAAGTCTCTTTCCTGAACTTTTGTTTTTGTTTCTCACCTGGAACAGAAAGGTGAAAAGGAACAGCTTTGCCCACAATCAGAAGACTGCTTTTTCTTTCTTCACTGTGTGTGCGCGCTTTGCCTCATGACTGTCGATGGAAAGATTTCAGATTTCTTGCTCAGCTGTTAGTCACTATGCTTTTAGGAGGAGGTGCAGTAGATGGGTCAGAACCAGGGAGGAGCTCCCTTGCAGAGACAAGGCCATGGCTAGGTAGGTCAGTGGGGGTGGGGTTGTACTTTGGTCTGGAGTAGTGGGAGGGGCATGGTTGGAGTTTCTGTGTGGGGGAGATACTACTCAGTAGAAATCTGCACCAGATTTGGCTGAGGCCCAAGCCAAATTGGGTCTATTCAGAGTGACTTGGATGTCAGATGTGTCAGGTTCAGACAGTCGTGGATCACTACAGATCAGATTGGTTGACCTTGCGTGATCAGTGGCTGTCAAAGGGCAGGGCATCTAGCAAGTAGGAGAGGCGGTCATGGCAGGAAAATGCAATGGAGAAGCAAAACCTATCTTTGATCACTGGCTGCGTCTTCTGGGAGAAGGCAGGCCCAATATTCTTCTTCCTGACTGATGCTTCCCTCCACTGGGATCACAACGTCCACTCAATAGCTGTCTAGTGAGGGGTCAGTCTGGCAGGGTATAGGTCCTATGGGGTGGGTTTTGGTTAGGGATGGGGGAAAGGAGATACTAGGTCTTCTTCCCCTGTCCCTCTTCCAGCTGTATGATTAATTAGGGTTTTAAAGCTGTCCTTAAACATTAGCCTTCCAGAACTGGATCCAGGGTGGGTGGGTGGTGGTCTCCAGGTTGATCCAAGGTGGGTCAACCTCATGCCCCCCTGGTGCTTCATGGGGAGGAGATTCTGCATAGCCCCACTACTCAAGCAATTTGGCAGGTGGGTTTTTTTTTCAAATTGCTGTTCAATTGAAGCTCTTGAATTTGGTTTTAAACAATCTAAAATCTCAGCACTTTGCATTCGCATTATTGAATCATTGCTACTGTACCACTCATTCCTTTTCAAGGGATTTGTTTTCTACTGTAGTCTTTTCCATATCATGTCTGGTCCAAATTATCATAATCCACTTCCTATTTTTCTAACTTATTAAATTATCGCTATCTATTTTTCTACATTCCTATCTAGCTTTGTTCCTAACACGGAAACCAATTTCCCTCAGACATTTCACCTCACTAGGAAGTTACTTGAAAAGTTCTGATGATCAATTCCCAAAGCAACAGTAGCATAAAACCTTTATTAGGACCAACTAAAAAAGTCACCAAGATGTTCTGCCTCTAGCAGTAATTGGAACATATGGGTCCCTTGTAAGACACGGAACGGTAGTAAGAAAAAATGAGGTGATCCTTATGTTAGCAAAATGGAATATTAATTTTTGGCAATGCATTATGTGTAAACTCAACAGAAATTGAATTAGAACATGCTAATCCTCTCCATAGGCAAAATCTCATCCCTAGATAGCAGAAAGTTATTTTCTTCCAGTTCTAAGATCTGTTCCTAGATTGATAAATTCACTCATATGGGTTATATCCAACGCTTGTCTGAGTAGGCCCTGTTGACATCAATGAACCCAAGTGAGTAATGCCCATTAACTTAAGTGTGTCTACTCTGCGTAAAACTTGCATTGGCTACAACCCTATAGTTTATATGATGTGTTTATATATGTTACTGCTAGAAAGCAATAGCAATATGGTCTGAGAAACTGAATAGTGACATATCTAATCTATGTACACTGATAAAAGATGGTGGTTACCATCAAGATAACACACCAATTTTAGCTAGTTAGGACAGCACTGTTTTGGGTTGAAATTTCCACCTAGGATGAACTTGGGTCAACTGGTCCCAGGTTGCTTCCAGGAAGATTTGTCATCAGGTTTAAATCCATCTTTGCCCACATACATCCCAATTCTCCATTCATGGCTGTCCCATCTTATTCTAAGTAATCTCTTTAAACAAGAATGAAAGCTCTGATCCTCTGAGCCCCTTCCGTGGGTGAAACTTGTAGCATCAGGCCCTAGACTGGTTTATTTCTGACAGCTATTAATCTTGTTGACACATCATGGCTGACACCAGACATGAGAGTATTTTATTCATCGGCTGGTGAGAAAGTTCTGCCTTTGTGTGTGGGATATGCACGCACACCTCTTAACTGTTTAGCCTGGGCTCAGAATTCATCTCCTCATTAACCAGATATAATTACACCTGACAAACGTACTGAATGCACCAAAGCATGAAAGTAAAAGACAGAAGGATTAAATTGATACAAGTCTGTCACCCTGGCAAATAGAGCCCCAGAAAGCTTAAGAAGGAGCAGGATGAATAATTGTTTAAGGATCATCGGCATGATTACAGGGTGTGATCTCACACACTGCACCTGAAGAGTCAGATAATTATGGAAATTACAAAAGAAAATCAATTGGAGTGCCAAGATATGGGGAAAGTTCCTGTATTGGTGCACAGTGCCTGTATTGCTATCTAATAGAGCCACTTTATGTTATTTTAAAGGGTAGGATTTTCGATGCATCACAGGGCAGAATAAAATAACTTTCTTTTTTAAAATAATAAATAAATAAATGAGTTTTTAATACAATACAAAACAGTAAGAGATAACTTTCGTACAATACAATCTGTAGACATTTAAGTGAAGATGAAAAGTGGGTGTGAAATTGGCATATTTAAATATGAAACAATGTCAAAGGTAGTTCATTGCCATTTTACATCACAAGAATTGGGTGCCCTTAAATCTATTGAAATAAATGGGCTTAAGGACTCCTAGCTCTGTGCCAGATCATAGAATCATAGTCTTGTAGAGCTGGAAGGGACCACAAGGGTCATCTAATCCAACCCCCCCTTTTACATTTATACCCCACCTTTCTTTCCCATACCCCATTTTTATCCTCACAACAACCCTTTTGTTTGCTAATATTTTTGCCTGGTCTCTCCATCTAAGACTGACACTCTAACCCAGGCATAGGCAAACTCCGCCCTCCAGTTGTTTTGAAACTACAATTCCCATCATCCCTGACCTTTGGACCTGTTAGCTAGGGATGATGGGAGTTGTAGTCCCAAAACATCTGGAGGGCCAAGTTTGCCTATGCCTGCTCTAACCAGTACAACACACTGTGGTGTACACCAGTACACTGTAGTACACCTATTAGAACAAATGAACTGGCAGATAAAGCAGCATGGAGGCAAGGGTTGCAGAGTGGTTTTCAAAAAACAAGCTAATGTAAAAACAGGATAAACAGAAACATGAAAATAATCAACATAAGTTGAATAATTAACAACCTCATAAAAATGATTTGACACATCGGTCTGTATAGGTTTGACAAAAAGGTGGGTTTTTAAAATCTGGCATCAAAATGAACATAAGATTGTGATGAAACTCACTTCAGCAGGAAGGTCGCTCTAGAGACATGGAGACACCATCAAAAATGCTTTCTATGAGTCCCAGAGCAATGCCCTTCATTTACCGCAAGGGCAGGTTGGTACAGTAAAAGGCTTTCTCTCAGATATTTGGGCTCCAGGGCATTCAGGGTTTTAAATGTCAACATAGACACATTGAAGTGATCCCAGAAGATACGTGGCGATCACACTGCTGATCAATCAGCTGTTTGAGAATAAGAGTTACATGGCAGCTTCACTATGTTATGGTAAATGTCTGACATTTGGCAAATGCTGACAATCAGTAATCCACAGACCTGTTTCAGAGAAGTCTGGGTTGCCAGAAAATTCAAATATTTTTGGTAAATCCTCAAGAACTAGTGCTAACTGTCAACATTCATTGTAATTTTGGAACTGACTAGCATTATAACATGGAGCTCAGAGCTGAATTTTTAGCCAGATTAAGAAAACTGTGAGTTAATTTAGACTGCCAAAAATGCCAGTCCCTTGCCAACTCCCTTCTACCTCATTCATATCATTTAACTTAACTCTGTGTTCTGTGTTCTGATGTCCTGATATTCTTCATTTTGCTAGAACACTGCTGCTGTCAATGGTGCAGAAATGTGGAGAAGTATAACATTAGGACATTACAGAAGGTGAAGGAGGATGAGAAATGTGCCTACCATTTTGCATTTAATTTGGCTTCGAGAAGCAATGATAAGACCCAGGCTACCCATCTTCATACCTAAACCGGAACTAGAACCTATAATTTCCACTTTGAAGCTTGACATACTAGTCATTCTGCTCCATGGGCTCCCATTGCAACATCTAAATCTGAATTTACCCACTAACTACTCAAATATATTTTGGGCTCATTCAGCTTTCCTTAGACCATGGGTATCCATTGCGGTGCTCTCCAAATGTTGAGAGACTACAACTCCCATCAGCCCCAGCAACCTTAACAAATGGGCCAGGATTATGGGATTTGTAATCCAGAAACATCTGGAGAGCACCATCTTGGCTGTCTCTGCATTAGGCTAGAAAATCACACAGGGACACTCAAATACTGTCTTTTTAGATCACCTGACTGTCAACCAGCAAATATAGCCTTTGTTGTCTCTTGTTTAGATGGTGCATTTCTTACAAAGGAAGTTGAGATGCTGACACTTGAAACTCTGGCAAAATGTGGAACCTCTTCTTGCAAGCATTGCTTCTCTAATTTCTTTTAGTTTATCTCTAAAAAACTGACATACCAATTCAATGATTTATTTGGATCTTATTGAACGGGCACAGAAGACACCAACGCCCATATTTCCAACATGGTAGGGACAGTTGTAGTTTTGGAATTCTCTGAATTAAGCACTTAATATGGACACACTGCTAAGCCAACAATTATTTCTTTCATGCATTGCCCAAATTGGATGTTCCTTATGTGCTGCCTTGACTTTTCTTTTGTCTTCAGGTTAGACAGGCAGCAAAAGCCTACTGTTGTTTAAACATGATACTTCTTTATGATTCTGAAGAGCAGAATGTTATTATGTTGTATAAGCCTTTCACCTGAATGGAGGGACCTACAGCGAAAGGATGCATTTCCTATCATATAGGTCAGAGCTGCACAACTTGCCTGAAGAAGATGTGACTGCACAGTCTCCTCCAGGAAAAAAAAAGTACCCCTTTGTTGTTTAGTCTTTTAGTCATGTCCGACTCTTCGTGACCCCATGGACCAGAGCATGCCAGGCACTTCTGTCTTCCACTGCCTCTCGTAGTTTGGTTAAACTCATGCTGGTAGCTTCAAGAACACTATCCAACCATCTCGTCCTCTGTCGTCCCCTTCTCCTTGTGCCCTCCATCTTTCCCAACATCAGGGTCTTTTCCAGGGAGTCTTCTCTTCTCATGAGGTGGCCAAAGTATTGAAGCCTCAGCTTCACGATCTGTCCTTCCAGTGAGCACTCAGGGCTGATTCCCCCTATGACAGCATAATAGTATTTTGTATTTAAAACTTCATTTTGTCCAACTATTAGCCTCTAGTAGGGTTCTTATCATTTTTATTCTTAGATGGCTTCTTGATCTCCTGGTTCCAAAAGCAAGTTTCTTCTTTATAAGTTATCAATCTTTTTCAGTTATCAGCTGTGCACAGACTCAGTGGTGTAGCGTTGGTTGCCGGTGCCCAGGGTGGGCGTGCACACATGTGCTAGGTGGAAATGAGGGCGCACCCTTGCTCTGACACTGCTAGAGGAACCCCAACCTCACCAGACCAAAGCATGGCTGCACTGAGCCACCTGTCCACCCATGGATGGGGGAGCCTAGCCAGCTGTCATGGCCCTTGGCGGGCGAAGAGGAGCCCCGGGTCAGGCTGGGCTGGGGGCACCTAGTTCGCTCCCTCTCAAAAATTGTGTGCCCAAGGTCATGGCCCCTCTGGCACCCCCCTCACTACACCTCTGCACAGACTGAATGTGCATGAGATATGTTCTCTTTTCTTTTGGGTGGGGAAAGGAAACAGGTGGAACCGGAGCAAATGGATGATGGCTTCAGAACTAATGATAGGCAGAGCCAAGTAATTATGGTTTTGTTCCCATCATCCTACCTGCTGAGTTCTACAAAGGTGACAATGAGGAGGCAGCAGCAGTAGCAGCATAAGACTATTAAATCCAGAGTCTAAAATTACCTCACTGCACATGAATGAAAGCATTTTTAAAAAAATGGTGATGGCAAAACCTATCTGGATTGCTTTTCCTTCTACTGGTCCATGGAAGGAAAATGTAGTGAGCCAACTCATATCACTCCAAAGGCTGTGAATATAACCCATTTTTACCATTGGGGCAGTTTTCTTAAAAAGTCATTACAGTGGTACCTCAGGTTACAGGCGCTTCAGGTTACAGACTCCGATAACCCAGAAATAGTACCTCGGGTTAAGAACTTTGCTTCAGGATGAGAACAGAAATCACGCGGTGGTGGCAGCAGGAGGCTCCATTAGCTAAAGTGGTACCTCAAGTTAAGAACAGTTTCAAGTTAAGAACAGACCTCCAGAACAAATTAAGTACTTAACCTGAGGTACCACTGTAAAGGCCACCTAAAGTGAAAATGAGGCTCTTCTCAGATCCTTTGCAAAACCCAAGTACATCAAAGGAAGGGCATAAGCATAAGTGTATTAATCACATTCATCTATCATCATAATGCAACTTATATTGCAACAAAGCAAGCTTAATGCTTCCTGGCAACATCAAAGATGTATTTCAATCTCAAACTATATCAATGCAAAACCAGTTTGGGGGGGGGGAGCAAAAATGATATGACTAATATTATCTGTGCTGCTGCATATAAGCACCCACACTAGCACAATTTCATCATAAAATAAACCATTTGTATTTCTCATAAAACTATATATAGATAAAGTAATACAACTAAGAAACTGTGTCAGAGGGTGTGCCAAAGGCTCTTCAGAAAAAGTGGGCATTAAGGAGGGATTTGGTAGACTAGGAAAAGAGGTGGCACCATGAAGGTGCTCTTGAAATCACTTCCAAGCATAAGAAGCAATAAGGGTGGAAAGGGAGAGACCTTTGGGCATACAGTTTGAGAGTGTAGGAGTTGGAGGAGTGAAGATCACAAAGTTGTGAATGAATAAGCAGATAAAGCCATGGATGGCACTGGGCCCAGGAGTGAACTGGGTGGGTGCTGGATTAATGATTTATGGAGGCACATTGTGTAAGAACATAAGAACAGTCCTACTGGATTAGGCCAAAGTCTCATCCATTCTCATCATCAGAGATCTATGGGAAGCCTGCAAGCAGGACATGAGTGCCATAGTGCTCTCCCCACTGATGACATGCAAGATTGGTGCTACCCAAGCTTATCCACAATTCTCTAGATTTTCCTCATCTCCATACCAAGGTAGGAATTCTCAAGCACTATCAGTGGACTGTGCATTTCAGAGGAATAGCTATTAGGACTGTCACTTGTAAATCTGATCAAAGTAAAAGAGAGTTGATTTCTTTTCAGGCACAGGGAAGGAATATATCCCGGAGGTAACTCCAATATTTCAACTGATAGGGCAAATTTGTCTTAGTGTTTTTAACTAAAGTCACTTTGTCTCCAGTTCCCAGAATGCTTGTGTATTTGACGTATCAGGACATTCTTAGCTTTTTCCCAGTTGGTTTTTCCAATGTCAGATCAATGGACTGAGAGTTTTTGATGTAAAAGAGAATTGATTTATGATTTTCAAAAGGCTGCACAGGTTCAGCTGTTTATTGCGACTGTATCCTAAACAATTTAAAGATACTACCAAGAGTGTGATTCTCTGCCTGCTTACAGTGAAGCCATCCCAGTTAATTTGATGAGTTGACACCAGAAGTAGTTCACTGGGTAGGAGGGATTTGCTATGCTAGCTTCTTGGCAGCTGGGTCCCTGTTACTGACCAGAAGGGAGATGAGGAGGGGTGAGGTGGCAGGGAGGAGGTCACAGTGTGAACTGGTAGAAGTACCAGATTGGCTCTGCCATTGTGTTTGCACCATGCCAACATCCCCACCACCTCACTCTTCTCCCTCCCAGCAAGCAACAGAAAGCTAGTATGGTGGTTCTGCCACACCCTGGGAGCTACTTCTGGTTGACACTACTATACCTGGATAGTGAATAAACACTAGGAGTATGCTGGGGATTCTGTCATCCCATGTAAGACATGTAGTAAAGTAAAGGTAAAGGGACCCCTGAACATTAGGTCCAGTCGTGACCGACTATGGGGTTGTGACGCTCATCTCGTTCTATAGGCCGAGGGAGCCAGCGTTTGTCCGCAGACAGCTTCCGGGTCATGTGGCCAGAATGAATAAGCCACTTCTGAAGAACCAGAGCAGCGCACGGAAACACCATTTACCTTCCCGCCAGAGTGGTACCTATTTATCTACTTGCACTTGACATGCTTTTGAACTTCTAGGTTGGCAGGAGCAGGGACCAAGCAACGGGAGCTCACCCCGTCGCAGGGATTCGAACCGCTGACCTTCTGATCAGCAAGTCCTAGGCTCTGTGGTTTAACCCACAGCGCCACCCGCATCCCTTCAAGACATGTAGTAGGCCTACATTTATTATATATATTAACTTCTTATTTTAAAAGTCCAACTTCTTATTTTAAAAGTCCAATTGAGATATTTTCTTAGAATAAAATTTATCAAACTTATTTTCTGAAGCTTAATTATTTGGCTTTTGAAAAAGAAAATTAGGTAATGGTCTTGTCAGTGGACTTGTTATTCTCCCCATGTGAAGAATGCCCTCCCTAGTGAAACTTATTTGTCTTTCTCATTAACATTCAGTAGAAATGGGGGGAGGGAATCCAGTTCACCCATGCATTTGATGGTTGAAAGGTGAAGGTATTTGACTGTTTTTATATGAATTTGGATGTTCTTTGGGATGAATGGTGGGATAGAAAATTCAAAGATGTTGAGGATAATAACAGTAACAATGTATAAAATATCATCTCCATCATCTTAAGGTAAAAGCTCTGCTGCCTATGCTTTTTGGATTGCCCCTTTCCCACATTCCTGTACTGCGACAGAAGACCCTACTTAAAAAAAATAAATGAAATAATGATCATGTTCGGGTCAACAAAGGCCCATTGGCCACATGCCCAAGGGAAGAGTCGGGAGCAGGGGAAACTGCAGAGCTGGTGGGTGGAGCACAGAGGAAGAAGCAGAAAGGGAAGAAGAGGAAGCAGGTCAGACAAGAAGACAAGGGCCAGGTGCTTTCCCATCCTCTCCTGCACTACTGTCTCCCAGAACCAGGAGGGGACTGAAAGGGGGATGAGCAGAGGAATTTCCATGCAGGCATAGTATTAGGCTGCATGTGCACAGTCTGTTGGGGGAAGGTACATAAACTGGTGAAGGGAGAGTGGTCTCCTGTTGCTGCAACTACTCCATAGAATGCAGACCTGTGAATAGCTATTTAGATGCTAGATTGGTGTGTGTAGATATCCAAAGCTTTAGAAGTGACTAAGTGTTATCTTTGACAGTATCTGAGGTGTGCATTCCTTTGGCTGGGGAGCACCCTTGACAGCGGTCCAGTTCTGCTCCTATCTGCACAGGGATGTCCTAACTTCTTTTTTCTGTGCTCTGGTAACCTCTAGGTTAGATTACTGAAATGCATTATACATGGGACTACCTTTGAAGATGGTTCAGAACTTTCAGCTGGTGCAGAATTCAGCGGTCAGGTTGCCACTACTGTGTGGGACAATGAAATGGCTTGATTAGTGGTTGGAGAGATTAAATATAGAAGGTTCTTTTCCTGAATCATCACAGGTCCACAACCTCATGTGGTTTGTGACTTTTGCAATCTCACATTCTACTGGAACCAACGGAGTTCTGTTTTTTATGCAATACTGCTGTAAAAAATTCACTGGCAACTCCACCTTTTGGAGTCGAATTGTATGTGCCTATGGCAGAGGTAAGTAACTATTTGTTCTATGTAAAAAAAGATGATCTTTAAATCAGTGTGATTGACATGCTGGAAGGAAGCATAACTGATGCCATTTTAGAATGATTCACTTAGCTTTGCTCTTGAAAGCACACCCTAATATTATTTATATTTGAGACACTGACTAAAACAATATTGACACCTGCCAATCATGGCGATGATGAGTCATTTTGCATGGCTCGGGCTTTCCCTTACTTAGGTACTGCAAGTTCATTTGTAATCTATTTAGTGTAGAGCACATAATACTTTTCCTGCTTGTTACAGATATAATCTTGCTTGGCTTATTTGATTTGGGTCACATCCACGACATCTGCTTTCGTGCAAAGACACCATCCATGCTGAGTATGTAACTGGCACCCTGTGCGGCTATTCACATCTTATTCCCTTAATGAAAGAGACACTGGAGACTGTTCCATGGCAGAAACCACAGAAAATGGCTTAACATTGTCAATATGCAGGAGAATCTACAGAGTAAACAGAGCGCTGTCAGCTGTTTCAGAGAGCAGCAAAGCTAAATATACCAGAAAAGAGGGTTCCCCCCCCAACAAAACAAAACAAAATTCTAGCTTCCCGGGGAATTCCTGGCAGACACGTGAAAGGTCTTCCAGAGCAGCGATTAAAGCAAAGCAGAAAATATTCCCCTTGCCAACTCTCACTTGCTAAACATGCTTCTCGGCTAATGTTTTTCATTGATTTACAGAGCTCTTCCAGACTCTTTTTTGTTGTAACAATTTATGAGCCTTGGAAGAGAAACTATGGGCTTTGCCAGATTTTCTACACCAGAGTGGACAAGTTCAGTAGCCAGCGAGCCTAATTGAGTCGTTGTTTAAATTTTGTTTTGGCTCCTAGTGCATTTCTCCTCCTGATCTTGCTTTAGCATCCACAGCTCGTCTACTCACAACTGCCGATGCAAAGAATTTCTCCCTTGTTGCTGATGCCATCTGGAACTGCCATTCTATATTTACCCAGCTTGTCAATTATTCTGATTAAAAAGCTCAAAATAACAGAATTTCTTAAAAAAACAACACTCAGTCAGAAGCACAAGTGCTCTCCTCACTTGTTCAAAGTGTTCTTTGAGCTTTGAGCCTGAAAATCTTCAACCCTCCTCTCTGTTGACCATACCCATATTCACTCCTCCTTTGCGTCTTGTCTCAAGTCTTCACCAAAACTTTTTCTAAACCATCTTAAACAGGTATGGGGCAGTGGTGGACCTTGGCATCTCAGATTTCAGTGGCACCCTATGCGATGCCAAAATCCAGTGGCCTCCTGCCTCTTGCCTTCCATTGGATGTCATACTTATGGCACCTGCTGAATCACCCCAGAAGCTCCATGCCTGGTATGACCAAACCGGTCGCACTCTCTTATATCTGCCTTTGCATAGATAACCTGTGTCTTTTCAGATGTTACGGGACAATAACTCCCATCATTTCTGCCCATTGGCCATTCTGTCTGTGACTGATGGGATCTGGAGTCCAATAATATTTGAAGGGCTGCAGGTTCCACCTCCCTGACGTTATGTTCTCTTATCTGCACATCTGCTGCCAATGCCAATGGGCACTCAATGCCTGATCCCTCCATTACTCATCTCTTTTAAGACCCTGCTCTATTCCTTTCCCTACATGCACTTTACTTCATATTTAATGGCTTGATATTGACTTTATGCGTGAATCAATTCCATTGAAAACTAGCTTTCAATGTGATGCAAATGCTGCACCTGTGGTTTGTTCCTGTGATGGCTTTTGAAAGTCACTCCTGGGCATTGCAGCGATGATCTTTCATGCATTAACCAGCCTGAAATAATTTTGTAATAATTCCCCTCTGTGCATGGATTATGACACCTCCATTAAAGGAAGGACTGTGACTCAGAGGTAGAACATATACTTTGCATACAAAAGTCTCCGGGTTCAATCCCCTGCATCTTCAGGTGGGTCTGGAACCCTGGAGAATCACTGCCAGTCACTGTAGAGTAGACAGTACTGATGGACGAATGCTATGACTCAGTATAAGTCAACTTCCTATGATCTGTACAGTACCTGTACTGTACCTGTTGATACAAAATGTTAACTGGCAGTGGTGGCGGCAGTGGCAACTTCATTCTGTGGAGAACACAATATTTCTCTTTTTTGTGCTTAATTATGACACACAATTTCTTGAAAATCAAGGTCTCCTCTGCCCCCTGACTTTTTTGGACATGGCGGCCCCCAGCCCTCTCTCCAGAAACATTGGGTGCCCCCAAAAGTGCTCATCCCCCAGAAGGTGTCACCCCTGAGCATTGAAGATGCTTGCATGAAGCCAAGTGAGAAATGAAGAAAATGAAAATAAGCATCCAACAGAGTAGTGCAACAATTCAGCAAAACATTTGTCGTAGCTCAAAGGAAGCTTTCTCTTTTTCCACTTGAAAACTGTATTTTTCCAATGGAAATTTTTCACTGAAAACAACCTCAATTTTTTGGGGTGAGGGGTGGGGGTGAGGCAGGACTGCTTTCTCCCACAAAGTTATATTTTTCCACAGCGGTTTTCTGCAGTATTTTCTTACCTGCTCTGCCTTCTTCAGATCTGGTGTTCAAAGTGGATCTGTGTTTTGCAAAGCTTAAATTCACTGGTTAAATCATTTCACTGTCAATACTGACGAAGAGATAGCAAATATTTGGTCTACCTTTTTCAGGTGAAGGAGAATCTGTTTCCATGAACAGATAATTCATCCCCTATTGGATCTGTGCCAGCATAAAAGCAGAAGCTGTAGGCTAGGTTACAAATTCTGATCCCTTTCCTCTGATGGCCTTTCAAAAGACCTTCCTGTTTAAACTGGCCTTTTGCCCCATATATTGATTATTTGTCTGCAATTGGCTGGTTATAGTTTTAATTAGTGAGTGGTTTCACCTACTTTTTTCACTTTTGGGGTAAGTTTTTGATATCTGTGTCTGCATTGCATTCCACTTTATGTGTTATTGCTAGTCATCTTGGGCACGTAGTGCAGAAAGGTGGGATAGAAATGCAGGTAATGAATACATGACTAAATAATACAGTAAGAAGTGATCTGAATTCATTTCTTTATTGTCCCATCCTACTGGAGAAAGAAGGTACATAGCAGACAGCTTGGGCATAGTTCATGTCTTTTCAGATTAAAAAAAGAAGAAGACATAAAATCTGATTTGAGTATTTTAGGGTACTCTCAGAGGTAGGTGACTGGCTACAGCCCAGGTCAAATTGACACAGGCTATAATCCAACCTGGTGGGTGCAGGAGAACTGTGTACATAGAGGGCGTCATTCTGACATTTTCTCCATAGTCAAGGTTAACTAGGTCCATTCAGGACTTGGCCGCAGCGCACTGTGGCCATAAACAGTGCATTGAGGTTTGTCCGGTTTTAAGGGGACAGCACGGCTCAGGACTCACCTAACCTTTTCTCCCCTCTCTCTTACTCTTTTCCTCCCCTTCCAAACCTGGATGGAAGTGGCCAGTTTGGCCAGAGTCACTATTCAGCTGACTTCACATGCCAAGAACTTCTCTTTTGGGGTGAATAACAGGTTGGAAGGGTGTTATTAATGGACGTCTTGTGTGAATGAAAGGGTTTCAAACACTCTCAACATATTATGCCCCCCAGAGGCTATTGGGGTGTATTTTTGTGTGAGTGTTATGCAGAGGAAAGTAGGAAAAATTTGATTATGTTTGCATTTAAAGGCAAACATACTTAATTCTAACATTCGGGGGTTGGATGGGAATGAACCAAAACCAAGGCATCCTTTAAAATTTTGCACTCATTTGAATTTTGCAATGCAGTTCTCCTGCCAGCTAATGCATACGGAAATGTGTGCATAGACAATGCATACATCTGTGAAAAAGATACACAAAATTACATTATATTAGGGGTAATTGCTTTGCAAAAAATGTGCGTATTAGGGGAAATTGCATATAAAAATGAGTATACTAGAAGAAAATGCCACAAAATTGCTGACAGACATTTTAAAAATTCATGAACTGATGTGGAAATGGGGAAAACTGAACTTAAAGTTGGAACAATGAGCAACAGAAACAGCAGCTGATATATTCACCCTTCCCTAGTTTTGCAAGATGCTATGTCAGAAGTAAAGTCTCACACACTATCTAGCATCTTGTGTGGCACCATTTATGGCCTGGAAGCCAAGCTGTGTGGACCGGAAGCCCCAGAAGGCTCTGTGGTAATCTTGAAGCCTCTGGGCATCCTCTCATTTATCACCGGGAAAGATGGGAGGTGACTTTGCTGCCTGTAATCTGTCATAGAATCTATACAACCTAGAACATTTTGTACCCGCAACTGCATGGCAGTGCATTCAATGAAGAAAGGCGCTTACTGCAAAGCAAACCATTCCTGATGACTCAAGCAAATGGGCAGAGACACATTCTGCCTACAGATAACTACAATAAATCAAATGAAACCAACAGGGTTATTAACCAATCTACCTGGGAAACCATCCCATTTCCACCTTGATAGGCCTTGTTCAAGTGCATTCATGAACATTATGAAATTATACTGTGAAGTATAATGTGAAATGTCATGCGGTCCCTATAAAGCAGGGATGGGGAACAGGGGTAGTGGGCTGGATCCTGAGCTCACCCACCCTAGTGAGCCAGGTGCTCCAACTCTATGTCTGCCACTCTGCTGAAAGCATAGGCCAGATGCACTTGGGAGTTCCCAACTGAGAACTCTGCGCTGCAACTGATAGCTGTAGTGCTTACCGCAAGTGCCAGTCAACTGAATGGTGCCTGCAGCAAGCCTCATTTGCCAAGGAACAGTTGGGAGTGCACTTAAAGTTAGCTGTTCCCTTGCAGCTGCAGCTTTACCTGCCCCAAAGCTGATGTCTCTCATGAAGACATCAAGTGGAAGTGATTTGGGTGAAATGGCCTCTGGGATAAAATAGGAAAACATGCAGCTGTCTGACCATTGGTCCATCTATCTTAGTATTGTCTACACAGACTGGCACCAACGATTCAGGGTTCAGGAAGGTGTCTCTCACAGCTAGTACCTGGAGATGCCAGGATTTGAACCTTGGGCTTTCTGTATGCTCTACCAATGTTCTTCTGCTACTGAGCTACAGCACTGTCCAGCCACAGGGAGGCTCCAACAGAGTCATGTGCTGCTTTCTACTTTCAGGATGTGAGAAACTCATCCATCCTTGGGAGAGGACATACGATAGCCATCTTCAAATATCTAAAGAGCTATTACACGGAAGATGGAGCAAGCTTGTTTCCTCTTGCTCCATAGGGTAGGACCTGAACTGATAGCTTCAAGTTACAAGGAAATTCCAGCTAAACATCAGGTAGAGCCTTCTGATGGTAAGAGCTGCTCAACAGTGGAACAGACTCCCTCGGAAGGTAGAAGTTTTAAAGGAGAGATTGAGTGACCATCTGTCAAAGATGCCTTAGCTAAGATTCTTGCATTGCAGGAAGGGTTGGATGAGATCACCCTAGGGGTCCCTTCAAAGGGGCATACCTAGCAAATGGCTAGGTTAGCCTCCGCCAAGCGTGCAGGCCCAGAGGGTCACAAGAAGCACACCTCTCTACTTTGGCTGACAGTGGCTAGGAAGCAGAGCAGAGGGCAGGGGAGGCAGGCAGGGAGGGAGGCAGAAAATGAGACAGTTGGACTGATGGAGGAGGAGGAGGGAAGGAGAGGAGAAGCAGCAGAGCAGGCCTAACCCTGATGGCCATGGAAGAATGGCTCAGGACCACAATACCTCAAGGACCACCTCTCGCCATATGAACCTACCCAAACCCTGAGATCATCCTCTGAAGCCCTCTTTTCTGTGCCTCCTCCACAAGAGGTCCACAGGGTGGCAACAATAATAACCTTTTCTGCAGTGGCTCCACATTTGTGGAATGCTGTTTCCAGGGAGATTCAGGTGGCGCCTTCATTAAACACCTTTAGGCTCCAGGTGAAAATTTTCCTTTCAACGATGCCTGATGCCCTTTTAAATGTGTTGCGGGGGGAGAATTATGGGTTTGTTGTTTTTCTTATTTTTCTTATGTATTTTGTGGTTTGTATATTGGAATTGTATGTTGTGAACCACCCTGAGATCTACAGATGAAGATCTATGGTATACAAATTTAACAAAGAAGAAGAAGAAGAAGAAGAAGAAGAAGAAGAAGAAGAAGTCGTTGTCGAAGTCGTCACTGGTGGAGGAGGAAAGGCAACGAAAAGCAGACTTTTTGAGTTTCTGGTCCAGGTCTTTCCCGGCTTCAGAGACGCCAATATGATGATACATCTCTGCCAATGGCACAAGGGTGGGGGTGGGAGGCATCAATACAGCTCCTTGCCTGGGGAGCCTAGGAACACCTCTCTCTATAATGCTATGATTCTATCACTTTGAATTCTCTCTTTGATGGGCGAAATGATGCCCATGAAAGAGAGGGGTTCCTTCAAATTAGGAAGGGCATTTAACTGTTCTGGTCCCACATTTCACCTTGCAGGCACCTCTTTATGAGTCTGGGGGAGTGGTGATTCAAGATGTTTGGAGGGTGGTGAAAAAAGAGGTCCTACTCCGTGGTGGCCCCTAGTTTAGAATGCTTTCCACAAATAGACAAGCTGAAGACTTACTCTCTCTCTCTCTCTAAGGCATCTGATTGTTTGTATTTCAACACTGATGATGCAGACTACGCTTGCTGATCAATTTAATGGTGATCATACATTGCTGAGTGGATGTGGGTTTTTTATTACTGTATTGAGATTATTGCTTGATTAATTGTAGTGTTTTTAGACAGCATTTATATATATATATATATATATATATATATATATATATATATATATTAAAAAATGTAATGCAATTGTGATATTTCTTTAATGGTTGTTACCTTGAGACCTTTTGTAGAATGAAGTGAGGGGCGTCATGGGCAAGTGGGTGGAGGAATATGGCCACACACACAAACAAATGTGTGTGCGTGTTTGGAAGAAAGAGTGAAACACAGAAAGCTTGGGACTTGGAACTATGAAAGCACAGCACATTTATCCTTGGCCATGCAAAGTAATCAAAAGACAAAAGGATTCCCCATTTGCCTGCCATTTTAATTGCTTTTAATTATCCACTGCTGTTTTTCCCCTTTATTGAAATATCAATGCAAAGCTATGTTACTCAATACACCCTAATGCCCTTTAAAATCATTAACATATCATGAAATGGATGGCAGACACCTGCTATACTACTAAAAATACAGAGGGGGGGAAGCTCTTTATTAATGGAAAAACCAATCATACCAAAATTGAATTATTTTAACAGCTCTGTTCCTATCGTGGGAACTCATTTAAAGCAGACTTGGACAGCATAAAATGTAATGAGAGCCGACTCTAATAGGGAAGATGTTACTATAGCATTTAGGGGAAATGTAAGCTGATTCCATTATCTGTGTGGAGCAAAACCTCTGACATTTCAGCCACTACTGGGCTATTTCAAGACTTTCCTATGACATAGTAAGAGGAAGATCAGAACAGACTGACTTCTCTGATCCATAACCCAAACGCCAAATGAGGTTACCTAGAGACATCATAATGAATTATGCAGTGCGGTGAACATGGCAATCATAAGTCCAAAACAAATGAGCAGTCCCTTGGGACAATAGACTCAGTCTTTCAGACCTTCAAATATATGTTGCTTTAATGACAAACTGGGGCTAACGCTTAAAGTTGCATTGCATTACTCTTATAAGTTCCTCACTAGATCAGACCAGCAGCCTATCAAGTCCAGCAACTTTTTCCACACAGTGGCCAACCAGCTGCCCATGGGAAGGCTTAAAGCAGGATATCAGGGCAATAGTCCACTCCTGCTCTTGTTTTATAAGGCTTGTGAACCACTGAATTGCACTTGCCATGTGTATTCATTCTGAGCTGAAATTTGGGATGTCAGAGAATGCTCCAGTCCTTGAATTTTTCAGGTGGGAAATGCTGCTCCCTATGACTCTGAAGCGCTGCTGCCAGGCAGTGTGGATGATAATGGTTTAGATATACCAGTGGTTGGATCCAGTATAAGCAGCTTCTTGGCAGTGGTCAGCAGGGCAGGGCAGGGTGGGGCTGTGCTGCTTACCTGCTGAGCCAACTTTGGGGTTGCTGCTGGTGAGCAAGAAGGAGACAGAGTGGAGTGAGATATTAGGGAGAGTGGTGTGGTATGGATGCAGGGGTGCAGTGGTGAAGCTAATCCACTGCCACTGCCACTGCCACTGCCTCTGCACCAACCTCTCTTGTTGCTTTGCTCCCTCCCGCTTAGTAATCTGTAGTTGGCAAGTCAGGTGAACAAAGCAGCCCCAAACGGTCTTCCCTCCCTACAACTACTGTTCCTTGCTGACTTTCCTAAGTGCTTCCAAAGTCCCTCCCATCAGATGTCAGAGATAAACAACTACCTGACATTTAGAAGACATCTGAAGGCAGCCCTGTTCAGGGAAGTTTTTAATGTGTGACATTTTAATGTATTTTTAATATTTGTTGGAAGCCACCCAGAGTGGCTGGGGAGGCCCAGCCAGATGGGCGGGGTACAAATAATAAATTACTATTACTATTACAGATGGAATCATTGGAATTACTGCGAACCTATTCTAAGTGGGGTGTCACCATTTCTGCACACCAGTGTTCACCACTGAAAGTGTTGGCTTGGGTAGTGAAACACTCTAAATTACACGAGGACAAATGTGTTTCCCTGTTTTAATTTCACTCATCCTTGTGGTTTATGGTTCAAACGGTTTAAATAGTTGCATTACAAAACCTTTAGTAAAAAATTCAATTTGTTTCGCTATACCTAACATGTTTGGCTTATTCATTCGCCCCACATTTAAATGCCTTGCCACACTACCCAGTACAGAGTTGGCAGGGCCAGTAAGTAATTTGCAGAGGTGACAAATAGGAGAGGAGCCAGGAAGATAAGATATCCATGTGATGGCTGAAGTGAAGACCAAAAACGTGAGAAGGTGGTGTTAGTTGTTTGCCTGCCTCCCTTCTCTTTCATGGTGCAGGCTACAGCTTGTGCCATCATGCCTGACAAGGTCAAAACTCAAAAGGAAATCTATGGTTGAGCAGAAATGATTTCTCACTGTTTCTCTAACATATTTGGGTCTGAGTATGAGAGTTTTTTTCCCAGACAACAACCATTTGCATGGTACAAAATTTGAAACTTTTTTTGTGCTCTATTCAAGCAATGCAGTTCAGAGAGATAAATGTGAGAAGTAATTAATAAAAAAGCCAACTTAAATAGTTCTTGGAGGTAACTCTGCCATATTATGCATTATGGGATAGCATAAAAATTGAAATCGCTATAATTCATATGATCTATAGTATATTTAAAGGAAAGCTATTCACTAGCTGAGATGCATGGCCAACACATTATTCTCAAAATTCCCCTGTCTTTATTTAAGTTGTAGGCTTCTGTGACATCGTGTGATTTATTTTAATGATATGCAGTGCCTCACTTTGCATTTTGTGATTTCAAGACTCCTATAAGCTTATGTAAATTCCAGCTGCTAGGCCACAAGATAAAATCATGGCTCTTACTTACTCTCTTTATGTCACATAAATGTGAAAAATTGAAGAGTTGCTCCAGGCCAGTGTGTTACATTTTACATTGTGGTGATCTCTGTAGGCTGCCTTTTCAGCTCAGATCAGGGATAATGCTTTAAACAGCATGAACAGGAAAAAAATGGGAGTAAGGGGAAGATCAGTTGAACATTTTGAATTTTGTACACTACTGGTCCTTTTCCCTCCCAACCCAGAATTCTTCATTTTCTTTAGATTTTGGTGCTACTGGAACTGAAGTTGTGAAACACACACGTAAACATATAGCAGACATGAAATAAAAAATTAAAAAATAGTCCAGTAGCACCTTAGAGACCAACTAAGTTAGTTCTGGGTATAAGCTTTCGTGTGCGTGCACACTTCTTCAGATAGACATGAAAGACATTTCTACTGAAAATTCAGGGTTGGTCCACACAATTTGCTTTGAACGATAATACCATAAAATGAAGTTTTCAGTGATTACAATAGGCTGAAGCATATACTCCAAGCATTTATAAATGTTGTAACCCAGCCATTTATCAAATATTTTTCAGGATTCGCATAGCTAAGCATGTGTAGCATTCACAAGACTTGGGTATTATGTCAATTTGCCAAAAAGCCCAACTTGCAGCAGCCATAAAGGTGAACGTTATGTGAATTGGCCTTATGGTCCCAGCAGCTGAGAAAAGTATTTCTCTAACCATAAAGAATAATTGATTTGTCCAGGAAAGAATTGATAACTTTTCTAATTGTTGTTGCATAGCTAGTAATTGTTTGGACACAAACATGTTGGAAAATGTGCTACTTGCAGGTGTGGAACATTGTTCTGTTAGAAAGATTGACCAAAATAATGAAAAGACACAGAGGAAAAGGAAATATGCAAACATTTCAGATGACAAAATACTTCCTGTTACCCAAGGCCCCATGTGGAGATATGTTTTTACATATGGGGACATTGGGAACTATATGATATTTCTTGTACATCTACTAGTCATGATGAATATACTCAGCCTCCACTATTTAAGGGAGTTTGCTTCTGAACACCAGTCAGTGGCATAGTGTTTGGGGGAGGGGACAGAGGTGGTTGTCCCAACCGCAAAATTGTTAGGGATGCAAAATTTCAACACCCAGTGCTGCCTCAAAACAGCTGCTTGTTTCTGTTGCTGGGCTCCATTGAAGATGACTTCTCCATGCAAACCAGGAAGTAACATCTCCAGACAATGGAACAACTCTACTTTTCTGACCTCTGTGGATGCAATCTCCTGGGTGATGTGGACACCGTTAGGCAGTTGAGTGCACATGCATACTCTGTCCATTACCCTCCCTTCCACCCACTCCCCTCTGCAGGGCCCCGGGTGCTGGCAACCCATGCTATGCCACTGACATATGTGCATCCCAGATAATAATTGTCTCTGATGCATCACCTGGGGAAGATTTTAACTGTGATGTGGCTCCTAGCTATTAGTAATTATTTAATAAAAGCCCAGTTTCCACCTGCTCCCACATATACCTACCCAAACCTTAAGATATTCTTTGGAGCTCTTTGTGTGATTCCTATTGGTATGTTCTTTTCATGGTTATGATGTTCTTTTCATGGTTATGTACATTTTTGTATGCATTGGCTGGAGTATCACATCACAGAATTCGGAGAAGTGCAATTTTTCAAGGAGAAATGTGTTCCGATTTGTATATTGGTTCATTTCCCTACCCCACCCCTAGGCACACTTCTACTTTCACCCTCATCACATGAAGGTCTTTGTCTGAATATTTCTCTAAACAACAAACATTTGGAATTCTTCCTGAGAGGCAAAACTAGCAAGAGAAGGGGACACAGTTGGAGCATTGGCCTTTTGTTGTGCAACAATATGATTTAAGTCACAATTCTTACTCAGTGGCACAACTCATGTTAAGTTTGAGGCTCTCCTGCTTCCAGCCAGCATGTTTTTGTGAAGCTAGTCAACAGAGGAGCTACCACAGTGCTTAGTAATCTAGATGGGAGTTGCCAGTGGGATCCATTGTGAAGTGTTGTAGAAAATTGTTACGCCAATTTTGTATCCCAATATTGTTCCATGAGTAACAATAAAACCTCTCTTAGTGCAAAGTATAAACTATTGTGATTGCCACTGTCTTCATTTGTACCTTTTCCTATTGGGAAACCCCAATTTATGGGGATCCCAATCAGTGAGAACATTTGCTTTCTTTTAAATTCAGCAAGTTTCACTTTAGTTTTCTGATGTGAATCAACCACAGTGCTTACTCAATAGCCATTCAGTTTCACTTAGGTTTCACACCGCAACATTCTGCAATGCCTGAGTTCCTTCTGGTTTTGATGCAAAGATGAAACAGAAACAAATCATGTGTGCTGAAAGATATATGCTGAATTTTATGAGTGCTTTTCCAAATAGATAACCCATGTTACTTGTAGTCTATAATGGATATAATCTATCTGCTTTCCAAATAGAAAACAGATATATAAGTAAGGGAAGTTTCAACTTCAGCAGTGTCACTTATACTCATCACACTTTCACAGACATTTTATTTTATGTACTACTAATGCATCATAGCCATTGGCAAATGCAAAGTGGTGCTCTGCATGTTTAAAAAACAGCCAGGAGGGAGAGAGAGAGAGAGAGAGAGAGAGAGAGAGAGAGAGAGAGAGAGAGAGAGAAAGAGAGTGCACACACGCACACACACACACACACTGGAGGTGTGGGGTGTGTGGAGTGTGTAGGGGAAAGAAATGTGATTATGAGGCATCAGAGTAGATCTGATCATGTCAAATTCCTCTGGAGGAAAAGACAAAGAGAAAAATTACTGGCACGCAGTTCTTGAAGTCAATAAATGAAATCTACCCAATTCAGCATAGGCATCGGGGAAATCACTCTTGATTTGTCTTTGATAGATTGACAAAATCTTAGTTAAAGCCATTTTAATGCTTTTGTGGCTAAGCTTCCAAATACACTGAACTCAAACCAGATCTCACTTAATAGAACCAACCCTCCCTATCAATCAAATGAAAAACTGATGAGAACAAGACAGCTTTGCCCTCTTTTATATTTTGCTTCTCTTGAGTTGGGCAGCAACAAAGCCAAATGCCTGGCTTTCTGTGGCTAGGAAATAAAGCCCTGCACCTTTCTTCAGAAGAATTAAATGCAACCAATTTAAAATTGGTCCCTGGATGTTGTGATCTTAGGTTAGCCACTCTCTGGCTATGCAAGTTGTTTTTCTGGAGCGTTTCGTGTCTGGATACATTTTGCTCCTTGAGAAATGCAAGGAGTTCTACCCTAAGAGCCACCACAATGTTTTGGAGCAATTCCCAGGTGGCGATTTTGCTAAACCTGAGACTTTACTTGAGTGAAGGCTTAATAGGGCTTGCAGACACCCCTCGAGCAGCCAGACACAGATGGAGACAATCCATGTGCATGGAAACGAGGGAACACCCTAATGGTGTCAACAGCTTAACACATTACACCCACCAAACATAAGCTGCCAGTGACAAAGAAACCCTCCACAGCAGCAACCACTATAGCATAGGCATCAGGAACCAAGATACTGAGAGACTCCAGGGATGTCTGTGTGTTGTGGACCAGATCCCCTTTTCACTCACACACAGAGGTTGTGTATAACCAGAGCTTTGACTGTTGACACTCAGGAAAGGAAGGGCAAGCAGTTCAGTTCAACAGCTAGCCAGCTTCCTTCAGAGGGGGAGACTTAAATAACAAATGTGTAAGCATCCCTGAGATAATATTTTTAGTGGTCCAATGCCCAACCCAATAGTTCCCATAGAAAACTTTCTAATGATGCTTCCTCCTGTGTATGCCAAATGTATGTATCATGAGGCCTGAGATAAGCACTCATACTGCCATCTGTAGCAACGAACTTACTTGCAGGGGTCATATACTGATATGGGTATATTAAGGTTGAATGCAGTTGGGCAGAATGCATTGTAACAGTGAGTGGTCTCCAACCAAGGTTTACCCAGAGTAGAGCCATTAAAATTAATAGACCTAAGTGAGCCATGTCTTAATTTGAATGGCTGTACAATGAATGACTAAATGAAGAATACTAGGTATATGAAAACAAATGTGGTTTTTAACTAAAGGGTTTTTTTTTGTCACACAGCAATTTTAAATGGTTTGAACTGTTCACCATAAGAATGAATGAAGAATTAACATTGGATTCAACCCATGAGTGCTGGAGGGGAAGATATGCTTTGGATCACTACTGAGTGTTCTAATTTACATATAAGACCTGTCCTCCTTTTACAGAAGATAACCCTCTGTTTAAACAGTTGTGATCCAGGTCTGGCTTACAGATAAAGAAGCACAAGAAAGTTGATCAGGGGCCTTGAAGTTGCCATCAGTAGTTAGCATCTGCAAAGCAGACTGAGCAAGGATAAAGGCCACCTGCTCCGAGTGTTCCCTGCTGTGTTCAGATGAACTGTATTTCTATTTAAATTCTTATTATTACTTTTAAATTTGCACCTGTAAATATAAACTAGCATGTGCAAATTCTATGTGGAACTTGCCTCCTCTTCTGTCCATTTTTTGGATACTGTATTTCTCTCCCCCTTCTCTTTTACATTACTTTCTTTTGTTGCCATCACATTATTACGCTGGTGTTTTAACAATTGATTGATTGATTGATTGATTGATTGGATTCATATCCCTTCCTTCTTCCCAAAGACTTCAGGAAGGCAAGCACATCCATAATGGCAGAGGGAAAAAGCATTCTAAAATAGTTAAAACATTCTATAAACAGTTACACTTAAAGGCATAAAAAAAAATTACAATTGAAAACATTTCATCCAGTGATCTCAGAGTTATTAGGAACAATATTCTTTATGAACGTTTTCAAATTCCTCCTGGAATTTAATAATGACAAAAAGAGACACACCTTACTATGGAGGGTAGCTAGCTAGCATAATTAGATTTTAGGATTGCAACCCAAACCTTTCTGGGGGATTTTTGAATAAAAATTATGTCACAATGCCAGTAATATCGTTTGAATCTTGTTAGGTTGCTTCTCTCTAGCATTTTTGTCTTATCCTGCTATGGCTGTATGCTAATGCAATAAAGGTTTGATGAGGAATAAAAATTGGGATCCTAACAAATCTGCAAATTGTCACAGGTGCTGCACTGGAAACCAGATTCATAGAATCATAGAACTGTAGAGTTGGAAGGCACCACAAGGGTCATCTAGTCCAACCTCCTGCAATTCAGGAATCTTCTGCCCAACATGGAGCTCAAACCCATGATTCTGAGATTAAGAGTTTCATGCTCTACTGACTGAGCTACCCAGATCATGGTATGTTGTTGTTCCTGTCTGTGATAACAATATGTGCTACCTTCCCCTAAAATATAAGCAGTTCCGTTCCTGTCTTCCATATGTGATGCTGCTGTTTGTCCAGGAACTTTGATAGTGGGACCACCTCCCACAGCCACACAGATGAAATATTTAGCATCCTGTACATGTGTATTATATTTATCTACTTATGTTGGGTTCTGCTTTTTTCTTTCTTTAGAAATGAAATTTCCACCAGAAATGTAGCTTTCATTATCTGTTTTGAGAATGAATTAAGCAATCCATATGGAAACTAAACTGACCCATTGTCAACTGCATTGACTTCTCTATTCCTTTTAGTTACTGATTAAGTAGTACAATATCTTCACTTTCTGTTCTTAAGAAAACAGATGATACGATGCTGACCCTTTCAGCAACATTAGCATCTAACACCCTGCATTTGAAGTGCATTGCAGAACAAAATAAACCATTCTTCATGACCACTGAACCTCTATAACTGCTCCAAGGTTTCTGCCTTTCTTGTTCTCATTGCCCCAGCAGTTTTATTAGTGGCTTGCAATATAGCTGGTACTTCAGCCCAAACTACCACAATCATCTCCAGTGGGGAAGGGTGGTTTTTGCAGATGACATCCTGATGAAGTGAGGCTACAGCTTACTGGGAGAGAGGGTGGAGACGTTGACGACATCAGTGTTGTGTGGGCATGGCAGATTGGCTCCATTAGTGTGTCTACACAGCAGCAACATCCTTGGCACATCCTCTTCCTCCCGGTAAGCTGTACCAATGCTGCTGCTGGGAGGTCAAGTGTGAGGCACCGCCCTTCCCTGTCAGCTGCTTCTGGACCGCCATCTTTCTTCATTGGATTGCAAAAAAGAGGATATCATAGAGTTTGAGAAGAGGCTGAAAGGGGAAATCAAGGGGCCGCAGCATCTTCTCTGTGGCAAAAGGTTACAACATTTGGGGCTTTTTAGCTTAGGGTGACAAAAAGGAGAAATAAGGAAGGACATAATAGAGGTGTATAAAATTGTGTGCAGTACAGAGAAAGTGAACAGAGAGAAGTTTTCTTCCTCTTTCATAATAGTACAACTGGAATTCATCCAGTGGCAAGCAGTGGCGGAGCAAGCCAATCAGGTGCCTGGGGCGGCGCTGGTGCCCTGCACCTGCAGGGGTGGGGCCAGCCACCCGCAGGGCAGGGCAAGCCGGGGCAGGACGCTCTGCAGGGCCTCTGAGGAGTCTGCCTGCCTCCTCCCATTCAGCCGCCCTACAGCTGAGGGGGAAGTGGCGGGCGGACCGTGGTGGGCAGCGCAGAGCCTGCTGGCGCCCAAGCCACTGTGTCATTCCCAGGACAGACACATGGCTCGGGTGCACTGCAGGCCCTGTGGTGAGTGCTGCCCGGCATTTTGTCACCCCTCTCAATGGTGACACCTGGGGTGACCCGCCCCCACCGTACCCCCTTTCTCCGCCCCTGGTGGCAAGCTGAATTATAGGAAATTCAGGATAGATGAAAGGAAGTACTTCTCCACACAGCACACTGCTAAACTGTGGAATTGACTATTACAAGATGTGACAATGGTTGCCAACTACAAAGCTTTAGAAGACTGACTAATTTATGGAAGCTAAGGCTATCAATGGCTACTAGTCATGCATACCTTCCAATTTTCCTCCGATGAAAATTAGGACATTCTACATCAGTATCACTGTTTGAGCATTTCCTTCTGTCAAGCACAAATGTTATTAGAGGAAACACACAAATACAGACAGTATTTTAAGCACAGAAATCTTTGAATTCTTTGTATTGCATTTAGGGAAGCCTTAAGATGTTGAAAAGTACCATAAGGATATAATCTAGCTGACAATAGGGGCTTAGCAGTCACAGTTGTCCGTGTTGGCAATAAAGAGGGGTATGTGGGAGAATACAGTCCTCAGGACAGCAGTAGACTAAAGTGTGGGGTGGCCCATTCTGACTCACTCTGCATTTTAATTGAGCATTATTGAGAGCACTCGATTTTCTGTCTTGAAAATTTCCCCTCACGGAGAGTCTATTTTCTTGCTGTCTCCTGTCTCGCAGAGACAGGCTTTAGGAACTGAACCAGAGCAGTGAGAGATAATGTGTAACAGTGAACCACAAACAGGCCAATACAAAGGCCATCACATACCTCCATAATCGGTCCTGCACGGTTAAGTAGTTGTCTGGGAGGCTTGTGTCATGTCTCTGGCAAAGGCTGGAACTGTCCAGAGCTGACATTTAGCTAAAAGACATCTCCATTAACTTAGAGCAGTGAGACCCTCTGTTCTTTTTAATTCAGGCTTCTTCATACGCTAAACTAGACATTTACTGGAAGGCTTTGCAGTAATGCTAGTAGGTTACTAAGTGCAGAGACGTCTAGGAGGGTAGAGAGGCTTCAGGTGGGGGAAAAAATGAAGCCATAGACTCTGGAAACCTTATTTTTAAATGATCGGGCAGGGTGTGTGCATTGGAGGAGGGGGCAGAACACCTTCCCCTGAATTTTTCATCAGAAAACATTCCGGGTGAAAATAAAATCTAACCCAGCTCCATTAAATAAAGGGAGAACCCTTGCCATATAAACTGCTAATCACAATCACTTTCTTATCACCTCTCACTACTAGGTTTGACAGGTGTCAGTTCACCGAGATTATAATAGTATTCTGGATAATGAAATTTCCAGTTAAATTAGGATAGGTTAAACATAAAGTTAATTTAGACAAATGATCAGTGCTTCTTCACTGTGTAATATCACACGTGCACACACACACACACACACACACCATCCCTTGTGAGTCAGAACAAATTAAGCAATGACTAAGAATAGTTTATTCACTCATTTGCTTTGAGGAGTGCGGCAGATTTGGACAAATCCTGAGTTGGGCTTGTCAAAGGTGAAATGTAAGAGGAGCCTTGAACCAAAGTGAGTCCTCCTCCGCAAGTACTTTGTGGTGCCTTGGTGATTCAAATTAAAATAAAATAAAATACTGCAGACAAGTTGTCTGCTAAAATACTACTACTGATCTTGCATGGAACAAAGTACAGTGGTACCTCGGGTTACAGACACTTCAGGTTACAGACGTTTCAGGTTACAGACTCCGCTAACTCAGAAATAGTACCTCGGGTTAAGAACTTTGCTTCAGGATGAGAACAGAAATTGGGCGGGGGCGGCGCAGCAGCAGTGGGAGGCCCCATTAGCTAAAGTGGTACCTCAGGTTAAGAACAGTTTCAGGTTAAGAACGGACCTCTGGAATGAATTAAGTTCTTAACCTGAGGTACCACTGTATTGCCAGCCAAAGATCAATCAATTGCTGAAAAACCTGCAGTAACTTAACTGGTTTACAACTCATGAAGCTTGCATACATTGTATGGTTTAGTGTTGGCATTGAGGGAGAGTCGGCTTCCTGTGCTTTGACGAGTTGGAAGTTTTCAATGCACATACCAGCCTATTCCTCAAATGAAAGCACTTTCCTCGCTCTGCAGCATCAGCTAGGGGCAGCTATGTAATGCCCATGAATTGGTCCCATAAACAAAAACACACAGTGGAAAGCAAATCCCTGTTAATTCTTTCCTACAACAAACTTTAAAGGTACCTAGCACCCACCCCAGTATATACACAAACAACACAACCCAGTATATACACAAACAACACAACCAAAAACATGGACCTATTTTGCACCTCTTTTACGCCTGTTATTTTTGATAGCCAATAGCCCACATAACAACAGGAAAAATTATGCAGTTCTTATATTTTTACCCACACTAAAACCACTACAGCTATCCTTCTGGTTTGGCAGGATTCATCCCCTCAAGAGTGTCTATCATGTCTGCATGTTTCATTAAATTCTTCCAAAAACCTAAAGAAGCTATTGTTTTACTCTATTTATTATTTATGAAACTTACTTGCAGCAAGAAAAAAATCATCAAATATCTCAAAGTGACCTAACAACAACAACATCAACAAAACCCACTCATTTGTTAAAACCATGGGGGGAAATAATATTTTTTAAATAAATAAAAATAAAATAAAAAAAGAAATCAAACTCTAAAGGTGTTCAGCACAAAACTCCTAATCTTCATTTATTCCATCTTGAAGAACTACGAAGCCTGTGAATTTCAGTTACTTTCGTCATTCTTTGATTTCCCCACAATGAAGGGAGGTTTCATTGTTTTCCCCATACTAAATGGTAGTGATGGGAAACAAAGTGTCATTTTTTCCTGAAGTGTGAAGGGTGTCAACAGAATTTTCAGAGCCCAGAGCATTGCCCAGAAAATGATATGTGTCATATGAAAATTGCATCCTCTGTTACAATTGTAGTGGAGGGCCCCAAAATAATATGATGCCTGAGAGGTACAATGTCAGCAGGTGAAACCTTTAATACAATTGCATTTCCATAGCAGAAAAGGCACAACCCTAACCTGTTGAACTAAAGGCTTAACCTTTTGATTGCCATGCAGGTCTTAAAGTGAGTGTGGCTGGCAACAGGTGAGAACCATGCTTCCTGTGAGCCAGCCCCAAACCAATTCAAGTTTCCTGAATTGTAAACAAGCTATGTTTCTGTAGACTGTCTATCAAATGCTGGGACCTTACAGTGAAGGAGAGATTAAAAAAAATTAAAAAATATTTTTTTAAAAAATCTTTTATTCAGTGCAATATCAGAGGGGAAATTTCAGGTGGCTGTGTGGAGAGTAGTCAAATGAGCTTTAAGATTCATAGGAACCAAGGTTCAGATGTCCATGCTAGGATAAATTCAACAATGAATTGTTAAAGAGAAAGCAGTGTATTCTAAGAACATTTGTTGTGGTTATTTACTGATACCTTATAAATAACAACATCTTATTGGCACATATTTTTCTTTGGTTTTTGAGCAAAATGGATTGGAGCTTCTGTTAATAATAGACCCATGTGTTTTTATACCAGCAGCAATAGCCCACTGCCAAGAATCCCAATTTTCCCAAAGGGGTGGGAAAGTAATTAATCACATACCCCTCCATGTTGCTATTACAGTTTGCCTAGTAGCCTCCCCTTAATATTCCAACAATACTTCAGGGTTGTCATATACAACTCTCTCTCATCCTGCCTGCTCCAGCAATATTAGTATAGCAAGACAATGCTTTTGGACAGGGTTGCCATAACAAACCCTTTCTTAACATCAGTACCTCATCTCTGCAATAGTGATACACCAATTACATTATTTGCATCAATGCTAGCAAGATTCTTTTTTTTTTTTAGTGATGTGTACATACACATAAAAATCAATCCCCACCCCTCCAAAATTAAGGATGAGTTATAAAGAGCACAAGCTCCTTCCTTTCTTTGCTGCTACATTATACCTTTGAATGGACACACTACTGTCCAGTCACACTAAGATACTGGATTTCTCAATTACAACTTCAGACAACATTACTTTCTTGGTCAGGTATGAAGAAAACTAGCTTCAAAATGAGCCAGACAGTCCTTATTCATTGTCTGCTTCTAGAGAAAGTCTAGACACAGGCACCAAGAAGGACCAAAAACCAGTTTCAAAATGACCCAGCGTTTCCTCATTTCGATGTTTCCTTGATTTGATTCTCCATCTCAAGATAGCCCTATTTTGATCAGTGGGATGATAACAAGGCCCACATACTAAATTACTCTTGGGGCCTAGTATGGTTCTATGGTGGAGTTCTGGCTTTCAACAGCCTACCTAGCAGTCTGAGTTTTGCTCCTTGGTTATCATATTTACATTTACCAAAATAGTAAAATAGTACCAAAATAGTAGCAAAATGCACCATGACCACTGTCTCTTCCCCAGCACTGTCTAACAAGCTAACTGAACTATGTACAACATCCATAACCTTCATACCAGGCAAGCAAGTCACCAGGCAGTCTGCAAACCCACCAGACACCCAGAAATCTATGACCCTAATGATCAAATCACCCACTAGCAGGGTCCCCCCATAGTCCTTAGGGGGTGCCCTATTCAGTCTATAGCCTTTTGCTGGAATTGAGCTGAAGTTTGCATTAATTACCATGTCTAACCAGTGCCCTCGCCCCATTTGACTTTGTTACAGTTATTATGAAGAACCTCTTCTGTACTGCCCATAATAATGTCACCAGAAAAGCAGTTGCAATTTCTAATGTTCTAGGATTTATAATACAATACTTCTCTAAGGTGAACTGATAGCTTAGGCAGGTTCCAGGAAGGAGAAGAAAGCTGTGGTCCAATCAAGTTAGTTCACATTTTGAAGAGTTTTGTGGTGAACTGCCTCTGAACTGTAGTTCCACCCACATTACACAATACTTGTTTATTCAGAATTCCTTGTGTACTTCTATACATTACAAATCTTGGGTCAGAATTGTTGAATGGTTTCTTTAAATGTAAAGGGTCATCATTGTTCCACCCGATGTGTATGTCTTTAAGGGGCCAGAGCAAGATAACGAGACCCAGCTTTACAGCTGTGAAACATAGCAGGTGCTGCTGAGTTGTATTTGATTAAGGTGTGTCAGCATTTGGGTGTAGTATATAAGGAGCAGCACCTAGCTCTCCCATTACCCTGGGGGATGGGTTGGTGGTTGGGTCTGGTTTGGTTGTTGATGTATTTAGTGTAAAAGGAGTTTTTGTTTTTCTTATTAAAACCTTGTTTAAGTTATTTTTGAGTCCCTTTTTTAATGCATGGTCTCCCCAGCAAGCTCTCTGCAGCGCTACCATACTGCAAACAGCCAACAAGAATGACCCAAGATGGGTCATGTGGATAAGTCCTGAGCCAACTCCCATAGCAATGTATGTCATAAATATGATTTTCAAACTGTTGCTGTTTGATGTACCACTGGTTAAGTTCACTTTGTAAAATGTCTGCGGTGAACATATATCTGATTGCCTTCTTTCCTTGTGGTTTAGTGAATGCACATGTTTCAAAATTAAGCCAATGTTTTGTGGCAGTCCTGGTCCAATTATCTCACGTTTGAAAAGTCCAACTTTTTCCAGTAGCCTAGGGTCAACTTTGATACTATTAATAATGCTCCCATATGCACCTCCATGTGCTGCATCAACACATTATTTCTGCATTTTCACCAGAGTACTCTGGTATCCACCACTTGGTACAATTTTAAATTCCTTTGTGTCTTCCTTGCCCCCTTGGCAATGCACATCTCCACACTGATTTAAAATAAGAAGCAGTCATGACGTGATCGTATATTTAAACATGATTGAATCAAAATTGTGGCTGAGTGAAGTTTTACCAGTATGCAGGTGCTTGCGTACTGATAAAATTTGTGGTTTTTTGTGCACTGGTAAAACACCATGAAAAGAAGCATAATTGAGATCTACATATCAATATTCTTTGGAGTGGTGTTTCACCAGTGTTCTGTACATAAGCAAAACAGTGCACCAAAATAATCTCAGTGCAACCATACAAGTATACATGCTGTGTTCTGCAGCCTTTTCCTTCAGTCTGGAGACTGAAAGCTGTGACAAGTCACACATGCTCCAGTTCTAAAATTCAGTGAGATATATATATATATATATATCCTGGTTAAACCCAGAATTCAGAAGAAATGGTAAGGAGGGCAGAGCAAAGTGAACCAGATAAAAAGGAAAGCAAGTAACAGGAGGAAGGAAATCCTCTCAGCTGCAATTGTGGCTGTCCCCAGCTAATTTGAAGAACTGCAGTTGCACAATGCGGCATGTGAGCTTTCAGATTATGCAGAATTTTTTTCCACCAGCTCTATACCTAAGAATAATTTTTTAAAGGTGGGGGGAAGCTGAAATTTCTGGCTCAAAATGGTTTGCCCTCTCTCTCAATCATTCTCTATTTCTTCTCTTTTCCCTTTTTCTTTTTCTAAAAATAGAACTACCCATGCACAAGGAGGAGGCTTGGAAGGCCCCCCCCAAGTAACTCCCCCCCCGAGAATAAGTTTAAAACCCCCACAAACCTAAAACCTCTAATGTGGACTGAGCATGCTCAGTGAGCATGAAATACTGACTGATTACATGGCTGGTTCTGGATGCCTTGTCTATTAAGCATCCGTCCTAATTTGCTTGCCCCATGTTTGCCAGGATATAATACCACATTGGCTGTTTATGAACCACTCTTCCTGATTTGTTTGCAATGGGGCTATATGACAACTTTGTGGCAAGCAATGGTTATCTCATACTTTCCAGTGCATTTCCCCACTACTTCCCTTATTATTAAAAAGAAAAAGAAAAGTGCAGGTTTTTGTTCCATTGTTTTGTGGAAGCAGGTCTATTGGGCAAGAGTTCTAAATTCACTTTAATTGTGCAGCTCGTATTTTCCACTCCCAAAACAGGGTCAGGCTGGAGGAACCCTGGATGGTAGCCAACTAATTTTTACATGGAGTAGACAACTACCACCATCTCTGACCCTTGACTATGCTGTCTAGGACTGAAGACAGTTAAAGACCAACACAGTCTGGAGGACAACGCGTTCCCCATCCTTAGTCTTGGTGGACCGTTTTGTAAGTTGCACTGGCATAGTGGACCCAATCCAACATACGTAGTTATGGATTTTAGAACCACTGATCTAATACTGGCATCTTTTTGTGTCATTTTAGGAAAGTTTGTTCACTAGCAAAATACCTCACATTACAGGGAATCGGTTGTCTGTGGAGAACTTGTGCATTGCAAAGAACTCTATAAGGAATAAAGAATCCACAGGCTTACATTACCCCAACTCAGCACCCAAAAAGAAAAAATATATATATGAAAGATCTGCATATTGTTAATAATTCATTACAGTGGTGCCCCGCAAGACGAATGCCTCGCAAGACGAAAAACCCGCTAGACGAAAGGGTTTTCCGTTTTTCGATGCGCTTCGCAAGACGAATTTCCCTATGGGCTTGCTTCGCAAGACGAAAACGTCTTGCGATTTTTTTCGCTCCCCCCCTTTTTCTAAGCCGCTAAGCCGCTAATAGCCTTTTAGCCGCTAAGCCTTTAATAGCCGCTAAGCCGCTAAGCCGCTAATAGGGTTGCTTCGCAAGACGAAAAAACCGCTAGACGAAGAGACTCGCGGAACGGATTATTTTTGTCTTGCGAGGCACCACTGTATTGTGTATTTTTTATTTCACATAGGGCTACATTTTTGATTTTCAGCCCCAGATATTTTGAAAAAATGACTTTGGTAATGTCTGAAAACTGCTGCCCAGGTAGCTTGGAAGGAACTATTTCTTTTGACACTGCTGCTAATAAGCCTCAGACACCACCTGCCACAGCATTTATATTCTACCTTAGCTTCTCTTTTCCTAAATCATTATTATAAGGCATGGGTCGTAAAATGAATGGTACACATTATCCCTTCCAGATAACATTGCTATTTCCATGCATTAGTCCTTCCTTCCTTCCTTCCTTCCTTCCTTCCTTCCTTCCTTCCTTTCTTTCTTTCTTTCTTTCTTTCTTTCTTTCTTTCCTCCTTCCTTCCTTCCTTCCTTCCTTCCTTCTCTCTCTCTCATCTACCTCTGGGTGGCATCAAGTCAGTGATTAGCTGTTGAACCTCTCCTTGAATATGCATGTCATTAAAACCATATAATACATGTCTACACATCACTTCTCAATTAATTTTCCATTTATATCCTCCTGTAGCTGCCTCATTCTGTTTGCATTTTGAATTAATATTTGCAGGATAAATGGAACCATCTTGGGCACCAAGGATGGATGATTGGGGCGAGGTGGGGGCAGGGAGGAGAGAAAATCAAGGCAGAGAGAGAAAATGTTCCTTGAACTCTTTATTCAGCCAGTTTGTATTCTACAGCTATGCTGATAAATTTAACACAACACTAGAAGTTGTGCAGGAGAGGGAATTTTAGCAGGTGCTGGTGTTTTCCCCCCCTTCCAATTTTTGACTCAGCAGCTTAGATTAGTCTTCTCTAACATGGTGCCCTCTAGGTGTATTGGACTGCAACTTCTATTCACCCCAGGCGTCACAAGTATGTCTTAGCTTTAAAAAGTGTCACTTTTATGCAGATTCCATACCTTCAGGAGGTCTGTTCTGTATGGTACAGGAACTGGGCCTTTACTGTGGTGGCACCTACCCTTTAGAACTCCTTCCTGGTATATATCAGACTTGCACATTCTCTGTTGTCTTTCTGGTGCCTATTGAAGAGCTTCCTTTTCAAACAAGGCTTTTAAGTGGAGATTTTGTCATTGTTTTTATTACCAATGTTTTCTTGTGAGGTCACTTTGAGAAATGTTATGGGGAGCAATCTACAAATGAAATAAATAAATGAAATGATCCTTTAAAAAAATTAAAATTAAATAACCAATTTGAATGCAAGCTTGTGACCTCGAGTTCCACTTCACCCGGCTTCTTCAAATAGTTTAGTAATACTTGACTTCATGACATCACGCAAACATTTTCCGATCTAGACGTGACTGGAATCAGCCACATTAGGCTCTTCTGGCCTACAGCATTCTGTGCTCCCATCCTGAAGCAACAGGGGGAAAGGAAAAATGAGTCTCCTCATGACTAGCATGTAGGTGGAGCAGAAAAGGAGACTGGAAGTTTGAAGCTGAGCCAAGGAATTCAGAAATTGGCTATTAATGAGCACAGGAGAGAGTTGTAATCCAGCAAATGTCCAGAGGAGATCAAGAGAGGGTGTATACACACTTAACTTTTGCAAACAACAACTTGGGTTTTCAGTGGATTGCTGTTTGCTCTGAATCAGCGCTAAAAGGCGGGGTTTGTTGCAGAAAGCACTGGAACAACAACAACAAAAAGGGTGTTTGGACATGGAGCTTTAATAATAATAATAATAATAATAATAATAATAATAATAATAATAATTTATTTATACCTAGCCCATCTGGTTGGGTTTCCCCTGCTGCTCTGGGTGGCTTCCAACAAAAGATTAAAAATACAATAAAACATCAAACATTAAAAACTTCTCTAAACATGGCTGTCTTCAGATGTCTTCTAAAAGTTGGATAGTTGTTTATTTCCTTGACATCTGATGGGAGGGCATTCCACAGGGAGGGTGCCACCACCGAGAAGGCCCTCTGCCTGGTTCCCTGTAACCTCACTTCTCACAGGAAGGGAACCTCCAGAAGGTCCTCGAAGCTGGACCTCAGTGTCCGGGCTGAATGATGCGGGTGAAGATGCTCCTTCAGGTATACTGGGCCGAGGCCATTTAGGGCTTTAAAGGTCAGCGTCAACACTTTGAATTGTGCTCAGTGTGGATTGCGCCTGGTAAACATAGAGGAAAGGTAAGTATGGATAAGGTCACTGCCAGAGCCTCCTTCCTTTCCTCTTCCTCCTGAGTCATAGTGCCACTTGGCTGCGAAATGGGCACTCATCTGGTAACTTTGGGCTTCCTGCCACTATCACTCCTAAGGCCCAGAAGGAGGAGGGAGAATTGGAGATCAAGATAGGGTTTGGGATGTGTTCAGAGGGGTTTGGGCCAGGAGAGACATCCTTAAAATGAGGTTCTTTAGGCTGCCTTTGGATTACCATGGGTCCTCCTGGTTTTCAGTCAGAGTGCGGTTCTTCACAGGGCCGTAAACTCTTCTTCCAAAAGGTCTCTCCATGCTGAGGGGGAGCTGAGATAGGGAAAGACTTGGAGAGTTGGATGCCACCCACAGCCCATAGGTTTTCAATGGACTTTGTGCCGCTTAACTTCTGAATCCATCTTCTACTGAACAATAGCAGAACCTTTGGTGATGGATAGTAGCTAGTTAAATTATTATGATATTGACAAGAGAACTTCTAAGGTTTTGGATATTGATATTGGATATTGATATTGGATATTGATATTGATATTGACAAGGTTTTGGATATTGATATTAACCTTTTGGATTCTGTTGATTGTGTCACTTGACTGGGCACTAGAAATGCTGGGCTCTCATTTAAATTAAGCCTACTTTTTAAGAGGGTTGGGTTATTCCTCCCTCCCTTTCTGTTTTGCAAGGAAAAAATCCTTTCAGATTATGCTAGGTCTTAAAAAAACACAGTAATAAATAGCTGATAGTTTTGGAGGTGTGATTTATTTGTTTTATGAATCACAGAAGAGCCCATAACTCAAGAGAGATTAAGGCTGAAGCAGGTTGTATGGCTCTTGCATTACAAGTGGAGATTAATGTCTTATCTCATGAAGCACTGTCATTAACCACTCTACACTGTGATAGTTTAATGTTAGTGACAGGGAAAAAATGGACTTTTAACGTTTTGAAAACATTCTCGGTTCCCATTTCCCTTTACCAGGATACTGAGCCTGAAAATCAGTATGCCAAGAATATCCGGGGGGAGGAAGATACACAGAATAGGTAGAAAATGTCTCAAATGTCTCTGCAAGTCATTGGCATTTATTTTGTGTTGATTAATGTGACACATTTCAGGGTTATGTAGGCCCTCCATAAAATCTCAACGTTGCTATTCAAGGGTTGTTGTCATTGTTTGTGTGCATGTTTCTGAGAAATAGAAATCCTAGGATAGTGTAGGTCACAGGTGGGCACAGGTGGACCTCCATCTTCTTCACTGTTTTCCGAACCAACCACAAAGTAAGTGGTGTCAAGAGGGAGTTGGGGTGGAAAAGACTAAGTGGTGATGTGTGAATGAAGGGGTGAGAGAGTAGGTCCTTGTATGTTTACACTTGTGTGGATTTGACTAGGGTGTGTGTGAGAGAGAGTGCTTGAGAGAATGGATGATGGATGAAGTTAAAAGAAGAATTGAAGATGAAGTTTTGGCCCTGCACACACCACAACTAGTATTTGGTCCCCAACCACTTTCTTCCAAGGGAATGTGGCCCCAGACCTGAAAGAGTTGCCCACCCAGGGTGTAGGCAAAGCCAAGAGGACTAGATAAAGATGGAAATTTTACATTCTACCAAGCAGTTTTATTTGCACATGTTTGGGAAATTTCTCCCCTTCCCTTTAACAGATGAATAAGAGACTCCTAAATTACAGGTCTCTTATTTCTTGTGTGTGTGTCTTTTATTATTGGTTATTGGTATATTATGAAGTAGAATGTTTGGACAGTTAAACAAAAGCTGAAAGGTGGAGTTGAAACAGTCCCCACCTGTTCAGCCAAAGTCCATTTAAGGGAGTGTGATTGGTTCAGTCGCACTGGGCATGGAGCCTCAGGGATGCTGCAGTGGGTGACACAACTATGATGTAGAACAGAAAGCGAGATGCAGGGGAGCACACTGATTTTTGGCATCACACAGGGTGCCACTGAGATTTGAGACCCCAAGATTCACCACTGGGTTCAGCACAGCCATATATTCACTGCAACCCAGCCCATTGGTTAATCTAGATTAGTATTGTTTGCACTGACTGGCAGCAGCTCTCGGGGGGTTCAGGCATGACTGTCTCTTAGCCCTACCTGCAGATGCCAGGGATCAAAACTGAGACTTTCTGCATGAAAAGCAAATGCTCTACCACTGAGCTAAATCGCCTTCTTGGGACAGAGGGCTCATTGTTCAGTCCTACAAGGCCTGTTCTCATATCCGTGTGTGTGTGTTTGTTTGTGCATGTAAACCTTTCTAAAGGTCTTGCATTGCCCATCTCCCCTCCTACCGGTTTCCTTTATTTTCCAGGCCCATTTGCTGGTCCTTATTTGTGGTAAGCAATTACTGCACTTTAAAACAAACTCCATGAAAAAGGTTTCTCTCTCTCTCTTCCAAGTGGAGATCAAAGAGCAATGCAAACTTAAAAGCACTCGTATAAAAAAGCTGTATATTAAATAAACGAAGTGATATCCATATGACTTTTTACATCCAAACCTCATGGTTCCATCTCTAGAAGGCTGTTTATTGCCAGTAGGAATGTTAACGTGTTATAGAAAAGGCATGTGTTATACAACAGGGATGTATTGCACAGCTGGCAACTGGCATGGAGTTACCTTAGAGCTTATTAAGGGTACAGCAGTTTTTGAGGATATGATCAGTGCCTTAATTTTATTTATTTATTTTAAGGAGATGTAAAATCATGAAGTATTTTTGGCCCTTCTGGAGTTCCAGATGTGATCTGGAAAAAAACGCTACTTAATTTAGCAGAACCAGTTGAACTGCTTTCCAGTAAATGTCAAGTCCCTTTCATTGGCTTTTCTTTCCTGTCCTTAGTCATTTAATTAGTCATTTCTATGCTTAGTTTGGTCAGAATCAAGTATACACTTCCAGAGTTAATGATAATTACGTTACTTCTGGTAACTGAGCCACCAAAGCTGCTAAAGGGCTTTTTAGAGTCATCTACTCATGTACTATCTGAAATCAAAGGGGCACATTAGTTGCCAGATGTGAAATATTTGGTGTTATTATCTGCTCTCCTACCTCACTAGAATAAGGAATGGTCTCCTTTAAATGTGAACCAAACTGAATTTCTCCCCTTTCTGTATGACCTCTTCACTCTGATGTCCCATGACCTGGATTGTCACTTGTTCCACTGGCAATATTCAATGGCTGGGTGTGATTTACTGTGGGTGCTTCCAGACTGACACACTGCTGTTAGGAAAGTGACAAGGAAATGCCTTGAAAAGTGTGGAATGGATGTACAAACACTTTGCAGGCAAATCAGTATGAATGCTGAATAAACAGGTAATCTGGAGGAGCTCTGTGGTAGACTATAGACATGTGAGAAGCTAGGGCAGTACCCTATTTCTATCCTTTGACACCACTACAAGTTTTATCATTGCGTGGACAGGCGGAGTCCCCAGATCCTGCGCGGTCCCCCCGTCATGTGGAATAACGACTCAAGACAACGTGCTATGGGATTAAATTGGCCACAACTTTATTAAATTTCAAATGTGGGTAGACCTTGGCTCAGGCATTGGGCGTTCTCCCTCCCCAGTCCCCAGCCGGGGACCTAGGGAGCATCAGGGTTATCCAGTGTGTGTGTGTGGGGATGGGCCAGCTCTGGAGAACATATGTTCAAGCAGAGATAGCCGCCCCCGTAACGCCGCCGCCGCAGGGGAGAGCAATGACGACCTTTCGGCATACGGTCAAAGCCTCCCTTCAGAAAACCCCTTTAACGGGGAACCCTGGTATCGCCGCCGCAAAGAGGAAGATGGACAAAAGGATTCCGCCCAAGGCCTGATACTGCCAAAGTTGTGACGTTTTGCTACGGGAAAGGCGAAACCTGCCAATGCAGGGAAATTCCTTTCCGGCCCTTTAACAGCGACCTTAACGTAGCAGCGCCTGCATACCTGTGAAGAAAAGTTAACCTGCAAAACCTGTGAAGAAAAGTTAACCTGCAAAATAAGACATTAACTGAGGGTGGGTAGGGTGGGAGAAGCTCTGGAGCCAAGTGAGGATTCCCAGGTAAGATCGTCCCTCTATTGTGTGGGCAGGTAATCCCTCCCCTACCTGGCCTGGTCTCCTTGGCAACGCTTCCCCCAGGTGGGATTGGACAACTGACTGAGGTAGGCGGAGACCTCCAGGTATCCCACCTGAGGGAAGGCAAAGCCAAGCCTATGCTGTTGGAGCCACCCCAGATCTAGGGGCTGCACGCATCCACGCAAAGGGCGCCCCCCGTTTTAAGCGGGGAGCGGTCATTCATATATGGGATGGGTGAGGAACCACAGAGTATGCAGTTCCAGTGATGGATGTGTCCAGGGGAGAATTCTGAGGACCTGAATTTGGACCCTGGGCCTCTCTCTGGCCCTTGGAAATCTCCCCAGGCCACAGCCACCATTGCCTCTGTGTGTGGATGGAAGATACAGAGGGGTGTATGAATGTCTGTGGAAATTAGTCTATTGCACAAAGGGAAAATTTACATGCCCACCACTGGCATGTAACCGCTGGAAAGTTGTGTGGATGGGAATGTCCCCCTCAGGCTGAAAAAGGTTTTCACCTCCCTGATATAATTAATGGTATTGGCCAGCTGCAGTGGCGTAGCGTGGGGGGTGCAGGGGGGGCCGGCCGCACCGGGCACAACATCTGGGGTTAGGGCAAATCCATGGGTTAGGGGGCGCAAATCCACGGGTTAGGGGGCGCAAATTACTTGCCTTGCCCCGGGTGCTGACAACCTACGCTACGCCACTGGCCAGCTGAAGCCATAAAACCTTACCTCTTTGCTTGGTGTGCAACTCTGATACAACAGGCCCAGTTGTAGCTTCTGTTGTAAATGTATGGCTCCAACCTTGCCTTCAGAAGAGTAGCCTTCTTGCCTCCAAGGCAAGCGTTTGGCTTCAACTGATTTGTTATTGCTTCTGTACACATGGCGAACACAGCATGTACTCTCAGCAAATAAACAAGCAGTTCTTTAAGGAACCAGGACAAAGACAAATGTGGAGCAGGCTCTGAAGTTCTGTTTGATTTTGATTCCCCCCCCCCATTGCTTTTCTTATAATGATCAAAACCATTCCTACCACTGAACCACATGAAAAATAAAGCCAGCATTTGTATCTGTGCCAAAAAGGTGGAAAACCCTTTTGGCCCATGGAATAAAGGAAGAGAGAGACATAAATTAGAAACTGGTAACAAGTATCCTTATTTACTTTTGGAGGGGCAAAGCTCTGCAAATGCTACTTGAATTCAATGATTTCCTTTATGAACATGAAGCAGAGGCTATACCAAGCTTGATCATTCTTCTGTCCATTCTCACTGGCAGTAGCTGCCCACAGTCTCCTTTGAAATCTTCTCCATCCATCTTACCCAAGGAACTTTGAGCTAGGGAGGATGGCAAGGATCAAACTTTGGGTCCTACAAACACCAGCATTTTCTCTTATCATTGTGTGGTGGCTCCAGCCAACATGGCTAGTAGTTGAGGATTATGGGAGTTGTAGTCTAAAACATCTGGAAAGCACCTTGTTGGGGAAGACTGGTGAAGAAGAAGAAGAAGAAGAAGAAGAAGAAGAAGAAGAAGAAGAAGAAGAATTTATTTATACCCCACCCATCTGGCTGGGTTTCCCCAGCCACTCTAGGCAGCTCCTAACAGAATATTAAAAACACAATAAAATGTCAAACATTAAAAGCTTCCCTTCAGGTGTATTCTAAAAGTCAGATAGTTGTTTATTTCCTTGACATCAGATGGGAGGGCATTCCACAGGGCGGGCGCTACTACCAAGAAGGCCCTCTGCCTTGTTCACTGTAACTTCCCTTCTCACAGTGAGGGAACCACCAGAAGGCCCTCAGCACTGGACCTCAGTGTCTGGGCTGAATGATGGGGGTGGTGAAGTACCTTTATGGTACCTTCAGGTAGTGTGAAGAACCTTTATGACCTCTCCACACCTCAGCTGGTGCTAACTTTAATTTGATTACTGCTGGAAGACCTCTGAGCAAGTAATCATAGAACTGTGTAAACAACAGTTGGAAGAAACCTATCAAACATCTATGCCAGGAATGGGTAGCCATTTTCAGACTGAGGACCACATTCCTTTCTAGGCAATCTTCCAGAGGCTCTGTGCCATTCGTCGGGAGGGCTAGAAACAAAAGTGTGTGGAACAACAAATGTTAATTTACTCAAACATCCCCCTCTATCCTCTTTTGAGGCAACCAAGAAGCTTTATCAGAGTTCAAGGAAACACTTGAGGCAGGCTTGTGGCCTGGGAAGAAGGGGTGTGAGCTGGGAGAGTCTTGAGGGCCAGACATTTTGTCTCCTGGGTCTGAGGTTCCCCATCCCACCTCAAAGTCTATCTCTTGCCATAGCAACATGAAAACCTGTATCTTAAGTAGCATGACTGACAAGAGCCTGTCCAGGTTTACTTGATAACTTCTGAGGAAGGAAATCATGGAAATAGACAGCTAATTTTACTACTTTGCTTCAGTTGCATATCTTTCTGGAGAGCAGGAACACTGAGCTTGATGGAAGGCAGACAAAAAATACCAAGGGGAAAGGATTACTGGAAGAGGGAGAACATTTAAGTATTTCAGAATGATCTAGGAAGTAGGGGAGGGATTTCTTTCACCTGCTGAAATAATGATAGAGGCACCATCCAATAGGTCTGCCCCAAGCATAGCTGTGCACACATCATGACAGCAGTTGCAAAGTTGCAAAGACAGTTGCTGGCGGCCCTTGAAGCAGCAGCAGCAGCACCCCTTATTGCAAAGGGATGGTGCTGTAGATATGCACTGTAAGCAGAAGGTCCCAGATTCAAGTTCCAGTATCTTCAGGCATGTCTAAGAGAAACTCCTATCTGAAACTAAAGAAAGCTGCAGTACTAAACTCAGTATAAGGCAGATTAATATGTTTCTGAAATTGCACTCACAATAAATTGTTGGGAGCTTCTCTTTCCCCTGAAGAAATAGGGTAAAATATCTGCCCCCCCTCCACACACAAACAGAGTAGAGAATTTTGGGAAGCAATTTATAAGCAGCTGTAGAATTCGCTGGGAGTTTGTCATCTAGATTACCCACAACAAAAGGATAACATAGAGACCATCTTTTTTAAAAAACAAACAAACAAACCACGCTGAGGCTTCTTGAAATAGCTTCAAACGAAAACAGAAATTACTTTACATTTATCTCACTCAGTACAAAATGCCACCTGGAATCAAAATATTGAATTGGACTGGGTTCTTTTAGCAATGGAACAGCTTGATAACAACATCTGCTGGCAATGTCACCAAAGATACAGATGGTTAGGAAAATTCAAACCAGTGGGTGACTCAGTAACAGAACCCAAAGGCGGTTATCATCACCAAAGCCTCTCTTCCAAAGGCAATGTTTAAATCCAAGAATTGAAACCATGCAACGTAAATACTGCCATCAAGATTCTATAAACAATGGCAGAGTGACAAAGAAGTTCCTTAACCTGGGTTTCAACTTGGAGTATACGCACAAATATAATGAGGAGGGGGGTCTCTTCTGTGTTCGCTGAACAAGTCATTATTTTGAGCATTCATGAGAAGTGAGCTGAAGGCTCTCAAAGTAATTTTTCCTCTGAGTTTCTTTTTTAAAACCCCAACCCCTAATAGAAAAAGAAAGGTATTTTGCATCAAAACGGGATTCTGAGAAGATTCATTTAGTTCCAGTGCCCAACCAAATGGTGAGTCAATCTTTGATGTAAATCTTCACCCCACTGAGAGATGAATCATCCTTTTGGGAACCTGAAATTTAGAGAAACAATGTTCACTATTCATAGTGAGTTAATGTGGTGCAGTGGTTAGAGTACTGGGAGACCAGAGTTCAAATCCCCACTCAGCCATGGAGCTTACTAGGTGACCACTGTCTCTCAGGCTAACTTACCTCAAATAGTTGTTGGGGAGATTTAACTGAGCAGGAGATAACCATGTACTTCAAGCTCCTTGGGGAAAAAGGGTGGGATATAAATACAAAACAATAAATGAGATAAATAATAGTGAAGGCAGGAATCATTTCCCACAATCAGGCTTGGGCTTTGTGGTATCAAGTTGCCTGATTTGATTAGATGAGCTGTAAACACATGTTTAATTCAGCATGTATACAATATATGTACCTGTGTCAGCAATAGCTGACCTGTATGCTCATACACTTATTCATATGTAACATTCAACTGGGTAAGTAGAAGGATTTGATCTGTGTGGAATATGTTCTTATATACATGCAAATGATATTTTGTACAAATTAGAGTAAGGGTGGTGGTTCAGTAGGTAAGGAAAAGTAGAGTCTGGATGGGACAGCCTCTTAACCACTTAGTCCCACTATCTTTCGCTAAGATGTAGCCACTGAGTAGGTCCCTCTTTTTCATAGTTTCTCCTTTCCATCCACACCCGCCTTTCCTTCTTGCCTGATGCCCTACCCACTGACAACCTCAGATTACTCTGGGCCACTCAACTCAACCCATGGTGATCTGGGGCTGTCTCAGTCCAACTCAGCCAAAATCCAGATTCCTCCAAGTCTTTTTCTTTGGCAACCATTTGTAGCTGAGTAAGAATGCAATATTAACAGTGAGTCCGTAAGTCCATTCTGGATCTACACGTCCTTCCACAGTGGGGACATAGGTTTCTGGGCAGGAGTCGATCAAGGTGAGGGTTTGCCAAATGTGCCTTCCTCTAAGCACATTCTCCCTTTCATCCAAGTAGGCCTGATTTTGCTCAGCATTCTGGTTCAAAGTCCTAGTGAAAAGCCTGGGCTTTGTCAGTTCCCCTTCACCCAGTGCTAAGGAGGAACTAAAAGAATCATGCCCATGTCATTTTATTGCCACATCACAAGAATGAGTCAGTGAAAGCCAAAGAGAAACATACAAAAAAAGCTATATGAAATCTATACGAAACTTCTAACTGTTTTGGTTGTTGTAACTATCTTGTCCATTTCCACCCTTCTTTAGCTCTCAGCTGGGCCCTAATCTGGGGAAGTTCTTCTTTAAACTCCCCTTCCCTCCCTTTTTAATAAAGATTTTATTGGTTTTACATAAATTTATACACAATAACTATAACCATTCCACAACATAAAAATAAAAAGTTTCTACCGAACTTTTGGACCTCTTCCCCTCCCTCCATGGGCTTAATTTCCAAAAAAATTATCTTTTTCTTTTTTCCTGCATCTTTTGCCGTTATCCATCTATTATACAATCATAGTAACCAAAGTTCAGTTCACACCACAAGTGTCATTGTATCCCTGCCAATGATTTTAACTGTCTACAGTGGTCTTTTAAATATATTTTAAAAGTTATTCCAATCTTTTAAGAATACTTGGTCTTCCTGGTTTCTGATATTTCCCGTCATTCTTGTCATTTCTGCATATTCCGTCAGCTTGGTCTGCCTCTCCTCTCTGGTCTAAACTACCCTTTTGTCCTGCATAGCTTAACATGCAGCTAGCAGAAACTCCTGGCTCCTCATCTCCTCTGGTCCTTTGTCCCTGAGGGAGATGGAGAGGGGTCTGAGATCTAAACAAAGGGGTTGGAATGAGCCCTACCCTTCTTTTCAGGATCAAGTATGAGGGTACTCCAGGAAAGGGGTCTGGGGGAAGGTTTCTGTCCCAATGCCCAGATGAAGGCTAATGGGTCGCAGAACTCCCCAGATAGCATCCTGGGGGGGGGGATCACTCCATTGTATGTGCATCATGGTGAAATTCTTAACCCAGGATCGACCATGATGTGATCATCAGCCAGCAGTTGGGTTGGTTGAGTCAGGATACACACCCAATACCTAAGCCAAAGCTTACTTACATCTGTAATCAATGAAGTTGTGGCCATTTCAATCCCAAAATGTTGTCATGTCATTTTTACCCCAGGCTTACTGTGGATGAAGAGAAGTATGCAAATAAATTTTTAAAAAATGTTTTTCCCTACTAGAAAAGGGTTTCACATATCAAATTTCTGCCTGCTGCACAGCTGTTGAAGCAAGCAAGCAAGCAAGCAAGCAAACAAACAAACAAACAAACAAACAAACAGTAAATAAATGTCACCCTTAAATGCACACTGGAGACCTCAGCAGTTATCAATATGGGCTAATCAGTTATTGTGTACTTATGAAGATTACATTCCAGAGTCTCTCTTTTGGCTTTAGAGAAGACAAGTATAATGTACAACATTCACTTCCTGTGTCCATTTGAAAGCTGTCAGCTGAGTCTCAGCATCATGTTGATGGAAACATTCCTATTTCCAAGGGTATTTGGATCTCTGGCAGTTAAGTTGCCTGTGCCATTATCTGCTGCTGCCTGCCCATGCAGTTTGGCTGCTGATCTTTATTGCTTTATGTTGTTTAGCTACTCCTTTTTTCAATTTGAATCATTTTAACGTGTTAATTTTAGGACTTTTTCATTTTTCATATCTTGGTCCTGTTGACTGCCTTGGATTTTCTGAAACAGAAAGGCAGGATAAAATAGAAAGTTTTAAATAAATAAATACCAGCCCCCCCTTTCAATGGGGCAAGACTCTCTTTGCTGCCAATGATCTCTACCCAAATGGCTGCGTTCAACTGGAAAGAGGAAATGACTATCAAACCACATAGCAGCAGGGAACCCTTGCTCTGTGGCATGTCTTTTATGGCGAATTATGGGGTGACATGCGGGATATTAACAAGCATCTTTCCTTTTGACGTATGTCAATAATGTAGAAGGGAATGGGTTCATTTTGGACTTCACATGCAGGCCAGTCATTGTTTGACTAGTTTGCCATGCCCACAATACAAGCATCAACCTTCATTTTGAAGCCATGACCTCAAGGCAGATGTGTGCATATCAGTTGGACTGAGCAGTCAACCCCCATTTGGCTAAGGGAAGCAGAAGTAACTTAGAGCAGGGCCTTCCCTGTGGCTGCCCCTGTTCCATGGAAAGCATTCCTCTTGAGGTACAGCAGGAGCCTAATATCTGTATCTCATTTTTGTTTCAATAGGCTTCTCCAGCTAGATGGGGGGGAAGTCCTTGCCTTAAATGTTCCTTTTGTATATTCTTAAAACTCATTTTAACCATTTTTTAAATTATGTTTGTAAATGGTCTTGAGACATATATGTAAAAGGAGATTAAAAAATGAATCTATAGTAATAGTAATGCATATCTGAAGACCAAATGTGGAAGATAAAAATATTGTTCTTATTATACTGGCTTTCCTTAGAATCTGACTCGTCATTCTCAAGTTAGGATTTATTTATTAATTTAACAAAATTTATATACTGCGTAATTGTAACAAAGACGCTAAGCGCTCAACAATTTAAAACATTGACAAATTATTAAAATTAATGTTAAAAGAGATTAAGATACACCAACATCTATGTGCTTGGATAAGGCTGCCTAAACAGAAATGTTTCAAGTAGGCACTGAGGAGTTTAGTGAAGGTGCCTTTTGCCTGATGTCGATAGGCAGGGAGTTCCAAAGTGTAAGGGCCACCACACTATAATGATTTCTAGCAACTGCAGAATGAGTTTTATGTCACACCAGTGGCGCATTTAGGGAGCACAATCGGTTTGGTCACACTGGGCATGGAGCTTAAGGGTTGCTGCAGGGGGTGCCACAACTATTATGTAGAATGGAAGGTGAGAGGCACCCCCTCTCAAATTCTGCCATTGCACAGGGAGCCATGGAAATTTGAGACCCGCAAAGTCTGCTACTGGTGGCATCTGTAACAGTGTCTGTTACACAAATCAAAGCAGACAGATAGACATATTTAGGGAAGCCGATCCTGCAAATACATTGGTCCCAAGCTGTTAAGGACTTTATATTCCAATATAAATACCTTGAACTTGGTCCAGTCATAAATTGGCAACCAGTGCAGTCATATCTTGGTTTTGGAACAGCTTAGTTCCCAAATGTTTTGGCTCCCGAACGCCGCAAACCCGGAAATGACTGTTCCAGTTTGCGAACTATTTTTGGAAGCTGAACATCTGACAGGGCTTCTGCAGCTTCCAATTGGCTGCAGGAGCTTCCTACAGCCAATCAGAAGCTGCACTTTGGTTTTCAAACGTTTTGGAAGTCGAACGGACTTCCAACAGAACGGATTCTGTTCAGCTTCCAAGTTACGACTATACAGATCTTTGAGCAGAGGTATTATATGCTGACAGGGTCTTCTACACAATCATATAGAACTGAAAATACAACAATCTTTGGCTGCTTTTCGATATTTCCACTTTTCCATTTCTAATGCCTGTGACTTCACAGCAGTCCTTAGGGGTGGGGTGGGGGTGGGATGCTTGAGTTTTCAGAGCTGCATCCAACATATATCCACTTGAGTTACTAGTGACTGATTGTTTGTATGCACCCTCAGTTAAATGCATGAAATCCAAGGAATCACACACAAATTGATTTGATTTCGAAGTTATTTGAAACTTTTTTGTTTATTTATTATTGCTCATGCAATTACCTCATCTCTGTGAACAGCTGATGAGGGGTGCCTTTTAGCCATAGCCCGGGATAATCTTGATGCAAAAGACCTGTAATTTTTTCTCCTTATTTTCATATCCAAGTACTGTGATTGAGAGAGTAATCACAGCAAGAGCACAAGCAAATTACAGGCCTGATTTCCCCTGCTTCAGATCTGCTTGCAGCCACTATGAGTTGACTGAAGCCACAATGATGCAAAGGAGAATCACCATTAGCTCATCAGGCTTGTGGTGCAACAGCAAACAGCATCTATTTCTCTTGCTCAATATTAGGGTGTTCTCTCTGCGTGAGTGTCACAAAAGTAAAATGTCATGCTGTTGTATTTTGTTTTTTAAAAAACCCAAACCAGAGGACAACTCTGAAATAAACATTCGTCATTTGACTTTTTGAATAACCTTTGAAGACTGGTGTATCTCAAATCAATGCTTTTTGAATTAAGCACCCCTATCAGTTTGATGGAGGTTCATCAGGGAGCTTCCACAGCAGTTTATTGTGGACCTGGTGGACTACAGTTTCTGTGGGGAAACCAGGGAAAAGAGGATTGTACACATTTGTGAATGATAAAGTTATCCATGGCTATGCTCTGCCCTCATAGTCAGAAGCAGTAATGCTTCTGAGCAGCAGTTGCTGGAAACCACAGAAGGGAGAATGTTCTTGTGCTTGGGTCCTGCTTATAGGTTTCCCACAGGTATCTGGGTGGACACTGTGAGAACAGGATGCTGGACTAAATGAGCCCAATGGCCTGATCCAGCAGGCTCTTTATATGTTTTTATGGTGCTACTCACACAGGAATTACCCCCCCCCCCCAGTATCAACAAGTTAGCATCATTCAAAAACTGCCATACAACTTCACACTGCACACTGATCTGAATTAACCATTCCCATGGTTTTCCTGTAGAAGCAGTAAATATGGATTAAATAGGACAATAATAAGGGACCGTATGAAGTTGAGGATGATGTTGTGCAAAATTTGCATGTGGGACCAGCACTGAATCCACAATAAACTGTTGTCTGGAAGCATCCTACTTTAAATTAAGTCACCTTTCATCTCTGCAATTGCAACCAAAAGGTATGTCTTCTCGGAGACAAATTAGATGTGCTGAGTGCTGGTGGACACATGTATATTATCTACAGCTTCTCCATTCATATATAAAGCAGGGTTGGGGAAGGGAGTCTGTTATTTACATGAAAGGGAGCCCATGGGAGAAGACAGTGAAACATATGCTATTTTGGCATCTAAGCTCACTGCACACCATCTTCTCCTAGTATGGTTCACTACTGGTGCCAAAGCCAGGCTGAACCCATTCAAGCAGTGAACTGCAGTAAACTAAGCTAGTTTGGGGTTGTTTCCAACAAAGTTTAACTCAGAATAGACCCAGTGAAATTAATGCACCTACTTTAGTTGTGTTCCTTATTTCCAATGGCTCTGCTTTCAGTAGTACTAGCATTGGATAGTTCCTTTGTTCCTCTCTGCTGCATCTCATGTAAAGAGTAGACCTCCCCTCCTTCAGTGGATTTATACATCCTAGGCATAGGATCATAGGAAATTGTCTTATGTTAAGTCAGACCACTGGTCTTTCTACTCAGTAGGTATTGTAGCAGCATCTTTCCAGGGTTTCAGACACAAGACTTGTCAAGTCCTACCTAGAGATGCCAGGGATTGAACCTGGACCCTTCTGCATACAAAGCCTGTGGTCTACCAACATTGAGATATGGTCCTTTCCCTCAGATTTCTCCATCTGTGTCTGACTCATGCAGCAAACATTGATGGCACATTTACTTTCGGGTTAGCCTTCAGAGTGCCTTTTTCCGGTAAGTGCATGGAAGCAGACAGCCTTGCATGAGAGACTACCCTTCACATACAGCCACAGAACTAGACAGTCTGGACACACCTAAAAGGAAGAATGGTCAAAAGCTTTTCAAGACATGCAACAAAATCCTTCCATAACGGAGGCACTTACAGTGGAAGTACAGAAACATCTGATCTTATTTCCAGCTTTCTTGAGAACGGCGGTAGCATAAGCAGCTTTAATTTGACCCATTTTGCTCATCTCTCAGCATCCCAAAGTGCTTTCCAAATCTACATGAATTAAATGAAGTCATTATTTATTTATTCCAACTATATATATATATATAGCACTTAATCACTGATTTGTACACTAAGCAGTGTACAATAAAAAATGCCCCCCCAAAATATAGTGGGGAAAATATAGAGGGGAAAGATCATTTCAATTAATCATTAAATAAAACAACTTATTTTAAATGCCTCTTGAAATAGAAAGGTCTTCTGAAAGTTCAATAGGGTGTGGGTCCATCTGATCTTAGCTGGGATGAAGTTCCACAGAATTGATTCCACAGTATGGAATGTCAGGCTCCTGGTGGATATGGGCTCAGCAGCTAAACCATAGGGAATCTCTAAAAGAAACTCAGAAGAACTCTTTAAAAGCCCTTTGTTGGATAAGGCCAATGGCTCATCTAACAGTGCTTCAAGTTCTCATAGTGGCCAAGCAGATGGCCAGTTGTAGGCAGGCTTCTGTGCAGGACCTCCCTGGGGCAGGGCCAACTGTGCCAGCAGGTCCTCACCCAGGGAATATGTAGAAGGACTGCCTAGGCCTCTTCACCCAGTTTGTTTTTGCCTTCTATCTCCTTGACGACCAGCAAGCTCCACTCCAGATCAAGCTATGCTTAGTGCCTGCTGTTCCACCATCTCTTAACACCATCTGCCTAACAAACCAATCAGGGCAGGCAGGGAGAGAGAAGAGTTAACATCTTGGCATGAAAGAAAGCTGTACAACATATGTTTCTACCATTGCATAAAGGAAGTTGTTTAGGGGAGAAAAGATGCAGACCTCGCAAGTTTTCTTTATGGGGAGAACTTTTTTTTTCCCTGACTAAAAAAGAGGAAAAAGGTTGAAGAGCTTCATCTCCCTTTAGAGGAAATGCCTTTGAAATGTATGTATGAAAAAAAGGAGTTTAAATTCTTATCTGTGTTTGATAAACCCTCAACCAGAACAAGATTAAAGGACATGGGGACACAATGATGAACTGTGCTTCAGAGTTCCGCAGCGCAGATGTAAGGTTGCCAACTTTTCACCTGCCCCACATCACTGTGCCTTTGAAACTAGCTTGATCAGCAGGGAGAAGTGAAGTGTTTCATGGAGATAATTATAATCACGCGCTCATTCCCGAAGATCAAGCTGCTGTCCATGGACTATGTAAAAATTTGGCAGCCTTTCCTTGTGTTTTATTTATTTATTTGTAAAATTTCTTAAACTGCTTTATGTTCAAAAGTATCTCAAAATGATGTATAAAACAGAAATCAAATACCTTAATAATGAATTAAAAAACCTATTAAAACTACATTAGGCTATTCCATCTGCAGCAATCACAATTACATAGCCACCCATACCCCTCAGTACAAAACCCCAGCCAGTGCCTTAAACAATGAAGAAGGACTAGGCAAAATATTATACCTCCTCAGAATTCAAATAAAAAAATATTCTCCTATCCCACCTCCAACCTGGGGCAGCCAATTTACTCCCTCCCTGCCTCATACCTGTGAAGCAGATTTACCATGTCTGATGAGGAATGTACAGACAGAGACAAATGAAAGGCAGGAGTATGTAACTAAACTCTCTGCCTCTACTCTGCCCTGGCCTTAAAATCTTTCACAGGCCTTGCTACTGCATACATACATTGACCTGGATATCTTATTTTCCTGGATACCCAGGAAAGTCCAGGATCGGCCAAATCCAGACTCTCTCATCTGAGCAGCTTTCAGTTTTGGATGGTGCTGTAAATCTGGATCCAATCTACAGCTGTTTTAATGACCAGCTGAAATGGAAACAGTTTGAGTAGCCTGATGAAATGCCCACTGCTAGGTGACAGATATGGGAAAAGAAGAACCAAAGGTGCCTAGTCTTTCAGTAAAGCTGATGGAATAGCTCTGCTTCCCTTCTTTCCCTCTGCACTGCAGCCAGATAGGATGTCTGCCATACCAGCTGAGGGAGAGCTAAGGCTAATCACATTACAATCACACAGAGGATTGAACTTACTCTTCAAATTCTCCATAAGCCTAAGTAATGGAAAAAGTAAGCATGTGAGTGTCTTTTTTATTATTATTTTTTAAAAATCATGTCATTGAATGAATAGATAAGTTTCTTCCCACGCACAACAGGCCATTCTGAAGTTACGTGATTCATTCTATATGGACACTGCAATTCTTTACCTCTCCTAAGTAATATCCTCTGTTTCCTCTTCAGTCTGACACGTGAGCGGACCACAACTTGCTCAAGTCAATTATTTTTATCCAGCAGTGAATAGCCTCACTTCCCTCTTCTCAACAAAGCAATGATGCTCCTAAAGACCCTTCTTGCCTCAGAGGTTCTTGCAAAATTGATCCGCTCTCTGAATCGATAGATATTTCAGAAGCAGCCAACATCAGACGCAATGTAAGATGGGCCCAGTTACATGATTCCGACTGAGAATGTAGGTGGTTGAAGTGCATCTGGGCAGTGTTTGAAATGTGGCGAAGTATCCATATAATGGTTTGAGCTTGCAGCTCAACCCTCAAACATTTTGAGGATAAAATCACTCACACCAGCTGTCATAGCAAGCTCCTGTTGGTTCTGTTGGTCCACTTTGGTATCGCAATGATCACTTGCATAAGTGTCCATTAAAAGCACAATAATTTTGAATGGAACGGATTCTTCCATGTTCATAGTTTAATGCTTCTGATCACCCCTTCTGATACTTGGACAAATGAGCAGATCCTCAACTAGAGCTGGTGAGGAAAGCTAAGTACACCATGGTTTCTTTCTGGCTTATTGGCTGTTGGCACACATTGACTTACTGATGTCTTGATTCGCAAAGTATTTCAGATAACTCCGCTGCACTCTGGGCTGCTGAGCTGGTGTTTATCCTCTGTTCCCCTTCCACGCCTTTCCACATTCTTTTCACTTGTTTCTCATCCCTGGCATTACCTAATTGAATCTCAGAAGTGAATTTTCTTTGCATGTGAAAGCTCCATCCTACAATTTTTGAATTTTTACATTGTCTGCAGCAGCTTTTGCCAAACTGTTGCCCTCTAGATGTTTTGGAGTATAACTCTCATCCATCCAAGGTGCCACAGCTGCTGTTGTTGGGACATTTAGGCTGAAACATCTGGTGGGCACCAGGTTGTCTAAGGTTGGCCTAGAGTGGCCTATACATCCCATGGCCTACTTAAGCTGCCCTACGTTACATTCTCGTAGACAAAAGGCAATAAGTTTTCTATATGAATTGTCATGGCTTTCCTTGCTATGCCCCTTGATCACAGTACACATTTTGCTTTGATGAAGTTTCTTAAAGTGTCCAAGGGCATGAAAATATGTCAGGCAAGTTCTGTGTGTGGAGGGGTGTCATCTGGGATCTTGATCTAAGGCCATGCCCCAGCGCTTTGCCCATTACACAAGATGTGAAGGAAGGAAGGAAGCAGAAAGGAAGCAATTTATGAGTTGCCTCTGAGTAACATAGATATTTAGTTAGAGATTGAGAAATGGAAAAAGTGAGAAGTGATTAAGAAGCATTTTTGGATTGTTTTACTTCTGTTAAATAATAATAATAATAAGAAGAAGTTGGGGTTTTTTTTGGTAAAGTGGGGATATGTCCTGGGAATAGGACTGAAAGGCAGTTTAAAAGGAAGAAAGGAAGGAAATAAATAAATAAATAAATAAATAAATGCAAGACTAAAAATATGGATGCTGTTTAGCACAACTTGAGTGCAAAAGACTAATTATGTACAATTCCATAGTTTTCATTTGGAAAATGACATACATGGAATATTGGGGAAACTGGAATAAGTGGGTGGTGATCCTTTCATGACCTGCCATCAATTCCTTTTTCTCTTGCGTTCTTTTTGTGCTTTCACTTTTTCTATGACATTCTTCTTCTTCTTCTTCTTCTTCTTCTTCTTCTTCTTCTTCTTCTTCTTCCTCCTCCTCCTCCTCCTCCTCCTCCTCCTCCTCCTCCTCCTCCTCTTCTTCTTCTTCTTCTTCTCTTCAGCAGCTCTTGGAACCATGTGGTGAAAAAGCAGCTCTCCCTCGAATGGACCTATCAGAAACATGAGAACTGCATGGTAGAGACATTCCTGCATTTTCAGTGGGAGATTGTTCCTATGGGGCAGAGTTGCTTTGGGGCTTGCATGTATTTCATGGGGAATCCCACCAAATGTCTTCATGGAGCTGGATGACATGTTGGTGCTATGTGATGAACCTCTATGACTGGCACAAGGGCCATGACATGATCAGTCTGAAAGTTATCAGAGTTCTTAGTGACTGCAGGACAAGTAAGATTGATAATAAGAGACTACCTTTAGGAATTCCATGATTCTTCAGGGAATGGCCCTTACCTTAAGGGCGTCAGGAGGGAACTAATGGGGTGGGATATTCTTTGTTGTTGTTTTTTTAAAAAAAAATTATAAGAATACAGATGCACACACACACTGGAAAGGTGTTAACATATCTAATAGATAAAATAAATATTTCACTTTAGTACATAATTAATTCATAGCATCTTTAATGATACATTAAATTTTTACTTTTAATGCAAAATTATAATAATATATAATTTATATAAAAATATGTAAAACACAGTACAAACTGATAAGGTCATAAATTATAGCATCTGTGAAAAAGCTTTAAATAATTCTAAAATGGCACTCCTGTGCCATATAATTAAAAAAAGATGGTCCAGAGTTTCTAAAAATAAATAGCCAAAATAAAACGTAATTGCCAATAGCATGATACCATTAGGCACTAGGAATAGTGTGTAAACACTTGGGATACAGGTGTGGTCACTGCTGGGAAAGGTGCAGAAAAGGGATCCCCAAATGATAAGGATGCTGGAACAATGATGAGGAACAGTTATAACATTTGAGGCTTTATACTTAGGAAAAAAACAGTGAGTAAGGGGCGACAGGATAGGATTGGGAGACACTCTCCCCTTCTCGTAATACAGGAACTCAGAGTCATCTGATGAAGCTGACTGACAGGAGTTTTAGGAGAGATGAAACAAAATACATCCTCAGGTATCACACAGGTAAACTGTGCAATTTGCTTGCCTCGGAGAATCTGGCACAGCCATGGTTTCACAACTAACTTGAATTGGACCGAGGGCCCTGACTAGGGCTGCCTAGTCAACAACTTTGGAGTTTGTCTTTAAAAAACTCAAAAACTTGTGGGGTGTCCTGGTTTTTACTTTTTGAAATAGGGCAACCCTAGTCCTGTCTCTGGAAAAACCCTAGCTTTAACTATACGGACCTTTGTTGGCAAGGTGATGTCTCTGCTTTTAAAGAAATCTAGGCAGCATCTTAAAAAGCATTACCTTGCCAAGAAAGGTCCGTATAGCTAAAGCTATGGTTTTCCCAGTAGTGATGTATGGAAGTGAGAGCTGGGCCATAAAGAAGGCTGATCGCTGAAGAATTGATGCTTTTGAATTCTGGTGCTGGAGGAGACTCTTGAGAGTCCCATGGTCTGCAAGAAGATCAAACCTATCCATTCTTAAGGAAATCAGCCCTGAGTGCTCACTGGAAGGACAGATCCTGAAGCTGAGGCTCCAATACTTTGGCCACCTCATGAGAAGAGAAGACTCCCTGGAAAAGCCCCTGATGATGGGAAAGATGGTGGGCACAAGGAAAAGGGGACGACAGAGGACGAGATGGTTGGACAGTGTTCTCGAAGCTACCAGCATGAGTTTCACCAAACTGCGGGAGGCAGTGGAAGACAGAAGTGCCTGGCGTGCTCTAGTCCATGGGGTCACGAAGAGTTGGACACGAATAAAATGACTAAACAACAACAAAAGTCCTGTCTCTATAGATAATTTCTACGCATCAAGTGATGCTGTGAAAGAATGCCATGACATGAGACATGGGAAAGCTGGAACACAATATTGATCAAGCAGCAACCCCCTGTCTCCTTATGGGACTATTCAGAATGTACAATGAACTTGTAGAGAAGATGATAAAATGAGCAGTTGTGACAATCTTATCTATTCATTGCTTTTTATAGCCATATGTGTAATCCAGGAGGCCCTCAAAGCCAACCCCCAAATTTGCTTGAAATTGTTTTTTGTTTTTGTTTTGGGCTCTCTGTTTTTGGTGAAAATAGACTCTAACTCCAAACGTTGTTTTTTTTTTTTTAATCCTTTATTGCTATCCCTCAATTGATTTCTTTGGTGGAAATTGTTTCAGTTCCTCCTCATCCTTCTGCACATCAAGGCTGCATGTGAGGGAGGGCATATGAAAGACTAAATAACTGCCTGTAAGTAAATAAAATAACTGTAATAAAAAAGTTAATTCTTGCCTTTTGTTGGTTTCCATTGTAAAATTGCCACGGGACCGAGGGAACTAGAGTGGTGCTTAATTTTAATAGTTCCATCATTGTAGACTGGCTGGGTATTAATTGTGTTAATGCTGATCATGTTGAATTCATTTGGTATTTGTTGAGCGGCCACCTGTGCACCCATATGTTTTACATCATTATTTAGTAGTTAGGAGTGAGTTAGCAGAGAGATGTGAGTTGGTGTTTCTTCCTCAGAAGCGCGACTGTTAGTGTGCTTTGCAATGAGAAGATTTCCTTTCTCCCCTCCGAAGAGACATTTCATTTCCTCGCCAATATATTAAAAACATACAAATCATCTCACTTTAGCACCCAAAAATGCACATCTTTTTTTGCTTAGCTGCTCATGCCCAGGATGTAAAATCAAAGCCACTTTGAGCCCTCTCATTTTAGCAAATTGCCTTTAACTATGCCAGGGACAGTGTATAATTTGTGTGGGGACATGGCACATGAGGGCTGCCTGTCTCGGCACTCTTTCCAAATGCAATGAAAAGGAAGAGATGGGAGGAAAAGGGGAAACACATGCTTTTTTTCTTCTCCTCCACACCGAGGCTCTGTTACCACAAGTGACAGGTTTGGGCCATGCAATGGGTTTCGATTGTGCAACACCAGAAACCAATGGCTGGTGGGGGTAAGAGAGAGAGAGTCATGTGCAGTCAGTCAGCTTCGACTGTCAGCAAAAGAGAAGGAGGAACATAGCAGCAGGGTGTGGTTATGGCTGTGATTCCCCCCCCTTTTTTTGACCACAGTGACCTCCTAATGTTATGCCCATGTAGCTTAGATTGTCATATGCAACAGCTGGACCTAAATGGTAGCTAGGCACCACACCATAGGATTTTAAGGGAAGAGGGAAAAACCAACTAAAAAACTAACTTTTAACAATTATTTACAAATTGTATTAATCTAATTGATTAATCTTTCTGTTTTGTTTTCTAAATAAAAAAAAACTTGGTACTTTTGAGATACGATTGTAGATATTCATACAGAATATATGAATGAGGTATGTAAGAGGCTTTTGTACACAAGCATGTACACATAAACATGCCTGGCATGGGTGAAAAATATGTCCTTGAACTTGAAGCTGGTGCAACATCACACATGACAAATTTTTAACATGGGTATCACGTGTCGGCATGCAGAGGGCCGCAAGGCCAGCTGGCTAGCCCCAGCTGGGCCATCTCCTTCCAGCTGCCCTGCTGCGAAGACCCATTGGCCTCTGGTCCAATGTAAATCAGCAACCCGGGCTTCAAAGCCAGGGCACACTGTATCAGCAGAGCGAACTGCACACACAGACTAGGCGGGAGGCTTGTGGAAGCATACTACAACTATGGATTTATTAATCATAAATCAGGACAAAGAAACATGTCGTCTTTCTCTTTGTCTTCTCAGAGAGATAGAGAAAAGCAAAAGCTATACACAACAGAAGTTCCCAGAAGACTGTGCTGCAATGTAAACAGACATGTGACGCACAACAATTCCATGTCTGCTCCATAAGGTGGAATGGAAATCTCAACATCATGTTCATGTAGGAAACGGCATCAAGTCACATGTGTTCTGAGTGTATTTGCCATATGTACATGCTTTGGGAATTTGCTGCTAAACATGGCTTCTCATCCAAGTGTGCTTAACCTGAAATAGACACATGTGCATTTGATTTCCTCCATAAAAGCTGCATCTTTGTAGGCCGTGCATCAGACATGAATTGGTCCTGAAATGCTCCACCAGGCAAAGGGACGAATATCTTTGATTTTTAGTGGAACTCCAGCCAACAAACACTTTCTTAAAGTACTGATGAATAAGAATCTACAAATTAACTGCATTCAAATGCAAAAAATGACAGTTACACAATGCAAATAAATGAAGTGTATAACGGATGTTTCACCCTTCTTGTTTCTATCTGTGTCTTTAAAATATAATGCTACTAATAGGTATCTTCATTATCATTATCTTCTTTATCCCTGGAGACCTCTATATCTGTTAACAACATACTTAGCACCTTTATGAGAGCCAGTGTGGTGTAGTGGTTAAGAGCGGTAGACTCGTAATCTGGTGAACTGGGTTCGCATCTCCGCTCCTCCACATGCAGCTGCTGGGTGGCCTTGGGCTAGTCACAGTTCTCTGAAGTATCTTAGCCTCACTCACCTCACAGAGTGTTTGTTGTGGGGGAGGAAGGGGAAGGAGAATGTTAGCCGCTTTGAGACTCCTTCGGGTAGTGAGAAAGCGGGATATCAAATCCAAACTCTTCTGCTTCTTTATCCATAATTTGGGAGTCAGTCAGTCTACCCCAACCTAGTGCCCTCCAGATTGACTTATTGATTAAATTTTTATACTGCCCAGGGCGGTTAACAATATAAAAACACAAAAATACATAACATAATAACAAACAAAACAATAACACCCACATACCCACAGATTAAAAGGCCATAAATTGTTTAATCAGCCAAAGGCCTGGGAGAAAAGGAAAGGGTTTGCCTGGCACTTGAAGATATTTAATGAAGGCTCCAGGCAAACCTTTCTGGGGAGAGCATTCCACAGACTGGGAACCACCACCACTCTTGGCCTCTTATGTAGGGGACACACAAAGAATGTTTTGGACTATAACTCCCATCAGCCCCTGAAATGCTATTCAACCTATGTTGAGTAGAGTTTTGCATATCTTTCTGCCATCCCTTTGCTGGCCCCTTGATCCCCCCTGTTGCATGTGGACTAGTGTCATGTAAAAGCTCAGCAAAAGTCTTTGCAGGATTTGATTTCCACGGGGTTAAGTGAAGTGCACAAACTGATCAATGGAAGTTAGAGTCAAGAACCATGAAAGCAGAGCAACAAGCACAAAGGGTACTCTGAGCTGAGTTCCGAAGCAGCCAGACTCCAGGACTAGATAAACAATGTGGATGCAGTTGTTGATTCAAAAGAAGAATCAGAACAAGGAAACCAGAATAGCAAAGCATACCACCAGCTGGACCATCCAGGAAGTTAAAAACAGGAACCAGAGAGGAAGGAATTGGGCAAGGCCCTGGAGGGAAGACAGGAGACTGAATAAGCATGGCTAGGTAGAATTTGTTCAGCCAGGGACTGTCCTGAAAACTGTGATTCCCCCAAACATTATCTGCAATTAATGACTACCAGCAGAGTAGGTGGCTAGAGTCAAGATGTGTGTTCATGGCCCTCTAGCAGCTATATTGTAAACTCTACTACTACATTCGTGCAATCTGGCTTGATATTTGGTAAGGAAGAGGACAAAATGAGAATCCACCTTGATTTTTAGGGCATGCACAGTGGATTTTAAATGGATTTTAGTGTATGCACAGTGAAAAAAGACTTTCTCTTTTTTTGGAGAGGGAACAGAGCAGTTGTAACAGGCGATGTGCCAGTTTCAATGGCAGTGCTGTGCAGATTGAACCAATCCCCCCCATGGATACTTGATTAATTGATTGATTAAATTTCTATCCTCCCTTCATCCCCGGGCAGCAAACAGCAAAGCAGTAAATTAGTGCAATTAAAATAACAAGATCAGCTGAAAACATTTAAATTTGGTTCAGTCCCATCTCTATCACTCACAGTGGAGCTCTTATAATAAAAGAGAAGTTGAAAAACCAGAACAGAAATGAAACACACAAGCCAATAATACACTCTTTTGCCTATCCGTGGACTGCTGTGACTTAGCTGAATGCCAGCAATGTTGGAAACCCAAAACAAAGTTATATAATAATAACAAATATCAAATGAATTAAAGACAGAGGAAAAAATGTCTGCCCCCGTCTGGCCCACCCATGTGCAACTGAGTATAATAAGCCATAAAGAGAGTGTCTTGGCCATGGCTGGCACTTTAGACCTGGTTGGGTGCCAGCTATGAGACTCCCACTGTTCTTGGAAGTTACGGGCTTTTTTTTATATACAGAAATTGAGTCACAGCAGCTAAGTGAACCACTGAAACCAAGCTAAACAAAGGCAGGAACTCGAATGTAAGGGGTTCTTTCTTCCACAATTGGATTTTCGGCACCAATGAAGATGCTTGTATAACTTTTAGATTGTTTTTGTTGGCCTAAGCCTCAGTTCTCTTGGCATAAAAGAAACCTAGGAGGCTGCTTTATCCTGAGTGAGCCCATTGAACTGTCAAGCCTGGTATTGTCCATGCTGGCTGGTAGCAGCTCTCCAGCATTTCATGCAGGGTTAATTCTTGGCCCAGCTTGAGGACTCATGGGATTGAAGATGGGAACTTCTGCATGCGAAGCAGATGCTGTACCACTGAGCTATGGCCCTTCCCCTGTTACTGGAAATCATGGGCTGGACCTCTGGGGAAGGACAGGAGTGCAAACTGGCCGTTCATTGTGTGCTGAGGCCTTGTATCCATGATGCTCCTTCTCTCAGGAAACTTCCACTGAGATGTAATAATAATAATAATAATAATAATAATAATAATAATAATAATATAATTTATTTGTACCCCAGCCATCTGGCTGAGTCTCCCCAGCTACTCTGGGCGGCTTCCAACAAAGATTAAAAATACATCAAAATGTCACACATTAAAAACTTCCCTGAACCTTCAGATGTTTTCTAAATGTCAGGTAGTTGTTTATCTCTTTGACATCTGATGGGAGGGTGTTCCACAGGGCGGGCGCCACTACCGAGAAGGCCCTCTGCCTGGTTCCCTGTAGCTTTGCTTCTCGCAGTGAGGGAACTGCCAGAAGGCCCTCGGCACTGGACCTCGGTGTCCGGGCAGAATGATGGGGGTGGAGACGCTCCTTCAGGTATACTGGACCGAGACCGTTTAGGGCTTTAAAGGTCAACACCAACACTTTGAATTGTGCTCGGAAACGTACTTTGCTGCAAGGACTCCCTTGGCATGTCTTCATCGCTGCCAAATGGAACATGCCATCCATTAAAGCCACCTCTGCCCTTGCTTTGCCCTTGAGCCAAGGGGAAATCAAGAAAAGAAAGGGGGTTCACAAACAGGAAGTAGGCCAACTGGCCAACAGGAAGTCGGTCAAGTGATAGGGTAGGTCAAAATGTTAGGTCAAAATGTTGATAGCCTTATCCATTACAAATTGATATAATCCTCTTTTAAAATCATCTTTCAATGTCAACTGTTGCGGGGAGCGGAGGTGACCTTTTGCCAATTGCAGTTGGGGCGGGAAGACTAAATCTTGCCTCCTCAGCTTCACTCTCTAAGAAGATAACCCATTCCCCCCAAAAGTTATGCTTGGAGAAAAACAACAAAAACATTTTATTCAATTGCTGGTGAGGTGAGGAAAGTGGGGGGTGGGTTAAGTGGTTGTGTGCATGGTTGTGTGTGTGTGGAAGGGGACCAGCTTACAAATGTGTCGACAGGTCTCAAACTGTTGGTAGCCCATGTCTGAGTACATGATCTGAGCTGCCCGAAAAATGGAAAACTTTACACAAGTCCAGCTATACGAAAGACTGAAATCTCAAGATGAAATCCCACAGTTTTCTCTCCCCATTCTGTTTCTTTTTTTCTTTCTTTTGCATTCACATCATCTGCAGTGAATGGAAAATCTTGTGAACAAGGTCATTTCCAAGTTACATGATTCACCCAGAGGGGACATAGCTGTTCTGTTTCTTCTAAGTAATGTCCTCAGTTTCCTCTTCGAGGAGTCATGTGAAACAAAAACCACAGCAGACAGGAATATTTGCTAGGCGGGAAGTGTGTGAGGGAAAGAGCCTTCATCAAAGGGCAGCATCTTCACTTTCAACTTGTCTTGTGTGTTTTCAAGGGTTTGCTCCCTTGCTTGAGAATCCCTCTACCTGCTGCCTCAACTATTTGTGGCTGAATGACCTCAGTATGAGGAGCTGCAAGGAACACCACATTTTATCTTCATTCATTCTCCCAGGAACAGTAATACTTTTAAATGGAAAGGGGGGGCTGTTTTCCTTTCCATACCTTCCTGATGAGTGAAATTGCCATGTTTAGGCTGCAATTCTATGATCCCTGGGAGGGCATTCCAGAGGGCAGAGAAAAGTTTGGATCTGCTCCTGGAGGTCAGAGAAAGGGAGAGACAATGTCAGAGAGAGGAAAATTTGATGTCAGGTTCCCCTCTCTCTGGCTGCTCCAGAAACTTTCATAAACCTAGCACTACCATCATTTGCACTGTGTTGTCAGTAAAGCTAAAAAGTGGGGTGCCAGGGGGCCAACTTGAATAAAAAATGGGGGGGGCAAGCCCTGCCCGTATAATCGATCACATGACGCAGTGCATGCACACAATTTGAATGGCAATGCCCATTAACTTTGGGGGATCCTGGCCCCCTCAAATATTTTATTGGGGGTGTGTGAAGACCCTTCAGCCCCTAGGAGCTGGCTCTTATGGTCGGGTCAGGTGTGGACCCAAAGGATCCAAAGCCTCGCCTGACTTCCAAGCCCTCTGTGCCCGCTGAGCTGGTGTCAACCTCTCCTTTTTGTTATTTATGTTGATTTTGATTTATAACCTGCCTTCAGAGACGACTCAGTAGCTGCAGCTACTGCAAAATAAGGTGGCTCGACAGATCACTTGGGCAGAGTCTCACTACTGTGCTCCGTGATTGTCCTGAAACCTCTAGGCAGTTTAAAAGAAATATTAGTGCTATCAATTAAAGCAGCTAAAGCAATTAAAAACACATGGAGTTAATTAAAATTAACAGGAAAGGAGATTCAAACATGTCAACGTCTGTGCATGTGGATAGGTTTGCCTAAACAAAAATGTATTAGGCAGGTGCCAATTGAGTACAGCAAATGGGCCTGCCTTATGTTAACAGGCTGATAGTTTCAAATTGTAAATACCGCCACACCATTATTTATTTATTTCACTTATTTTATTGCATTTATTTCCCACCTTTCCTCCAAGGAGCTCAAGGTGGTGTACAAGGTCCCCCCCCCGCATTTTATGCTTACAACAACCCTGTGAGGTAGGTTAGGCGGAGAGACTGTGACTGGCCCAGGGTTACCCAGTGAGCTTCATGGCTGAGTTGGGATTTGAACCCTGGTCCCCCAGGTTCTAGTCTGGCACTCTAACCATTACACCACACCTATCAGCCAATCACCCATTCCCACCACCCTTCTGAGTAATACCCCTCCCCACCCTCTCACTATATATAAGGGTCTGGTGACTTCTGTTTCAGTGTATTTGAAGAAGTGTGCATGCACACGAAAGCTCATACCAATAACTAACTTAGTTGGTCTCTAATTTGCTACTGGAAGGAATTTTTTATTTTTATTTTTTCCATTATACCACACTAGCTCTCTAAAGGTTGATTTCTTACAGTTGTGGAACAAGTATTATGTGGCACAAATGGCAATGCCAGTTCTGCAGATCTGTTAGTGGGCACTTATGGGGTAAGATGACCCCACAAGCAAACTCGTCCCAATATGTTAAGTGCTTTACATACTAATAGTAACATCTTGAATATGGTGCTGTGTGCTGACAGGGTCTCACTCCTGTTGGCAGCTTCTAGGTCAAGAGCAATGGAAGCCTCACAGAGAGCGGCTAGCAGTAATCTAGTTCTGAAGTCACCAATGCTTGAACTATATGGTCAAGCTCCTGTTAATCGGCTGCTAAATGAATAACTATGTGGACAGGAGCCCTATTGAATGAGTTTTGGCCAAGGGCAGAGGGCATTTTCCCAGATGTCCTCTGCACACATCATGCCATATGGACAGGACTTCATGTCTATTTTGAATCAGGGGGCCCAGCCCCCATATTGAGGGGGCTGACATCCCCCGCCACTGCCGGGTGGCCTCTGCACACCCTAGCCCCCACCCGGGAGCTGGGAAGGGGCTGGAATGAGTGAAACAAGGATCTCCTTCTGCACATCCCACCCCTGCCTGGCTCATGCTGCAGGGAGAAGGAAGCTGAGCGCGGAGCCCACATCGTGCTCTGCCACCTCCTCCTCCCTGGCCAATGCTGCATCTCAGTGGCAGGGGTGGGACGCATCATGTGATGCCCCCCCAATGTGGGCAGCAAGTTGGTGCCCCTGGTTTGCAGCCACCAGAGATAAAATGATTTCATGTGTGAGATTCAATGTTAGAGTAGACCCATTGAAATTAATGTGCTTAAGTCACTTACGCCCATTGATTTCAACGCATCTACTCTAAGTATGAGTAACATGGGATATCATCCAATACACCTGGTATTCCGCAAGTGCTTGGTTCCCAGAACATTTTTCAAACTGTTCAATAAAGGTAATAGGTGTGAACCAAGTTTAGACTTGCATTTCACCATTTCTAAGAAAGCTAAGATCCAAGTTCTGCCTTAATCCCATCTCTAATTCAAACTAAACCCTTGTTTTGGTTTCAACAGGAAGTTAATCAGGAGGGATCATCACAGTACCTGGTGAGAAAGTATTCCCAAAGGGAGAATCTTAAAAAAAACCTTAGAACAAATATATTAATTCAAGAGCTGCTTTTCTGTGGTTCCCTCTGAAGGTTCGTGAGCCCTTTATAAACCAAACACTCCTTTAATTGGGTCTAATACTATGTTTCTTTCGTGCTCTGGTCCATGGGGTCATGAAGAGTCGGACACAACTAAACGACTAAACAACAACAACAACTTTTCTAGAAAAAGTGCTGAAACTCACCATAAACACCTCCCTTTTAATGACAGTGGAGCCTATCTGAGGGGTGCTGGAACTAAGTTCTGGCAAGTTCTGGCTGAAAAAAAGCCCTGATCTAATAGTCAAAGAAGCTCAGTGGCCAATCTAATCTATTTCACCAATGATATCCTTAGAGAAGGAGAGAATCGAAACGTAGAAGCTTTAATACAGGAGTCAACAATGTGGTACACAATGGCAACCTTAAGGTTGTCCTCTGGCACCTGTGAAGCCTCTGAGCTCCCTCTTCTTCAATGCTCCCTTGGCCAAGAAGCATTGAAGATGGTTGCCTTTCCCTCCTTTCGTAGTTCATCATGCTAAATGAGGAAGTTGGGAGAGTGACAATCTTTCTCACTTCCTTTTTCAGCGCTATATGATTTTAAGGCTAGATTAATACTACTGGATCCAACTTTTACCCAGATTACTTGGAAAAGTGATGTGTGAGAGGGAGAGCATGGGAGGGCAGTGATCCAGGGGAGGGGGGAAATAAGCTATCTGAGGGGTGGCACTCTAAAATTCAATTGTGCCCTGCCATAGTTGCCAGTATGTGCATTAAAACCACGACTCACTCGCTGGATCAACACCTTGTCTGGGTCAGTGGACTTGCACGTTCCTAAGACGCTTGTGAGTGAAGCCATCAGGAATCTCAAACTCCTAGCAGGGTCACCCAAGGCAGTAAGGTCAAAGGGAAGGAGCTAGACAAAGAATGATTCAAAAAGTCCTCAACGGCAGAACAGGCAGAGGATAAAAAGCGGTATGTTCAGGGCTGTCTTAAGCATATGTGGCGCCAGGGTGCAAAGATACGTCCGGTGCCCCCCTCCATGTTGCCGAGTCCCAGGCGTGCAGGAGGGTGGAGCCGGTCAGCCGCCGCAGCGTCTCACTGGCTCGGTCGCCCCTGAACTCGAGGTGTAGAGCCAACCACAGCAGAAGAGTCCACCACGGCACTCCGACCGATGGGCGGGCTCTTCCCCGGACTCAACTCTCAGGCCCTGGACTCTCAACCTGGTGCTCCTGAGAGCCTGGCGCCTGGGTGCCCTGCACCCCTAGCACCTATGGGTAAGACGGCCCTGGGTATCTTGCAATGGCTGTGAAAGCGGATGAAGGCTGCAGCAGATAAGAATCTACCGGTCGTTGTGACTACTCATGCCATCAGAACAGAGCCTTACAGCAAAGACTGTGCATTGGTCAGCGTGCACTGATCCACACACATACAACAAATTCATGCACAGGCGTCACCGTCTCTAAAACTACGACTCCAAACGTAAGTTGTGTTATGACTTGGCTTCTCAGATGCAAAGGCCAATGGGCAGAATTTGATCATGGTAAATGCTGTTTTTGTCAGCTAAGGGACTTGAATAAAAATCCGACTGTAAACGTTTCTTTACGTGTACAGCTGGAGAATGTCAAACTGTGCACAAATCTGCCGCAAGACACCTTTATTCTAACAGACGTCTTTGGCAACACTCAACACCATATCATAATCATGAGGTTTATGCACTTCAGTTGACACCTGTGCGTCATGCCCTACAGATGCTGCACTGTGTTTAGGACAGAGCCCCAAACAATACAGCTGTTTCAACACATGTGCATTTTCCACTTAACAAACCATAAGAACACAGCAGAAGGTTACAACATCAGAATCCTAGGGCTAGAATGCAGGAAGGGGGGGGAGAAATGTTTCTTTGGGACATCTTTCCAAGAGGCTCTGCCTACATACTCAGGATGGTATTCATCTACTCCACTACACACAGGCAACAGAGAAGGCAGTTCTGATTGATATTGCAAGTGACAACTAAATCCTTTGACTCATTCTTACATTTCATCTTCACAAGGTACTACGCCCACAGGATTCATGTTTGTGAAGGTAGGGGGGGGAGATATGGAGGATTATTCCAGTCTTAAGTTTTCAAAACCTACAGATGGAGAAAGACCCCCTTCCTCCATCTACAAGCATTAATGAACTGAGATGGAAAACTACCCAACTGAAGAATAAATATCAGTGTCATGTCTAACTAAGTGCCCCTCAGTGCTGACCCACTGAAATTCATGGACTTAAGTTCATGATGACTACGAAATCCTATAGGTCTACTCAATACATCACTTAGATTGGATACAATCCTTAATAAATATAATAACCACAGAGCTGTGAATACTACAAGTGGTACAACATCAGAAAAATCAGGGTCAGCTCAAGATATTTTGCTGCCTGAGGCAAAATGCAAGACATCACCACCTGCAATTCAATGTACCGGTTGTACTGGCAGTTGAATGTTACTTCAGTTCTGACAATGGGATAGAATCCTCCATTTTACCTGAGGGCATCAGGCTAGCTTTCAGGATATATGATAGTTCTGATCTTCAGCAGTGGGGGATGACCAATGGGCTCTGAGCATCTGCTGCCTGCAGGCATTGCCTCACTCTGCCTAAAAGGAGGGCTGGCCCTGAAAAAAAAAGTGCCATTATGTAAAGATCTAAATTTATTCAGAAATAAGTCTGACGTGGGTGGCACTGTGGGTTAAACCACAGAGCCTAATACTTGCTGATCAGAAGGTTGGTAGTTCGAATCCCCGCAACGGGGTGAGCTCCCATTGCTCAGTCCCTGCTCCTGCCAACCTAGAAGTTCGAAAGCACATCCAAGTGCAAGTAGATAAATAGGTACCGCTCTGGCGGGAAGGTAAACGGCGTTTCCGTGCGCTGCTCTGGTTCACCAGAAGCGGCTTAGTCATGCTGGCCACATGACCCGGAAGCTGTATGCCGGCTCCCTTGGCCAATAAAGCGAGATGAGCGCCGCAACCCCAGAGTCGGTCACAACTGGACCTAATGTCAGGGATTCCGTTACCTTTACCTAAGTCTCTTACTCTGAGTTTAGGCTGTTCCCAACACCATTGCATGGGAGATGCAAGGTGAAATGAGGGTTGGTGTGGTGCAAAAGCAACTCTATGAGTGCAGGATTGGCTCTGCCAGTATATTTGCCCTCTTGGCAAGCAACAGTGAGGCACCTCCTGGGAAGCTAGCATAGTAGCTCCACCTCACCCAGTGAGATACTTCTGGCTGTTCCCATGCCAGGGATAACAGTCATGGAAACAGATGCCTGGTCAGTGGGGGAAACAAACAACATGATCTAGATTATGTAAGTGATTATTATTAATGCATTAACATGGAGCCCAAAGAGAAGGGTTTTTTGTGGATGTGGGTGTGTGGCATCCTAGAGGTGATGGTAATGTACCTTTTGAGCCAACAATGTCCGCTTACACATATTTTTATTCTCCTGTTGGAATAGGATTTGATTCCTGTGCAGCTCTAGCAGAGTAGACAGCAATGAATTAGAAAGGTTTTTGGTGGTCACAGTAGCAATTCCCTCCTTTATTAAGATCCTCATTAGGGCCAACTGTTATGACTTGAAGCTCTTTCCGTTCATGGAGACTTAATGCAGTTGTTGCAATATTTCTACTCACCATATCCTCAAGAAATCTGAAGTTACATTCAGAGAATCAAACTACGAACATTTCAGCGAAGTTATTATGCAATTTTGCAAACAGCTGTTATTCAGCTAATGCCATTTTTAGTAGATGTGGGCCTGGTGGGCAAGGATGACAGACCTGATTTGAGACCTGAACCTTCTCTAGATATATGAAAGGCATGGATGGGATATGTCTCATCAATTTTAATTTCTGAACCTGCTTGCTAAGGATGGATGAATGGGCTCTTCCATTGTATAAGGGCAGGGGTGAGATGCATGGCAAACTTTCATGCCTTAGAGATGGGGGAAAGTGTCTATTTGAGTTCCTCTCAGTTTCTTATTTATGCAACCTTACATTCAGTTTTTTTGTATTGGAAACTCTTGTATTGGAAACTCTTTTCATATTGGAAACTCTCCCAATATGCACAATTTGGTATAAACTTTTGCCTAAAGCACACATTTTTGCAAAGAAATTGCTCCCAGTATAATGCACTTTCATGCACTTGTTTTACTAATATGTGCATTTTTATGCACACTTTACCCTAGTATGTGATTGTTATTTTTTTACACATCACTTAGATGGAAAACTGAATTCCAAAATTGGGAGAAGATCAAATTTAGTAGGATGGCTTTGTTTCAGTCCACACCTTGTTTCAGAATGTGAGAATTAGGTAGGTTTGCCTATACATTTCTCCCCCATCCCTACTGCTATTCCAGGATATGCATTCTATAAATTTTCTTCTTGTTCAAATTTTGGGACAGATCAAATTTGTGTAAGTAGATTCTGATGTGTGATCTCAGCTATCGTAAATATTACAAAACACCTGTGTGGAACACCTAGCCTACAGATACATTAAAACAAAATAAAAACATGAACAAAAACTTTTTTTTGTGAGGGTTGGGTTGTTTTTTTTTTTGCTTGCGTGGTTTTAACAATTTCTTAGTAAAAATGATGGGGTTTTTCTTCGTCAACATCGGAGACATTTCATGACAAGTACTTAGGCTGGCATTATTCAAATTGTTTGTAGAGGGAAACTTGGATTTCTTTTGAAATTTATCCTCTGCCCTCAGAAAGGGCAGAAAACTTCCTTAAAAGACAGCTTGCCCACCATTAACCATCTTCTTCTTAACTAGATTCTGCAGTCACAGGAAACTGTACACTCAGTTCACACAACACAACAAATTTCAGTAACTCTAGCTAGCATTCAAGCATAAACTGGCTGTCCGTTGGTCAACATGCCCAGAATATTCTGCAATGCACAGTTATTTTGTTGAAAACCACTGTGCCTTATACAGAAAGGAAGATGGAGGCAAAAGCATTCCGTTAATTGAAGGACTTCATCGCCAGTTATTTTAAGTGGTCCTACTTTCTCCTCCACCCTTCAATGGTTTATCACTTGTAAATTATTTGTCACATTGTTGTAATTCTATCCAGATCCTTAACTTTCTAATCATGTATCTTTTATGGGGTCTCTTTTAAAGAAGCACTATAATTACATGCCAAGGGTCCCTGTAAATTTTATCAGGCTGTAAAATATTATACTTTAATTATTTGGCATGGGGGGAATTGGAAATGTTCCCTCTGCAAGGCTAGGCAATCAATACTGCAAAGAGCATAAGGTCTTGGGTAGTTTGAGCATTCTCCTTATTGGTGCCTACCTATCTCAGAAGGTTTCCAGACTCTCTTTGCTGCATTCAATAGCATGGGGATCAGTTAATAAAAGGAAATCGCATTTGATTAATCTGAAGAAACTGCTTACCATAGGATTTAGCAAGGTGAAGATTTACTAAACGGAGAGGCTTGTGAATTATACAATCTCTAAGACTGATCTTAGCTTAAATGGGAGACCCAGCTGTTTCAGGGAAAGTGGAACCTCAGAGGTTGGCATGCATTTTTATTGAGGACCCCCGTTAGAAATTTGCAATGCACAAATTATAATGAAAACTTATTATCAGTATATTAAGGTGGTAAATCTAGGTGTTTCCAGTTTGAGTCACATCTTCCTTTGAACATTCCCCTTAATTTCAGGAAAATTACAGTACCTGCTCATAAAAGCAGAAGGCATAATAGAGAAGATAGGGATTTGTACCTATTGTGATATACTGAAACATAATGACTGGATATGCACATCTCAATAAAGTCTTCCAGTGGATCATAGGATGACTATCAGCAACTTCAGACTATCACCTACTAAGGACACTATACTCTCTAAACCAGGCTTTGATCTGCCATGGAGCAATTGAGTTCTCTTGTAAAACATTCAGATGAACAGTGGTATTTTCTTTTAGAGAGAGATATGTCAAGAATGCCAAAGTACCTAAATAGTGTCTTCATGCGTACAGGCAGAATGCCTTTGCGTACCAAATACTACAGACAAACAACTAGGGAATGGTGTCCCCATGGGCTGGGAACAGTGTGCCTGGTTAAATGGACCTTGATCTGACCCGGGAAGCTGATTCTCAAGTTGTTAAGAAACCCCCAGTGACGGCTGTAGTATGCTGAATACAGTGCAAGGTGCTGTTGATGTTGCTTTCTTTTTTTAGCTTACTCACGTTGGAGGAGGGACGCGGGTGGCGCTGTGGGTTAAACCACAGAACCTAGGACTTGCCAATCAAAAGGTCAGCAGTTCGAAATCCCGGAATGGGGTGAGCTCCTGTTGTTCGGTCCCTGCTCCTGCCAACCTAGCAGTTTGAAAGCACATCAAAGTGCAAGTAGATAAATAGGTACTGCTCCGGCAAGAAGGTAAATGGTGTTTCTGTGCGCTGCTTTGGTTCACCAGAAGCGGCTTAGTCATGCTGGTCACATGACCCGGAAGCTGTACGCCGGCTCCCTCGACCAATAAAGCAAGATGAGCACCGCAACCCCAGAGTTGGCCACAACTGGACCTAATGGTCAGGGGTCACTTTACCTTTACACCTTGTTGGGTTATTGCTTTTGGTTTGATTTCATGTGTTGTGGTCTTGTTGTGAACCGCCCTGAGACCTCCGGGTATAGGGCAGTGTATAAATTGAATGAATGAATGAATGAATGAATGAATGAGTGAGTGAATGAATGAATAATAAATAAATAAATAGCCACTCTGGGTGGCTTCCAACAGATATAAAAGCATGACAAACATCAAACATCAAGAACTTCCTTACGCAGGGAACCTTTTCTAACGCTCCAATATCCTTTTTGAGCTGCAGAGACCAGAACTCTTCACAGTGTCCCAAATGAAATTGCACCATAGGTTTGTATAATGGCATTATGATAGCAGCAGTTTTATTTTCCTTTCTTCATGAACCTTAGCATGGAATTTGCCTTTTCTACACTTGCTGCACACTGGGCTGACATTCCTTGTCTGTCACTGCCAGTTCAGACCCTCTCTGAAATTAAGACTTTTTTGCCCCAACATGCATTTACATTTGCTTACATTGAATTGTGTTGCCATTTCACCACCCATTCACTTAGTTTGATGAGGTCCTTTGGGAGCTCTCTCTTTTGTTTTAGTGCCACTGAACAATTTTGTATCCTCAGCAAACTTGGCCACCTCACTGTTCACTCCTCTAACTCTAGATTGTTTATGAACAAGTTAAGTTTATTCACCAAGTTTTTCAATAACACTTTTTAAAAAAACCCACAAGCAACCAGCTGTCTAAGTGGTTTGCATAAAACAAAACAAAATGCTCATAGGAGAAAACCAATCAAATCAAACTAAAAAACCAGACAGCATAATAAAAGTTATCAAAATATAGAGAAAACCAATAGTTTTAAATGCAAATGTCCATAATAAATGTATGAGTAGGTTTGACTGAGCAAAAATGGCTTTAAAGGTAAAGGGACCCCTGACCATTAGGTCCGGTTGTGGCCGACTCTGGGGTTGCTGTGCTCATCTCGCTTTATTGGCCGAGGGAGCCGGCGTACAGCTTCCGGGTCATGTGGCCAGCATGACTAAGCAGCCATCCAAAACAGTGCAATAAAGACTCCTGCCTAATATTAATAGGCAGAGAATATTTGCTTTTCAGTCTGAGAAGAATAATGACAAAGGGAACAGGTTAGAATATAACTAGCCAGTGGCTACCTGTTGAGGGTCAAGTCACTGGCAGTGCCTAGTCTTGTCTCCAACCCAAACAGTAGCCCATATAGAGCTCCCAACACTATCTTCTTACAGTGTTTGCTATCCTATAGCCCTACTTGCACAATCCTATGTGCTGGGAATGACAGCAGCAAAGCCTTCTGGGGCACATTAGCAGCAGAGCCAGAGGCTAGGCAGTGGATGGAAATTAAACAGGCAACAGAGCTCTAGGGATACAAATGTTGCTCCAGGCAGGCCACGAGCGACAATTCAACACAGAAAGCAGCCAAGAAAAGATGCTTCCTCTCATGTAAAGTTTGCACTGTGGGAGTTGAGGGAATATTGCATAAACCACCCCATTCAAATCATGTGTTACCCAGGCTATCCAAAAGATAAAAGGGAAAGCAACCAATTGGTGATATATATGAGGGGTGTGTGCTTATTTGGTTGCAGACTTCTGTTGATTTTTCAATCTTTTATTCCAAGAATTCATATCTATTTTTACATGGACACACGCTATTTATGTCTAGAAGGCAAGGTCAAGTTGATAACCTGCCAGCAAGGAAAACCTTGACTCTATTGTGGTATCATCTGCACTATACAGTGGTACCTCGGGTTAAGTACTTAATTCGTTCCGGAGGTCCGTTCTTAACCTGAAACTGTTCTTAACCTGAAGCACCACTTTAGCTAATGGGACCTCCTGCTGCCGCCGTGCCGCCAGAGCCCGATTTCTGTTCTTATCCTGAAGCAAAGTTCTTAACCTGAAGCACGATTTCTGGGTTAGCGGAGTGTGTAACCTGAAGCGTATGTAACCGAGGTACCACTGTACTGTGCATTCAAAGAAGTATGATGACACAGTTAAATAATCATGGCTTCCTTCAAAGAATTCTAGAAACTGGTCTGTTTAGGGTGCTGAGAATTGTTAGGAGACCTCCTATTCCCCTCACGGAATTACAGTTCCCAGAGTGGGTTAACAGTCACTCCTTCTTCCTAGGTAACTAGGAATTGTAGCTCTGGGAAGAATCAGGAGTCCTCTAACAACTATCAGCACCTTTGACAAACTATAGGTTCTAGGATTATTGAAAGTGGTATGGTACTACCATAGTTCAGAGGCGACCCATGTCTGACAGAGATCCAGCTGCTCAGCCCCACTCCCTTGCCTCAGAGATCAGGGCCACCTCAAGTCATTTTTCTGCCTGAGGCAAAGGACAAGATGTTATATTCTATTCCCCCAAACCAACCAAGCCCTATACAAAAGCTGACCAGTGACTCTTACTTGGACACTGGTGTTCTCCATTGCATCTGAAGACAGAAGTTTAGCTAAGGAGGCACAGTGGAGGCTGCATGGCACACACAGCTAAGTCCACTAACTTGCCCCTCAGCATCTGTTGCATGTGGTTGCTTTCTCACTCTGCCTAATGATAGGGCCAGCTCTATCTGAGATGATCAGTGGCCTCTTCTACCTGGTAGGTGGAAGCTGAAGGACAGCACCAAGGAAGATCAAGAATGAGCTCAGGTAACGCCCTCTGAATAATCCCCCAAATAATCTGTAGGGACATTCGCTGAATGTGTTTTTTGTTGCAGACCCTTTTTGCAAGCTGCTTTGAGAACCTTGTGGGGCTACAAAGTGGGACATCAGCATTCTGGATAAATAAATAAAAAAATGTAAACCTGACTCCGTAATCTTGAGTTCAAATTATTTTCTTGTGAAAATTCATTTCCTTTTTCCTCAGTTTCGTTTACTGAAAATGGAGCACAAAGGGTTTGCAATTATGTATTTCCCTAAAGAATTTACTTGATCATCTAAATGTTACTTTGACAGAACAAGTGTGATGCAGGGGCAGATCTATTATGAAACTAATGCAGCATAAATTTCAGGGCCCCTAATCCCAAAAGGGACCCAGAAGTGATTGCTGTTCACATTGCTTAAAAAAACTGGGTCTAGTAGACTCAATGTGAGTTGCACAACTCAAATGGATTAATTTTTTCTTGCATATATTTAAACAATCCCAAAGTTTGACAGTCAGTAGCACAGATGTTGTAAAGGTTGTTGTAAACAACTCAATTGAAGAAGGTAACAGTGGTTACTCAGACTTCATTGCTGATTGTAAAGGGGCCCCCATAACAATTCAATGTAGGTCTGCCACTGGCGTGTGATATGATGAGGATTGAGGAGACCCCAGAGCAAATTCTGAAACAGCCATGAATCTCTCTATAGAACTTACAGAACTTGACATTCCAAGTCCCCATGTGGTCCTTCCTGTTATACTATTGAAATGGTGCATGGGCATCTTTTGAGAGAGCCTTTCTAGCAGGTGTAGATGCAATACATTTGTGAATAGTTGCCTGGGAGATTAAGACTTAAGATCTTGCTTTCCTGCAGAGATGTGATAGCATTTTATATTTTCTAAGTTGCAAGTGTATAAATGTCTGTAGATCTAATATTTCTCTTAAACATTATATAGAAGGAAACAGCCTGAGGCAAACTTAGTACTTAGTGGTGTGGTAATATTGCAAAAAGGTGGCTACCCAATCAAATCTAGGCTCTCAGCAGCATACAGATTTTCTGACTTCTTTTAATGTTATGATTTAATCAGTTTTAACTTCACTGCAGATGATGCAAATTGTGCCCATTTATGGAATCAAAGTCCTGGCCTAAGAAAGTGGGGAAATGCTAGAGAAAAAAAGAGAGCAAAGGTATCATTCGGACATTCCCCAGATAATATACACCTTCCTAATAACCTTTGAACTGTATTGATGGTTTTATAATGGATATCCAAGACCACAGGATCAAAAGGAATAGATGAGTGTTATTGCTTTCAACCATTCCAAGTTGATCTGATCTTTTAAGTTAAAAAGCTTCAGAGCAATGACTTTTGTTTATTTTTCACTTCACCCGATATTACAGCAAGCAATAAAAAGATGAGGTGAAAATCACAATCCCCACTTTTCTTAGAAAACAGAGTACTAGAAGTCATGCACCTAAGCCAAGGGCTATCTGGAGTTCCAAATAACTGTGGGAAGGTGGCAAACACTGAAATCAACTACAGAGGCAATAAGTGACTCTCGCACAATGTGTTTGTTAATTTATTAGGAATTCAAACCATTTTTAAGAAGATTGTTTGAATTGTTTTTAGAAGCTTATTTTAAAGTGGGTTGTCTTTTTTAAAAGAAGAAGAAGTTTAAATTGTATTTATATAGATATGTTTGCCACCCTGTGTTCCTTTGGCAGAAGGTGTGGGAAATAAATCTAATATTTTTAATTATTTATTTGAGCAATTTCTAATCCACTTCTTTAAAAATCAGCCCCAGAGCAGGTGACAAGAAAGAGCACTCAGAAAACATACTGAAAAATAAAAACTCACTGAAACCATTAGAAAAAAATCAAAATTAATTTTAAAAAATATCAGCAAGGGCAGTACAGTCATACCTCGGAATCTGTTCCAGAACTCCGTTCGACTTCCAAAACATTTGGGAACCGAGGCATGGAACTTCCTGCAGCCAACTGGAAGCCACGGAAGCTGCAACGGACGTTCGGGTTCCAAAGAACGTTTGCAAACAGGAATACAGTGGTACCTCGAGTTACAAATGCCTCAGGTTACAAACACTTCAGGTTATAAACTCTGCTAACCTGGAAGAGTTACCACGAGTTGAGAACTTTGCCCCAGGATGAGAACAGAAATCATGTGCCGGCGGCGCAGCAGCAGCAAGAGGCCACATTAGCGAAAGCATACCTCTAGTTAAGAACAGTTTCAGGTTAAGAAAACACCTCCGGAACGAATTAAGTTCATAACCAGAGGTACCACTGTAATCACTTCTGGGTTTGCAGCATTTGGGAGCCAAAACATTAATCTCGCAAGGTGTTCGATTTCCAAGGCATAACTGTACTCCCCTTTGAACCAACTTAAACCAATGGCTGGGTGAATAAATGTATCCATAAAAGCACCTAAAATAGATAGGAGTTCGGAAGGCCACTATTCAGAAAGAGAGCCAGCATGGTATAGTGGTTAAGAGAGGTGGACTCATAATCTGGTGAACCGGGTTCGCTTCCCCGCTCCTCCACATGCAGCTGCTGGGTAACCTTGGGCTAGTCACACTTCTCTGAAGTCTCTCAGCCTCACTCACCTCGCAAAGTGTTTGTTGTGGGGGAGGAAGGGAAAAGGAGATTGTTAGCTGCTTTGAGACTCCTTAAGAGGAGTAAAAGGTCCAAACTCCTCCTCCTCCTCCTCCTCTATTAAAGGAATACAAGAAGAGCCTAATGAATCAGGCCAATGACCCATCTAGTCCAGCATCCTATTCTCATAGTGGTGAAGCATGTCACCAGAACCTGAGCATAACAGCTGTGATTCCAGCAACTGGCATTGGAACACTGGCAATACTTTGCTTCAACTCTTTTCAATCAATATCCCTTGTAACCTAGATTCTTTGTACTGACAAATTAAGATCTTCACGGCAGTCGCAAAGCAAGGAAGAAACTGAAAGATGTGGACTAGTCTTAGTGGAAGACTTGGAGCTGGTTCTTTTCATGTAAAAAAAGAGACAAAATTGCTGTCCTAGGATCTAGGAAAGGCCTGCTTTTATTATTTCTCCAGAACAAAGGAAGTGCTGAAAGTTGCACTTGGAAAACATTCAAACAAGTTGAGGGTCAGCAGCAGTTCTATGCCAGTGAGATCATATTTGCACAATGCTGCCAAAAAACTACCTTCTGCAAGGTTTGTCAAAAATAACATCACATGATTAGGTGAACAGGCAGGGGAGATCTGCAAACACCCTGGGTGCGACGAGGCATGAGGTCAAAGGCCAATTACATTTAGCGACCAGGAAGCTCATAAACTGTAAATTTACAGAGTAACTCAACTCCCTAGAGGAGGCTTATTCCATTCAGAAAACAGTTAGCTGATGAGGTAAGGGGGAATTTGTGTAAAGAGAAAAAGTACTTTTCCAAAATGAGTGGTTGTATGTGTTTTTTTAAGTAAAAGTACTAATTAAAGAAATATGTTTTATAAAGAGAGAGAGCCACAGGTTTAAGCTCCAGGATCAGCTGACTGATTAAGTGTGTTCTGAGCATCTGACCACTGGTTGGCAAACAAGAAGTCTTTACTCCATTAAAAACTATTTCAGTAACACTTTGAAAACATTGCCCAATGGTATCCAGCTCACTTGGGATTCATTATAATCTCATTAGGTGGGATTATATCATTTGGTTTAATGTCAATTGCCTTTCCATATCGTGTCCGGTGGTTTTATGATGTGGACCAATATTCCACTAAGGACTGGGCTGAGGTCATCAAATTTAAATTCTTTTCCTGAGTCACACACACTTGGCAGGGTTCCGCATCTTGACACGGCATCAAGCTTTCAAATCCCTCTTTGGAAGCAAATGGGGAATAAATTCAGTGGAGCAGGCACAACTTTACACCATCCAAAGTGATTGTTCCAGCAGTGATTTGTCTTCGAGAGTCATCAAAACCTGACCTCTTAAGAGTCTCGAGTCAAGTGCAAAAGCAGCCATTGAGTTTCTTTCAATCAATTCAAGAGAGCAAAGTATCCTCTACCATAGAGCACATATACCCGGGTCATTACCACCATTGCCAGGTCAATATAGAAACCAAGAGAGAGAAAACTAGCCAATAAGAAAATGGATATTGCAAGTGCTGGGGTTGTTCTGCTTGCCATAGGCTGAGCTGCTATAATGGTCAAAGAGGATTTAGAAAAAGAGCAGATGGGAAATAAAAGGGCAAAGGACAGGAAGAGACAGTGGGATGAGATGTAGTAAAGAAAGAGAAACCAGAGAAGTGAATCTGGTGGGTGATGAGTGAAGTTGTAGCCTGATACATTACACTGAATTATAAAGCATCTGAACACTGTAAAAGGGACAATTCTGCATCTTGAGCATGGTTTGTTGTCTTGTATACCTTCTTCTATTTTGCTCACTGGCTCTTTCAGGTTGCAAAAACCTGGGGTAGAAAGTCCCATTGATTTCAGTGGGAGTTTTTAGGGCTGTGATCCTATGCCCAGTTGCCTGGGAGAGCAAGACCCATTTACAACTGAAGGACATACTTCTGCATACAATTGCACTGTGTCCTGCTACTCAGCTTTGGTTGGGTTATGTCCTAAATGAAACAATACATATGTTCACTCTCTGATCATTCCAGTTTGCTCCAATCTGTAGGCTCCAATCTCCTTTGAGTATGAATATCATTGAATCATTGAAACTTTTTTTTGGGGGGGGGGGAGTGGAGAGAAAAAGATTTCCTTCATGCTGACCCTCTGTGATCCTAATTGAGACAGCTTTGTAAATGTCAGCTACATTATAAATAAAATGCATGTGAAAATAACACATCTGAAGGAAACAGGATTATTTCCCACATGGGAGAGGCTTTAGGGTTCTTTCAACCTTACAGTCATGTTATTTGAGAATCATGTTGGTTTTCAGCCACACTGAGCATTTTTTGTTAGCTGAAATTGCCAGAAAGCACTTTAGTGGAAACACAAAGCAAAAAGAACTAGGTAAGGACAAAGTCACATGATTAAAAAAATGAAAAACATCCAAAACTCACTCTCTCTCTCTCTCTCTCTCTCTCTCTCTCTCTCTCTCTGTGTGTGTGTGTGTGTGTGTGTAGATCAGGGTGGATAAGCTTTTTCAGCCTGGAGGGCCACATTGCATTCCAGTCAACCTTCCAAGGGCCACATACCAATGGTGGGTGTGGCTAGAGGCAAAAGTGGGCTAAACAACATGTAAATGTGACAGTAGGCTAGTTTCTGCACACATTCACACACCAAGCAAGAAGTCTTTTCAGAGTTCAAGGACACATTCCAGCCAAGCAAAACATGCCAGGAGGGTTCAACGCAGGCCGTGGTGAAGGGCTGCGGCTTGATGAGATAAGGCATGGGTGGGGAGGGTGAGTTGCCTGAGGAGAGTCCTGATGGCCATGGAGAGAGAGGCTTGGAGGCCTGCATTTTGCCCCCAGGCCTGAGGTTTCTCATCCCAGCTGTAGACAGATAGCTTATTACTCATCTTCCAAACATGCCTGGCTTTCATTTGCGAAGATTGTTCTTATATGTAAAATGAAACACACACATGAAGCAGGCATCCTTATAAATTTTGTTGTTAAAAAATCCATCTGTTGCAATGAAGTTTGGTGTTAGAACATTTGTTCTTGGTTATACAATAATCGCATTAAAGATAATAAAATTATGAGGGAGGAAAATATGACACTGTGTGAAACTTAAGTGAGTTTTCTAACAGAGCGGTGGAAAAGGCCTTGTGTTATTTTAAATGCACAATACGTTGCTTGGTCTTTTCCATGGCAGCGTCTGAATGAACTGGTAAAAAATATATGGGGATTTAGTTTTAGAGTTGTTGTGTGGAAAAATCATGGTGTTGGAGAGAAATTCCTCTGAATTTTGGCTGATGGGGTTGCTGCTTACTTTACTTTTCAAAGTAGACAATTGTCTGCTTGGTGTGTGGATTGGTGTGAACACATAGCCTTCTTGAATTAAAAATGGAGGGAGAAGGACAGCAATTCTCTCACGTCAAAGCTATTGAAGTCAACTAGATTTTTCACAGCTGAAGGCTTGTGGGAGTTATGCATTACTGAAGCTTAACAATTGGCTGCCTGGATAAGTCTTTCTTGTGCAATAGTGCCACCATAACAGTTTGCTTGAAGAAAATTTTGAGGCATGTTGGAAGACCCTGCATTGGTGAAAAATGTGTATTTTAAGATGTTTGGCCATTGACTATAATAGAAACCTTGGATGGCCTTGTGCCAGCAGGAAGTCAAATGGGCCACCCATAAAAAAATTAGCATACTTAGGGGGACCTCAAGTTATGTGCAAGTGCATAACATTCAAAATTAACTGGAAGTGAAAATCCCTCTGCTCCACCAAGGAAAGTTGCTTCCAATGCATGTTTGTGACTAGGAATGTTGGTGAATTCTGACGTAAATAGAAACAGGAGTGAAAATTGCCCATGTCCAGTTATTTGTCCCATGTCCAGAATGGTAAACATACTATCTGCACTCATCGTCACTATTGCTCTCATGTGTTGGAGGAACAATATTCTACTCGTGTGGGCTCCAAGCAAGGTGTGCAGAACCCTACGTTTCTTGAATTCTAAATTGTATGAGGAGTCTACAAAAGTAGAGAAAGCTCCATGCTAATTGCCAGTGTCCTCTTCATTTTGTTTTCCTTTGGTAAAATCTGAAGGCAAATTTGGAGAGTCCCAGTCAGGAGAAATATCTGCAGGCATTTTCAGGAAAACCGAAACATAAAGGAATTGGATAAGATTAACAAAATGACATGTCTGTGTGTATGTTTCACACATCCCAACTGTGCAAGGTAAGCAAAACCCTATACCCTGTTTCAATATATGACACTGGGGCATTATTAATTTTTATTTTTATTTTTTTTAAAAAAGCTGCTGAATCTTAGCATTCGGGTGTGGGGGTTGAAACATTTAGCTGAGATTTGGGCTTGGAAGGACTTGACAGACCCAAAGAACAAAGCTGACTCAGTTTCCTTTATGATTATGTGCATTGGCTTCAGAATGAAGGCTGTGTAATGCAATATCTACATGTGGAAGGAATGAAGAGATGTGCTGTTGATTCCTGGCAGTGTCAAAGAGAAGCCAAGAAAGGGAAAGTGAGTCATTGGCATCACCTCTCTCACCTAACAGACAAATCACACAATGGAAGGAGACGGAGCAGGGCAGAGAGAATCTACTTGGTATCCCTCACCACAGTTTTGCGGCTGCTGCTATGGAGAAGCACAGCAAACGGCCCTGCAAATTCCACCCCATCACATTTATGAACTCTCAGAATGCTCAGATAGGGTTAGTGTGTTAATCCCAGAACATTCCTAACAGGGTTCCTTTGATGTCATAAGCATGAACCCAATAAACTCCCCCCCCCCCAGGCATGGGTGCACTTGTGTGTGTACACTGGTAGGTGTATTCATGTTCTGTACTTGTAAAAGCATCTGTGGGCATGTGCAGCCTCCTACTTTACACTCCAAGTTGCAGAAATTCTCAGAAAGAACACTTGACTCAGAACATACCTAAGCATTACAAACTAAAGAAATTCATATTCTGGACCAGGGAATTGTAACTTTGGGAACATCAGGTTTGTTTGTTAGTTAGTTTGTTTGTTTGTTTAAACCATTTATATACCACTCAATTACAACGATCTCTAAGTGGTTTACAAGATACAATATAAAATGTTAAAAAAATAATTTTAAATTTTAAATTTTGGTTATAGTGCCTGCTGGAACAAAAGTCTGTAGTAGGTGTCAGAAGTTCATTATGGAGGTTTGCAGTCAGGAAGTGCTCCTGGATTCACATCAGGATGCCAAAATACTGGTTGCTGTTAAGTATGTCTTTGTCCAGTTGGGTGTTGTGTACCAGATGAACCTCTTTCTAACCTGGCTACAGTACCACGCGCCTTGCAATGATGCTGCCTTTGAAAAATCTTCATGAATTTCAGCTGGTTCAGGTTGTAGTAGCAAGGATGTTAGTGGATGCTTGCCTATGCCTTGCCTAAGACTCCTGTCCTGCAATACCTAAAGCAGATCTAGTTCACCGGAAGAGGTGGAGGTGCTATGCTAGTTTCTTGGCAGGTGGGTGGGTGTTCCTTACCAGGTGAAAGAAGGGAAGGGGCAAAGCAGCATGGGGGTAGGTGCAGTGCAACTGCACCAATGGAGGCTCTCTGATAGTCCTGCCAATGTGCTTGCCTCTGCATTACTCCTCCCTCTCTCCCTCTATTGTAAGCAAGAGCAACCCACCTGCTGAGAAGCTATCATAGTGACTCCACCCCACCCAGTGAGTCGCTTCTGATCTGGATGCCCTAAATGGCTAGTATCCAAGATATTTTAAAAATTGCCTCCTCCTACAACAGCCTGCCCACTCATTAAAAGCAAGCAGGGAGGCCTTTCTTTGTATCCCATCATTAATGGAAGCATGGTTGGAGAGGATAAGTGGCAGGAACTTCTCAGTGGTCACACCAATATTACGGAACATCTTGCAGCGGTCAAAAGGAGCAGTCCACACTGCGACATTTTGCGCAGGTCCCACATATACTTGTAACAGAATGTGAACTTTCACAATAGATCTGACTCTACTTATTACAGAACTTCTGCAACTCAAACAAACCCAGCAACATATTCTATCTACAGAAGAAATTAGTGGAGGAGGGTTATATCAATTGCATTTTCCAAGCTTTATTGTTTCAAACTTTCATTGATTCTGTATTGCGGATGTATACACTCTAAGCCTAAAAAGCAGCATGCACATATTTTAAATAATTACGTAAAGCAAAGGGAGCAGAGTCTTAGCCACCATTAGTATTTCCCCTCCAGTTTTCATTAGTATGTTTTCATGTTTCAAAAAAGTCTCGGATGATGTTTTATATGCCTCCATGTGAAAAAGTCAATTTGGCCCTTAGTCTTTGCTTCTCCTGTGCTGTTGAACTGATTCAATAGAAGGTGCTACAAAGTGGTAAATCATTGCTATTCAGGGACACTGCTGAGTCATAGGAGGAATGCTGGTTGAGCTCTGCACACACACACACACACACACACACACACACACACAAGCTTTGGGCTCATCTTTAGGGCAAAACACTCCATCAGAATGCTCAAATTAAGCTTTCTTTTGTTAATTTCCTCTGGCTGGTTTGATGCCAACAATCTCTTGCTGAGAAACAAACAACCAATGAACCTGCCCAGATCAGTACATTCAGCTAATGAAAATGTATGTAATTGATATTTTATAACTATACAGAGGAGGATTTTCTTTAAGGACTTTAATGGTATCGATTGAAAGAGAGAAGCCAGGGAGCCGTTTCTTGGCTTCGCTATGAGAGGTCTAAAGTGCCTTTGAATCAAGGAATGTACACACTAGTTTAAAATTCACCACAAATTTCCATGCCATTTGCAGCTTTTTAATGCCATTTCACAAGCTGGCAATGAATCAGGAATCCACTTGAGTCAACTGGCTCTCTCATTTCTGATCAATTATCAGTGTCAAGACCTCTCACTGTGAATACTGATTGGTATCAGGCCTACTGAAGAGAGGAATGTTGACGGCATTAGGAAAATAATCTAAGCAGGCAACCCTGGTGTCTATACAGTTTCATGGGCTGATGGCTTGTGCTTCAGCTGAAGCTGTAACATGGTACAGAACTTGATATTTCTTCTCTTGATAAATAGATAGACAGATTGCAGAGAAACACATTCATAACTTTGTGTAGTTCCCATGTGGCACTGACAACCTAGAGAGCCTTTATGCCCCTTCCTGTTCTGACATCAGTATTGTTGCCTGCTTCCACCCTAACATAAAGGAAAGGAAGCAAGGTATTGGTCATAATTGATATTTCCCCCTCCATTTCAGCATAGATACATGAGGGGCAGGATAAGGGGACAGAGGAAGGAGAGGACATGAGAAAACATGGGTGCTTCATATCCCTTGCTGTATTGGGAGTAGAGATGGGAAGGCCTGGGAAAAAAACCTGGAGAAATTGAAAAACAAACAGTTTTTTCCGTTTCCCCCCAAAGCCGTTTTTCCCCAGAACAACTGAAAAAAAGTGTGTGAAATATTCAAACTATATCAAACTGGGGTTGTTGTTGTCTCCCCCCCCCCGCCCCCGGGAAAAACAGCTTTGGAAAAACACGGGGGGAAACCCCTGGGGTTTTATTCCAGTTTTTCCCCCAGGCCTTCCCATCTCTAACTGGGAGATGTAATGAAATCTTTCAATTTTCTAGATTGCAACCTAAGGCTTGTTAAGGTGTTTGGGTGCTTGTGTGAGTAGAGTAGGGGCACAACTGCTTGCATCCTTCCATTGCATCGCTGTCACTCAACACATGCCTTGGAAGGTAAACTGCACTGCTGTACTTGTGTAAGCTCATTTCACAGTTTAAAAGCCAGCATGATTAGTGCTGTAAATTAGATGGTGAGTCTATGTGAGTATAAAAGGCTCCCCAGTGCAGATGCTTGCCCTCAAGTGTGCACTCCTCTCTAACACTGGAACAGGCATGGGCAAATTTGTCAATTTCAATTCTCTCTGGTTCTTGTTTTCTCCAATCTTAAATTCAGTCCCCCATATTCATCACATTTCCACATCATTTTGTAATTCTTTAAAAAAGACGTTATCCTGAAAATCCACCAGCATGTTAGTGCAAATTTCTCTAAAATACACATTTTTGGGTGCAATTATGCAGAATATTCCCACCTTTCCCCTAATATTTAGGCATGCTGTTGTTTTTGTACACATTACTTGGCTGGAGAATTGCATTGCAAAATTCGAAGCGTGAATTTTGAAGGATGGCTGTTATGGTTCATGTATTGTATTGGAAAGTGTGAACTGGATAAATTTGCCTTTGAATGACAACTGAATCAAATTTTTTCCCCATCCCTGCATCTGAAGAGTATTCCATTAACCCTATAAATACGCCTTTTGTTTTTGTTTTGGGATGGATTATGTATTGATAAATCTAAAATGCTTACAATTATATATATATAAAACAGCTGTGTAAATGGTTGGAATAAGTTACGTATCCATAACATAAAGTAGGATTTAACTATGTTTTATTCAGAGTAGACCCACTGAAATTAATGGTGCCAACTTAGTAATGTTCATTACTCTGAGTAAAACAGTTGAGTACTGCCCAACTGGGGAGAGGAGCAGGGATATGAGCAGCCCGTCCCCCAAGTAGCTTGCTTTCCCACCACCTTTAATTGTTATGCTAGGTAAAAGAAAAGCAGTTTTCACATGCTTACCCCACCAAATGCACTTTGCCTCTTCTATGATGTCCCCAATGCTGCCACTTCCTGCTGCATAACACAGGGAACCCTTGAAAAGTGTAGCCCTGATCAGGAAATAACTGCACAGTGCCAGCTGCAGGTTCAGGTGGGATGAATATCCCCTTGGGCAAGATGAAGCCAATAGGCCTTCCTCCTCTCCAAGGCACTACTGCCCAAATTCTTGCCCTTTCCCTCTGGACCCAATCTGCACCCTTGCCCCAAAGGAACAGCCTCTCCACCTCCACACTTTCCACCTCCTGGCAGCAGCATTACTGCCACTTGCCAGGAGCGGCAGAAGAAAGGTGGTAATGAAGTCAGGGCTGTACAGTTGCACCAGTAGATCCAATCCTGTACTTCTGCTGGGGTGCTACTAGTCATGGTGGCTGGGCTGGTCCTCCACAGTTGGAGGTAGCAGTGATACTGAATACCAGTTGCTGGAAACCACAGGTGGGGAGAGTACTCTTGTGCTCGAATCCTGCTTGCTGGTTTCCCACAGGCATCTGATCATCCACTGTGATACCAGGATGCTGGACTAGATGGGCCATTGTTCTGATCCAGCAGGCTGTTCATATCTTCTTATGAGCCTGTGCAGTCCTGACTTTGCCACTGCCTCACCCCTTCTGGTAAACAGCAGCGCTGTTGATGATGGGAGGCTATTACTGCAACTCTGCTCTACTGGGTGAGCCACTCCTGATTACTAGCACCTTCTCAACCTGGTTTGCAAGCCACTGTCATGACAACAGTAGTTTTCAGATCACAAGGCCTGTAATTCAAGAGTGCCACCTGATGAAGGATTTATTCTGAAACACATTGGTCCTAATCAACTTTTCTCTACACATCTAGAGCTCTCCTAAAGCTGTCCACTTTTCTTCTTGTTTTTGGTGTCTTCCTATTCCCCCACCTCCCCCCACCAACTATCTTACTCAATAAATGTTGAATGTCAATATTCCTGTTTTTGTACTCTTTCTGCACAGATACTCTGTTTGCAGTGACCATGGGTTCCAGAAGTCAGCTGCAAACTATGAGAATAGGAAGCTTTCGCTTTGTTAATGTGACTGGATAAACAGCTGTTCCTAGGTCACTTTTGCCAACTCTGTTATGAATTTATATATTTCATCGTCAATTCTAAACTGCCTCTTTTTTTAGGCCATCAGTAATTTCTTTTTCTTTTGGCTACTTCTAGTATGGAAAGCTTTTAATGCCTAGATGTTTCTATTATTATTGAGGAATCATAATCTATGCCAGTTCCACTTTCCTTTTTATCTTTTTTGGAGTGTGTGTGTGTTAGTAAAAGATGAAGTGACCAGAAATGAACATGGCACAGTGGTACCTTAGGATACAGATGCTTCAGGTTACAGACTAACCCAGAAATAGTACCTCGGGTTAAGAATTTTGCTTCAGGATGAGAACAGAAATCGCGTGGTGGCGGCACGGTGGCAGCGGGAGGCCCCATTAGCTAAAGTGGTACCTCAGGTTAAGAACAGTTTCAGGTTAAGAACGGACCTCCAGAACGAATAAAGTTCTTAACCCGAGGTACCACTGTACATGAATGATTTATAAAATGACATAATGAAAATTCCTTACATTCGGTTTTCTTTCTTTCTTTCTTTCTTTCTTTCTTTCTTTCTTTCTTTCTTTCTTTTGATGGCTTCCCCCTGATGACACTGGCTTTCCAAAGTTCAAAGGGACACTTCACCTTGACTCTTCCTGTCCACTAAATCACTTAGTATCTTCCTGTTGGCTTTTATCACCTGTAAGGGAGCTGGTTATCATTACAGAACAAAAGAAGAGTTTATAATAAGCAGTTTCACTGTTGTTAATTTTCTGTGTTCATTAAAAGGCTCCAGATACAGATCAGTAAGCTTTATTCATTGTTTACTCTTTCATCTGCCCTGAACTGCGAACATACGATGACTTTGATAAGCAGATGGAATGATGTCTGGTTTCAATAAAACTTCCACCATAAGTATTCATGAGGTGAGTCTCCGTTTCTCATTACAGTTTCCACCACAGATCTCAGTGGGACACAAGTCTGACAAGGAGTTGCCCATGCAATGGAGCTCAAGAAACACCTTGCTAATAGCAGAGAGTTGAGATTTATCTACGCTTACCTTTTGCTCTGCTCTTTCCAGGCACAGTTCCACACTGTGTATGGGAACACTTTTTTTCCTTTTGCCCTGGAGCTTTCCCCACAAAAATCCACTCTTTAGCACTCAATTGGAGCAAATGTCAACTCAGGTTTTCTGTGGCTTGCCATTTGTTCCAGCTCAGCTTTAAAGAGCAGGTTTTCCTGGGCAAAGCTACAGAGCAAAGAAAAGGGTGCTCAGACACAGAGCTTTAAAGTGTGGATAATGCCTGGAAAGAGTGAATGAAAGGTAAGTGTGGAAAAGTCCTGGGTCAAAGTAATTCTATGGAGGTTATGTGTTTACCCCATTCCATAGGAGCAGAAGAAAAACACATAAAGTGTTAGTGGATGAAGGATTTGCTTTCCTAGAATTCTAAACTTCCATTTTTAATTATTCCAGTTTCTAGCGCTTATGGGTATGAAGAGATTCTGGAATCAAAGAGTCAGAAGGGTCTCTGGAAGTCATGAAGTCCAACCCATGAGTCACTACAGGGCCTGCAATGCCTGATACAACTTCAGTATCCCTGACAGATGACTTTCCAGCCTCTGCCTAAAAAGGATCCAGCTACTGGATGCTTGCCAACAACTTAGGCAGTCTCTTCCATTGCTGAACAACTTATAGTGAGTTGTATCCAATACTGCGTTCCACACATGCAAAGGGACTTTCTCTTCTTTTCTTTCCCTGTGCCCCCCCTCAAAAAAAATCTGGAGCAGATTTTGAGGCTGGAAGGGTGTGCAGTAGAGAAGACAAGAAAGGGAAGTTTTGTGGAAGTGCAAGTCTATTTCCTGACAGAACAAATGTGATGACTATAACCAACTGTTAGGATTTGTAGCCAAAATCTGTTTCTGTACAATCTCTATGCTTTTCCAGCCCTGCATCCTGGGACAACAGAGAAGTCTGTAATCTCATACCCTCCAACATCCCACTGATCAAAATTAGAATGCTCATTTTGTGGTCCCGAGCTCTTGTGAGAGCAAAGCGATTTGTGTGAGAGTGTGAGACCAAAAAAACCCAATCAAAACCAAGACCAGCTGACTTGTGTCAGGGCACCAAACCAAAATACCAGGACATTCCAGGATCCAATTAGAAGAAGAGAAGAAGAGTTTGGATTTGATATCCCGCTTTATCACTATCCGAAGGAATCTCAAAGCGGCTAACATTCTCCTTTCCCTTCCTCCCCCACAACAAACACTCTGTGAGGTGAGTGGGGCTGAGAGACTTCAGAGAAGTGTGACTAGCCCAAGGTCACCCAGCAGCTGCATGTGGAGGAGCGGAGTCGCGAACCCGGTTCACCAGATTATGAGTCTACCGCTCTTAACCACTACACCACACTGACCGGGATGGCTTCTGTAATTCCAGCATGTCCCACTTAAATTGGGACAGTTGAGAAATATGCAATCTTCAGATATTTGAAGACAGCTATAATCCTTAATCTTCTCTTCTTCAGGAGAAATATGTCTGGCTATTTCAACCATTTTTGGTCTAGATCTTGGTTTTAAGATCCTTCAGCATCCTGAGCACTCTTCCTCTCATTGTGCTCCAGTTGGTCCACGCCCTTAAAATGTGCCACACAGAACTGGGCAATACTCTAGATCCATGGTTCCCAACGTGGGGCACATGCCCCACGGGAGGGGGGCAATTTGATTTTTTGGGGGAGGCAATTCGAGAATGAGTTATTAACAGTTAATGGGCTTTTAGGCTTCCTCCACATGAACAGAAATTCACTTTTTGAATAATAAGAATGATATGTCATGGGGCGTGGCATCAGGATTTTACTGATGCTTAGGTGGGGCATGGCCAAAAAAAGGTTGGGAACCAGTGCTCTAGATGCAGCCTCCCCAGTTCAGAACAGAGCACAACTATTATTCCCCATGCATCTGTTAATACAAACTAAGATTGCACCAGCTTTTTAAATGGCCACACCACACTGTTGCCTTGTGTTCAGGTTCCAACAGTCCAATCCTACATGTGAGTTCAATGGGTAATGGTTTTTTTAACAGAGCAATCCAAACTCAGGCCGGGCGGAGGGTGTGAGGCAGCCATGTAGCTGCCACCAATACAGAGCTCCATTTTTCACGCCATCTGGGACAGAAGACAGAGGCAGGCAAAAGCTTGGTCTGGAATTTGACAGTCTGGAACTTGTGTAATGAATGGGTCCAACTTCAGCCCAATGCCACCAAGTTGAGTCTAATGCCCAAACAGTCGGGTCAGCCCAGAATCCTGTTGAATCAACTCTTCCTTGCCCTTTTGTGGAACTGCTCTGGGCTGGCTGGAGCTCTTTACTCCATCTAAATCCCCCCAGTGTGGGGACTGAGGGGTTTGAATTATGCCTTTAGTGTCTAGAGGATTGCAGCATAAGACACCAAGCTATTTTCAATGCCCAAGTCCCTCTTATATGTGTCTCTTCCATCTTTTCCACCTAAATTAAGGCTTTACATTTATATCTCTCAAATGCCCACTTGTTGATCTCAGCCCCTGCCCCAGCCTGTCAAGACTGTTCTGAATTTGGTTCTGCCTTCTGTAATGTTTCACTCCCTCTTCCACTGGCAGGAGTGGATGGGTAAAATTTCTGGGACTTTCCCCTGTCACAACTTGCAAAAGTAAAAAAAAATGATGCAAACCAGGAAAAATTGAATAATAAATTATGCAAATGTGTGGAATTTCATCACATATACAGGTCGTGGGTTTCAACTGTGATTAATGCATAAATATTGTCTGGATGCATATATTTTATTATTATTTTTTAGCACATAATATCAGCATACAGAGCCCTGGGAACTGGCGACTACAATATTTCAGAGGAACATATTTTAAGACACGTTTTTATGAATATATCTTGGTTTCTTTATATATATATATAGTTGCCCTGATGGCTGTTTGGGTTGCATCATGCAGACTTGTTGCTGGAAGGTTGCTGAGTCATTTAATAGGATAGCACTTTATTGCTTAAAGAGAATAATCAAATTAATGTCATGATTTATTATTGTGCAGTCCCAGTTTGAGTGGAGCTCATTCTGTTCCCAGTGGTGAGTTCAACAGGACTGTTTATGGTAACCAAACCTAAGATCATTGCCACTTGCCTGTGGGTAAAAAGTTTGACTCTGTACACCAGAAGTCAGGTGAAAGGGCTCTTTCAAATCATTGCAACACAATTTAGGGTTGCTTTTTCAAGATACACGCATGTTTCTGTTATAAACTGTGAATCCAACATTTCTCCCCTTCATTAGATTAAGTAAATAATTATAAAAATTACCCTTTATGCTAAAAGAAGCAAAAATACCAGTAGCACTTGAAAGGCTACCTAATTCATTGCAGTATATAGGCAATAGCCTATTTTATCACAAACATATTGTGAACAGACTAAGAGCCCATAGCAGTGACTGGTCCGTTTCAAAGTCTGTCAAATTGTCAGTGGACATATGGGGGCTGGGGAGTAAATTCTTATTATTACTTGGTGGATTGATGCATATTAGTGAGCTTGTGCAGTACATCTGTTTGTATTGAACTCTAGGTGGCATTATTCAAGTCTATTTAAATCTCACTTATCTCCCATCATGAGACCCAAGGTGGTATACACAAGGCTCCCAGGTGGTCTCCCATTCAGACACTTGACCACAACCTTAACCTGCTAAACTTCCACAAGTGGTTGAACCACATGGGTAGAACAGCAACACATTTTACAAAATATTAATGACAGCTGTGGCACATCCTGATAGAAAAGCCCTGATGCACGACAATGCCCATTGGAGCCATATAGCTCAGTACGCAACACACACTTTACACAGCCAGATTACAAATATGCCCTTTTGTACAGCTCCATATTTTTAAAAGTGTGCGGTGGTAGGGAAACAGAGGAACATCAAAAGGACAGATGTGAGAGACAGTTTCCATTAGATAATAAATAGTTATTCATAAAATGAAGAGAGGGAGCTTGGGGGAGTGTTCAGTCCCTAAACACTAATGAAACTCCATCCACAAGACATCTGGGACGGGGCGGGGGGAAGTGAGGAACCTACAGCAGCTGCTGCTCAGGGTCTGAAAAACATTAAGGAATTAGCATCAAAATATCCGCCCACTTCCCTTTCCCATAAACTGATGAACCCCTGTAATGCCCCAATTGTATTATGTAATTTATTGACAGTCCACCTATTTGGCCTAAGACATGCTTCAGTGTGTTAACTTCACTTTTCTGCAGTGCTTTAAAGATTGGGGTGATCGGGACTGTTGCTTTATTTTAATGACTCTTGTTGCTCTGCCCAACATACAGGAGTTTTTAGCAAGTAGAGTTTTTCTTTTTACCTGCTCCATGTCTACTAAATGTCTGCATCTCTGATTGCTGCTAAATAGGCAAGAGCAGGCCCTGATAATGAAAAACATTGCACACAGGCTCCCCCCCCCCTAAATGTTCAGTATGTAGCATGGTTAGCGAAACTTCGGTGATACAAATTCCAGAGCCGCAAGCTCATCTGTTGCTACTTATGCCATACAATAAGTCAAACATGATCCACTAAGAGGTAATATTTAGAAATGTTTTCTTAAAAGAGCTCTGGTGGATGCAAAATGTTTGAGGGCCTCTATCCTAGAGGGATCCCAAAGAATTTTGCAGAGCAAACCTACGCATGCATACTCACACTATTCAATGGTACTTAATCTCAAGTCTGTTTCTACAGGATTGTATAGGATTGTAGCCTTGGTCTCATTATGTTGAATGTGAATGATAGTCTTTATTATTCCAAGAAGGGAACTCTTGGGCTAGGGCAAATAGGGTGGGAGTTCTCCTGAGAAGTGGTTGGTGAGGAGGGGCAGCTCTGCACATCTGACCTCCTGGCAGTAGAGTAGTACTTCTGGTTACCAGGAGAAGTAGGGGGAGGAGGCATGGAGGACAGTGCATGTTGGATTGGCTCCATCTGCACTGCACTGACCTCCCCACCACCCCTTGTTCTATGTAAGCAGCCATGACTTCGCTGCCAGGAGGTCAAGTGCACTGACCGCTCAGGTTTCTGCTGTCAATGCAGATCGAATCTGTCCACTCCTGCAGATATAAGGATGGAATGGGGTTGCTCTTCCCTTCCTGCTGTGTTCATGATAATGTGGACCTCTCTTGTTGGGAACTTTGAGGGGTTTGATTTTTATGAACTTTGCTAAGTGCTTCCCTGATCCACACCTCTTGGGATAATGTGTGGATTGGCACTCAGTTACCCAACAGCATTTTCATTTTCTGCACACTCTTGATATGGTTTAAGGACTGTATTAAAATATACTTAGAAATGTGTCTTTAGAGAGGAATATATATTTAGAACCGCATATTTTTACAGTAAAATCCGTTCCCAATTCAAAAGTTTCTTTTCTAAAATATTTTTAAGCTTAATACAGAAATTAGAATGAACATATGGGTAGAAATGTACAAAAAATGGTTGTGATGAACTAATTGGTAATCTTCCTCCATATATCTTCAGATGTCCTAAGAGATCAACTAAAAGTGGCTTGCCACAGCATAATGTGTGCACACAAGAGTCCAGAGAGTCTTTGATCCCAGAGAAGTTGAGAATAAACTGTGATATTGACAGTAGCTTGGCGCCTAAGTGACCCTCCCACAAATAGAAGGGTTACTTCTGTTCACAGATGGACTTTTGATCCAGAAAGAAATCCTTCTGGCAGAAGGAGGGGAGGGGATTTTTGCCAATTCCCCCTTCCCCTGAAGCTCACTGTGTCAACCCTCCATCCCTGCCACCATATACACAAAGACTATTCTGGGTGGTCCTCCAACCTGCTGGAGCAGATTTGAGGGGTGAGATACAGGAGAAGGGGGAATTGGCAAAGATAACCTACTCCCTTCTCCCAGAGGAGAGTCCATGAGCAAGTTCTACTCACAGGAACCCGGGAACCTAAGAGGCACCATAATTGTTATTATTGTTGTTGCTGTACCTACAATTTTTAAAAGTTGCATATGAATCTCATATGTGTTACCATTTCCTTTACACAAAAAAGAGCAAATATAAGTTTCTAGACTCCCTCACCCTTCAAAAGACAAGTTTGGGGGGATAATTTTAGACTTGGCATCTCCACCCATGAACGTCCCATATGTGGTTAGCATTACAAGCCAGGTCCTGCCACCAGCTGGAGTTACCAGAAACAGTAAGCAAAAAATAAATAAAAAAATAAATTAAACATTCCAGTAGAGCAGAAAAAGAGCTGCAGTTCCTGTTCTTCTGCCAAGGTATTTAATTTGAAAATATTATTAGACTCAGTGGCTCTCTTCATACAGAGAAATAATACAGGGAACTACGAAATGGTGGGAGGGGAAATTTACTAGTCCAGAAAGACACTGTATGTCTAAGTCAGCTCAACAACCTTCCTGTTAGTTGCTCTATTTTCTAGACAGATGTTCTTTTTAAACAATAACCTATCTTCCTTTTTTCCATTTCTGCTGCTCAGACCTTTGCAAGCATCATTATTAATTCATTAACCTCATTAAGGAATAATAATCAAAATATAATTGCATGTCTCTTAGTAAAGAAAAAAAAAAGAGCACAAAAATGTGAAGGCCTTCAAGACCTCTATCTAAAGATGTTCCAAAAGAATCCTAGAGTAATCTGGGGTTCAGAGCTTTTCCATCTGTAATTCTGTCAGCAATACAGACAGTAGTAACATCCCCTGGAAAACAGTGTAGTCCTATGATTTGTTGCAACACACTGTTGGTGTAGGCTAGCAGAAAGATCCCAAATGGTATATTCCTGGAATAGAAAGAAGCATGGCAAAACCAGGAAACTATGGTTTGAGTGAGTCCTCCAGGATTGCAAACCATAGTTTTCTCTTGAATTGCACTGGATCGACTTGGAAGGCTGATTCACACCATGGTTTGATTATTCACACATTGGTGAATAATGTAATAAGCCATGTGAGGGAAGCAGGGAAAGGCAGTGGTATGATGGAAGACTGGCTGATTGCAATCTCTTCATCTTTATAATAAAATTTCAAATTATTTAATTTGCTATTTAATAGGAAGGAAAACTCTGCAGAGATTTATGTGAGAATATTGCAGAACTGTCTATTTGGCTGTGATTACACATGTCTGGAAGCCTTACAGCAATGCCCCTTTTCTGACCTTTGAATGAACAAGTCCAAAACGCAAGCAAGCCTATGCAAGCAGTTTTATGATGCTTACACGTCTTAGCATCCAGTGACAGTTCACCACCTGACATTTGGGGCATCAGAAAAACAATGAAGATACAAGCTTTCTTTCATTCTGGACTGCGCTGTATTTTTATAAAAAATTCAAGATCTTAAAATCCAACCACTACAACATCTTTTGCATGATTTAACCCTACTTAGGCATTTTGAGAAAAGAAACAAAGCACTTGAATTCGCTTGTTTCTATTTCATTCAACTAATTCATTACATTTGTTTATGCGACCAATGTCTCAGATGGAATTTACAAGAAGAAGATGTGTCTGCATATACCAGATTTGAGGAATAATGAACAAGCTATGCTTTGTGAAACACAGAAATGGCTGGGGGGGCACTGGTGCCCATGACATATCATCTCAGGGGCCAAGCGGAACTCGCTTGAGGGGCAGATAACAGCTGCACCCAGAGGCCACGCCTCTGATGTCATGTCCCCACTGCCCCCCACTGCCCATGCTTTGGAGGGAGGGGAATATCTGTAGCAGAGAACCTGATCTACTTGTGTAATAATAATAATAATAATAATAATAATAATAATAATAATAATTTAAATAATTTATACCCCGCCCTCCCCGGACAGAGCCGGGCTCAGGGTGGCTCACACCAGTAAAATTACAATAAAAACATAATAGGGGGGAAAAACCAATTTAAAATACAGGTTAAAATACAATTTAAAATGCAGCCTCATTTTAAAAGTAGCCCATAGATCAAAACCATAAGGGGAGGGAAACATAAGGGTCAGACTGAGTCCAAATCAAAGGCCAGGCGGAACAGCTCTGTCTTGCAGGCCCTGCAGAAAGATGTCAAGTCCCGCAGGGTCCTGGTCTCTTGTGACAGAGTATTCCACCAAGTTGGGGCCAGTACTGAAAAGGCCCTGGCCCTAGTTGAGCTCAATCTAACCACCTTGCGACTTGGGACCTCCAAAATGTTGTCATTTGTGGACCTTAAGGTCCTCCGCGGGGGAGGAGAGGTGGTCCCATAGGTACGTGGGTCCTAGGCCGCATAGGGCTTTAAAGGTCAAAACCAGCACCTTAAACCTGACCCTGTACTCTACCGGGAGCCAGTGCAGTTGGTAAAGCACTGGATGAATGTGATCCCGCGGCAAGGACCCCATAAGGAGCCTCATTGCAGCATTCTGTACCCACTGGAGTTTCTGGGTCAGCTTCAAGGGCAGCCTGCATGGAGCGAGTTACAATAATCAAGCCTGGAGGTGACCGTCGCATGGATCACTTCGCATGTAGACTTCCTCTGTGGTTTAGAACTTTTCAGGCATCCTACTTCAGATATGTATAGATTCCTTGGGTCAGCAGTGATGCAAATGGGGAGGGTGTGATCAGTGACTGTGACCTCACTCTTTCCTTCTCACAGTTCTCAACTGTGCACAGTATAGTGCCCAAACAAGGCTACTGCAGGGGTGGGGGAGTGTGGACTGAATAAGCATTGTCTACTTTCTGAACCAGCTTTGCTTGACCTCACTCATGCCATTCACATAGACAACTCTGATGAGTTGTGTGATGATTTGTTGAGTGGTCTCCAACTGTGTCCCTCTGTTCTTGGTTGTCTCTCTGATCCAGAAGAGGCTTCTGTTCTGGAAGAGCAGGAGTTGGTATTCTCCTTTAATCTGTAGCCCCTGTGCACCCCATCCTGTGTTCCAGAAAGGTGCTGTAGAATAATAATAATAAACTTATTATTATTATTATTACATACCCTCCAACATTTCTCTGATGAAAATAGGAGCGTCCTATTTCATAATGATAATTTTACCATTTATACCCCATGTCAGGGAACTGCCATCGGAACTAGAGGAGGAGGCGAGGCTCCACAGCGATGCTGGAGAGGGGCCAAGCAGGGAGAGAGGCAGGTCTCCTGTTGGGGAAGAAAATCAGCGCAACACCAGGGATAGAGGGGGGCCAATGGGGGAAGCAGAGAGCAGGCTCTGGGACTCTTCTCTGGACACCAGCGGGGAGAGCACAGGTCCTCCGCTACCCACGCCCTCCCTGTGCAGAAGACTTCCGCGCAGGGAGAGTAGGAGGAGACTGGGCGTCAAACAACTTTTATGTTGGAAAAGGTTTAAGAAATGCCCACTGACGGATTCTGCCAGTGACTGAACATCCACGGAGTGGATGGCTGTCCAGCGAGAAATGGTTTAACCAGCCAACCTAGCCCAGAGCGGCGGCAACTTACGCACAAGCAACCCCTAAAGCCATTACACCCCACACATCTTATTGGGTTGCTCCGGCACTCTGGGCAGTTTCCAACATATATAAAACCTAATAAAACATTAAACATTAAATCCCTATACAGGATTGCCTTCAGATGGCTTGGGGGCCAGATAACACCATACCCGCCAACATCTCGCCAATGAAAATAGGGACATGCTAAGGAAAAGCCGGACATTCCAGGATTAAATCAGAAACCAGAATGGCTTCTCTAAATCAGGGATGTCCCTGGAAAATAGGGACACTTGGAGGGTCTGTTGTTGTTGTTGTTGTTGTTGTTGTTGTTGTTGTTGTTGTTGTTGTTGTCATTACTATTATTTCTATTAATCTCCCTCTTCCATTCAAGAAAGCCTCTACAGGAGCAAGGAGCCTACCATATGCAAATATACTATATTTTTAAAAGCAAAAAGGATGGTGCCAAAAGCTATAGTTCAAGGATGAGGAAGTTTGTGGTCATCCAAATGATGTTGAACTACAATTCCTATTATCCCTGATCATTGGCAATGCTGACTGAGGCTGATGGGAGCTGGAGTCTAACAACTTCGGCCATAGCGGGGACACACACACACACACACACACACACACACACACACACTGTATATGTATGTGCCTATCTCCCACCTGGGATGCTGTGTCATCCTCAAACTACTTTTGCATTTAACAATCACAGTACAGTATATGTCAAGAAAAGAAATGACATTTAAGAGAGCAGATGGGTGGAGCTGGGGGGAATTTTGAGTTTGCCCTTTGTATCCCTTTGTATGCTCGCACTGCTTTCCCCTGAATATAGGATTATTTCTGTGGCATTGACCCACATTTCACGAAGCAGCCTAGAAGCAGAATAGGTCCTGTTTGCTAAAGAAAACATTTTTTTTTTGGTCAACTTTGCCATTTCTTTTCTTTCTGGGTATTTTCTGCGGCTGATGCAGAGCTTGGAAGGAGATCACAGAAGGAAGTATAGAAACTGAGGTCAATTGGCCTTGGAACCTGTTTGTGACTAATGCATTAATGAGCTTCTTTGGGGGAAATCCAAAACCATTTTCATGTCTACACCTGAGCATAATCAGTCTGCAGCAGAAAGCTGAGTGTCTTCAAAGAAGATAACTTTTCACATGTATTTTTTTTATTTTTTTAAAAAACTCGCAACACATTAAACTTTTATGCTCAAAAAGTAATGGCACTGAGTGACATGTATTATACGTGCAGCCAATGTAATGTTGGCTACAGACAGGAAGTAATTGCTCATCAAAAGAACTTATTATTATTGAAAAGCTTTTCTAAAACACTTAAGGGTATTGGTATCATGCTTGAAATATTTCACGTAGACAGTTTTTTCTCCTGACCTCTTCACCACCACCACCCCTCAAGTTCATAAAAAAAGAGCTAGGCCTTTCAGAGCCAAACCCTGCACCCCCACACAGTGCAACATCTGGTATAATTCCATACCCATACATTTAAATATTTGAATAATATATGGAATTACATCTTAGGATGCAATGGTCTAAAAACCAAGAAAGGAAGGGAGCACATGAAATAATTGTTAACTTTCTTTTTTTGAGGGTGGAATACAAATGGCTGCTTCGTATCTATAGCAGTACACACATAACACTTTCCTGGGACTGGAAATATTAATTGACCTAGTGTAAAAATGAAAAGGTAGTTTGGTCAAGTATTAGAAAACATGACAATTGCAAGGGGTGGGGGGAACCACATGGATTTTCTGTTTCAATAAACAAGATACCCTGTGCGGCAAATGGACTGTTGTTGTTGTTGTTTAGTCATTTAGTCGTGTCTGACTCTTCGTGACCCCATGGACCAGAGCACGCCAGGCATTCCTGTCTTCCACTGCCTCCCACAGTTTGGTTAAACTCATGTTGGTAGCTTCGAGAACACTATCCAACCATCTCGTCCTCTGTCGTCCCCTTCTCCTTGTGCCCTCCATCTTTCCCAACATCAGGTTCTTTTCCAGGGAGTCTTCTCTTCTCATGAGGTGGCCAAAGTACTGGAGTCTCAGCTTCATGATCTGTCCTTCCAGTGAGCACTCAGGGCTGATTTCCTTCAGAATGGATAGGTTTGATCTTCTTGCAGTCCATGGGACTCTCAATAGTCTCCTCCAGCACCATAATTCAAAAGCATCAATTCTTTGGCGATCAGCCTTCTTTATGGTCCAGCTCTCACTTCCATACATCACTACTGGGAAAACCTCTTCATGGATCATTGCCTTGCCGTGGCGAAGGGGCTTGAATAACTCAGAGAAGCTATGAACTATGCCGAGCAGGGCAAATGGACTAGCACATGGCTATTTATTTATTTGCTTTTACCCCAATATGCCACCTTCCAGCCAAGATGGAACACAATTTAAGTGCAGTATTCAACTACATTTTTTGCACTAGTGCAAGGATTAGTTGCAGTGCAAGACTTCCTCCCTTCTTCCCCAACACATATGCCTTGTGCCATCCCCAAATTTGTTCTGGAGGTTTGATGGAAACTCCAAAACAGATTTAGGGAACAGGCAGGGGGAAGAATGGGCGTGTGATTCCATTATGCAAAGAGAAATCCTTGTCCTGATAGGACGATCTCCTTAGCACCATGTTGAATATAACCATGCGACAAACTCTTACAAACTAAAATATTACGGGCATGTTATATTAAATATGTATATATCCTGGTTGTCTTTGGGCTTTAGTGGTCTCTTCAGAATCTGAGACTGCCTCCAGTAGCTGATGGCATGGACTTCTTAAGAGCCCCCCCAAGGTCGCTTGAAAGAGGCTATCCTAGCTCTTATCTCAGGCCATCAATGGAACAAGATCTCTGGCCTGAGCTCTGCTCTTTTGCTTTCTACGAATCACTTTCAGCTGGTGTTAAAGGCATCAAATTTGGTTGGGCAAAATCTCCAGGAAGAAATGGTTATGGCATGAACCAGACCTTTGGTTTGGGCTTGGCTTTGAACCTAAATGTCTTATCGTATCCTCACCCAGCACTCTGTTTACTGAAGCATGGCGGCTTCTTGAACTGTCTGCTCCTTGAACAAACACAAAGAAGAGAAAATACGGTAAGGTGAAAGACAATAAACAAATGAGCCTGAAATTGCTGCGCTGGGCCTTTGCTGGTGCACCCTCTAGTTCAGAAGAAGAACATCATCCCTGCCATGTTTAATTGAAGGGTAAATTGTCACTCTTCTGGGTCTCCAGAATGATGGAGAGCTTTTCTGCATTTCAGCCTCCCTGCTGGACTTCGGAAGGGAGAGAAGAAGGGTGTGTGAGAGAGATGAGGTGGAGGTGGGGAAAGGAGTTGGTGAAGAGAGATGAATTCCCCTGGGCCTGTTCCATGGAATCTTAATAATGTGCTAAGTTATTGTGCAGCGAAGGAATGCAATTAGCACAGCGGCCAAAATCCTCCTCCAGCAGGTCATTACTGCATTAGTAAATGGAGGCTGTTAAAGCGTACACCATCCCTAAACATACCAGAGAGGCCGTCGGCCCAACAGGACCTAGGATTGATGAGAAAACTCCCACTGCTCCCTCACTCCCTCCACTTTTCATTATTGCTTTTCTGATCAGGCCTACGAACACATCTTTGCTTTCCTTCCCCCCCCCTCCCAGCCTGCCTTCTCTACATCCTCTCCCGAGTGGCCTTTACTGCAAATCAAGTCTCAACCCACTGAGAGGAATCAGCGGTCGTACACAAAAGCAACTTCCAGCTGTGAAAAACCAAACACAGCCAGCAGTGGGCTTTGCTGGTTGAGGCTGCTCTGCGAAGCTGATGAGTGCGAACAGAATAGAGAGCCACCAGTCCTGTTATATCGGACATGGCGAAGCACATCCTTCCCTCTCTCTGTTGAACGTTTCCTTGATTTACCTGTGCATGGGCAAAACAAGAGTCCTTCTGTGATCACCACCCACATGAGCTATGCAAACACCCATGAAGTGAACAGAACAAATTCAAAGACTTAGCAGTGACTAATTTATATTCTTCAGGAGAAAAATAACAGGAAGGAGAAATGCAAAATCTGCAAAGTACCAACAGTTCCCAATTCTCCTAAAGGGGGAAATGCCCGTATGCAGCCGCTGGCCATTTGCATATATTCATTTTTTTTAAGGGGGAAAGGCAAGAATGCATAGTTTAATTTATATGTTTTAATCCATCAGATAATTTAAAGGTACAGGCATGCTCTTCAGCTCTACCCACAGATCCAGGTAATTCTGACAGCATTTTGAAATGCTGGATTTTATAAGGTTTGCAGCCAGAGGGAGCCCAGTGCTAGAGTGGCCAAGTGTCTCCTTTGTACAGGGGACAGTGCTGTATTTTAACTGAAAAGCTATCAGAAGGAGTCCTCTATTTGAAAGGCTTCTAGTCAAAGTTGAAAGATAAACGTGTGATCAGAAGGGAGAACAGGGGCCTTGAAGCTGGTCATCAAAGGTCAGCACCCAGACAGCAGACCAAGCAGTCCATAATTCCAGTTCTGTACTAGATCAGCAAATGGGAACTCCACGACCAGGAGGAAGAGAACATGCCAGTCGGGCATGTGTCTCTGCCAGGGTCCTACACGAGAGTAGGACGCTCCTAACAGGCCCATGACCACCTCTCCTCTTCCTGCCACCCCCACTTGATGAGCTACTCCATTGCCTCCTCAGATCCCAAGAACAGCATTAAGGCCGTAATGAACAGAGTAGCAGACCCCAAAGCACAAAAGGGCATGGGCTGCTCATGCACGAGTTCCTTAGGAAGAACCTTTCCACCTCCTCACTCCCCTTCCCTGCCTCCTTTCCTGCCAGCTGACACGACACTCCCCCATTTAACCAAGAGATAGAACTACAACTGGAGCCCTCCTCATGTCCCAACCAGCACACAGCTTGCCATCTCTGCTCCTCCCTGCTTTCCTCCTTCCTTCAGCCAGCAGGGACCCCACCGCCTGGGGTGGCCCACCACCGCTGCCCCCCCTTTCCTCCGCCAGTGTCATGGGGGACCTAAAATGGCCATATAGTTTTCACATAAATGGACAGAATTTGCAGACATCCAGCCAAATTTCTGGTAAATCAACCCAGGAGTTTTCTTGCAGGGAGCAAAATTTGTTTGATTGATTTTTAAATGAGAAAAAAAGTCTCTCACCTTTTAAACTTTCTTCCATAATTGGATGCAAATTACAGGCAAGGTTGCTTTTTCTGAGGGGATAAATGTGGCCAAATTTTAGAAAGATAGGTGCAGCAATTCTCCTGCAAGTTAGGCTTTAATATTTTAGGGTTGAGAAATAGACATCATGCTACCTAACTTAGGTGCAATACATTTGAAAACTGGGGTCATGAGAGAGGTGCCCCTGACTTTTTAAAAAAGCTGTCACTGTTCAGACAGATAGGTCTAGAGGACAATGCTGTTGATTTTACCTTTGGTTGTTGTTGTTTTTTTTTAAAGCCACCCTTTCACCTTCCTAGAAGCATCCTTTGTGAAGAAAACAGGGGAAGTTGTTTTTTTATTTTTTGTTAGGAAACAGAACAATTGGGAGTGAAGAAAGCTACCCCACCACCTACAGCCTGCTCTCACAGTCAATATTTGTTGGGGGGATGATGACTCAAGTGAAGAACAACTCTGTTTATTTACTTCAACATCTCTCTGTGATTGGAGTGCACTGGGAAGATAACTCACTATGACAAAAAGCTAGACATCTCCATCAATATGAAATATTCCCCCATCTCTCCACCCCTCCCCTTCCTCTCCACCCCTTCCCTGTCAAGCTCTTATGTTTCTCTGGTCAGCTAAGTTTCCTTTCTCAGAAAAGAGAAGTGGGATGTGAGGGATGTCCTACATTTAACTTCTGGGGGAAACTGAGGCAACAGAGCCAGCTGAAGGATCCCAGATCTGCCTCAACATGCCTTGTCAACAGAACAACCCACTGGGAACATGAGATTCTATCCTCAATCACCCCAATTTGCCTTGTTATTCAGGGTACACATAGAGTTGATTCACACCTCTGAGAGGCTCTTCTCTAGTCCACAGGGACAACTGGAGAATAGGTAGTTGCCATTACATATGACATCACCACATGGCATATGGTGCTCTTAGAAGTGCAGCTCAAGCTTAATTCCATGCCTACTGGAAAGAGGAATGTAGTGCGATGTCACAGGTCGGCACCCCAAAGTTTGAACATCCCAACTAAATTTTTGTGAGGAGAATCAGGGCTGAAATGCACAACCCATCTTCAGAGGGTTACTTGCCCTGATTCTTTCCTTGATGGCATTGCCCTACCCCGATATTGTGAGTGCTGCTTGTGGACTTCCTCTGGGCATCTAGTTGGCCACTGTGAGAACAGGATGCCATTGGCCTGGTGCAGCAAGGCTCTCTTTATATTCTTGTGCTGGTACACCTGCACTAGAAACCTAGGAATGGGGTGGTTTTGATAGGCAGGGATTGCACAGCCTCCCTAAAACACTCTTCTGAGCCTCAACAGGGCATCAATATTCTATCCATGTATCTCCTCAGGTGGCCCAGTTCATTCTCATGGCAAGCAGCTTCCTGCTTTGTGAGCCATAATCAGAAGAGAAGAACTTTCTGACCACTTCTTTTAATAGATCTTGTAACTTGGAGTCACCTAGTAAGGTATAAATACTCCTTCCCTGCAAATTATAATAGAGAGGATGTTCTTATAATTTAATCATTGCTTTAAATGTTTAAAGCTGTAGCCCTGATTTTTTTCTTTCTTTTGAAAAAAAGCGCACACAACCATAGCACCATTTCCCGCTTTTTAGCATTATGGGCCATGTTTATATTGCTATGCAAATTATTCCTTGTAGAGAGTTTACAAATTTCCCCTTTCATTATTAATAGTGCTGCGAGGTCTCCCTTCGCCCCCCCATCCCTCTCTATCTATATTGCTTTGTGTAATACATAATTAATGCTAACTGCCTCACACTGGTCTCTGTGCCAGTTTACATTAGGATATTTTTCCTTGTCTTCTGTCTCCGGAAGATGGAAATTGGTATTCGGGGTGAATGAAAATGGTTGGATTTCTTTGTGCTGCCCCTTCCAGTACTTCCATTTGCTTGACAGAAAGGGCACCAGGGGATTTGGCTCAGTAGCACTTTGCGTCTGAAAATCTGAACTCAAGAGACGCCCTCAAATGCCATTGCATTTTGCTATTTCCTTTTGGTCCAGAGCTGAGCTTCGTCACCTCCTGCAGCAGCAGCTTAGGCAGCATGTGACAACGGAGCAGTGAAAGTAAAATGGCCTCAAGAATGAAGACATTTTGGCTGATATTTGGAAGTGGAGAGGTGGGAGGTAAGCTGCAAGTGGCTTTTCCCTCAAGGACAACAGCAGCAAAATCAAGGAGATTCATCTGGTGGGGACCCTTCTTCAGCTCAACTGGTTCATTCCCTTCTGGGCAACTTTCTGGGGGCCACATGATAGTGGTGGATGGGGCCAGTGTACATTTTGCCTTTGTCCAGCATGCTAGTTTCCACACAGGGGGTGGCACTGCCTGTTAGCTTCCTCCTCAGTGTCTGTGTTGCCCTTGCAGAACCCAGCGGGGAAGATGGTAGGGGAAAAGCTAGAATTACTTGCCTCACTAGTCCCAATGGGCACCAGCCACTGCTGTTTGGGGATTTTGGGAACTGTGGTGTATAGGCTACCTATGCCTTCCTTAGGGACGCGGGTGGCGCTGTGGGTAAAACCTCAGCGCCTAGGACTTGCCGATCGCATGGTCGGCAGTTCGAATCCCCGCGGTGGGGTGCGCTCCCGTCGTTCGGTCCCAGCGCCTGCCAACCTAGCAGTTCGAAAGCACCCCCGAGTGCAAGTAGATAAATAGGGACCGCTTACCAGAGGGGAGGTAAACAGCATTCCGTGTGCTGCGCTGGCTCGCCAGATGCAGCTTGTCACGCTGGCCACGTGACCCGGAAGTGTCTGCGGACAGCGCTGGCTCCCGGCCTATAGAGTGAGATGAGCGCACAACCCTAGAGTCTGGCAAGACTGGCCCGTACGGGCAGGGGTACCTTTACCTTTTTATGCCTTCCTTAAGACATTAATATCACAGAGATGTGTAGCCTAGAGGAATGAAAAACCAACACCTGCAGCTGTGTCCACACTATACTTTAAAGCACATTTGAAATACATTCTTTCCCTCAAAGAATCATGGGAACTGTAGTTTGCCACACAGAGTTACAGTTCCCAGCAACCTTTAACAAACTACACTGCCCAGAATTATTTGAGAGAACGAAGGACCTTCAAATGTGATTTAGAAGTATAGTGTGGACACAACCTCTATCAGTTTAATATCTGATTTCTCTGGCTGCTGATACAGGAATAGAGTAATATTTTTTTAAAAAACTGAGCCCTCTTTTTATAAGGAATATACTTTCCAATCTCCTTCATGGGTGGGAATAATACTATTTGAACCCAAAGATGCATGAAATGTGTAAAACTTTATTCCTAATGTGTCCTTATCCTTCCCCTCTAACCTTTCACCTCTAACTTCACACTGCATATATTTTCCTATGATAAAGGAGCTCATCACTCTTTTGTGTGTCAGCCTCTCCTCCCTTTATGTAGTTTTTTTTAAAAAAGTGTTTTATTACATCATATTTTCCCATGGGAAGAAATGAAACATAGCACACCCAGGTACTGGCAGATTCTAATGACCCCAACATGGTGAAAACACATTAAACAACATACCTACCTTATGTTGATGAAGCTGTGAAGATAAGGAGGTGTTAATCATTTAGGTGTTGGTGGGTTGTTGTTTTGAAGCAGACCATTTACACATCCTCTTTTAGAGTCAACACACACCAGAAGCCAGAACCATTTCCCCAAGAAATCATCCTTGAAATAAGAGTGTGAAGTGGTTCTAATTTGCATAGATATCTTGTCCATTATTAGCAATTCCCATACATTGTCCAGCTGCCTTTTATTAGGTGGTGTCTGGGGGATTTCCATTGTGAAGTCAGTTGAAATTTGGCTCCAGTTTCAAAAGGTCTGTTAGTTCACAATTCTAAAGCCCTCTTTCCACAGTTAACAGAAGAAAACAGCAAGTGGGTTCATGAGGATTGTATATCCTCTAGCGGACACACACACACACATTGTCCAGTAGCAGCTTAGAGACCAACTAAGTTTGTTCTTGGTATAAGCTTTTGTGTGCATGCACACTTCTTCAGATACACTGAAACAGACGTCACCAGACCCTTATATATAATGGGAGAGTGTGGTTTGAACGGGACATTTATATAGTTAAGGACCCTTGCCCAGTGTTGTATTATCATTGGGCATGATCACCATTTGAAACTATGCTGTTTTGTGCCTCATCTCTCCCAGTGTTTTATGTTTCTTAACAATGCATTTATACCAGAGTGTGGTACCATTTTGCCACCATTTTAAAATTGATTTCCCTGGCATTGGTGGATGGTGAATAAAAATGAGATGATTTTCATTTTTTTCTTCTGTTTTCCCAATACCTCCACATTCTTTCCTCATTTCATTACATACTATGATTGCTTACCCCAGTAGTGTTAATCCAGAAACTAAGGGACGCGGGTGGCACTGTGGTCTAAACCACTGAACTTCTTGGGCTTGCCGATTGGAAGGTGCTCCCTCGGCCTGAAAGCGAGATGAATGCCACACCCTATAGTTGCCTTTGATTGGATGTAACTGTCCAGGGGTCCTTTAACTTTTTACCTAATCTAGAAACAAGGCTATATGGTCTTCATGGTTCTCGGGACCTCCGTTTCCCACTTAGCCACAAAGCTCACTGGATGACCTTAGGTCAGTTTTTCTTTCTTAACTTTCTTTTCCTTGCACAGCTGTTTCGAGGATAAAGAAGGGAAATCCATGTATATATGCCATCTTGAGCCCCTTGGAGGAATGACATCATTTATGGGTATGCCAAAACCAGGGGGAAAATAGTTTTTGAAGAAACTAGGGTAGCGAATGATTTTTGAAGATAATCTGATTGATTCAAATATATTTGTTAATTTTACACAATTTATTTGACGACTTTAGAATTCTGTGTGGTTATTATTATTTTTTTTAAATACATAGAATATATTATTTATACCTAGGCCCTTTACACCTTTAATACAGGCCTGGCCCAAAGTTTTACAGAAATGATACAGCACATCTAAAATAAGTATATTTGCTTTCTCTGAGATTTTCAGCTGAAAAAGGAAGATGAAATGAATCAGGGCTCAAGAATAGGACACTGAGGTTGTAACAGAACCAGCATACCACCTTTATTTAATATTTTTATATTACCTCAGTCCTTGCCTGGCAGATCTCACTTTTCTTCAAACTGTCTCCAATTTGGAGTCCATTTGACCACAGTATTTGATTAGCATGTATTTTGAAAGCTTTGGAGGTCTGAATGCAAACATTCAAGTTAAAGTTCTTCCATTGTATCAATCATGCCAGCATACCTTGGGTTAGGTAAAAGGTCCAGATGAAACATGGATCACAGTAGTGAAGTGGCAACTAGTCACGACACAAGGAATAATGCAGAATGCCTGTTCTCAACATAGCCAGCCTCACTGTCGCTCCCTCTTAAAGTCTCTGTCTTGTTTTGCTCAATTTACTACAAAACAAGTGTTTCCACTTCCTACCCTGAAGGGTCAAGTGAGCTCATAAAAAACCTGTCTGTCTCCCTGCATCATCACTAAGAGTGCCCATCAGGCCAAAATGGGAGCTTGTTTCCTGTTGCCTAGCAATAGGAGATGATGTCTAAACTAGACAGGAGACAGACAGAGGTTAATCCCACAGGGCTGAGAGAGTGTTAGTGACATGTTTGAACTAGTAAGAAGAGCACATGCTGTTTAGATGCGTTGTGAGTCAGGGTAAATGTCTGTATTTCTGTGTGCAATAACCACAGGTTTGTGAGATAGGCAGACATTCTATCTAGGATCTGCAGAATCACTCCAGAGCATTAGAGCCCTCTGAAAGGGAGGTGGTGTGATTTCATGTTATTTTTAAATTAATTCTCCAAATCAAACCATATTAATTGAATACAATTTCCTAAAACCAGGTTTCCTGTTCCTGTTCCTGTGATTTCAAGTACCTTAAGGTACTTTACTGAAACTGGTGTAACAAAAAACAACATTTTACTAGGTGGGGAAGCATAGGGAGACATAGTCTGGTCCCATCCATCAGCCAGAGCATTAAAGGCCACTGGAAGATTACACCCTCTGTCCCAGGAAGAACATCAGAGCAAGGAGGAAAGCAGCCTAGCTTCAACCATAAGCCACAGAAAGGGAAACCAGGAAGCTTTCTCTCTCTCTCTCTCCCCCCCTCTCTCTTTCTTTCCCACCCCAATTCTCTGGGAGACCAACCACTCTGCTCCAATTCTCAGTTGCTTTTCGACTGCAGAACTCAATCTGAGCCATCAGTAGAGAACTAGGTGCCACTGGATTGTGTGTATATGTGGAGATTTTTGTGTGGGGTGTGTGTATTATTGAAATATATTCTAGGATACATTAAAGATCATTAAACATTAAACATTACATATAAATCAATGACATAAACAGTGGCGTAGCGTGGGGGTGCAGGGGGGGCCGGCCGCACCGGGCGCAACATCTGGGGGGGGGCGCTCGCACTCGCAGCTCTCTGCCCCTACTTAAAATCCATGGGTTAGGGGGCGCAAATTACTTGCCTTGCCCCGGGTGCTGACAACCCACGCTACGCCACTGGACATAAACAAATAATAACTAGGTGGGACTTTTTCTTATATGCAACTTGTTTTGGATCAGATTGCATGCCAGTTGTGTGTCAAGGTCCCCAAGACACCCCCCAAATAAAACACCATTGACACATAATTTTACTTTAAGGTTTTTGGCATAATTTTGGCCACAACTTTATTAAAATTACAAGCAATGTGAGTGGTTGCTTAGGCACTGGTTGCGACTATCTGACCCCGCATGGGAACAGACTGACATTTGCACGCCCGCAAAGTCAGAAAGGGAAAACATTTTGGGCAGAGAGATGGAGCTGGGTACCATGCCTCACCTCTCTCCTAATGCTCTCAGGTGCTCTTGCGTGGCCCTAGCCCCTTGGCAGGAGTTCGGACAAAAGCATGGCGAGCCCCTGGATTCCTTTAATGGAATACCCTTGCAGCAGCAGCATTTGGAAGGACAGGCACAGCCAATCCATACCCCTCCACCAACCAATTCATAAAACCAATGCCTAACCGCAACCTTACAAGTTGTGACGATTTGCTACGCAGTAGGCAAAAACCAAATGGCACCAGCCAATCAGCCAAATGGACAAATTCCTACCGGGCCCCTGCCCCAAAAGCAGATGACCCCATGACAGGCATAGCAAGGTCAATGTGAACAACCCTGAAAATAGGGAGGGAGGGTGATCCGATGTGCACAGCGAAAAGAGGAAGCTCAATGCTGCGCACAGGGTATTTAAAAGCTATGGCTGTCAATCACAAAATGGCAACATATGAATCTCCCCAGCAACAAGAAGAGCTCAGTGATAATGGTGGCCAACCTCTTTTCCCGCCCAGCAACAGTGGGTGTCTTGATAGCCCCCACCGCAACACGTGCTCTCCATGAAGGAGAACACGCTTTGCTGAAAGCCACTAGAGGGGGGAGAGTGCTCTTGTTCTTGGGTCCTGCTTGCTGGTTTCTTACATGTATCTGGTTAACCACTACGAGAATGGGATGTTGGACTAGATTGGCCAATGGCCAGATCTAGCAGGCTGCTCTTATGTTCTTAAGGGGCTCCAGGGGAGGAATCCACAGCCATCTTCCTGCTGGGATGTTGGCTTTGTCAGTGCTGAACAGTGCCAACCTCCTGAGGTAAGCTCACTGAGGTATGCTCTGTGTGGTACGCACAGGTCTGGTACACTGCAGGGATAGAGCAGTTGAGTAGAACTCAGCAGAAGGTTTAAAGCATTCTCTTCCCCTACTGCAAAGTGCCTTTCCCCCAAGGGCACTGTGGAAAAAGAAAAGAGGGCAGTCAGGCCAGTGTTTCATGCATCTGCAGTATAACGTGGAGAGGCTTGCCAAGAGTTTTGCCTGGCTCAAAACTCATCGTATCAGTTTACAGAGCTCTCACAAAATATTATGCAAGAACAGCTCTTGGAAAGCTAGAAGTGTGGGGGGGCGGGGGGAGGACAAGCAGATGCCCTATTTGGGCATTAGATAAGCCACACACAACTGAGATCATGTAAGGGAATGTGGGGACAAAGGTCACATTACTATGCCCGTCCCTATTTGCTCTCCACATGTTGGAGGGCAGACATCTGCAGTGAAGAGCTTGCTGTACTCAAGAAGACTTTCTGAGCAATGTAGAACTTGTTGTTGTTGTTTAATCTTTTAGTTGTGTCTGACTCTTTGTGACCCCATGGACCAGAGGACGCCAGGCACTCCTGTCTTCCACTGCCTCCCGCAGCTTGGTCAAACTCATGCTGGTAGCTTTGAGAATACTGTCCAACCATCTCGTCCTCTGTCTTCCCCTTCTCCTTGTGCCCTCCATCTTTCCCAATGTCAGGGTCTTTTCCAGGGAGTCTTCTCTTCTCATGAGGTGGCCAAAGTATTGGAGCCTCAGCTTCACAATCTGTCCTTCCAGTGAGCACTCAGGGCTGATTTCCTTCAGAATGGATCGGTTTGATCTTCTTGCAGTCCATGGGACTCTCAAGAGTCTCCTCCAACACCATAATTCAAAAGCATCAATTCTTCAGCGATCAGCCTTCTTTATGGTCCAGCTCTCACTTCCATACATCACTACTGGGAAAACCATAGCTTTAACTATACGGACCTTTGTTGGCAAGGTGATGTAGAATGTAGAACTATGATCATGCAAAGTTCTCAGTCGGGCAGGGAGTCAACAGGAGCACAACAAACCCAAATGTATTCCATAGTAGGTGGAGCTAGTATGCTCATGCTGATCCCCATCATCATCCCTTGAAGGACCCAGTCCCTGAAGATGGCTAGGGTCTGTCACAGATACATAAGTGTAACATATATGCTAGTTTTCATACTTATACACTATTTGTTTCAGTCGGTGTTGGTTGGCCTGAAGTCTCAGGAAGAGGCCTCTTTCAAAGTGAAGGTGGAGGAATGAGGTTGTTCTAGAAAAGATAGTCAACGCCTGTGTTCTCAGGGACCATTCTATTTTCCACACAGTAGTTTGGGGGCTTGGAAGTACATTTCACTGAACACACGGACTTCTGAACAGCTGCTGAGACTCTATAATAAAGTTAGCACCACCTAGCAGTAAATAATCAGAATAATCTTATAATCAGAATGGATTTTCTCTTTAGAAGAAAATCTGAGCAAAGCAGCTCAGGGACAACAGGATTGTCCATCATGGTTGGTTCTGGGAACTAAAATTCTGGGGTGGGGGCAATATTACAAGGTGTGTGCATGTGCACATGTGCCAACATCACAAGCCAGGAGGAAACAGACACACTTTCCTTCCAAAAGCTTAGTGAAAATGCTCAGAAATATGAAGCCAATTCCATATATAACCAGGAGGAATTTGCCGCTCTGCTAATCCAGTGTATGTGGGAAGAAGGACAGAGTTACCTTACTGTGCATTGAGCAGGATGTATATCAGATCGATGATGGGATTGCCACACTACCATGCACTAGGTTTCCCAGAGGTTGTCACATGTTGTGGGCTAATCCTTCCACCGTCTGAACTGATCTTGATTCCCTTTCCGTTTGTTTATCTCCTCTCCTGCTTTAGCTGTTGCTGCCAGAATATCTGATTCATCTTATTCTCCCTGTCTGACCTCCTTTCAGGCAGGGAGCCCTTTGTCTATCATCCTTGGACTCAAGTGACCTATTCTTATGAGTTTATCTCGCATTGATTAATGCAATGTTAGAATTTCTCAATTTTTCATGAATTCTAGGAGCTGATCAGGTTGGGTCACCGACAAAGCCTTTTGGGATAATGGCCTGAAGAAATCTGCAATGCCATCTCATATTTTTAAAGTATGTAATAATGATAATAACAATATAATTTCATTATGTATACCCTGCCCATCAGGCTGTCTTTCCCCAGCTGCTCTGGGTGGCTTACAGTACATATACAGGGCTGCATTCAGATGTCATTAATAAACCTGCTGGTTTCCCCCCACTTTGTATGAACAGTCAGCAGTACGGTAAAAGAATGAGTAACAGCACACAGTTAAAATAGTATAGGAAGTATGGCACTGTAGTCAGTGAAGAACCAATGGCATTTCCCACCTTCATATTTCTAATTTCCCAATTTACACTATGGCCTTGTTCACACATCATGCTAAACCAAACCATGGTTTAGGACAAATGCATGAGGCGGGAGACCAAATTTGTTGTGAGTTCCAGTCCAGAAGCCCACAGGATAGTCTTGCATATTTATGCTAAGCCAAGGTTAGGAAAGCAGATTTGATTGCAAATCTGATATGATCAGATAAATGTGAGATGTTGGGGAAAATACATGTATGATCACTTCACATTGCAGGGGTCCAAACCATATTTCCTGGGGTACCCCTACCCCACAAATAAAGCAATCAACATAATATTGATCTGTGCCATGGGGTGGGATTTCTGAAGGCATTTGCTCTGGCTGGCCCAAACTGGAAACACATGTTGCCTTCAGCTGAGTGGGCATTCTAGTTTGCAAACTGTGAAGCAGCAGTGAAGAGGCCAATAAGAGCCAGTTCGTGTGACCATTTTAAAGTGATGATATAGTTTGAATGACTATGGTATGGCTGATGCTGGATTGAATTTATGTGGTCTCTAGCTGTTATGATAAAAAGAACTGGGATAAATATTGTTTAAGTTATAAAATTTAAAAAGTTGATTGGAAAATAAGGTGTTAGTTAAAAGGAATGTTAAGAGATTAGAATTTGCTGGATAAACAATTTGAACTAGAAAACAAGAAGGGGAGGTATGAGGAAGTCAAGGAAACATGTTATTGAAAATTGATATTGAAATTGATTTGTTTTTAATATTTTTTTTTCTTTTTCTTTTTTGTTTGTATAAAATTGAAAACTCGAATAAATATTTATAAAAAAAAAAGACTATGGTATGGCTGATTGCTTCAGAACACATCAGGACCCCTACCACCCCTTTCTAAAGAAAGTTGTTATTTCCTACAAAATCCACTGGTAATTTACAAGAAAATTCCTTCCCTGGTATTATATTGGAGCACTTTCTTCAAAATACAAAAGGTAAATGGAAAGATGATAATGAAAAGTATGGAATTTAAGCCAGGAAGGCCTGGTTTAAATTGCCCCTCGGCTGTGAAGTCATCCTGCCGGGTGGCGTCAGGGAAAGCACTCTTCCTCAGCCTAACCTGCTTATCTGTAATATAACCAGTGAACCAAACAAGTTTCCTGTATTATTTTGTGGTGTGATAATTGCAAGTGGGAGCTGACAGTCTTAAGTTCAGTTCTCCACATTTTCACATCAATTTGCAAACTAATAATAATAATAATAATAATAATAATAATAATAATTTATTTATACCCCGCCCATCTGGCTGAGTCTCCCCAGCCACTCTGGGCGGCTCCCAATCAAGTGTTAAAAACGGTACAGCGTTAAATATTAAAAACTTCCCTGAACAGGGCTGCCTTCAGATGTCTTTTAAAGATAGGATAACTGCTTATTACCTTCACATCTGAAGGGAGGGTGTTCCACAGGGTGGGCGCCACTACCGAGAAGGCCCTCTGTCTGGTTCCCTGTAACCTCACTTCTTGCAATGAGGGAAGAGCCAGAAGGCCCTCAGCGCTGGAACTCAGTGTGCGGGCTGAACGATGGGGGTGGAGACGCTTCTTCAGGTATACAGGACCGAGGCCGTTTAGGGCTTTAAAGGTCAGGACCAACACTTTGAATTGTGCTCGGAAACGTACTGGGAGCCAATGCAGATCTCTCAGAAATAAACAAACAAACAATTTCAAGTCCTCATGAAATTTATCAGCGTTTTAATATATATTTCTCCTAATGTACACAATGGGATTTCATGGTGCACACACACCAAGCCCTAATCAATTGCTCCAGAATAGCTACTTTAAGCTGATAAGGGCTTTAACAGGCAAGTTCCCCCTGCCTGCCTCCTTTCCAACTCTTCTCTTCAACAGATACCTTGCCGTCCTTTAAATCCTGGAAATTTAGAACTCTTTTGTCAGGCCATTTTAATTATTTTCATTTTCATTTATAGACACATGTACTTTGGCATAACTAGGGAGTCTCCTGAGTATGAGGAAAACACAACCATTGTTTTGGGGCTGCTTTGATTTCAACCACCCGAGTTCACGATTGGCAAAAATGATACCTAAAAATTGTATACAATGCAAGCACTTCATGGACATTCTCTTGCAGTGTTAGAAACTGAGACACGAAAGCTAGGAGCTAAATGGCACTGTAAACCTAGGTTGGGGGCCCCAGAATGAGTGTCTAGGTGCACTTTTTTAAAGAACAAGAATACAATGCTGAAAATGAATGAACTGCAGCTAAAATCTTATGTTCATTTTTCACATGGTCGTCATCTGAAGGCTGCAAAAAACAAAATCATACTTCCCCTGCCCACCCCACTAATATTCTGATGAGGGTCTCTTCTCCAGTCCTCAGAGAGTGGCTGGAAGTCAGGAGGCAGAAAAAGGTTCTCCTTTTCTTGCAGCAGTGGCAGTTTTAATCTGAAATATTAGGCTCTGTACTGTGCCCAGAGCTCAAAAACAGCTCACATTAATGAAATTCCCTGTCGCAAAATGCTCCTAGAACAATGGGAGTTTTGAACACAGTTATCTTGTAAGACTTGCAAAATTCTATGGGGTTTCTCAACACTGTGATCTCCACAACGCAGATAGAAGTCTGAGGCTGAGAAACAGTGGCTTGCCTAATCATGGTAGCGGCCAGATTCAAATCAGGGACATCTTCTTGACACATGCCGCATTAACATAGCCGCTGAACTGCAGACTTCTTTGGGTGTTCTGCTTCTATGCATGGTAGCAATCACAGAAGGGAAAGCAGGAGTGCACTGCCAAGACTTCTTGTGCATCACTGTCATTGGGAAAAGAAAAAGCAACCCTCTGCAAGTACTCTATTGGTAGAGACTCTTTTTGTGATTTTAAACCCTAATTATGCAGGTTGTGATTTACAAAGGAAGATTCCAAGAATAGAGGATATTCTCTGCACCATAATTTAGCTTTCCAATTTATGGTAGGTTGATATAACAACAACAACAACAACAACAACAACAACAACAACAACAATAATTTTATACCCCGCTCATCTGGCTGGGATCCCAAGAGTAGAGGACATTCCCCGCATCAGAATTTAGCTTTCCAATTTATGGTGGGTTGAAATAATAATAGTAATAGTAATAGTAATAGTAATAGTAATAGTAATAGTAATAGTAATAATATTATACCCTGCCCATCTGGCTGGGTTTCCCCAGCCCCTGGGCGGCTCCCAATAGAATATTAAAAACACGATAAATAGACCAAACATTAAAAACTTTCCTTAAAAAGTGACAGACTTGAAAGGATGGGGCTTTGCACTGCACTCCCACCCTTCTGCATGTAATTGTTAATCACACATAGAAATGGGACACCATTCTTGAATTCTAGCTGCTGAAGAAAAGTGATGAAAGGAATTTCATCCTTGGGCAAGTGTCACAATAAGACACACACTCTGTGCCATCATTGTTGTTCGAAGCTCTACTACCTCCTGAAGTCCACCTATGGGGTGGACTTCTGTTCTTCCTCTTGCTATTGTTGATATAATTATATATTTATCGATAACCTGCCTTTTTCCCTGATGGGACTCAAGGCAACTTACAGAGGAAAACAAGAAATGTTAAAAACATTTTTAAAAAAATCATTAACAAAGCATTCAACATTGATAGAATCAAAACTATATCTATATCTATCTATCATCTGTTTAAAACATACAAATAATGACAATAAAAACAGCACAGCACCAGCACTTTCAGTAAAAGCAATCAGTTCCCAAAAGTTGGAACAATAAGGTCTTCACAAGGAGGGAGACAGTCTAGCTTCTTCAGTGAGGGAGTTAAATCTGTAACTAAAGTGCTAAGACCAAGAGGCACTCAGCTGTCTGCACAAAAAGGATTCAGGAATGGATTCTATCAGGGATCAGTGCCACAGTCCAAGAGGGGTTCTGCTATAGCATCTGGGACACCTTCATGACTTAAATGTCTACTTAAAGGAAAAACAAAAAAAAATTTTTCCTTCCAGTAGCACCTTAAAGACCAACTAAGTTAGTTCTTGGTATGAGCTTTCGTGTGCATGCACACTTCTTCAGATACACAGGTAGCCGTGTTGGTCTGCCATAGTCAAAACAAAAAAATTTTTTCCCTTCCAGTAGCACCTTAAAGATCAACTAAGTTAGTTCTTGGTATGAGCTTTCGTGTGCATGCACACTTCTTCAGATACACACTTCTTCAGAAGTGTGCATGCACACGAAAGCTCATACCAAGAACTAACTTAGTTGGTCTTTAAGGTGCTACTGGAAGGAAAAAAATTTTTTTGTTTTGACTATGGCAGACCAACACGGCTACCTATCTGTGCTTAAAGGAAATGATCTGAACCTTGGGGCAGGGGGAGAAAATAAATGCCAAATAGAGCACAGCTTCAGGAGGAGAGAGAACATGGATTCTTCACTTACTTCCCATAAAATTAACCATGAAATGTTTTGAGTCCTTATGAAAAGCTCTGCAAACACACACACACACACACACTTGGCGGGCATGAAACAAAAATAGTCATTTCTTTCAAACTTTAAAATCACTTGTAGATGATGTGCTGAGTGGAAGCCACCCAAATGCTCATTGACGTAGAGAGACACTAGGGAAGGATCATTAATTATGTGTCAAGATGTTATGTAATAAGCTTAATGTTGTGTAAAAATATCTCAGTAACGGTGCAATGTACAGGAATTAATTACAACATCATCTTGAGTTGGCAAAATGAGGAGGGGGAGATGGCTCTCTGTTTTACTTTCCATTTATGCTGAAGTGGGGCGGGGTGTGTGTGTGTTGGAGGAGTCAGCGAAGATTAATGAATAGTCATTCTTGTGCAATCTATGGAACACCACAGGGGATGCCATAGTTTGCAGTTTATATTGCTAACTTCTAAAGGTCAGCATGGACCATGTTGACTGTGACACCAGTGACTGTAGGGAGTTGCTCGTTCACATGGAGATACTTTCTGTGTTTTTTTTTGTTCCTCGGGACTGTTTATACTAACAGGAAAGAAACAATACTGTCACTGTTCCATCCAGATCATTGCTCCTATTTCAATACCATAAAACTGTATTTATTATTATGTGTAACGCCTCTTTTTAACTTAGAGCACAACCAGATGTTTGCAAGGGTGCATTAGCTTTATTGCCATATCTTGATTGTCTTGCTTTTAGCAGATATCAGATTTGAAATCTGGCTACCTGTCAAAAATCCTATATCCTGCATGTCACTGCCAGAAATGTAACACCACTGCACATCCAAGATCAAATGCTGAAGTATAATAAAAAGACAAGGATGCCACCTTTCCACCTCCAAACAGATAATCAGCACTTTCAAAGATGACTAGTTACTTTAAGCATATTTAGTGCTCTAGGTGCAGGGTAAGAAAACTTTCTCTTCTACAGCACCTTTTCACCCTCGTAAGTCAATACCCAAAGAGCGATCTATGCACAGAGATCTCTTTCCAACAAGCCATCTTTCAGGATGGCTTGAGAAACGTATCTGTGTCCCTTAAATGATGGTACAAAAACATCTCCATCATGAATTATACTTTATTCCCCAGTGTATATAGCATGCCTTGTCTCCATGAACAAACTTGAAGCAGCAAATCTTATTGCTCCTCAAATCAAGATGTGTATATACAGGTGTCTCTTTGTGTATGAATGCGCTGAGGTGATTTTGGTGTCTGGCCACTGCTATTAAGTGGACGCTCTTCTGTTGGCAGCGATTATTTGCAGCCTCTTCCTTTCCAACACCTGCAAAGTATTTCAGTTCTATTGATACAAGGCGTCTCCATTAAGTGAATGGCCATGGGATGGAAAGGGATAGGGTAAGAGCGCTTTGGTGATCGTTTACAGAGATAAAGCAGGACCGCTATTTTCACTTGTTCAAGAAACAAACTATCTGAGAACTATATGCTTGTCAAGCCAAAGTTATTTTTGGCAGTCCTCTATGGAAAGCTGTGGATTTTGTTTTGCCACATACGATCCCTGGAGTCACTTTTGATTTAGACAGAGCTGTTCAGCCATGCTCTGGGGAAAGAAGAGCAGGGGCAGGCTGTATTTGGAATATTGTATTCCAATAATACATTTTCATAGTCAATATGGGCTCTCCCTTCTGGGCCCTAAACAGTATTTCCAGCTAATGTGTGCGTATTTATATATAGTCGCCAACCCTGAGTCAAAATGAAGTGATTTGTTTTGCAGATGTTGAAAGGAATATCAACACTGAGGATCTGGAAGGTAAGGAGTTAGGACGACGTATCGGATGTCCTACCACAGCCTTTGCCAACCTCTCCAGATGTTTTGGACAGCAGTTCCCAGCAACTCTAGGCACCACAACCATGAAGGACGTTGCAGTTCAAAAATTCTCGACAGCGCTGGGTTGGTGAAGTCTGTCCTAAAAGTTAACAAAGTGTGGGAAGTTTGTGATCTTCGGTAATTAGCACTATCAACTTTGAAAATCTCATACTGTGATTGTAGCAAAAAGGGGGGTGTTTCCCCCCATTAAATAATTTATAACTTACTGCATATTTCAGATTAGGTGTTTCAAACTCACAAAGCCAAGACTGCTGTGTCACACAGCAAGAATTCTACATAGACAGTTCATTGAAAGCCAGCCCACAGGTTCAACGAGAACTTGAATATTTTTCTAATGGACGGTTTTGATTTCGCCATGTTTTTGCGCTGTAAGAACAGCAGTATGATTTTGTTATTAATATGATTTCCCCCTTCCATTTTGGTTCCAAATCACTGTTTTTGCGTAAAATACACATAGCAGCTATGTTTAAGGAGTAGTGATGTTTATGGGTAATTATAGGGTAGCGTTTTCAGAACTCTTATTATCTAGTCTTACTTAGGTCTTCTGGAAAAGAAAAAAAAACACCCCACCACATTTCATAGCATATTCTTAGAAAACAGCTAGGTGTTTTGCAAATATACCCTTTATACTGCAAAAGATACAGCTCACATACATTACTGTCGTCCCTATGAAACTGTCACCCCATACAGACGCAAACTGCTGAACTATAAAATTAGACCTTTCTCCCTGAAATATGAGACATGGGTGGCGCTGTGGGTTAAACCGCTGAGCCTAGGGCTTGCCAATCATAAGGTTGGCGGTTCAAATCCCCACAACGGGGTGAGTTCCCGTTGCTCGGTCCCTGCTCCTGCCAACCTAGCAGTTCGAAAGCATGAAGTGCAAGTAGATAAATAGGTACCGCTCCGGCGGGAAGGTAAATGGCGTTTCTGTGCGCTGCTCTGGTTCATCAGAAGCGGCTTAATCATGCTGGCCACATGACCCGGAAGCTGTACATCGTCTCCCTCAGCCAGTAAAGCAAGATGAGCGCCACAACCCCAGAGTCGTCCACGACTGGACCTAACGGTCAGGGGTCACTTTACCTTTACCCTGAAATATATAAATATGAAGGCCATGACCAATTCTTCCTTTATGTTCTCATGACTCCTGTGCCTTGGGGTTGGAAAGTGAGCCCAACAGGAAGGAGCAAGAGCTTCATTTCCCCAGTCACCATCTCAGTTGCTCCAATAAGTGTTGCCCCTACTGCCTTCTTCTTTTGAATGTTAACATACATGTGTACACATGTGCAAATGTCTTTATGATGAGAATATAGCAGCAGTCTGCGGCTGGGATGGCAGCATCAGATGCTAGCAAGATAACCATGGTGGCAGTTCCAGACTTGCCTTGGTTTGAAAGTTGGATCTGAGAATCAAAGTGTCCTGATTTGCATCATCTGGAGTCTTTCCTGAAGTGACAATTCATGGCTCCATCAGATATCTGACTCAGAGTGCTTTTTTAAAGGTTTCCATGGCCTAAGACTCAGAGTTGGAGAGAGGCTAATGGATGTGTATTTTTGGTTTCAACCATGTGTTACCTCAGCATCTTAAAAAGCAGAGACATCACCTGACCAACAAAGGTCCGTATAGTTAAAGCTATGGTTTTCCCAGTAGTGATGTACGGAAGTGAGAGCTGGACCATAAAGAAGGCTGATTGCCGAAGAATGGATGCTTTTGAATTATGGTGCTGAGAAGACTCTTGAGAGTCCCATGGACTGCAAGAAGATCAAACGCATCCATTCTTAAGGAAATTAGCCCTGAGTGCTCACTGGAAGGACAGATCCTGAAGCTGAGGCTCCAATACTTTGGCCACCTCATGAGAACAGAAGACTCCCTGGAAAAGACCCTGATGTTGGGAAAGATTGAGGGCACAAGGAGAAGGGGGTGACAGAGGACGAGATGGTTGGACAGTGTTCTCGAAGCTACAAACATGAGTCTGACCAAACTGCGGGAGACAGTGGAAGACAGAAGTGCCTGGCGTGCTCTGGTCCATGGGGTCACGAAGAGTCGGACACGACTAAACGACTAAACAACAACAAATGTGTTACCTCCCTCTCCGCTAGCTCTGTCAATGTGTGTGTGTGTTTATTTACTCTATGTTTCCAAAATCTCTTTCCTGTTTCAAATTCTCAATCTTGTTCTCCTCCTCCTTTTCACTATCTCACTCTAACTCCTGCTCCATATCAAATTTTCCTTTCAACAATTCGGCCATGCAAACATCAGAATGGTCACAAAGTTATTGTTTTCAGGTCTTGTGGAGTTAGACCCTAGGATGTTTTTGCTGATAAATGAGCAGTTTTGTTGAATGAATAGTAACGCAGCATTCATTTGGGGGAGGGTATGTCAGAATGGAATGGGGGTGTGGAATTTCATTTTATGAAGAGGTGCTGAGAGGTGATTTTTTTGTGTTCTTGCTAGATAACTGCATCACATGCCCTGATAGGCTTCCTTGAGATGTTATGGACTCTGCATGTTTATAAAAAGCTTCCCTTCTGAAATGTCTGCTGTGTACAGATAATGTGAATGTTGTGAGGTTTGTGTGTGTGTGTGTGTGTGTGTGTGCGTGTGTGTGAAGTAATGCTTTTGCTCCTCCTCCTCTCACCCCATTTTTATTCCTTTTGAAATCCATGCTGCCAGTTGTTTTAAGAGTTAGGGATATATTTAAAGCCTACTAGGTCCCCCCTCCCCAAAGGACCACTCTCTTAGCAGTCACACAGCTTTTGCAACATGGTGCTGCCTCACTACCATCACTTGTCTCCCAGCGCCGGGCTCCAACAGCCAGTGGAAGAAGCTGCAAACTCTTGAGATGCCTGTTAGGAGCCAAAATTGGCCCATCTCCATGTTGGCCGATCACAGACCCAGAGGCAGGACTTCAAGGGGTGGAACTGATTGGGCTCCAGCCAGAGTCTTCACTCAGGTCCACTCATCTGGCACCACAGTCACTTCTCAGACACCCCCCCCACCTTATCTTAATTGCTGTTTCCTTTGGTTGCTTTTCTTGACCCTGTTATGGTTAATTCAGTAACCATATTTGGAACTAGGGAGGTACAGTCGTACCTCGGGTTAAGAACTTACTGTAATTCGTTCTGGAGGTCTGTTCTTAACCTGAAACTGTTCTTAACCTGAGGTACCACTTTAGCTAGTGGCCGCTGCCACCCCACTGCCACCATGTGATTTCTGTTCTCATCCTGAAGCAAAGTTCTTAACCCGAGGTACTATTTCTGGATTAGCGGAGTCTGTAACCTGAAGCGTCTGTAACCCGAGGTACCACTTTATTTCCCCCTTTATCTGTGAATTATCTTCTTCTTCTTCTTCTTCTTCTTCTTCTTCTTCTTCTTCTTCTTCTTTTTCTCTCCACTCTGTTTCTCAATAACTCTGTGCTCTCTGAGGGCTCATCCTGACTTCCTGTTGTGGTGCATTTCTAGGCACAGGTCAGGGCTTTAAAGCTCTGTTTCCAAGCATTTTTATTTATTTATTTTTTTGGTCCCAGTGCTTTATTGGGGAAAACCTGCATTTTACCCCTAAATCAATGTAAACAGAAATCAGGGTTTCTGTGGACTGCCATTTGCAGTAAAACAAAACCTTTCTCAGGGAAAGTGCGGGGACAAAATAAAATGCTTGGACGTGCAGCTTTAAAGCATAGGCCTGTGCCTTAAAAGTGCAGCAGAAAAGGAAGTCTGGATGAGCCCTAAGCTTCAGTCTTAAAGCTCAGTATAAAATGAAGCTCTGTGTTCCCCATTCATTATAATGGCAAAATTAAAAATGACTATCTTTATCCCTTTAAAGCAGAGACATCACCTTGCCAACAAAGGTCCATATAGTTAAAGCTATGGTTTTCCCAGTAGTGATGTATGGAAGTGAGAGCTGGACCATAAAGAAGGCTGATCACCAAAGAATTGATGCTTTTGAATTATGGTGCTGGAGGAGACTCTTGAGAGTCCCATGGACTGCAAGAAGATCAAACCTATCCATTCTGAAGGAAATCAGCCCTGAGTGCTCACTGGAAGGACAGATTGTGAAGCTGAGGCTCCAATACTTTGGCCACCTCATGAGAAGAGAAGACTCCCTGGAAAAGACCCTGATGTTGGGAAAGATGGAGGGCACAAGGAGAAGGGGATGACAGAGGATGAGATGGTTGGATAGTGTTCTTGAAGCTACCAGCATAAGTTTGACCAAACTGCGGGAGGCAGTGGAAGACAGGAGTGCCTGGCGTGCTCTGGTCCATGGGGTCACGAAGAGTCGGACACGACTAAACGACTAAACAACAACAACATCTTTATCCCTTAGAGAGGGAGGGAACAGGCAACACACACACACACAGAAGGGGGGGGAGAGAGAGCACTTTTTGTCACTGCAACAGTTAGATCAGTGAGGAAAGGGGAAAGTGTCTGAAGGGGGGTAGTTCAGTTCAGAATGATGGAGCGCTTTATGAGTACACCAGATTCCTATTCTGAACTGGATCATTATGGACTTCAGCAACATCACTAGTGGAAAAGCAGACATCCTGTTAAGCTAATGTCTAACACCTTTAGTTTGAATGTATAACCTTTGGTACATTGCAAAAGGTGAAAAATATTGTTTCCTCATTTTATAGCTGTGTAATACTTGGCCTTTTATCTATGAGCATCATCAGGCATGGAAGGGTGGGGAGCTTGTGAGACAGGCTCACGACATTGCCAGTTTCACCTCCCTGACACCCGTGGGTTTGGCTTGGTCTTATTTCTTCCTGCAATCTCAAACCGAGATGAAAGCCAGATTCATGTCAAGTGTCCCACAGCTAACCTCTACACTAATTTTTTATTGCCTCAACGAGAGGGATTGAGGAAAAAAAATATTTATAGGTCCTGGAAGAATAGTAAAAAGTTTGCAAGCATTTAGGGCTTTTACTCAATAAACCTTTATGTGCCCTTCACGCACCCGTTCAAGATAAAAATAAAATGAAATAAAATAACACAGGGATCTTGTGCGCTGACAGTAAGCTGAACATCCCATAAATTCTACTCTAAGCTTAGGTCCACAACTTACTTGAACCAGGGCCGAGCTGGAAAAAAAAGGTGTGTTTCTCAAAGAACCCTCAGTGAAATGAGCCCCTGATTTTTGACACCGATTTTTAAAAGGGTTCAGAGAGAGGGGGAAGGGAGTGTTCTCCCATTGCTAATGCAACCAAGCCAGTGCTTGCTTGTATCAGGATACCTATCCAAGGTCACATACACATCATACATTTAAAAGCATTATGATACCACTTGAACCAGTCATGACTTCCTCCAAGAATTATGGTAACTGAAGTTTGTTCAGGGTGCTAAGAATTGTCAACAGACCCCTGTCGCCTCTGCGGGATTCCAGACAGGGCTCTTTCCCAGCCCTGCCTAGAGATGTCAGGCAGCAAAGCTGTGACCTCTTGCATGGAAGGCAAATGTTCTACCATTGAATGATGGCCACAGACAAGACAGCTATCTGGATGGGTATGTATCCCGACAATTATTGAGAAAATTCTTTATTGAGGAAGAATTTTTATCTTTCTTCTTAAAAGCAATTGGGTATGGGGAAGGGTTGTAGCCAGTGCTACTCCAACTCAGAGTAGATCTATTGAAAACAATGACCATAACCAGCATTGTTCCATTGATTTCAGTGGACCTACTCTGAGTAAAACTTAGTTGTCTGCAACCCAAATATTTCACTGCAGGACTTAAGGCATTTTTCAGTCCCTGAAGTTCATTTCTGAGCCCCATCTTGAATATTTTCCCACTAGTGGGTTTTATGGAGGGGGTGTTGTTTTCTATTTGGAAATCAGAGGTAAATTTCCTGTAAAAGCAAACCCAGAGAGAGGGAAGAATACTATGTAGAAAAAACACACACGTGCCTCATATTTTGTGCTCAACTTTCCCTCCCGCCCCCCTCAGTTCCTGGGCATAGATTTTGTTTTGCTTTGTTTTGTTTCTGTTTGGATTTATCATTGCCATTAGACAGGGATACTGAAAGGAGCTGAGGATGCTGGATAAAAAAACCCCAGTGTTTTGCACATCAAGGAAATTGCAGCCAAACTGGCATGTGGCATGCTGCCAACCTGTAGGTATCATTTATGTTCATTTCCTGACCTGCTTGCTGGAGCCTTTGCACAGGGAATGGATTTTCCATGCAACTGATTCTGGGTAATCCACCTCTGAGAATGGTGCCAAGACAAGTAGGTTAAAAGCATTGCTATTACACTCCTATCACCTTAGAAAGGGGCTGAGACTTGGGATGAGAGAGAAATTTGATTCAGTTCACATTTATATGAATGCCTGGACAGGACTTGAATCAATCAGGAAAAAGCCTCTTGAACACGTGGGGGCAGGGGACCACATTTGGAATCACAAGGCCAAAATGCAAACTATAATTGTGAAACTTTTGTTCACTATTTATGGGAAATGTACTTCCGAACTAGCTAGAACCATATCAGAGTAAAGGAGTGAGAGAAATGCAGATAAGCTAAACCATCATTACAATGGAGTTTGCTTTCTATGGTTACCTAGGGGTCAATCCAGTGTCACACTTTATCTTTTCACTCCAGCATACTCCCCCCCACACACAAATTGGGAACCTCCCCATATTCAGAGAGCAGTACTCATTGGAGTGTTGTGCATGCTTCAAGGGATGTATACAGGTTTTGGCTGGACTGCATATAGCTTGCATTTTTTTGCTATTTCCAAATAGTAACTATATCCATAGGGATGGATTCAGCACCGTATTGGATCAATTCTGCCATAGGAAGTGTAAGACTAAAATATTATCACTGGCAGTATAATTCCACATACAGAAGATGCTGAACTTCCTCTCTTTGATGCACTTCACAACTTGCCCGAAGCAGAGAATATTTGACCAAGTCCCACAGGCAGGCATCCCAAAGGGCGTCACCTGCTATCTGCAATCAATCTTTGCCTAGAGTGTCAAAAGTGACCTCACTGGGGGTCACTCAGCAAGGTAGATCGGTAGCACTGTTTGTCAGGGGAAGGAGCACTTCATTGCCTGCTATAAAAGGGTCATTGATAAACGCCGGCTATAATTTCCTAGCTAGCTGTATGGGAGGTGAGGGGAAAGGGAGGAGGAGGAGGAGATAGGAGCCTGAGGCAGCACTTGCTTCAATACATACTTACAGATTTTATTTTTTAAAAGTAGTGCCACTTTGGATTTTGCATTAGGGCACTGTGGGAGCTGTGGAATGCCATTCATGCAATATAGTAAGTACCTTTATCATTAGGGTGAGTTGCTGCACTGAATGTCAAGGCTGGCTGAGTTGCATTTATGAATTGAAAATGTACATATTGCACATTTAATCTATCTCTTGCATTCCGATTGCTGGGCCAGATCAGCACTATTGGAGTTATACATAGAAGAAAATTGATAAATGTCAAAGGAGAATAAAGGGAAAATGACAATACGACACCATAAATTGCACCAGTTCAGAATAAATGCATCCCTCATGACAGATTATTTATGACTGTATCGTGGTAATATATTTTAGGCCTGGTAAGCAGAAAGGAGATTTTCGTCTCATGCTGCGTGAACCTCTGGTAGCAACACGATCTTGGGTTTGGGGACCGTACTGTGATCTTGGGACCATACTGTAAAGTGGTCTTATGGAAACTGAGGAAATGTCAACACTTTTAATTGAATTTACATAGTCAATCTACACAAGCATCATATGATTAATGTTACCCGTGGGGCTGATCACCACTATGGGTAGGGATATAAGAAGGCATTGATTTCCATTCTACCCGGGGTTTGTTGCATGCAGCACTGTTTTAGTTCCACTACAATTCAGCTTCCCATGCAAACAATAGTATCCATCTTATTCTCCTGTTTTTGACATGGAATGAATAAATGAATACTGCCAATTTCCTCTCCTGTTTCTGTCAGAATTCTCTGACATCCCTAACTATGGTCAATAATGCTGGAAGAATCCACATGGAGAAATATTATACATAATCCCATGCAGCATGGAACTACCTTTCTCAATCTACTTTGCACACATTCATTTAAAAAGCACCGGAAAGGCAGTATGGAAAACAAAGCTTAACTTTATGTCTCACAAACAATACATAAAATAATGAATTCAAGATTAGGGTTACTGAGTTTTACTCCAAGTACTGTCCACTCTTAGCTGCTCACTTGCTGGTCTTTTTGCCTACCTTTTGCTCATCTACTTTGACAAGCAATTCTCCAGGTGTGCCACACATATCACAAGAGCATATGGAAAAATAAGGGGGAAATGAACAGAAGCTGCTACGTTTTCCCAGTTTTCCACTTCATGAGGGAATATAAATGTCAACATCCAGCATCAGCAGAGGTTAATTTCTTCCATTAATCTGTTAGGCCTGGTGTGAAAATACATAGGAAGGCTATTTGATTATTTTACTCAGGTCCTGTGGCTTCCCACTGGCATCAAGTTGACCACTGTGAGAACAGGATGGTCTTTGGCCTGCCTGATTCAGAAGATTCTTCTCATGTTCTTATACTTGCTTATCTCATGTCTTGCTCTTTTAGTTTCTCATACATGCCACCCAAATGACCTTAGTTTGTACCCAGTGAAGAGAGCTGGGGAATTCAACTCAAGACATGTTTCTCAGGTGTTCCATTGTGCTTCTCATTGAGAGGGTAATCCTGCATTGGGCAATGTCTTCACTGTGTTAGAATTTAATTGTTTTCAGTCTCAGCCACCTGGCAAAATGTGGCAAACCTATTTCAGGTACATTGTCAAAACATTTCTAATATAGAGCAGGCATCAAGTTCTCAGACTGACTTTTATTCTTTGATTGTGAAATCTATAAACCAGCAAAGAGTTACTTAAAGTGACTTACCAGTAATCTTTTATTCTAGGTTAGTTCAAGTTTACAAAGTATGAAAAAACAACAACCCTGAAAGCCACAATCCTAAACACACTAAGGAAAAAGCACCATTTGACACCATGGTACCTACTTCTCAATAAACATGTATAGTACTACATCTCACTTACATAAGAAAAGCCCTGGGATCCCATTATATTTTACATATGGGAATTTGACTTGGAGAGCACAGCTGAACTGCATACTGCCAAACAGATTTAGCTGCCATGGCTTCTCTGGAAAAAAACATTAGAAATTGTGTTTTATGAGGGTGCTGAAAATTTTGCCTTAGAGATCCCCAGAGTTTCTAAATGTATCTTGGAATGCCTGATGTGAAGACTGGCAATGTCAACCCTGCTGTGTGGGAATCCCTTGCACATCACCACAATGTCTGGAGACAGACAGAGAGGTTCTGCAACCATAGCAGTGATCAGAGGAGGAATGGCTGCTGGGAGAAGTGCAGAAAGGAGAAACACCTTGGTAGACCTGCATCAGCACAACTGGATGCGTTCATCTGTCCCAGCTGCAACAAGACATGTCTCTACAGCCACAGTGGGCACTGTAACTCTAAAACAAATGTGTACTCCTCCATCAACTTCCAAGACAGATGGATGCCAGCAATTTTGGAAGGAGCTATGAAAGTGAAATGAGCTGAATTTTGTAATATAGATGGTGCTCGATCACTATTCCCAGGCCACCCAGGAAGACCAGTTGTCACAACTATACTGTGCCAATCCAAATAAAGTATTGTGGATCACAATATGGATTCACTTTTGGTGCCTGACGCTCACTACTGCTTGAACCCTAAACTGAACCCACATAGGAAGCTGCCTTATGGGAAGTCAGAACTTTGGCCCTGCATACCTGAAGGAGCGTCTCCACCCTCATCATTTAGTCCAGCTCCAAGGGCCTTCTGGTGGTTCCCACATTGCATGAAGTAAGGTTTCATGGAACCAGGCAGAGGGCCTTCTTGGTAGTGGTACCCACCCTGTGGAATGTCCTCCTTTCAGATGTCAAGGAAATAAATAACTATATGACTTTTAGAAGACATCTGAAGGCAGTTCTGTATAGGGACGTTTTTAATGTTTGATGTTTTACTGTGCTTAATGTTTAAATTTGTTGGAAGCCGCCCAGAGTGGTTGGGGCAACCCCGTCAGATGGGTGGCATAACAACAGCAGCAGCAGCAGCAGCAGCAGCAGCAGCAACAACAACAACAACAACAACAACAACAACAAAATTGATCCATCTAGCTCAGTGTTGTTTACACTGACTGGCAGAAGCCTCTTTCCAACAGGGCCTCTCTCAACCCTACATGGAGATGCTAGCAAGGACTGAACCTGGGACCTTCTCCCGGAAAGACAGATGCTCTATTGCTGTGGCCCTTCCCCACTTCTTTCAGATCATAACCCATGCTGTCCACTAGACCATGTTACTTCTGAAGCTACATATGCAGCCTCATCCCAATGTGCATATGTTCAGAAGCATCTCACTGATTTCAACTGGGACTTATTCCCAAGCAAACATGCATGGAGTTGCCAGATTGGCCCCATATGATTAAACGGGTTTAAGTGAAAGCAGTCCACTTTAATCAGCTTACATATCACTACTTCTGAACGTTGGCTTGGAGAAGCTGAATTCACACTGTACTTGTTTTTCACATAGGTCTGGATCTCTTTAATTATGTACACCACAAACGTGCACTTCCAAGATCTCACTCAACCAAATTATACAGTTTTAAACTTTTATTCTCTCTATCCCGTTATTATAAACTGCAGCAAGGGTAGTGCTTTAAAAACATGCACACAGCCAGAGCTCAGTCTGAACCACAGAGGGGGGAAGAATGAACAGCACACATGGCTTTGGAGATACAGTTTCATGATATTTCATTACACAATATCACCATGATGTCATTTACATTCATGAGTGAGCACAGGGAAAACTTGAGTGACTTATCTCTCCATCTTTGTGAGTGAAGATTAATGTCAGAAGTGATCAGAAATCATGTATTGTATATACACACATGATGTATATTATTTTAATCTTCCATGTTCTCCAGGAATAAAAATACTTTAGCTGGTTACAGGGAATAGGTGGGTCTGAATGCTGTCAGGTTTTGAATATACAATGTGACAAGTTATTTCATCAGGGGAGAATGATAACAATGAGGCACATGTGTTTGTTTTTTGCTTTTTTTAAGGCGAGAGATGGAAGAAAAATAGCACCTGATGATCTTTCTATACAGAGGCAGTCATGCATCATGCAGTATATACATGGATTGATCTCAATCCTCATCTGTGAGTTTATACTTGAAAATAATATGACCTAAAGGTTATGCAGGAGAATATAGGTTCCTATTTTGCAGAATTTGGAAATATCCATTTTGCCAAAAGTGATATATATTTTTCCTGCTATGCAATTTGCTTCATTCTGACTGTGATATCTGATAGTCAGGCAGATAATCTAAACTGCACTCTTGCCCACTGGAATGCTTGGATTTGATCCCTGTACTAGGTGAGGATGGGGCTCAAGACCAAATTAGATTTCACACAAGAGATCCATCAATAGGCTCTCTCCAATGGAGTTTGCAACCGCATAGTACCTGCATATGTCCCCTATGAGTTAAATAGCCCTTCCGGAGGCACATGTTTATTGGGAAAATGACCCTGATCCAGTAGTGGAGGGTGTGGCTAGGCACCACTGCTCCTGACTTCCAGTTGGTTGCATCACTGCTGCTTGCTGCTTAGAAGTTTTATTTATATTTAAGTGGATATAAATTTGGTTAAATAACTAAATAGAGGCATGGTACAAATACAACATCAGGAGCCCTGAATTGACTCCACTGGTGTGTTTGCATCATGCCATCCTTACCACCGCCTGTCTCCTCCCTCTCTACATCCCAGAAAGCAGCAGCAAGGCAACTGACTGGAAGTTGGCTGAGTGATGGCAGCCCAACACGCCATCTGCTAGTGCCCCAATCCAAATAGCACATCTCTGTGGCTGCAATTCATTTTTCTCCCAGGCTACATCCCATTGCACCTTCATGTGACACCTTTTACCCCAAGATAAACAAACAAACCCATTAGCAGCTAGTAGAGTTACTACCTTTTCCCCCCTCCCAAGGCTTTTGTGATTTTAACTGCTGTGTAACTTCTGTAGCTTTTCTAGGCAACCGGGATGGGCAACGAGATGGAAAACTTCCTTATAAAAACAGCAACAAATTGGGTAGCTGTTTAAGGCAGAAGGCAGGGGGGGAAACGTGTCCAAGCCCCAACAACTTTTCAAGACACTGTCCTGTGAAAATTAGGACTGTACACAGCCCTCTGGTTCCTCCAATTCCAGGCCAATTTCCCCCGTGCCACCTCGAGGCCACCCATCCCACTCTGGATCCATCCTGAAAGCAATTTGGGGTTGGGTTTTAAACCCCCTTGAAACCCTACTTTAAAATGTGGTTGGGAGGAGGAAGGTGCAGGATTGGATCCTCCTCCTGCAGTGCTGTTCCTTGATGAGTGACCTCCCTGCACAACAGGGAAACTGTGAAGGTACAGAGCTGCACAGGTCTCAATCCTCCCACTTAACAAGGAAGATGCAGCTGCCCAGTAGCTCTCACCTTCTTGAGGTTTCTCGGCTTTCTTTTAGCTCGGGCCTGCCTCTCCTCCCACTCTGATGCTCCAAGAACCCAGGATGGCTCTGGGCCACTCAGCCCGACCTGCAGTGATCTGGGGCAGTCTCAGTCTGACTTGAGCAAGGCCCAGATCTCTCCAAATAGGCCTGATTTGGGTCTGGTGCACAGCCTTACTGAAAATGCACATACATATAGGACAAATACTTAAAGTTACATAATATGGATGACTTACCACTACAAGTAAGGTATTTCCCAACCCAACCCCAATCTTTCTGTGCATATGATTCCATTGCTACAACAGCTCCACTGGCTATCTATCTGTTTCTGGGTACAATTCAAAGTCCTGGCTATGACCTATAAAACCCTATAAGGCCTAGGCCCAGGATATCTGATTGAATTTTCCTATACATTCCTGTCCAGGCTCTGAGATCTTTGTGGGAGGCATGTTCCTCAGTCCCACCACCTTCACATAACCTGTTTGGTGGGGCTGCGTGAGAGGGCCTCCTCAGTGGCTGCTCCCAGACTTTGGAGCTCCCTTCTTGTGAGGCTAGACTGGCTCTGTCCTCATTGTCCTTCCATTCATAGGCAAAGGCTGCTTTATTCTGGCAGGCCTTTAGAAACTGACTGCTTTCACATAAAATGTTGGGGCGGGGCGGGGCAGGGCAGGGGGGCGATCTGCATGGCGGCAATCTGCCCGGGGGGGATTTTGTCACCCCCCTCAGGGCTGACACCTGTGGCGACCTGCACCCCCACTGCACCCACCTTCTCCACCACTGCCTTGAGGTGGGAAATAAAGAAATATTGCATGCTTCCACCGTTTCAGCTATAGACAAACATTAAATACAGTTGTACCTTGGAAGTCGAACAGAATCCGTTCTGGAGGTCCGTTTGACTTCCAAAACGTTCAGAAACCAAAGCACGGCTTCTCATTGGATGCAGGAAGATCCTGCAGCCAATTGGAAACCTCAGAAGCCACGTCGGACGTTCGGCTTCCAAAAATAGTTCGCAAATGGAACAGTCACTTCTGGGTTTGTGGCAGTCGAGAGACAAAAGTTTCAGGAACTAAGCTGTTTGAAAACCAAGGTACGACTGTACACAAAGAAATTCCTCCCTCCCTCCCTTGCTCATTCTCACACATGTGCCCCTTTCCCACTGATTCTGCAGATCAACCACTAACCCCCACATTTATTTGCTTGGATTTGACAGCCTGATGCTGCCTAAAGAGACTCAGAGCAGGCTATAGCATGTTAAAACCTAAAACACATAAACGTAACAGCTGCTGGGAAGAAGGGAGCGCCTGTCATTCCACCCATTAGCAAGCCTATCTGGTTGCTATACACAAACTTCCCCCGGGCTGAGGGAATCTTCATCTTCTCCTCTTTTCCTTGGTTTTGGCTGACATTGGATCAATTCCCTTGGAATGGCATTCTGTTTACTCAGGAAAAAAACGGAGTTTAGCCCATGGTTCTGTGATGCATTACAGGGCTGTTACCCAGGACCTTTCAGATTTATAGACATTGATCTGCAAGGTGACACAGAAGTGCAAAGTTTACAGAAAAGGTTCGCTTCTTTTCTCTGGGCCAGTGTCATGGTTTCTTGCTAGAACACAGGCAGATTCAACAGTCTGATGTAGTACTGTTAGAATCCTAAGCCTGAGAGGGTTATGTAGTTTTACAGAGCAGCGGAGCCAGTGCCGTATCTGCAGCCCCACTGCTCACACTGACTGGGTAGAAGGAGGTGCAGGATAGTATTGAATTTTTGCTATGCCAGGTGGTAGACTGGTCCAGTAAACAGGCCTGGATCAGGGGCCCCACCAGAAGAACCTTTGCTGGACCAGATCTGCCCCTCCTCACCCCTGAACACCAAATTTCAAGATTTACAACTGGCTGCCACTAGCAGGGAACCTGGAGTAGGGGTTGGCTCACCTGTGGTTTGGATCGCCTGTCCACCGGGTGGAGAAAAACTTCTAACTCAATGTATTTGGATGGGAGTGAGAGTCTGCATGTGATAAGCAGTGCCAAAGGACACAATGGGTGGAACCACCCTCTTCTATCTCTTTCCTTTCTGCCACCTGCTACCATCTCTATCTTATTTTTATCTATTTTTATTAATTAAATTTCTACACCACCCTTCATCCAAGGATCACAGGGTGGCTTATGGTATAAAAACACAAAAGCACAACACAATAACAAACAAAACAATAACACAGAGAGAGAGGGGGGGAGTGAGGAAGAGAGAGAGAGGAAGAGAGAGAGAGTTTAAAAGGACTGGGATAAGAAGAGTGCTTTTACCTGGTGCCTAAAGATGAATAATGATGGTGCCAAGGGAGCCTCCCTGTGGAGAGCATTCCACAAACAGGGAGCCACCCAGCAATACAGGAGGAAGAGACAAACCATTCTCATTTGAGGTCTAAGCTGGTAGCTTGCAGAAGGTTTTTGAAATGAGACAAAGCAGCCACAGGAAGTTAGGCCAAGGAACTGGTGTGACTAGAGGGCCCACAATTTCCACCCTTGGTTTAGGGCTACCACACTTTTATTTATTTTATTATTTTTCTGCAGCTACCCAGACCAAGGAACCCTGTTTATAATGAGAGGTTATGGGCACACTGTACCAAAGAAGTTATTTTCTACCATAAGTACTCCATTATATTCAAGATTAGGGATGGGGGAGAAATTAGATTCAGCTGAACCTACTAATGTCACACTTTCCGAAACAATGTGCAAACCGAAAGACAACTACCCTGCAAAATTTGTAATTCCACAGATTCTGCATTGCAGTTCTCCAGTCTAGTAATGTGTATAAAAATAAATATACTAGGGTAAAGTGGGCATATAAGTATACATATCATAGCATACTCTGCGTGCTCTGGTCCATGGGTTCACGAAGAGTCGGACACGACTAAATGACTAAACAGCAACAACATCATAGCAAAAATTAAAAGCATACAATATATTAGGGGAAATTGTTATGGGGAAATGTGTATATTGAGCAAAAGTGCATGCAACATGTGAATATTAGGAAAAATTCGCACTAAATTGAATTTTCTTGAAGATTTTCGCTTTTTAATTGCAAACTGATATGGAAAACCAAACTTAAGACTGGAACAAGGAGAACATGGGAGAAAACAAAATTGACAAATTTCTTTCCCAGTTTCCTCATTGCTTAAGGGTATTAGGAAATCAAATGCCTCTGTATCTTTTCCTTTACCTTTTCAGAGTGGTGCCAATGTCAGTGCTCGCTCTCCTAAGTTTCCATGTAGTGGGAGAGAATCCCACTCCCATTTAATGGGAATTTCTCTAGGTTAGAGGCTGTGACCACTATTCCTGTGTGAAATTAATTGAGCTCCAAAGGTCAGCAGGTCACAGGCAGGCTCATTATGACAAATGATTTCTGTTTGAGAAAGACCTTTGGGGTCATTTCAGATTTCCCCCTAAATTTTGTAATTATGGCTGCCTGAGGCCTTAAGCAAACAAAAACATGTGGAATAGAGGCTGCATGGAGATTAAGTGCAAGGGGTAGGGGTGAAGCAAAGCAGCCTAGCCTGGTAAAACAGGTTTCAGGTTGCGACTGTAAAAGATGGGTGTTATTTCAAAAAGGAGGGAGAATGCTTGATGAGAATTACTGTCCAGCAGACAAGTTTGTAACTTTCTGGTCAACAGTAACTATCTAGCTTATCTCGAGAAAGCGAGATAAGCTTTCATTCAACGAGAAACCGAGAGTGAGAGAGTTTAGCATAATTTCTGACAAGTATTCCTGTGTTCCATGTCAGATCAAACAGCCACACTGTGCTACAAACAGCAAAAGTTCTCCAATGGTGGGGTATACTGTTGGGCAGAGGGAAATAAAAGCATGAACTAATATGGACCAAAAACAAGGGGCAACATTCAACTACTGCATCCCATAAGAATAAAGACTTCCCCTTGCACAATGGGACTTGTCCTCCCCCGTTTGCACCTCACACCTCCCCCAAATTTTCTGCAGAGGTTTGGGGAAACCCCAGAACAGATTTACAGAGGGTGCAGGAGGAGAAGGGGAGAGTGTTCTATTGGGCAAGGATGAATCCTTGCACCGATGGGACAAGAGACTTAGTGCTAAATTGGATTCTGCCTCAGATACTGGGTGTCCTTGAACCATCTGAAAAACAAATGAATTTATCACGGCGCAGGTTTCCACAGGCAAGACCCTACTACATCATCAAATGCGTAAAGTAGCCCACAAAATCTTGCAACACAAATTGAATGTGTTTGTCTTTAACTTGACACGTCACATTGATTGTTTTTCGCACAACAGACTAACAATTAACAGAGCAAATCAAACTCCAGCTGAGCAGTGGTGGGATGTGATGGAGGGGTGGAGCTGTCACAGCATCTGCAGTCCTATCAGTCATGCTGGACATAGCAGAAGTTAAGAGGCAGGCAACAGGGCACAATGCTAACAAGTTAATGCAGTGGAACTTGGTTAGGGACCAGAGGCTCCTGGGCAAGTTCAGGGCCTCCCTGCCTCCAGAAGGCCCCATATGAGGGATTTCAATGGGCTGCCACCACCAGCAGTACTTCTGCTCACTCCCACTTTCATAGACAGAACATGGGCAGAAGCTGGCAGAGTAGTTCTGGGCTGGTCAGAGTTAGATTCTGCACCCCTACCCCATCCAATCACCAACCTCCAGCTTTGCAGATCAGGGGTTTGGATTGTACCCTAGATCATATCTCTTATATGAAGGATGTACAGTGGTACCTCAGGTTACATACGCTTCAGGTTACATACGCTTCAGGTTACAAACTCCGCTAACCCAGAAATAGTACTTCAGGTTAAGAACTTTGCTTCAGGATGAGAACAGAAATCGTGCTCCGGTGGTGCGGCAACAGCGGGAGGCCCCATTAGCTAAAGTGGTGCTTCAGGTTAAGAACAGTTTCAGGTTAAGAACGGACCTCCGGAAAGAATTAAGTACTTAACCTGAGGTACCACTGTATACACCTTTCTAAGCGGTGTAACTAATCTGGTTCATCTCCCTCCAAAAAATATTGTGAACTGAAGTATGGTGAGGATTTTGCTCATGAATTCTACAGATCCAAATAATCTGTCTCATGTGCCTGAAGTTGAGAGGACATTCTCAGTAGTAAACCCAAAGGGCAAACAGTATTTCCCTGGTATGTACATGTCTAACATTTTCTTCCATAAGAAAGTCTGATGTATATGACAGAGGGATGACCAATATATTTTAGAAACTGTGCAGTCTGGTTTGACATCTTGTGAACTGAAAACCAAAGTCATGAACTTGAGGGTTCTGGCTTAGGACTTTGGAACATCTGGAGATTAGCCATCATGGTTCTGTGGCTTTGGACACAATGTATTATCTGATTTTGGCGGCCTAGTGCAGTTGGAAAAGCAGGTCAGCCACATACTCATTTCTGCCAGGGTGAACACAGATCCATGGCTGATAATGGCTGACCTTTAATTGGACATGGTTATGACTACTACTAGGCTGTTTTGGAAAATATAGTCCAAAGGTTTAGGAAATGGATGTGCCAAGAATACCAAAGTCTTGCTCCGCACAAAGGGCACACCACACAAGCAACAGAGAACTGCATGTACATTGCTGACACACAGACACACCATGCCTAGTGCAAGCCTTATACTTATACTAAAGGGGGATTCCTTTTGTTGGAGGTATCATCTGCTAAGTCACTTTCCACAACAGGATTGGTCATTTCTGGTACAACAGATTTGTGAATGAAACCTTTTAGTTTCTGCAGATCTTGACTGCGGGTATCGGTAGTGACCTGTGTGATGGGGCAGAGTAGTCAAGTCATTTCTGAATACAGTGGTACCTCGGTTTTCGAACGTAATCTGTTCTGGAAGACCGTTTGAGTTCTGAAATGTTTGAAATATGAAAACTCAATAGCTGACATCTAGGCCTCAGGATCTTGCACTCAGCGGAAGCCGCGTGGCATGTTCGGCTTCTGAGGAGTGTTAGAAAACTGAAGCATTTACTTCTGGGTTTATGGTGTTCTAAAACAGAAATGTTCATCAATGGAGACGGTCAAAAACTGAGGTACCACTGTACCCAGATGGGATTGGGGTGAAGCGGAGGAGGCTGCTGACAAAGTCAGGTCTGTACCAGAAAGAGAGATGGATTGCTCTACTGGTGTGCCTCTGTGAGCCCTACCTTGCTGTTGCCCTGCTCCTCCCCAGCCTTGTCTAGATAAGCTTGAGTGGTGACATCAGTGTCAGGAGAGCAGCTCCACCTCTCACCACATGGGCCATTACCAATGTATATTGTATTTGGCCTAGGAATCTCCTGGATTATAAACTTCACCTCCTTCCACGAGCATCATTGAAGCTCGGGATATCTCACTGGCAGCTCTCTCCTCACGTGAAGACTTAAGCTCAACAAGATAAAACAGCTTCTGTAGTAAAGATCTTTTAAAGTATCTTACCAAGCATCACCCTGACCATAACCCAAAGCTAACAATCAGCTGACCAGGTCACATGAGGCACCCACAGGCCTTCTGTGTACCTGCATTTTCTGTAACGTGGCAGAATCCACTAAGGCACACAATACAGGTACATTATACACACATTACAAGAGACAGATTAATGGGAGCATAAGAATGTAAGACACTGCCTTATATCCAGACAGATAATAATTGGTCCAACTAGTTCAGTATTTTTTTGACACTGGTTGGCAGTTGCTCTCCAAGGTTTCGGACAGGCATTTGGGATGTTTTAACTGCCTTTATAGTCCAGCAAACACTGCAAAATTGTGAGATTTATTATTTTTTAAAGGAAAATCCAAATGTCATCCGGCATGTTGATTTGGTTTGTTGTTGAACTGAAAGGATAACAAAAGAATTACAGGACATGTGCAAAGATCCAACTTGTAATACAAGCCTTAGCTTTTTTTTCTTTCAGGAATTGGACATGACATCCAAAACTGATGTTGAAACTCTCAGAAGGGCATTTGCATGTGAGAATTTGCATGTACAGAAGCAGTTAAGCTTGGGAGGGAGGATTTCCTTCCAGCCAGGAAAAAAAATCCCTTCATTCACCTTCTCCCTGCATTCCTTGTTATTTTGTCAAATGCAGATTTGTGGCCATACATTTATGAAGAAATGCCTACTTTTACCCATGGAGCTGACACCTAACTTTCGCTTCACGCAAAATTCCGAGTGAACTGAGATGGGGAGTTCCTCCACACGTGAAATGTTTTAGGAACTTTTGTTTTAGATTTGATTTGAGATAATATTAACACAGTGCAATTCTATGCATGTCTACTTAGAAGTAAGATGCCTTGAGTTCAGTGGGACCTATTCCCAGGTAAGTGTCCATAGGATAGCCACCTTCATTTATTTGCTCTCTAATTGTCAGAAGAATAGCTACATTGTACTATATATCTATATATCTATATATCTATATATATCTCCCCAGTGGCACCTTAGAGACCAACTAAGTTTGTTCTTGGTATAAGATAAAGAAGCACTCGAAAGCTTATACCAAGAACAAACTTAGTTGGTCTCTAAGGTGCTACTGGACAATTTTTGTATTTTTTTTTTTAATGTATTTCGACTGCATCAGACCAACATGGCTACCTACCTGAATCTACATTGCACATAGTGAAACCACAGTCACTGCCATATTTTGGCTCTCATAATCTGAAGGTCTGCTGAGGTTCATTGATGTCCTACAAATATTCCAGCACGTTGCTCCTCACGTATGAGTAAATATGATGTAAGTTGGTATGGGGTTTCCTGGAAATGTATTATATGTCAGGTTTCCAGCTATTTCTATTGCCCTTCCTTTGGCATTATTTGAGTTGACACAAAAAAGTGACTACCTTTGTCTTGACCTGAAAATTCAGATATGTCAAAAAAAGGAAATGTGAGGTGATGAAATTCATTGCACATATCACCAATGCAATGCAGGATGATGTCATCTATAAATTCATCTGAAAATAACATATAGATAGATACAGTTATTTTATTTTTCTTATGAAGATTTATTTACTATATATATTGTAAGATCTGAAAATAAGACAACATGAAAACAAGACAACATGGCCTTTCTAAACTCCACATTCATAATGATGTGCTTAATGATTGGGAAATGTCCAGAAATGAACGCACTGCTCCCAGTGCACAACTCAACAGCCCATTTAGGCAGTCTGAATATCTTTTCAGATTTCCATTTGACTTTTTCTTAATCTTTTTGTTCCCTTTAGGCACTCTACCAATGATGTTGGGTTTCTTTAGCAGAAAAAAAAAGTTGTAAAAATCATGTTGAGCAATGATGAAACAAAAATTGCTTTTCTAGAATGAGTAACTGAATGGGCTTCTGATCTTGATTAATGATCCCAATCTTACCGTGGCGACGGATGGGAGATTCCTTGGTGGAGCACCACATCCAAATCACTGCTGACTAGCCACAGTCAAGGCGGAAAGTGATGTTGGTGGGCTTTTTCTCTATTAACCTCGGCAACAATATAAAATGAAATAACATAAAATGAGCAGGGAATATAAACAAATGTTAAAACAATCCAGTTAATCAAACAGTAAGAGAGAAACTGTATGGAGTAAATCAAATAACTACTGGTGGCTGTTAACAACCAAAGTTAACACCCAAAGTTTCTTTCTTTCTTTTTTCCTTCCTTCCTCAGCACATCTGCACTATTATACCTGTGCATCTCTTCACCTAGATACACCTTATTAATTCAATCTCCTAATGCCTGTCAGGAGAAGCTGATCATGGCTATTTCACAATCCTTGATCCAGCTGCATTGCAAAATCCTCTCTCATGGTGACCCACTATTCTCCCCCTTCATCCCCCCAAAAGCAGATCACGTCTATTGTGGACATGCATGTACAATTTTGCATGTTCACCATCGAAGGGAAACAAATGAATAGACTTAATTCTCAGTTATAACACAGATGTGTGGGAAGGAAGAGTATGAAGATTTGTTACATCTTGGCAGTGAAGAACATAAAAATCTGACACGACAGCTAATCTAGGAGTATCCCCTGATCCCTGAACTGTAGTCTTGCAAAGCAAAATGTAGATTGAATTATCTCTTTTGATGGAATATTTTTATCAGCAAAAGAGCCCACCAGCCTTTTTGGCCTGAGTGCTTCCCTCTTTAGTAATTCCTCTTTTTAGCATTTCAGCAGCCTGCCTAGTTGCCAATACTTCCTTGATTGAAAGTGCCTCAAATTGCCACACACAAGAATTGATGGGCGAGATCCAGAATGTTCAATTAATGCTTTGCAGCTTGCCATTTCAGAAAAAAGGAGGGGGGGGGGAGGAAGAAAAGAAAACCTACAGTTGATTTCCTCCCCACCCCAAACATTAAAAGGGATTCCTCATCTCCACCTCTTCTTTCGATTCCAACTGCCCCAGCTGGAAACCTTCTAGGCCTTTTAAAAACAGGATTAAAAAGGCAGTTTTCTGCATTAGCACAGCTCAAAAGGATAACCTCAGCTCTTTTCTCTGCCAGGCAGCTTTTTAATCCCGAATCACATGTCACTTCAAATTATGAATATGATTTTCACGTCCCCCTCGGGCCTAAATTTCACCCAAGTAAATCCTCTCATTCAGCAGCTGGAGAAATGTGTCAAAAGCAGTGATCTTCAAGTGCCGAGAGAGCTCTGGGAGAGATCAAACTGTCCCAGCCTGAACTCTCTCAGTGCCAGCCATCGTTTTTCCTCTTGCTTATCGCTGTTGACACCCCCGTCAGTTAGAAAGGCTGAAAGGGCAGGACTGAAGAGAACTGCACTCTGCCATTCTGAATTTCTGGGGTTGACTTCTTGCTTCCCTCTCCCCCCGCACCATCCCCACCTCCGCCCTTCTTCTTTGGGAAGGATGGGGTGAAAGCTCTGAGGAGATTGGACATAAAATACCCTGACAGATTCCTGCATTCTTTGATCTGTTTTTACAGACTGCTAAATGTGCTCAGCCAATCAGATTAACCGAAGGGCCAAACATCCCAACATTGTTTCTTCATTTGAATTATAAGACCAAGGAATGCAAACAGCAGCAGCAGCAAAACAATGCACGCACACAAACATTTTTCAGAATACTAAAAAAGCCTTGTTGGATTAGTACAAAACAAGGCCCATTTATTCTACATTCTGTCTCCAACAGCAGCTGACCAGGTGATTCTGGAAGCTCACAAGCAATGTGAGGCTCAAACTCACGACCCTGAGATAAAGAGCCTCACATGCTGAGCCCTTCTTGTGGTGTATCCTGCACTGTAGACCTTGCATTGCACAGAAGCTTGGACTGCATGACCTCAAAGGAAACTCTAAAACTCTTTGATTCTGTGCCCAGCAAAATCCAAACGGGCTCTCCTAGGCATGACAGAGCATCCTCCAAGCAAACTGTTTTATCTGTTGCTAAAATGAGATAAATCAAAATGGAAGAAGGTTCAGAAAAGGGCAATCAAATTTATCAAGGTATGGATCAACTCTCCTATGAAGAAAGGCTGCAGCTCTTGGGACTTTCTAGTTTTGGGAGAATAAACAAGTAAAAGGTGACTTGACATAAGTTTACAAAATTATGCATGGCAAGGAGAAAGTGGATAGAGAATAGTTTTTCTCCCTGCATCTGTTGGAAGATGCAGGACAGATAAAAGCACATAGCTAGACTATGGAACTCACTCCCACAGGAGACAGTGGTGGCCACCAACTTGGATGGATTTTAAAAAAAGATTGGAATAATTCATGGAGGGTAAGGCTATCAATAGCGACGCAGGTGGCACTGTGGTCTAAACCACATAGCCTAGGGCTTGCCAATCGGAAGGTTGGCAGTTTGAATCCCCGCGACGGGGTGAGCTCCCGTTGCTCGGTTCCTGCTCCTGCCAACCTAGCAGTTTGAAAGCAAGTCAAAGTGCAAGTAGATAAATAGGTACCGCTCCAGTGGGAAGGTAAACAGCATTTCCATGCGCTACTCTGGTTCGCCAGAAGCAGCTTAGTCATGCTGGCCACATGACCCGGAAGCTGTTTGCTGGCTCCCTCGGCCAGTAAAGTGAGATGAGCACCGCAACCCCAGAGTCGTCCGCGACTGGACCTAACTGTCAGGGGTCCCTTTACATTTACCTTTAAGGCTATCAATGGCACCTAGCCATGATGGCCCTGCCCTGCCTCCACAGTCAGCTGCAGTGATGCTTCTGAATTAAGTTGCTGGAAGCTACAGGAGGGGAGAGTGATCTTTTGCTTGGGTCCTGCTTGCAGGTTCCTCACAGACTGTGAGAACAGATACATTTGCCTGATCCAGCAGGCTGTTCTTATGCTGTTACTTTTTTAAAGCCCCCCTTTTTAACTGAAAATTTTCTGAGGTCCAACAAAAGCATAAACATAAATATTGGATTCCACAAGCTGCCATGCAATAACTATATAATGTTTGTACTCTGTTCAAGATTACCGCTTTCCCCATTCCTAAATACAGAGTATTTCTCTATAGATGAATCAAACGGTCATCAGATTTTTAATTTAACAAAACAGTTTTTCATTTCCATGCTTCTGAATACACATTGCTAAGTTAATTTTTACATAATAGTAGACTGAATGGCCTTTTAAGCCAGTGTAACACAGTTTATACTGTCATGGATTTCCAATGTAGAGCAGCACTAAGTTTTGCAGAGGCAAACAGCTTCTTAAGCATATCAACACAGGTTACAAAAAATGGCTATGTCAGGGGTCAGCAAACTTTTTCAGCAGGGGGCTGTTCCACTCTCCCTCAGACCTTATGGGGGGCTGGACTATATTTTGAAGAAGAAAAAAAGAACAAATTCCTATGCCCCACAAATAACCCAGAGATGCATTTTAAATAAAAGAACACATTCCACTCACGTAAAAATACACTGATTCCCGGACCATCTGCGGGCCGGATTGAGAAGGCGATTGGGTCAGATCTGGCCCCTGGGCCTTAGTTTGCCTACCCATGGTCTATGCCACCCCCCCTGTCTCTCCTTCCTTCCTTCCTTTTTATTTTGCTACTACTGTGTTAGACTCTGGTACACATGTGATGCAGGTTTTCATGTTTCGGAATCCACATTAGGGCAATACATACTAGGTCAACCAACATACAGTAATACAAAATAGTTTGCAAGACTTTCAGTTGTCTTCATCGGGCTGTATGTTAAACTAAACAAGGTGTGTATTGGAGGAAAGGGGAGAAAAATATTTAACTGGTGTTGTTGGAGCCAGGGATGGAGTCTGCATATAGTCACAGTCTTAAAATAGAACGTGGAAGGAGGCGGCAGACATTGAAATGAGACTTTGCTTGGTTTTCAGATGGCAGTGGCCATAACATTTTAAATAACATTGATTGGTAGCAATCTCCCATAAATCTCAGGATGAGGCTTTTTCACTGTACCAATTTGGTGAATGGTTAAAAAAAAAAGTGGTGAAATTTGCATCCTGATGCTGGAGTTAGGGTGTTGCTTAGGAGAACTTTGATCTGCAACCTGCATATTTCCACTATGAGACACACTACTTAGGGAATTCCCCCCTGTGGAGGGTGGAGGTGTTGTGAAATCAAGATCTGGGAGATCTAAGGAGAGCCAAGATAAGGTGAAGATTGCTGCAGGTGAGTAAGATATACTGTCATAGTGTAGATTAAAGCATTTGTTTAACTTAAGACAATGTATATCTAAGTGGTGTACAAGTAACTTGATACAATAAAGACAAAGACTAAAAAAATCAGAATTCAGTTAATCTGGCTGCTGGAATTTAAAAAAAAATGTATTCAGTAGGTGTTGGATGTTCAACAGGGAGAGGGGCCTGTCTGACCTCAGCTGGAAAGGAGCTCCATAAAATTGGGCCCACAATACTGAAAGGATATGAGCCACGCATCTGAGCCACAGGAGACTCCCATGAAGACCTCAGTCATCAAAAAGGGACATAGTGGATTATAAAATGTTTAATCATACTACTATTAGCTAGATAGGAATTCAGTGATCCTGGGTATCTCATCTTACTTATTATATCATTTCTTTATCTATTGTACTCCTTTTTTTGTTGTTGTTGCTGCTGAGAAAGCATGCCTTGGTGGAAATACACCATGACCAGTTCAAACAAATATTGAATTTATTTATGAATCTGTGTACTGGCATTTTGACACATGTGTCCCTGTTAGGCACTACACAAGTGGACCTCCAAAGTTACTGCTGCTGCTTCAGCCTACAGTATTTTCCATTACCATAATGCAATTACATTCCTCTAAGCTCCAGATGCATCCCAGGTTATAGTTATTATGATGTTCCCTTCTGTTTATTCAGTTTCTATTTGCAAACTTGACTGAGAAAATACATGTGAACTGGGGAAATGAAGAAGTGGTTTGGTTGTGGTTGTTTTTTAAAAATCAGAATGGGACTACTGAAGCTACTTGATTTGCATGTATTAACAGTAAAATAGTTGGTAGTAGAGAGCAATACTAAAGGGATGGCACTGGTGTCAGGTTCCATTTCAGAAGGAAAATGTATAACAGGCTTTATAGAAACCCTTTGCTGAATGCATGCTAAAGAAGCCATGAGATGGACATGGTTCAGTAGCAGAGGGACTTTTTGCATGTAGATGATCCCAGGTTCCTGGAATGTTGAGTGGGAGATGGTTTGTTCACACGTTACACTGAATGCCTGCATGACTCAGCTATTTGTGTACACAGGTGCACAGATTGTACATTTGTTGAATGCAACGTGCAAATATTCCTAACATGTCTCATAATGAATGAAAAAAATAAGTGGTAAATAATAATAAATAAAATAATTAAGAAACATAAGCATAAATACACTATAACGTAGGGAGAAAGGTCTTGGAAGGATAGTTTTCAGCTGTCATCCATCATCTGGAAACAATGTACACCAACATCAGAAAACTCCTTAGGAGCAATCAGTGTGAAATAAGGAAGGAGGAGAAATTCAATTCAGTTCTCATTTTTAGGCGAACCTAACTAATTTGCACTTTCAAAAATAATACATGAACCGAAATACAGCTGTTCTTCAAAATTCACATTTTCCTGCATTTTGCAGTGGTGTTTACCTCCCAATGAGTACAAAAGGCATATACTAGAATAAAGGGTGCCACAAGGTTCTGTCTTGGGCCCGGTCTTATTCAACATCTTTATCAACGACTTGGATGATGGACTCAAGGGCATCCTGATCAAATTTGCAGATGACACCAAACTGGGAGGGGTGGCTAACACCCCAGAGGACAGGATCGCACTTCAAAACGACCTTGACAGATTAGAGAACTGGGCCAAAACAAACAAGATGAATTTTAACAGGGAGAAATGTAAAGTATTGCACTTGGGCAAAAAAAATGAGAGGCACAAATACAAGATGGGTGACACCTGGCTTGAGAGCAGTACATGTGAAAAGGATCTAGGAGTCTTGGTTGACCACAAACTTGACATGAGCCAACAGTGTGACGCGGCAGCTTAAAAAGCCAATACAATTCTGGGCTGCATCAATAGGAGTATAGCATCTAGATCAAGGGAAGTAATAGTGCCACTGTATTCTGCTCCAGGTCAGACCTCACCTGGAGTACTGTGGGCACCACAGTTCAATAAGGACACTGACAAACTGGAACGTGTCCAGAGGAGGGCAACCAAAATGGTCAAAGGCCTGGAAACGATGCCTTATGAGGAACGGCTAAGGGAGCTGGGCATGTTTAGCCTGGAGAAGAGGAGGTTAAGGGGTGATATGATAGCCATGTTCAAATATATAAAAGGATGTCACATAGAGGAGGGAGAAAGGTTGTTTTCTGCTGCTCCAGAGAAGCGGACACGGAGCAATGGATCCAAACTACAAGAAAGAAGATTCCACCTAAACATTAGGAAGAACTTCCTGACAGTAAGAGCTGTTCGACAGTGGAATTTGCTGCCAAGGAGTGTAGTGGAGTCTCCTTTGGAGGTCTTTAAGCAGAGGCTTGACAACCATATGTCAGGAGTGCTCTGATGGCGTTTCCTGCTTGGCAGGGGGTTGGACTCGATGGCCCTTGTGGTCTCTTCCAACTCTATGATTCTATTTTATGATTCTAAGTGTGCACAACAATGCGTATACAGTATTTGTGGACATATACTACAGAAATGCAATATATTAAGGAAAAATTGCTTTGCAAAATATGTACATTAGGCAAAATCACAACAATGTGCATGTTAAGAGAAATTCGCCCAAAAATGTTGTTGAATTTTCATGGTGATTTAAGCATCACCACCATCATCATAATTGCAAACTGATTTGGAAATGTGGAGAACTAAACTGGAAAATGAAAAATCGAGAAAACCCGAAATGGACAGATTCACTCACCCCTAACTTGAAGAGGGGCCTGGACTTTGGGGCAATTGGAGATATCAAAAAGATGGCACCAAATTATGTAAGAGAGGCAAAAAGAGGTTTTTTGTTTATTTTAAAGATTATTTCAAAGTAATATGGTATAGCATCTTGTTTTCTCATCATCAACATGTGTGTCCTTACTGGGCTCAACACCCACAAATACATTTTCCTATTAATATTCCCCAGATGGTAATACTTAATAACAAACAATATAGGTAAGCTGATAATTGTTCACTGGGTGAGAGCATGAATAAGAGTCTTCCCTCACTCTGTAGATTAAAAGTTTGTTTATATGTGTGTTTTAAAGAATTATTATTTGGAGTAAAAGACCACCAATGAAATAAACCAGAAAGTGGTTTTCTTGTGCATTTGCCTAATGATTTTATACTCAGGGGGACAATAAACATAAGTCTATACAATGTTAGCCTCACATTAAACAGATGGCAAAGGAATTATGACATTTGGAGGGGGGAGCCACAGCATCCTTCAGTTTTAGCTGAGGGATAATAATACAGGTGGTACCATGTAAAGGAATGAGATTTTGGCAGAGCTCTGAGGATTAAGCTTGTACTCCACAGGGTCCAATTCACAGTTTGATCACACTCCTCCCTTCTTCTTTGCCACATGGACATCTGGCACCATTAAAAACCAGTAAAAGAACTGTTTTCAAAGCCCGCTCACCACTGCTACATCTGTAGCCATATTGGGTAAATTTGCATAGCATATAGAGGGGAAACAAACCAATAGCCTGTTTATTGGTGATCTGCTATTCTTTTCTAATCAGTATCTGTGTGTTCATGTAGCAGTTAATGGCCCTCAAAGCTAGACATGCACTCCAGGTTTATGATTTTGGGGAAGTCCTAAATTTACCTAAATTTCTAGGGGCCCAATGTATTTTTCTGATGCGCACACTTGTGTATCAAACTTGGAATGAATTTAACACCTGTATGTTACCTGAACTGGTGTGGTAGCTGAGGTTTTCAGCCAGGAAGCCCACAACTCCAATCTCAACTCAACCATGAGCTCAATGGATGGTTTGTAGCGAACCACTAATTTCTCTGTTCCACCACAGTTCCACATGTATAATGTGGAGATAATGGCTTCTCTCTAATGCAGTTCTAAGTAACCATCCCTTAAACTCAATAATCTCTGTTTGCATAATGGGACTTTCTCTCTCTTCTCCCCAAATCTGCTCCAGAGGCTTGGAGGAACCCACAGAACAGATTTTTGTGGGGTGCACAAGGGAGATGGAGGGGAGAACCTGCTCTGAGAGTGGAAATCCTTGCACTGATGGGGCGGTTATTTAGTACTGCAATGGATAGTGCAAGTCAATATTTCCTTCCTTGGGGAATTCACCAAACCCATACCTGAACATCTCCAAGAACAGCCTGAACCTTTTTGATGCATTGAAATGCATTTTGATAAATTCATTGAGCTGAAAAATCTAAAGGATAAAGTTATAATCAGTGCTTTTCCTTAGGAAAACAGGGTGCCAGTACTCACCATTAAATTGTTACAGTAAGTGCCACATTTTTAACATTTGAAAAACAGGTGCTGGTAACTGCGTACCCTTGAGTTTCCCCAGAAAAAAAAGCACTGGAATCCTTTCATTAGTCCAGAAGATGTTGTTGATCTACAGTTCATACTGGAATTCGGAGAGATTGAATTACTTGAGCATCCTTACATGAAGAGAGCCCTCAGGCAGTCCAGCTGTATGCATGGGGGCTCTCTACAAACATCCAATGAGCACATTTTAGGTTGGGGTTAGAGCCGACAACTATATTACCCTCTCCAACTCCATGCATTCATTTTAATTCCAGAGAACATCTAGAATATTCACTCAGAGACGGAATGCACTACAAACCCAATGGCTTGGTATTAGACAGATAAAATATTCTGCACGACAGCTGTAATTCGGCCATTGGAATACCTTGTGTTTGTTGTTATATTAAGAGGAGATAATCTGAAAATCAATCAGTAACTGGCTCAACCCACCCCCCTCTTCCAACTCCCCTTCATTAATGACTCCCATTAATGAGGATGGGGAGGCTTTGCCAGCATCTTCCCTTGATAAAGTCTCACATTGTCATTCAGCCTTGTTGAACATTTGCTGTGGGTCCATTATCAAAATATCATTTTCAGCTTCACTGAACGCATGTAGGAAATGTTGCTGTCTTATAAAGGGGAGGGGTTGGGAGAGATAGGATAATAAGCCCAGATTGTATTGGTGTAATTATCCTCCCTAGAACAGGCTTTGGTGAACGGATAGATCTAATTTTTGTAAAGTCGTAAATCTAAGAGCATAAGTTGTCACTGATTAGATTAGTAAGTAAACAATTGAAATTTCACATTGGAAAGTTCTCATTTTCCTCCTTTAATAAAGATGGATATAAAACGGATAAACAAAGAAGGAAAGATGTTATTTTTAGGTCCATTTTTTAGGGGATAACAATCCCATAAAAATAAATGGGAAGATTAGAGGAAGACAGGAACTTCACTTTGTTTACTGAAATAGGTGCAATGTTGTCTAGTCTCTATATTGGAAATTTTCCACACATATAAAGGTTGCCGTGTCTCTCATTGTCAGTTTTTTTATTCCTTCTTAAAGTTCATTTATGAGGCCCAAACTAGACACTCTCTCTCTCTCTCTCCAACAGAAACAGCCAAAAGAGCCTTGGCACAAAAGAGCACATTCGAGTAGGAAATGGCAACAAGAAAGCCTTTGGAGTAACAATCCCAAAGAGCAGTGATAGAGAACCACCAGTCCACAAGGCCAGAGGGGATCCTAATTTGGCCCATTAGACCATTTCCCCCAGCCACCCACCCACACCACATTTATGATGTCAGGGGCAGGGCAGGCAAAGATGTGGCTGACAAGAAACAATCTGGAGCCTTAAAATGTGTTCCAAATATTTCCTTAGCAAGCAGAGCTCATATTTGGCACTGTTTAAATTTGGCAGCAAATGCAAGCCTGACTGTAATCCGTTGGGGAGCTTCTAATGAGACCCCTATCAAAAGTGAGGTTAGGATTCAGCACCAGTCAGCCGATGGACAGTTACTTCAAGCACCCCCGGGTTCAGCTACACTACAGAGTTTCTATTTAGGAACTCTACAGTAGACTTCTTCAACCTCAGCCCTCCAGATGTTTTGAGACTACAATTCCCATCATCTCTGACCACTGGTCCTGCTAGCTAGGGATCATGGGAGTTGTAGGCCAAAAACATTTGGAGCGCCGAGGTTGAGGAAGCCTGCTCTACAGCATAACCAATCCCTTTTGACAGTGGAGCACTGGTTAAGATAGGTTGATTGGCAGCGACTTCAAGCCCTGTTTGGATCAGCTGGGATCTTTCTTTGCAGTGCAGCTTGGACACTTGCTGCACTGCATAGGAACAATGGAACACCTGATCTCACCACAACTTCAGGTGATTGACAGGTAGGTGGCCCCACCCTCCTGTTACAGTGGCCCACAAGCAGTAAGGGAGCCAAGGATCTGGTCCTTCTGGCTGAATCCTGTTCCTTGCTCCGCCAAAGAGCCTCAGTTTCCTCTGTCATCTGTTAGCTTTTAGATGACAAGTTACAACTGTTCAGTTCCAGAGGGCTTTGGGGTTAATTGATTAATGGTGAATTTCCCAGTAGGTTTTGTGTGGCTATTAATTGCTAGACTTTTTTCTTTTAAGATTATTGGCTATCCTTGTTTAACTGTCACTTGTTTCCTTTGTGATATTGTGCTGCTGCAGTTGCTTTTTTTAAAAAAAGTGTTACAGGCCTTCTGGGTCTTTTTAGATCAAAAGGTGGAATAAAAATATTTCAAATAAATAAACAATCCTTTAGGGCAGGCTTCCTCAAACTCGGTAGTCTCCAGATGTTTTGGGACTACAATTCCCATCATCATCATCATCACCATCATCATAAATTTTATTTATATCCTGCCCTCCCCAGCTGAAGCTGGGCTCAGGGCGGCTAACAACAATCAAAATAATCCAACGTTTTAAAAACATTTCATTATAAAAATTAATTAAAATCAAATTGATGGCAACCATTAAGCAAAATTCTGTGCAGATTGCCAGAGGAGGGGGTCAGGCTGTGCCCTGACCAAAGGCCTGGTGGAACAGCTCTGTCTTGCAGGCCCTGTGGAAAGATGTCAGGTCCCGCAGGGCCCTAGTCTCTTGTGACAGAGCATTCCACCAGATTGGAGCCGCAGCCGAGAAAGCCCTGGCTCTAGTTGAGGCCAGCCTAACCTCTCTGTGGCCTGGGATCTTCAGGATGTTTTTATTTGCAGACGGTAAGTTCCTCTGTGGGACATACCAGGAGAGGCGGTCCCGTAGGTACGAGGGTCCTAGGCCGTATAGGGCTTTAAAGGTTAAAACCGGCACCTTAAACCTGATCCTGTACTCCACCGGGAACCAGTGCAGCTGGTATAGTACCGGATGAATGTGATCATGCAGCGAAGACCCCATAAGGAGTCTCGCCGCGGCATTCTGCACCTGCTGGAGTTTCTGGGTCAGTCTCAAGGGCAGCCCCACGTAGAGCTAGTTACAATAATCCAGTCTGGAGGTGACCGTCGCGTGGATCACAGTGGCTAGGTCAGGGTGAGAGAGATAAGGAGCCAACTGCTTAGCTTGGCAGAGATGAAAAAATGCCGCCTTTGTTATAGCTGTAAACTGCACCTCCATAGAGAGGGAGGTATCGAAGATTACACCCAAACTCTTAACGGACGATGCTGGCACTAATTGCACCCCCACAAGAGATGGGAGTTGCATCCCTGACCACTGGTCCTGCTAGCTAGGGATCATGGGAGTTATAGGCCAAAAACATCTGGAGGGCCGAGTTTGAGGAAGCCTGCTTTAGGGTTTGAATTTTCTGATAACATTGTCCTGCCAGCAGAACAGGCTCATACTGCTGAACGATGTTGATCCAGATGAGGTTAATTTATTCACTAGCTCCATGATTTCTGTTGACTGTGGGATCATTATTTCCTCCACAGTGTTGACTTTTGAGGAGGAAGCTGGTGGACTTCCCCCACTGCCACCTGAAAGGAAATATGTTTTCAAGCATTTGTGATTTCCTGTCTCCCTGGTTCATAAGGATGAAGTTGATCCATGCAAAGGATTGATTTTTGATTTTTAAAAAAACTTTAGGTTACCCGTGTTTCATACCAGACATGCGGCTTCTGTTCCTTTAAGATGGGGGTGGGGAATCTTTTGAAGCCCATGGGATGCATCCTCTCCTGGGCAATCTTCCAGGGACTCCGTGCCAATGATGTGTGGGGCCACAGGCAACAATGGAGAAAGCAACAAGTGTGACTGCTAGCTTTGGACACACAGTCCTTCAGTCCTATAGCCAGGCATGCAAAAAGAATAACCTGAGTTCAGGGACAAATGTCAGCCAGGCAAAAACACCCAAGAAGTGAACAAAGCAGAGACAGTATGGGGTAAAATGGACAGGGGGGTGGTTGGGGAGGGTATGTGGCCTGGGCAGAGTCCCAAGAGCCAGATAAATAGACATGGAGGGCTACATTTGGTCCCAAGCTCCCCTCTTCTCTCAGCTTTAATAGCTCTAAGGAAGAGGTTTCAGAGGTAAAATTCCACCCATTAGCATGGCAGGGGTGGTGGGTGGGCAGAGAGAGGCACCTGCAGTAACTTGCCAAGCTACAGAATTTTTCACAAGACTGAAGTTCTGTCCTGGTTGGAATACAGAAGCTCTAGCAGCTGTGCACTAAGTTTGTTTTCAAGTCCTTCTCCCATATATATGTAGGAAGGAATACCTCTTTAAGGATGTACTTGCGTCCACATTACAAAACATCCATGTCCCACACTGATCAGGAAGCTCACTTATGATACAGTGAAGATAGCCTCAGTCCTTCCTGGGGGGGATGGGAGATAAAACAGCTGGCCCTGGACTCCAGACAACACCTTTAAGAGATGGCCATCAATCACAGAAAGAGGGAACACTGATTTCACATTAAAGAAAGCCCTTCCTGAGCTCAGTTATGAATCTTGTCAGTTTCACTGATTATTTGTCTTAATATGCTTTCATTAGGATTCAGGGATAAGTTAATGTAGTTTTTCCAGGTCTCCAATTATCATTTAGTACAGCACATTAGTGTAACCAGACCCAATTCGCAGCCATTTATCACGCAAAATCTGCTTCTTGTGTCTGCATTAAAAGATCTCTGCCCATCTCTCATGGCTCCTGAACTTTTCACACAACATGTCTAGCCAAGCAGGAAGTGTGCTTTGCTCGAATGCCAGTTTTTGGTAAGCCTAACCCCTCCTCACCATGTTTTCTCTAAACAGTGCGGGTTTGGGGTTGGAGTCTGCTGTGGCTTTACATCACTTATGGTCTTTCTGAGTCATAGCCTTGCTAACAAAGACCTATATGTAGGAGACTTTAGGGAGTGATGGGAAGAACAGCGGATGTCCTGCATGCAGCCACATCTCCAGCGACAGATGAGATAGGAACCCTCACTGTGAGGTTTGTATTTTTTCCCCATAGTATTTGTTTATTTACATTATTTCTTTCCTGTACCCCAAGGCCTTTGTGTGCTTGGGTCTAATTTTAACTAGGCTGGTTTTTATAGTGGGTTTCATAGCATTTATAAAGGGTCAGCTAAATTGGAGAGTGGTTTTGGCTGGAGAAATGCCTGTGCATACTCCAGGGACAGCCAACAGTGTAAGCTTGGAAGGCTGGGCCTTCTCTATTTGTTACTTAGACTGTAGACCGGGGGGCGGGGGGAATCTGTGGCTCTCCACATATAGTTGGACTCCAACTCACATTGGCCTCTGACAGCATGGCCAGTTGCCAGGGAAATGGGAGTTGTTACTTCTATAACCTTTGGAGGGCCACAGGCTCCCCGTCGTTGTTTTAGACCTACCCTGCTCATGATGTCATTGCCAATTTCAGAGGATGGGGGTGAATGGTAATGTGGAGGTGGCTTGCTTTTTTCTTCTGAGCAGCTTCAACTTGGGTGGAAATTCCTTCCATATGGAAACTGTTGCAGATGCTCAGAACAGAGGATAGTATGAAGATGGAAAAGAAAACCAAGGTGCTTTTTCTCTGGATGTCACTGATGCAGGCAAGATGACAGATGTCCCCCAAACCCTCAGGATTTACTGTAAGAAGTGTGGGAAGCACCAACCTCACAAAGTATTAGATTGCTACAATGTGTTATATGTGGGGCTGCCTCTGAAGACAGTTCAGGAACTTCAGCTGATGCAGAATTTGGCAGCCAGGTTGCTCGCTGGGGCAAGATGTTTTGAGCATATAATGACAATCCTGGCCATATAATAATAAGATGATGATGATAGAATCATAGAATTGTAGGGTTGGAAGATACACAAAGGGTCATCTAGTCTGCAATGCAGGAATCACAGTTGAAGAATCCCTGACAGATGGCCATCAAACCACCATTAAAAAACTTCCAGTGAAGGAGAGTCTACCACCTTCCACTATCAGGATGATTATTATTTAAACTTACCTAAATGGTCTTCAAGGGGGACGTGGGTGGCGCTGTGGGTTAAACCACTGTGCCACTTGGGCTTGTCAATCAAAAGGTTGGTGGTTTGAATCCCCGTGACGGGGTGAGCTCCCGTTGTTCGGTCCCAGCTCCTGCCAACCTAGCAGTTCGAAAGCACGCAGTGCAAGTAGATAAATAGGTAGCACTCCAGCAGAAAGGTAAACGGCATTTCCGTGCGCTCTCTGGTTTCGCCAGAAGTGGCTTAGTCATGCTGGCCACATGATCCGGAAAAACTGTCTGCGGAAGCAGACAAACGCCAGCTCCCTCGGCCTGTAAAGCAAGATGAGCGCCTCAACCCCAGAGTCATTTGCGACTGGACATAATTGTCAGGGGTACCTTTATCTTTAATTGGTCTCCAGGTGAGTTACATTTAAAAGCATAAACATAAATACATTATGGCATGAAACCAATTCATACATATGAGACAAAGTTACACATGTAAACCCTGTTTTGGGGGGGGGGGGTTGTAAAGTTTTTCCTCCTCTTTTATTTACTTTATTTAATATTTCTTACTCAATTGTTATTTTAACTTCATAATAAAAGAAATAATTAAAGAAAAGCAAAAGAGCAACCTGGGGCCATGCCAAACTTTTCAAAGCAGAAGCAAGTCGGTCTACCTATCCCTTATTGTGACAAAAGAAAACCAGACATTTTAAAGTACCTGTCAACAGCTATAGATGAAGTGATAAGACTTTTCCCGAATGACTCTTATCTCTTTTCCAAAAGCTAAGATAAGAGAGTATTTGCAAATTATACTATTTTAATTCTAGAAAATGATCCCTCCATGAAAGGTTAGGAAATGAGAAGAGCCCTTCTGGGTCAGACTAAAGCTTCATGTAGTCTAGTATTCTGTTCTCATAATGGCCAACCAAAGGTCTTTGGGAAGTCCACATGGGATGGGAACACAGTAGCACTTCCTCACTAGTGAACCCCAACAGCAGGCACTCAGAGGCACACTGCCACCAATAGTAGAAGTAATACATATCCATCATGACTAATAGCCATTGATAGACTTAAGAAACTTTGAGATGGTTGTTTCACTTGACAGGTATCACTGCTTTACTATTATAACCATTACTATTATAATTAATTTGGAACAAAATGATGGTAATGTAAGAAATTTGGGAATCAAAATTGGAAAGGGATTTTCTTTTCTTTTTTTAATATAATGAACCTGGTATATTATCTTCAGGAATCCCATTGCTTTGTACTAATTGCCCCTAATATATATGAATATTGTCACAAATGCTGCTAGAGACATGCAAATTTATCAAGTTCAGTTTCTCCCAGTTTCCCATTTTTCCAGTCTTCACTTTTCTGCATTGCCACATCTGCTTGCAATTTAAAAAATAATCCTAATGAAAACTCGCCTGCATTTTAGTGTGAATTTCTCTTAATATTTCTCAACACCCACCCGCCCACATTTGTAAGGAATTTTGTCTAATACAGACATGTTCATATGCTGCTTTCACAAATAAATGCATTTTTTGCCCTAATATTTGCATTTTTGTACTTGGCTGGAGAACTGCACCGAAAAATTAGTGAAAGTGCAACTTTTGACAGATGGCTGCGTTTCAGTTCATGCATTGTTTCAGAAACCTGAATTAGGTAGGCTCACCTTTAAATGCAATGTGAATCTAATTTCTCCCCATCCCCATTCAAGGCAGAAATCACATAAAATCACCTTCCCCAAAGAGAATTAAACCTGAGTTCAGAATTTTGAGCCTGCTTTGTGACTTTTTGAAATTGTGGGTGAATTGCACGCTCCAGTTTTTGGCACAGCCCCTCCTACCTCAAAATATATCTCTGTTCTCCGGCTGTTGTCACAAAAGGCCACAATTTTCTGTAGCATAGCTGCAAATATCACAGCTCTCTTGTCAATGTCCAAGCAGCTCAGAGCTGCAATTTATTTAAAGCTAGCCTGAAGTGAACCAGTTAGAAGGAGCTGGTTTCCTGTCACACCTCATTCTGCCTCCTGCCTTTGAAGCCCACTTAACACAGCTCTAGTGTCCTGCAGGGACTCCAGTGGATTAAGTCAGGTCCCAAGACAATGCACTGACTGTTCCAGGACTATTGCCCTCACTCTGGGTTGAAAGTTGGGAAAGAAGGATGAAATGCAAAAAACAAAATGTGGGAGACAGAATAATTTATTGTGCTGTTTCAGGGTAGTGTGATGTACATGTCCTAGCCAAGTTTAGCATATATAAGCTTCTCCCTGATTTGCATGACAATCACATTTTGTAAGACAAATAGTCATTTATTTTGAACTCTCTGTCATGTGCCCATGAGGGTTATATTTCCATGAGTGCCCATCAATAACAATGGATGACCATATTTATAAATATATTACTTACGCAGCATAATAGATCTTAGAGAGGGCAGAAGAGGATCTAGAAATGTTTACAGAGAGCTCCCCACATCTCAACTTTTAAAAGTTTCCTTCCTCCCTTTTCACTGGGATCCCCCCTTTTTTGTTGAAAAAGTTCCATTTGGATCACTCAACAACATAAAAAATGATCTCCGTATGAATTTTGCATTGGCTTGCACTGCCAAGTGGGGGCAGGGGATGTTTTAAAATAGCCATCAGCCACACACTGAGGGGTGGATGCAGAACAGCACCAGGTTTTTCGACTCCTAAAACACATCCACCATGCTATTGCATCACATGGGAAAATTAAACACTAGAATCTCCTTGCACATTTGATTCTTCAACCAGTTAGGAACACCGGTATAGAAGAAAGCTGTGAATAGATCACAGATTAACAAGGACACATAACATATGAATTTATGTGAAGACTAACAGAGAAGGAATTGTAGTGTTTTTCAGATAGTAGTTCCCTTCAATCTCTCCATACATCACCATCATCAACTACATGGGAACGAGATGGGAACTGGGAAAGGCAGAGTACAGATCAATAGTAAAACTCTTCCACGTGATTCTATACATGACAGCCTGATAACTAGAATCGGCCAAGGACATTTTGCTGTCAGAAATTAAAGACAAGATGGCACCTCTCGTTTCTGTGCACGGAAGCTGACAAGGTTGGTTGCTGAATACTTTGAAACAGTCAATAGAATCATAGAATTGTAGAATTGGAAGATACCCCAAGGATTATGTAGTCTAACCCCTTATAGTGCAGGATCTCAATTAAAACATCCATGACAGATGACAAGCCAACCTCTGCTTAGAAACCTCCAAGTAAGGAGAGTTCACCATCTCCCAAGAGAGACCATTCCACTGTTGAATAGCTCTTACAGTCAGAAAGTTCTTCTTGATGCTTAGTTGGAATCTCATTTCTTGTTACTCAAAGCTATTGGTTCAGGTCCTAGCCTCCAAAGCAGGAGAAAACAAAGTTTGCTCCATCTTCCACGTGACAATCTTTTGAAAATCTGAAGATGGCTATCATATTGCCTCTCAGTCTCCTCTTTTGCTGGCAAAATATACCTAACCTCTCTCAACCTTGGCTTCCAGATGCTTGATCACCTTGGTCACCCTACTCTGCACACGTTTCAGCTTGGCAATATCCTTTTTAAATTGTGGTCCCCAGAACTGGACACAGCACTCCAGTTGTGGTATGACCATGGCAAAATAGAGAGGTACGACTATTTCCCTTGATCAAGATGCTGCAATGGGACAGCAGAATTAACTGCATTTGAGGGCAGTTGCATAGCTTATAGGGTGCAGGGCAGGTTGCGTGGCACACCCAGCTCCATCTTCCAAAGCCTCACCACCTCTTGCTCCTCTTGGTCCCGCCAGTTTCTGTTTCATGAGATTAGGGATAGCCAGATCTGACAGCTCCAGGTTTTTCCCCCCTTTCTCATTTTTCCAATCTTAAATTCAGTTCTCCACATTTCCAAACCTTTTTTGCATTAAAAAGGCATCCACATGAATATTCATCAATATATTAGTGTGAATTTCTCCTCATATACACAACCTTGTATGCTATTTTTTTGCAAATTCTTTTTTCTGAATATGTCCCCCCCCCCCACTAATATATGCACATGTGTACTCTAAGTATATGCATTTTTGAACACATTGCTTGATTGGAGAACTGCATTGTAAAATCTGAAGGAGTGCAAATTTTGAAGGATAGCTGTTTTGGTTCTAATATTGTTTTAGACCGTGCAAATTATGCAATTTTGCTTTAAATGCAAACTACCCCGTTCATATCTGAGATGGCTTCCATCTAGCAGGCCCAATACTACGGAAACAAATTAGTAGGACATTTATTTCTGTGAGCTGTAAGAATGCCTTGAGTACCAAGTTCAGATGACTGCATACTTCAAACAAGAAGGAGACTACTAGGTTTGAAACAACAAGCATCTAAGTGTTTAATCCCCAAGATGAAAATCAGGGCAGAATCCAACAAGATTAGTGACGCACTAAGCTGTTTCTAGAATGGCTAGAAATAAACCTTAAGTTCAGATATGGATACATTCACTATATTTACATACTCATAAATAGCTTGTGCTCGCAAATAGCTTGGAAGAGTGTAAAAAAGATTTTATGGCAGTAGTCCTAAACATACTTATTAGGAAGTAAACACCAAATAACACCAAGTGTTGTACTTCTGAGTAAATGTTCTGTGGAGTGCTCTGTTAATATATCAGATATGTGAAAACTCCTTGAGTCTGATATTGTGAAAAGGTCCTAAAAGATCTTGATTGAAACTTCCAGGCCTTAGTTTTATACTTTGACCTTCACTTCCGAGGTCCCTGAGGCAAAAGCCTAATGAAATCTCTACAAGACACAAGGCTCGTTCTTGACAAACTTCTGCTTCTTGTTGAACAAAATTAGAGTAATTGCTCCTGAAGTAATTGCTCACTGTTCAGTGTTCGTTCTCTCTTAGTTCTACATCTTCAGCTTACTGTAAATTAGCCTTATGATGTGGCAGTGTGTCGGTTACGCTATGGGGAAAGAGATTCACAGAAGACATTCCTGGGAAACAGAAAACATTTCTGCTTTCTGGAAAAGTAACTATACTTCTGAGAATTTGCAACAGTCAACTTTTATCCTAATTCCGTGACAACTGTCTAAGAATGATTACACATGGGGGAAAATAAAATAAAAAAGAAGAACCCTAGATTGCCCCGCCATGCTTTGGGCATAATAGACAGGAGAGCCAGAAGCCAGTCCTGGGGTTTGGGACAACCTCAACTGGGTGTTGTCCTAGGTTTCCAACACAGGTTAAGGAGGCTCTGTATCAAGAAGAATGTTTCATGATTCTTAATTGTTTTAACAAAGTGCATATTTGCTCCCCTATACAAGGCACAAAATCTTACACCCTCTCCTCATGTTTTCTTCTCCTTTTTCTTTCTGGGCAAAGGTCGGTGCTTTCCACACGACCGTCCTTTTGCTATGATAGGATCTGCCTGGAAATGATGAAAGGGGTAGTTAAACAACTCGCAAAGGATATTGCATAAGGCTGTGCTAAGTGGCGGACCAAGTTCTAGAGATCTTGCATTCCCATTGTTAAGCATTTAATAAAGATTTTAATTTGTCTTAATCATATCCCCAAATTATTAGAAGCACATGCATGCCATCAAATATTAAAAGGGAGGAAAATGGATACACTCTGCTTTTCGGTAGCCCAGAATTAGGGGTTTTTTAATGGTGCAATTGTTGGTTTTTCTTTATCTTAAAGTGGTCAATTATGCTACGCAGGAATGGGGTTGGTTAATTGAAGCTCACAGTTTGACCTACTTATCTGCACACCTGTGGTCTCTTGACTGTTTGACTAATTAAAAGGGGAGTTTACTTTCTGTACCAGATGCAGGAAGGGATGTGATAGGATAATTGATTATTTGAAAACTGTATTTAAATTGATTAAATGTTTTATATGCTGCTGGTGAGGGGACGCGGGTGGTGCTGTGGTCTAAACCACAGAGCCTAGGATTTGCCGATCAGAAGGTCAGCGGTTTGAATCCCCGCGATGGGGTGAGGTCCCGTTGTTCGGCCCCTGCTCCTGCCAACCTAGCAGTTCAAAAGCATGTCAAAGTGCAAGTAGATAAATAGGTACCACTCTGGTGGGAAGGTAAACGGCATTTCCATGTGCTGCTCTGGTTCACTAGAAGCGGCTTAGTCATGCTGGCCACATGACCCGGAAGCTTTCTGCGGACAAATGCCGGCTCCCTTGGCCCATAGAGCGAGATGAGCGCCGCAACCCCAGAGTTGGTCACTAGAAGCAGTTTAGTCATGCTGGCCACATGACCCGGAAGCTGTCTGTGGACAAACGTCAGCTCCCTTGGCCAGTAAAGCGAGATGAACACTGTAACCCCAGTGGTCCGTGACAGGACTTAACGGTTAGGGGTCCCTTTACCCCTAACCAGCAGTGGAATTTGCTGCCAAGGAGTGTGGTGGAGTCTCCTTCTTTGGAGGTCTTTAAGCAGAGGCTTGACAACCATATCTCAGGAGAGAAAGGTTGTTTTCTGCTGCTCCAGAGAAGCGGACACGGAGCAATGGATCCAAACTACAAGAAAGAAGATTCCACCTAAACATTAGGAAGAACTTCCTGACAGTAAGAGCTGTTCGTCAGTGGAATTTGCTGCCAAGGAGTGTGGTGGAGTCTCTTTCTTTGGAGGTCTTTAAGCAGAGGCTTGACAACCATATGTCAGGAGTGCTCTGATGGTGTTTCCCGCTTGGCAGGGGGTTGCACTCGATGGCCCTTGTGGTCTCTTCCAACTCTATGATTCTATGATTCTATGATTCTACCTTTTTTATGCTGCTGGTGAGCAGGAGTGATGGCTTACAGTGTTTGGCTGTTATGTTTTTGAAAATAAAACTAACCAAAGATATTGCGGATAGCCTTTTATTTCTTTGCCCCAGTTGCTGCACACACTCTGTGTTGGTGCAAAAGTCCAACAGTAATATGCTAGGAATGCACACTGTATAGATACTTTGTTGTTAAACCCATAATGTAGACATCATGATGATAAGAACCCAGAGCAGAGATGGGGAACCTCAAGCCTAGGACCCAAATGTTGCCTACAAGCGTCTCTGTCTCATCCTCAGGACTTTCTTCAGGACACTCTATCCCTGGTCCACATTCCTCATTGGACTTGCTTTGCATTTTTCTCTCATGTTTTTGCTCATCTGGTATGGATTCTCGAACTCTGACAATGCCTTTTCCTTACTTGGATGGAGGACTAGAGAGGGTTGTGCAGGTGTATGTAGAAACTAGCCCACTGTACAAAGGTAACCTCTCCATTCATTGCTCTGCCTAGTTCTGCCTCTGGTCCCACCCACCACTCTGGCTGAAAAAGGTTCTCCACCCCTTTCTCAGACACTTACCTACCACATGGCACCCTGGTTATCTGATTCGTTCACTGCAGCACAAACCAGTCTTCTACACGGCACCACTGAAATTGCATCAGGAAACTTTGTGACATGCAAAATCATGGTTTGTTGCATGTGGGAAATGATTGACACGACTCATTCACCAAAGGCAACATTGCAACCCAGCCAAGAAAGAAATAATTTTTTTTTTTAAAGATAGCATGGTCTCGAAAACAGGTTTTTTATTTTGCAGTTGCTGATGCCACATAAATCGATGTGAGAAACCCTTATCCATCTGCCTTTTTCTTGCAGGTGTCACATCCATATAAAATCAAGGTAAAGAAACAAGATGGAGATGAAAGGTGCAGGGGGGGAAACTGACTACAGATGTACATAAAACTGCAGGGGAAGCAGCTATTAGATATAAGAGTGTACATTCTTGAGAGATTTTGCTGAAAAAGTGCTTACCATTTTTTCCCCCAACAGAGGGTTCATATAATCCTTGTAGGCAATAGAAGGAAAGGATGCAGTGTATATAACCAACTCAGGCTGTTTCTCCCTCTGGGAGATTTCAAGTGATTTGATTCAGCTCTCTAACATTGTTCAAGGTAGACTTCATCTCCCCCAGCACTCATCAAAGCTGCTAATAGGTACTTCAGAACTCATAAAGAGATGACCAAATCTTGGGCATTGGGGACTCTGCCTCATTTATCTTCCACAGGCAGAATCAGATCTGATTTTTTACACTGCCTGCTTGGATGCTAATGCACTCAGTGGTCCCTGCCACTTTGCAGTGGCTTTCCTTGTAATAATGATCAGGTGAAAATAGATAGGAGTAGCAGCAAGAGCCCTGCAGTGCTTATATCCCTAGCTGTATCTACACAACCTGTTTATCGGCAGGTTAAGTGGTTCCAAGGAAAGTCCCCCTCCCAAATCCACAGTAATTCACGGCATTTTCTCAGGGGGGAATCTTATATCCCTAATCAAAAGGTAATATTTGGGCAAACTGAGGACTGAGCCAAATTCATCTGTAACCATAATATTCCTAATTCATTATCATGGATCTGAGCATCCTTGAAGATTATCTGCCCCTCCCTTCATCTCGGTGCCTCCATGTGTAACAAGTAATTTGCATCAGTATGTGACTGTGGACTCTTCCCTGTGACCTGTCCTAGGAGTTGGGTCCTGATGTGCTTGCACAAAATCTATGCAGAGGCTAGATTATATCCCATTACACAACAATGTATGCAACAATGAACATTCATACTGATTTGCCTCCCATTAGTCATTCATTCATTCCACACTTTTCAATGCATTCCCCCATCACTTTTCCTAACTGTTCTTTTTTTAAAAAAAGTGAATTTGTTGTGCTAGTGCGACAGAGTGTATAAATCGGAATTAAACCGGCTTTAGTGGTGTAAACCTAAATTTCCCAGTAACCTAATTTTATTTTTATTTTTTTCAAAACACTGATGGTCTGGAGGTGCCCTAATATAGTATATTAAGATGCAATGACCAGCATATTATTGATGATTTTCTTATTTATTAAATTTGTATGCTGCCCTTCATCTGAAGAGCACAGGACAGTTCACAACATGGAAATACAAAATGAGAACACAAAATACATAATAAAACAAGAACAAACCAATAGCCCCACCACAATCAAATTTAAAAGGCCATGGAATGTCAATCAGCCAAAGGCCTGGTTAGAGAGAACTTTTCGCCAGGCACCTAATGATATTTAATGAAGGCTCCAGGCAAGGCTCCCTGGGGAGAGCATTCCACAAATGGGGAGCCACTGCAGAAAAGGCTCATTATCATGTTGCCACCCTCTGAACCTCTTTTGGAGGAGGCACACGAGGAAGGGCATACTAACATGGGCATAATCCCAATGAATTTAGTAAGAATTCTTCCCAAGCAGGATCAGACTGAAACCCTACATGCTATCCCAACAGCAAAGGACTCAGAGAAGAAACCAGTGGTCATGAAACAACTCTGATATTTAGAGTCCTTTCCCCTTTGTTCACATTTTAGGTTATGATTGATTACTCTTCTCTGTGGGGATGGGATTCAGAGTATTGGTAGGGCCTCCAGGGGCCAGAGGAAATTGTTACAGATCCATTCAATGGAGGGGTCATCCCACTTCCCATCACATTAGAACTGGGCAGACAGACATATTTATGGAAGAGCCTAACAGGAGGGGAGGAGGGGGAATCTAATAATGAGAAAGATTTTATGGAGTCAGTAAAATAGCTGGTGAGTAGGTAGTGTATCTAACAACAGTCAGAAGGCTCCACTTTATAAAAGAGGAGGTCATCCTTAACAAATATGATTAACATTGTGGAAGAGAGGTGACAATGAAAGCTGACAGGGTAATGCAGCAGACATAATGGATTTGGATTTCTAGATAGCTATTTATGATAGTGTGTGTCGCTGGAAAGACTTAAGAGCTAAAAAGTCTGGCATTGATAGTGGAAGTCTCCACTGGCATTAAAATAAATTTCTTGGCAACTGAGATCCAGCTAGCTAGGAAGTAGCCTGTTGCTGGGGGTAGGGTTGGAGTGTTTGGGGATGAATGTCATTCATGCAGCCATTGGAAAGGATAGGAAGTGAAGTCATCCAGTTACCAGATGCCATAAATCTGACAAAATAGCAAAGAACAAGAAAGCTTTGACTGGGCCCATGAGCTGACATAGGATGGGAAGACAGGCGAACTAATACCAGTGTACTGGAAGAAGCAAAGATCACCAGTGTTGAAGCAATGATTTTTCAACATCAACTTCGTTGGACTGGTCATGTTGTTCAGATGCCTGATTATTGTCTTCCGAAGCAACTATTCTAGGTGCCATGGGCTTTGAAGACACTTGAACTCAGGACACAAGGGAGAAATGTGTTAAAAGGAAGGCATGCTTGGCACATCCACACTGTGATCAATCCCACCCGGAAACCAATGTCCCCACTGTGGAAGGACGTGTGGATCCAGAATTGGCCTCCACAGTCAATTACGGACTCATTGTTAAAACTGTGTTTATGGAAGACAGTCTTACTCGGCTACGAGTGATCACCAAAGAAGAAGAAAGAAGAAGGTATTAAATGCAAATATATAAAAAAGTGAAGGGCTTGGTGCACCCTTTAAATCATAGCAATTGTGCAAATTGTTTGTGTACATGTCCTTTGTGAAATTGTGGTACAAAATGGCTTGGGCCTCTTAACTCATTCAAGTCCCCAGTGAACTCATTGGCCATTTGATACCTGCCTGTTCAGCTGAGTCCTGTCAATCTCTTTCCAGTTTAACAGAGGTTTTTTTTTTTAAAAAAAGGGGTGTATGGGGTGCATAGCTGTCAACTTTCCCCTTTTCTTGTGAGGAATCCTATTCAGAATAAGGGAATTTCCCTTTAAAAAAGGAAAAAGTTGAAAGCTATGATGGGGTGTTAGAGGAGGGGCAGTATTTCTGGTGGGGGACACGTTGTGCTCCTTCTGGGATAGTTCATCCAACAAGGGTCCCACCCTGCACTCAGCTCTCATCTGTGGCTCCTATAAGCTGTGAGGCTGCAACTGTGGCCACATCCTGGGTAACGGCTTTGGCTGGCCAGCTAAACCAGGTGAGCATTTAGCTCATAATGGGTCTACCCTGGGTGAGTTACTGACTTGCATATCCTCTGCATGTAAAGGCAGGATCTGATGGTTTGAGTAGATGAGACCAATAACAGGTCCAACGGTCAAGAAGGAAGTTTCTGCATGTGCTGTCAAGGGAAATGAGGGGCAAATGGCTTGTCAACCTGGGAAGGTAGCCTATCTAAGAGAACGAAAAATCTGATCCTAACCTCCACTGCCTTGTAGCCTGTCACAAGCCCTGGTCTGGAGACATGGCTTTCTGAGAAAGTTTGCTTGAAGCTTCTTCGTGGGAAGGCCTGCACCACACCTGGAGAACTCTAGTTGTGTTAGTTGTGTGGTCTAAGAGATGATGAGGTAGGAAAGCTTTTCTGCATTGTTGTGAGCTGACAGAATGAGACCAGCAAAGCGAAAATGGGAGGGGAATCGCAACACCTTCTCGGGTCTTGTTTTCCCACAAAAAGAGAAAGAGCCACTTCACCTATGTCATGTCTCACTGTTAATTACCCTTTGTCTGCTTTTTTGCAAATGCAACACTCACCTCCTGCTTCTGATCCCAAGCTTCATTATTTGAGGCTAAGAAAAGAACCCCCCTTTCTTTCTTGCATATTTTGACATCGAGAAACCATTTCTTTCCACATTTTCTGGCTATGATCCCTGTGTTAAAAGGCCCCCTTGAACTCTTGTTTTATGGACACAAAAAGCATCATTTTCTCTGTGTAACTTGACACATCCCAGCGGCAGGACAGCACTCAATTACCTGATGAGGCAAGCTTTGTGCTCCTCACACACACTGCAGCCCCGAGTAAAATACACCCTCCAAGGCCTCAGCCAGCTACTTCTTTGATGAGGAAGTAGTTATTATGGAGAATATTATGCAGGCACTCAGGCCAGATTCTCACTAATTTAAGTCTTTTGCTTTTTATCTTTCCTCAGCTATTTATCTGTTCTGTGGAGCAAAGCAGCAACCAAGCCAGGAACAGGGGCTACACAAGAGACAAAGCTTCATAGCCTCATAATCTGGATGTTTTTCATATTATTAATAACAACCATTTTGCACTGTGCAGTGATTTTTTTGTAGGTTTCCATCCACTGCATTACGTCACATGCCCCACCCGTTTTCCCAATCCCATCCTACTACCCTCTGTCCCCCTGAACACACACACACACCAGCTGGCCAGAATGCTGTGCCCAGTGAGCATGCTCATCCCTCATTCGACTGGGTTTATTTTTAGGAATGTAAGAAGAGCCAGACTACCGGTCTATCAATATTGTCCACTTTGACCAGCAAGGTTTCAGGCAAGAGACATTCCTAGCCCTATTTAAAGATGCCAGGAGTTGTATATGGAACCTTCTACATGCAAAGCAGTTGCTTTGCCACTGAGCTACAGCTCCTCCTGCACAGATCTGTACTTCTGCAAACCTTTGGTTTTCCCCCAAGTCTGCTGATGCTTCCTGCTTGTGTATATGTGGATGATGCTATTTTGGCTATATGTCATGGGTAGGCAAACTAAGGCCTGTGGGCTGGATCCGGCCCAATCGCCTTCTAAATCCGGCCCGTGGACAGTCTGGGAATCAGCGTGTTTCTACATGTGTGCTTTTATTTAAAATGCATCTTTGGGTTATTTGTGGGGCATAGGAATTCGTTCATTCCCCCCAAAAAAATATAGTCCGGCCCCCCACAAGGTCTGAGGGACAGTGGACCAGCCCCCTGCTGAAAAAGTTTGCTGACCCCCTGCTATGTGGACCCACACTCACCCCTGAGCTACTACATTCATTTTTGTGTGTATGCATCAATGGCTTCAGGACCCTTGCTTAATTCAGACTTGCAATGCCTAGCAGCACTGTTTACAAGCGGGCATTGATACGCTGATTTTAGAGATGAGAAACCTAAAGAGAGACAGACCGACAGAGAGAACCAGTGACGCTGGTGTTAGTTGTGTGGGAAACAGCATGAGCACATCGGCAGAGCTGTTTTTTCAGTGAGAAACACTGACTGATAATGTGTGCTCATGAAAGGGGAAGAGGAATGTCTGCCCTTTCCGACAAATATCAGGATATGGCAGCAGAGGTGGTTGTCTCTTATTCAGGGGAAATAAATGCCAAAGAGCACAACACAGTAAGTAACAAGACAATCCAATGGCTCATGCGCCAATGTAAAGCCTAACTCAGTGCACATACACCGGTGCCATTTACCCTGAAAGTTATTCATCTGTCCCTGCTGCCTCATTAAACTTGAGCTGCCCAAATCAGTACCTCTCAAACACTAGGCTCCTCCAGTTTTCACCAAGCTTGCATGTTAAGCACAGCTCATCCTGAAGCAAAGTTCTTAACCCGAGGTACTATTTCTGCGTTAGTGGAGTCTGTAACCTGAAGCGTCTGTAACCTGAAGCGTCTGTAACCCGAGGTACCACTGTACATATGGGTAAGAAAGGAAAAAGAAAGCAGGATACTCTCTCTCTCTTTCTCTGGCTAAAACATCCCTGTACAGTATCAGATACAGGCCTTGGCTTGTGCTTGTCCATAGTTTTTGAACTATCTCAAGCAGCTACAGTTCTCCTCTACCCTTGAGTGTATTTTTGCTGAGCTCTGGGTTTTTTCTTCCTTTTTAAAAAAATAATAAGCATTTTTTGTTGTTAAAATTTTGTTTTCTTTTGTTTGCAAGGAGAGACTCCCTTAATTAGACACTGGTCGGCAAAGGGATTGACACTGTCCAGTCCACCAGGGGGGTGCAACACTAACCCCCCCCCCCCCCGGGCACCAGCAACCAATGCTTCACCCTTGGATTTAGTGTGTACTCAGAGGGAGGAAAAGGGGGGATTCTATTGTGCGAGCAGACATTTTTGCACTGACAGAACAAGCCACTTAGCGCTACTTTGGCTACAATGCATACCTATCACACCATTTCTGCAAAATACATTGCAACTAATACTAGTGTCATAATAATGCTACTATGGGCTATTATAGTGAGATGGAGTCAATTTTATTTTCCTTACTATTATTATTCTAGCTGCCTAGCTGCCTCCTTTGGACGTTGTCTTTGGTTAATACGGACTTCTACAGCTTGAGGCATTGGCCTTAATTTAAAAGCTCTTCCCAGACAAAATATTATGTGGCAACACATTCTTTCACCCCGGGGAGAAACTGAGTCAGAGTGAATGAACTACATATGACATATGGTCATCTTTTTGTAGAAAGTGCTTGGCATATGTCAGCAACTGCCATCGACAGGAAAACCTCTGCAGAATATGAAGCAAGGGAGATAGCAACATGTGAGAACATATTGAACGTCAAAGTGGTGAGTCAGCTGCTGAAGACTTGCAGAAAATTCTTGAGATCAGAATACCCTGCAGTATTCTTTATTTTGCCACTACCCTCTGTTCTTTAACCAGCTAAACTTCTTACTCATTTTAATAAGTTTTAAGATCTTAAATAAGCACTGCTGATATGGAGTGGATGGACAGACAAGGAAATACCTCTGAGTAAATATGCATAGGACTGAATTGTAAAAGTGATTTTGTGCACATTTTTTTGATAATGGTGGTATGAGAAGAGATACTTTTGTGACCTGGTTCAACCCTGGCTATTTTGAAATGCAACAGACGTGCTTTTTAACACACAAACGCCAGCCAGTATGTTGTTGATATCTGTAATGGCAAGAACAGCTGTCTCTGCTGGTTGAGAAACATATTTTTTTCCATACGTACACACACACTAAAGAACAGAACATAACACAAAGAAGAGGAAGTTTGTGTGCATTGAGGAAAAACACATAAAAGAATAGGACAGGGATACAGGCACGAACAAAATAAAACATAAATAATGGTAACTAGGGGTATCTACAAAGTTTGCGGAAACCAAACTTAGTAATGAACTTGAAAGAGCCAACTTCAAAATGAAGCAAACTTCAAGAAGCCCCCAAATTATGCAGGCTTGGCTGTTGAACCAAATTGGCTGTTGAACCAAATAGGTGTGAACTGTTGAACCAAATAGGATGTCTCCCCCACCTGTCTCCACCATTAGGTCTGTAGGGTCAAATTCCAAGGATGAGGCTTGGGAGCCCAGTCTCAGAGAGTCTCTAGAAGGCCTGGGCGGGCACCCTACCATCACTTCAGAATCCGAGCCTCTTTGCTCTCTCCCCACTTTTCTGTAGAAAGGAGGGCTTGCCTTGCTAAGGGGGAGTGGGGCAGCTGAAACTCACCAGAGCTCAGTTCTGGCACCTCTCAAGTGGGGGCCATTGCCATTCTAAGAGAACAATGGAGGTGTTTGTGGTGGGTTCTGGCACCTCTTTTTCTACAAAAATAGCACTGAAGGGGAGATAGTTTTTTCAAGGTCTTGACTTGACCAAATTCTCAACATTCTTCCTATTTCAAAGTAGGCCTCAGGTAGTTTCTAGGCAAATTTGATGCCATCTTCAAAGAATCAGCCCATCGCTAATTGCAATATAGAACAGGTCTAGTATTGACTCTTTCATTTCTTCACAGGTGAGTAGTCTGAATGGCTGCCTTATAAGAAGTGCTATTTTTCTAGGAAAAAAGAGGTGCTGGAACTCACTATGAATGCCTCCCTCATTCTCTTTCAATGGTAATGGAGCCATCTGGGAGGTGCCAGAACTGAGTTCCGGTGGGTTCAAGCTGGAAAAAAGCCCTTCTTATAACACATTGCAAAGTGAATGGGCTGAAAACACAGCCCTCTTCTGACATACCAGCTCCCATGTAGAATAATGCAGGAGAGGGGTTAGATAGAGTAGCCCCACCCCTGACATCAGCCATGTAAAATGGCCCTGCCACTGGTCTCCAGTGGAAATGTCTGTACAGAGGGGCCTTCACATGTAGCTGGAATCGACATCACAAAACTTTGCATGGCATGTGTGGATACTGGGGGTGGGGTGGGCTAGTTGGTGTGTGCAATGCCAATTTCTAAGGCTACTTTATGAGACTCCACTCCCGACTACCATGTTGTTCTACCAGGGACAGAAATACCTGAAGACGGCTGATCAGGCACAGTACATGAGGTGGATCACTGCTGCTATGCCACCTTTCTGACTGTGGTGGCACTGCCACTCACCAAGCATGGGACCCCATTCACTCTATACATTTAAAGCAGTATCATACCACTTTAAACAGTCATGGGTATCATGGGACCTGTAGTTTCTCAAAGATGCTGAGAGTTGTTATTCACTTCACAGAGTTACATTTACTGAGTACCGTATTTTTTGCTCTATAGGATGCACTTTTTCCCCTTCAAAAATGAAGGGGAAATGTGTGTGCGTCCTATGGAGCGAAGACGCCATAGCCCCGCGACCCTCTCCCGGCTGGAGAGGTGGAGCGCGGCTATGGCAGGAGCCTCTTTAGCCGCGCGCCACCTCTCCAGCCGGGAGAGCGTGCGCGGGGCTAAAGAAGCCCCGCTTACCCTCTCCCGGCTGGAGAGGTGACACACGGCTATGGCAGGAGCCCCTTTAGCCGCGTGCCACCTCTCCAGCTGGGAGAGCGCGTGCAGGGCTAAAGAAGCCATATAAGCTTTCCGCTGCTCCCCAACCTGCTCTTTGGGGCTGGTGGTGGGCTTCCACCAGCCCCAAAGAGCAGGTCGAAAGGAACTTGAAGCCTGGAGAGCGAGAGGGGTCGGTGTGCACCAACCCCTCTCGCTCTCCAGGCTTCCAAGGTAGCCACCTGAAGGCGACTGAACGCACCTTAAACGGCACCTTGTTTCAGAGGGGGGAAACAAGAGGGGGAAAATTCTCCCCCTCTCTGCGCAGCGCCTCCTGCCGCTTCGCTGAAGGGGCGCTGGGCAGAGAGGGGGAGATTTTTTTTTCTTGTTCTCCCCCCTCTAAAACAAGGTGCGTCCTATTGTCCGGTGCGTCCTATGGTGCGAAAAGTATGGTATGTTTAACAGTCAAGCCCTCTGAGCAGGGAACTCCAGAAACTGTAGTTCTGAAAGAGGAATAGTCTCTTAATACTCTCAACACTCTTAAAAAAACTGCAAGTCTCAGGATTCTTTAGGGGGTCATGACTGTTTAAGGTGGTATCATAGTGCTCTAAATGTTCAGTGCAAGTGGGGCCTAGGATAATTATTACTACAATGTTTTCCAGCACCAGGGATGTGGCAGGGCAGTGGTAAAGTCAAGGGAAGCATTAGGTTGGTGGAAGCAGACACATTATTATATTGTTCCTTGGATTCTCTCTGATCTGCATTCATCTGGAATTCAGGTTGTGAAGCTATAAGATCTAATTCCAGAATTGGAACATGCTTAATTTGCTGCAGCTTCCCATTCTTCTGCATTTACCTGTTTATGTTACTGATGAATGGAAGTTTGATGCATGCATGTTCATTGATATATGTATGGTGTCAGGGACTGGCTGGATGAGGAGGTGTAGTGGGAGGCCCCAGCCAGAGAACCCTCCCTAGGAAAGCCTCAAAATGGAAAGGCTCAGAGCCAGGAGAGCGATGATGGGACACGGAAGACAGGTCAAAAGAGGGGGCAGAATGGTCAGGTGCTGAGCAAGCAAAAGGCTTGAGTGAGAGAGGAAGAAGAGGCAACTGAGAAGGAGTTGCAGGCTGAGGCCCTAACAGATTCATAGGAGCCTGTTGGTCCTACTGTATTCAGCTCTAGCCTCCCCACCCCGCCGCCCCCGTCTCCAGGGGCTAAGAGCCTTTTGCATGTAGCACAACAAAGAGTACAGACAACACAGACCCCCTTCCAACAGAGTTTAAGATTGCAGGGGAAACAGCCAGACTGGGAGAAGATTTAGGGGGAAGTGGGGGTGTCAGGTGGTCAGTTCTAGCAATTCCTTTCCTTGGAACCAGTTTTGCGCATAGATTCTCTGTTTGTATTCTGTTTCCTTGAGTAAAGAATCAACTTTACTGCTTGTCTCTGAGTCTCTGTGCTGACGTGCAGCCATAGCTGTCAACTTACAGATTTGAAAATAAGGGACCAGCAGCCTTGAAAATAAGGGACCAGCAGCCAAAATAAGGGACCTGAAGCCTCACCTGTTCCAGGCACTCCAGTCTTCCTGTCCTCCTGCAGTCTGGTCAAACTCATGCTGGTAGCTTTGAGAACACTGTTTGAGAACACAACCAACTTTGTAACCAGAAGTTCAACTGAATAGAATCTGAATCACATGCACCACAAGGCCTATGCAGCCTCAACTTAAGATGGCTCCCCAGCCTGGCTTTGCACTGCAAAGTTTGCAGCAGCATGTGCAACAAAATGGCACCCAGCATTCAAAAACCCCCTCAGCTTGCATTAACTAGCCACACACAAGGCATTCAAGCTCCACCCCCCAGTCGTTCTTAGACTTCTTATTGGGTGAGCAACACAGCCAAGCAACACAGTTGGAGCCTCCCTCCTCCCTGGCCGGCAGGGAGTGAGGGAGAGGAGCTGCTTCCTTTGAAATTTAAGGGACATCATTTAAGGGACATTTAAGGGATATCCATCAATAAGGGACAGCAGCGGGACATGGCACTGGAATAAGGGACTGTCCCTTCAAATAAGGGACACTTGACAGCTATGCGTGCAGCTGAACCAGCCCTGACATAAGGTTGCAGCAATATTCTTGTTGTATGGTGTTTAACAAATGCACTCCTGAGCTTTTCTGTGGTACTTTACCAATGCACCTCCGTACAAGGGTAAAACACCACACCGAAATGATCTTGATACACCTGTAGGTATAACCACATAAAGTTAACTTGCACACGCTTGCATCAGAAACACAGGGAGGGAATTGCAGAGGAACTGAGCTTCAGCGAACTGTGCGTGCACATCTCACTATATAAAAAATGAGAAATAAAAACAAAATAGAGCAGTAGAACTCCTAGAGAAGCCACTCCACTTTAGAAACAAGACCAGATAATTTAGAGGTTCAAAATCCAGGAAGAAATTATGAAGAGCACACTTTGGAAAGCAACTCTTGTTGGGGGTGTGTCCCATGTTCAGAGGATCCTTGAGGCCCTGCAAGAAGACATATTTCCTCCACAGCATGCTGTGTCATCTAATCTCCATAGCATCAGCTAGACAGAGTTTGACATCCTTTTGACTCACAGAGCAAAGGCGTCTGCTGAGCTTTCTTCAGCCTGGGAGAGCCACTTTCAGTTGCTCGGTCCATGGCAGCTATGAATCCACCCCAAGGTCTTGGCCGCATGGTTGAGAATCCAAAGTATGTGGTGACTGCCTGCATAAATCTGGATAATTTAATTACCTCCAGAAGATTGATATCTTGTACTGCTGTGCCACATTATTATTACGAATGTCAGCCACTCCTGCCGCACACACAAGTTCAGACCAAAGACCAATGGAGGCAGGTCACGGAGTGCAGGAATCTATTGTAAGAAGGACAAGGCAGCATAAATGCAGGATTGCAAGTTATCTAATAAATCTTATTTCACAAAGATTCGTGTTGCAAGGAGGTGTGGGGACATATCTGCTGAAGGCTAATGGGTTAGATTTTGGGATATAATAATGCACCATCATACATTTCAGAAAAGCAAACAATAACTACATATTCTTATATATCCAGAAAAGATAATAACTTGACAGCATGGGTGAATTTATTTCTTCTATTTGTAAATAACTGCCCCCTTGCTAATAATCAAGTTAATCTGATATGGTGTGTTCACTCACTTAGTATTACTCAGAATTAAGTCCTACTGAGTTTAATGGGGCTTACTCCCGATTAAACATGTACAGGATTGGAACCTTCAGCCCATGATGGACTTTGCGGCTAAATGCTGCTGTTAATTCCACCCCCCTTATTTTTTAAAAAAGTGAAGACCAACTTCAACGTACTTGTTTTTAAATTTAATCAGTGTTGTATTTCTGAAATTGTTTTAGTGAAAAGCAAACTTTCAAAACTTTTAGAAATTATCGTTTTAAAAATGTTAATGGTCCTGAATACACTTCCATTTCCCAGAGAAGTAAACATATAAACTATTCATGTTGAATTGCCATTTATTAAATTCATCTTGCTCTATGTAAACAAGTAAATATGTGCACCCTGCACTCCCTCCCCAGATCTGCACTGAAGAGTTGGGAGGGGGATCCAGAACAGATTTAGGGAGGCACTTGGGGAGAGGGGAAGCTCCATGGCACAAGCTGAAAACAGTGAGATTTAAGTTATTTATGACGAACTTTGCTCACAAGGACTGCAGTGGAACCAAGCAAATGGTGGATTTGTTGTCCAGTACTTGGACAACAAGTGAAAAAGAAAGAGAAAGATTTGCTCATCCTTAAATGACAAAAGAGATTCAGACAGGAAAATGTGCAGTCCAAAAACAAATGCGTTTGTAAATTCTGGAGATATATCTGAATCAGATCTAAATCATAAATGAAACAGCTGCTGGAATATTTTGCTCCACTACATAGTATTTGTCAGCTCTTCGGCACTGGAGAATTACCAAGTGGAGGCTTAAAACAACAAGTTCTGTGAGCCGGTAACATGAGCCGTTTAATTTGAGGTTGAAAATGTTCCTGATGCGAAGAGGTGAGCCTCTCCTATTGCTAACTTTCCATGCTTACTAGAATTGTTCACTGAATTGAGCAAGGTTACATAGAAATATACACACCAAAAGGAAGGGCTTAAATAGCTGGTGATTTGATTCAAAGCCCATCCCAGCCAGTGTCTTGCCAGCTGTGACAACAGTATATGCAAGGACTCACTGCACTGTGACAGAGGGAACGGCCAACAATGTTCTCTGGTCCTTGTCATCTTAATGAAGGCCTAGATCCAGGTTGTGGGTGGCTCTAGCAAACTGCTGTCTGGTGGGCTCCCCTCCTAGTAGGCAGTGGACAGCAACAGCAATATAAGAACATAGGAAGAGCCTTGCTGGGCCCACCAAGTCCAGCTTCTTGTTCTCACAACACCCAACCAGATGTCTGCTTCCTATCTCAGAAGATTAGAACTGTTCCGCATATGGACTGCAATGCACACTGAAGTGGCACTGTTTCATACAATGCTCTTTGTTTGTGACACGTTTATCTAAATGACGAGTCACCACTAGCTTAACCAAATATTTTATATATTGACAATCCTTGGCCATCTGAATATTTGGAACTTTAGTGTGTATATATATTGCCTTTCTGAGATTAATGATCTGAACAAAAACTCATTACAGTAAGTGGCAATCTTAACAAAGGAGAAAATAGCAGATCTACAACAACAAAGAATATCCACAGAAGGAAAAACCTTCTTGTAGCATGCAAATATGAAGCGGAAAATGTTTCACTGAAAAGTACAGCGTGAGACTCTTTGTCTGTCCGGGCTTCTGTGGAAGTATGATAGTATATTGTGCCAAATGATATTATTACTAAACGGGAGCTTGATCCTATATTCCATCTTTAGCTATTGCACCTACACCACATCCTAATCCCTATAAGGTATATTTGCTGTAAATGGGGCTGCTTTTGGATTGTGGATATTTTGCTATGGGATTCACCTGCATACTGACAAATTGAGGTCACACAGTGAAAGTTGATTGTGTGTGTGTGTGTGTGTGTGTGTGTGTGTGTGTGTGAATGTATGGGTGTGTGTTGCTGTGTTGTGTATTGCTGCGTTGTAGAAATATATCACATCGGTTTACAACAATAGATAAACATAAAACCATACAGTAAAATCATAAACAATCTAAAAACAAGTATAACCACATAAAATGAGCCTGCTGGATCAGGCCAATGGTTCAACTAGTCCAGCATCCTGTTCTCACAAAGGCCAACTAGATGCCTATTAGAAACCAGCAAGCAGGATCCAAGCAAAATATCACTCTCCTCCTGCTGCAGTTTCCAGCAAACATACAACCATATCTAAGAACCCTGCTTGTTTCTCAATATTTTAAGGATTTTAATTGGGTGGCTACATATTTTTTGTGCCATTTTATTTTCGGTGATTTTATCTTCGGGTTGTCCTGTTTTAATTGTCTCCAGAGGCTCCTGTTATTTATGGATATTGTGATCGTTGTGTTTTATGGTTTTTAAAATCACCACATCCTATATATTTATTTGTTTGGGAGGGAAAAGCTTTCCTCTGTAGACTGTCTTGAAATATGTAAAATAAATAATAAATTCAAAAAACCTACATGGAGCCAGAACTCTGGACTCAAGGTCAACAGACAACATAAGGACAATGTGACTTTAAAAAAGAACCCTAAGGACCAGTTTACACAGACCTTATATAACCCTTAGATATAACCTAATATAACCCATAAGCTCACCAATTTTTAATTTGTTTACAAGCTGGAGTGCTGACTCAGAGGCTGGAGTGAGCTGAAAGAGATCAGGGGCTTCTGACTCACTTGTGTTTCGTCATAGGATATTTGACTGTGTAATACTTACAAGGGCAGATATTGCTTATTTATGAAGTTCTCTATAAAACTCGACAGTCCTCTAGAGTAGTGGTTCTCAAACTTTTTTACCTGCATGGATCACTTGAATATCACTGAAGGTCTCAATGGAACACTTAATAAACCTTTTTAAAATTATCCGTATTACCGTATGTATATCATTTCATATTTTAATAACTTTGTTTGATCAGAGCTGGCATCATCATCCACACCACTTATAATGAAAGTCATGGGCCCTGGGCTAGAGCTTTGTTAGCCTGCTTGATAATCCAGCCCTGGTTAAAACAGTCTTGGTTTATTTCATTGGGGGTGGGGGGAATGAATAAAGAACAAAGTACAGACATTCTCAATGGTTCCACAATCTTTCTGCAGACCTGAGATGGAGCTTGTGGACCACAGTTTTACAACCTCTGCTGTACATTCAGAAAGGCTGCACTCAGTTCTCACAGTGAAGGAGAACCTCTCTCCATCCTGGAGATAACAGATGTTGTGATGTGGGAGCTCCATATGTATGCTAGTTAGATCCCCACTTTTCTCGGTGTTCCATCTTCATAGGCATCTGCATGTAGCACTAGCTGCTATCTCTGTGGTGGAGAGGAAAGGAGAGTGATTACTCCTCCATCATGGGAACTGAACCTCAGCTACAGCAAATGTATAGACTGGAGCTACGGGACCCGTGAAAGTTAGCAAAAGGGTATCGTTGAAATACCCTAGAATTGCTTGCTCGTATAGAGATGGGGGTTCATCTTGAGCTCAAAGTCCTGGGATACTTGAATTCTACCTGTGTAAACAGAACTTCTTTCAATTAAAGTATGGAACCAGTGCACTAATGGATAGGGAGAAACCTAAACATGTGCTAAAGAGAACCTCTCGCCCCCATTAGCTGAGAAGTAAGGTTTGCAGGAGAAAATTTGTAAGGATTGTAAAGTGATATTTTGAAATGCTAATAATGTGAAAAAGGGCTACTGTGTAAGATAGGGGCATAAGATTAAGCACTCAAACTGATCTATCCCTCTGGTATTGTGGCAGCTGTATTTTTGGAAACTGCAATCCTTTATATTTCTATTTTCTCCTGGCTGTGCCCACAGACCTCATTAATCTCCACAGCATTTGCAAGAGAACAATTGCCCTAATTCCATCTGGCTAGAGTTTGAAAAATTTAAAACTTTCTTCTTTCCTATTTTTCTTCTTTCCTTCCTTTTCCACTATTATTCTGGACATTCCCAGCAATTTAACACTTTGCTACTTGTTAATGATATTTCCAGAGCTAGTTTGGTTGGTACGTTTCGAGAAATGGGATGATTAATAGCTGGGCATCTGGGAGCTCTCGACAGGCTGGGCCGCTGCCATTGCATTGACCTTGTTCCATAGTGGATGATCTTTCTTAACATTACAAAAATCAAAATTAGAATCCATAGAAGTGAGGCTAGATATTTTCTATTTTAAAGGGAGAGAGGGAGAGAAGCCCGCCATTTTCACGGGCTGGCTTGTTCTCTTTAACGATGGATGCATGAAAAGGTTCTCCCATGGGAGCTAGAAAGGAATAATATATGTGGCCGCCTGTAGATGTAGATTAGAAATGAAAGGGTGATGATGAAATAGGCCTCCTCTTAGTGACAGACAACCTGTCAATCAGCTGCTTAAAACCAGAGCCAAAGGCCCAAGTGCACCAGTAGGGTAGTTGAAAGTTGGATAAACTTATCTGAAGTTACCCACTTTCCAAGATACTTATATATTTGGAACAAACATGGCTGGATGAGCTTCCATGTCAGGGACGATCCTATAACAGAGCCTATGCCCTCATTATAGGAGGTGAAATTAGTTAAGAGCTGGAGAAGACCATTCACTGTGATCCAGTTGAGGCTGGTCCATTGGGGCAACTGGGACAGGACACATTGGCCTGGTATCAGTCAGTTCCCACATGTTTGACATCTTGCCAGCAACCAGTCAAGAGGCAGTTCTGCCTGTCATTGGCTCTGACACCACCTACTGTTATCGCCTTACCTTCTGCTATACCAGTTACTTTTGGCACCGGTCAACTCCGCTGTGATTTCCACCCTCTGAAATGACTTCCCAGTTGAGCTTAGCAATAAGACCCGCTCCCAAAACATGCAAAGCCATGTTTCAGGTGACTTACATTGATTTGGTGGTTTCAGTAGTGCTGTCCTCAGAATTATTAGGATAACGTGGGGCTCGTGAAGGCGTAACTCAGAACCATTTAAAGTTCTTTTAACAGAACCATTTGTTATCGATCAGCATAAGGGTCAAGCTATGATAAATATGTTACACATGCCCCCCCTTATTCTCGCAAAGTCTATTTTCAGACATATCTCACAGTTTTAAACCTAGCCTAGCTTGCTTGAGGTATGTGCTCAGAATCATTAAAATGCACTGAGAATCATTCACAGCCACATTTTGGAAAAGGGCAAATTTCCACCTTTTCCTTTTACAACTGCGTAAGTCAAAAGTGGTTCTGAGGGGTAATGAGATTTCGTTAAATAATCTGTCGAGAAGGTGCCATAGGAGTGCGTTGTCTTTACCTTCTTCACTTTCTCAACGGCGCTTAACCTTGTTGAAATGTACCCAACGTCATTTTATTTTTAAGAGGCTCAACTATTTTAAAATAAGATCACTTGTCTCTATAAGCTCTCAGCATGACTTCCTGGAGCAATGGAGAACATCTGCCCCCCTCTTCCTTTTCTTCTCCTTAGAGTTCTCCGCCTCCTTCCCTCTTAAACTTGAGACATCTTCTGAAAGCAATTTTGACTTTGCAGAGAGATTTTTTTTTTTTTTAATGTGACAAATGTAAGACATGGCTTTCCTGAAGGGATGACATATTGGCCAGTGTTATAATTCTTTCAAGCCTACATTAATCCTTATTAATACTGTTAGCATAATGTATGAGCTGAGGGGGAGCGCATGGATAGAATGCCACTTAGTTTTTATGCAAGTCCTTTGCCTCTGTCCCTTTATAATGGGTCTTGTGAACTGGAGGAGGCCTCCACCCCCTGAAGCACTTAAGACACAAAGCCACCTGCTGCCCTTGATCCCTTGCGCAACATTCCTATTAACTCCAAAGAAAGCTTTGCATGCAGATGGCGGTTCTGCGGCCATTTTCATTCAGCCTCTGCCCTGCTTTCATGAGGAAGGAGGAATTAAACTGGAGGGGGGTGTTGGGGTTGGGTAGGGGAGACAGGATGGGTGCAGAGATTACAAATAACTATACAACTTTTAGAAGGCATCTGAAGGCAGCCCTGTATGGGGAAGTTTTGAAAGTTTGATATTTTATTATGCTTTTATATTCGTTGGAAGCCACTCAGAGCGGCTGGGGCAACCCAGTCAGATGAGCGGGATGCAAATAAAATTATTATTATTATTATTATTATTATTATTATTATTATTATTATTATTCTCATCATCATCATTGCCATCGTCATCATTACAGGTGGCTAGGGTTGAAATGGGCCTCATTCTATTTCCAGTCTAATTCACTTCCACAAGTCTTCATCTCTGTTTCCACATTAATCAGCAATGGTAGAAAAATCTGTTGTAAAAATTTGTGTTTCAGAAAACATGGCTTTTAAGATACAGTTTCTCTCTAAAGAAATTCTTTGACATATTTTGTCTCAAAATATGCATTTAAAAACCTTTTTGATGCATTTCATTTTTTTAGTGAAGGACGACACTGGAACATTTGGGAAGTGCCCAAACTGATGGATGGCAAAATTATGATGTGCACATTAGTCCAGGAGGTGCAGAGCAGATCAGGATTTGCAACGATCACATTCTGCATGCATCCCTATGTAGAGGTTACCTTGTGCTTCTCATGACTCATTTGCATTAGTAAAAAAATAATAAAAATAAAATAAAATGTGTTACAATACTGTGACACCAGTTGGCACTATAGCGTTCAATATTGCGGCAACATGATTTCCCATTATGAGGTTTACAATGTGTTTTCCTTAAACTTTTTTGTGTGTGTCTGGATCCAGCCTCTGTCTTTAACAGCAAACACAGCAGGAAGTCTCATTTAAACTAAAACTATCTTAAAACTGTGTTTGAAGCTGCAATGCTAGGCACCTTGTATTGAAAGTAAGCTCATTTGAACCCCATGGGACTTTTTGTCAGTACATGCTCTTATTAATTTATTATCATTATTATATGGCTTTCCATATATGTTCTGAGTTGATGTGCAAAATATAATACAAAATATAAAAATAACAGAATATGAGTTTAACAAGGCTGATCTTCAATAACTTAGATCTGCTTAGCAAGAATGATGTTGCATAACTTAGGCAAGGGGGAAATAATAAGGGTTTTCCACTGAGAGAGCCGAGGACAATTTTAAAAAGACCTTTACTTGTACACACTTAGGCTTCATTTAAAAAATAATGATAAATAAATTATTTGAAAAACCTGCTTGATCAGAGGTCATCGTGAGACTAAATCTTGTGGACAGGGTTGACTATATGGACATTATATTGGTGGAAAATCACCAGGCCTAGAAGAAGACTAGTGCACAATAATAGATTGTGTGGATGCATCCCCATATGAATGGGTCTGAAGCAGTGGTGGGAATAGCAAGGGGTGAATGTTGCCTACCGTACTTAATACATGGGGTTTACACCATCCTGAAGATGGGGAACTTCACCAGGAATAGCCATACATTTGTGCAACCTTCATGCTTGACTACTGTAATGTGCTTAGCATGGAGCAGTCCCTGGAGATGACTGAAAAGCTGAAGCTGATACAAAATGCTGCCTTTTGAAGAAAGACATATTCAGCCTGTGTTGTGACAATCACACTGCCTTCCTGTTTGCATCTGAACCCAGTTTTAAATTTTGGAGTTTACTTTGAAAACTCCCTTTAAATCTCTTATTGCCTCTTCCTCTATCGAACCACTCTCATCAGACCCTGTCCTGTGCACTTTCATTATGTGAGGTTGAAATATCAGTCACTAGGAACAAAGGCATTAACAGAAGTGCTCCATGATTATGAAGTCATTTCTTTTTTGAACGTAGAAAATGTTTCTGAGGAAGAAGTTTACATTGGAATCCCCTGCTAAAATGGAGTCCTACCTCTCCTTTTTAGCAGGGAGTTCCATGCAAAAACTTTCCTGGATCTGGTTTAGCACCCTGTGCATCAGTTGATGAATGCAACCAATTCAGGATTTAACTCCATACTTCTGTCCTTCAGATGATATCACTAATGACATCAGATTGGCTCAGCTATTTTATTTTTTTTAAGGTGTAAAGTAGTCCAGTCTCTACAGGACAATGGGATCAGGGGAGGCATTGGAACACAATCACAATTGAAGCAAGAGTGACCTAACTTTTGAGGCCTGGGATGTGATGCAATTTTTGAAGCCAGATTACTGATCAAGAGAGGGTAAGGGGGTAAAAGGATAGTATAGACTTTCTCAGCTGTAAGCCCTTCTGAGCTCATCAGCCCATATCTGTTCATTTGCATGCAGCTAATGACTTGTTTGTGTCTTGTTTTGCTTGTTCAGAAGCATGCCACAAGCTGGAAATACTGCAGGGTTGCTATATCAATTAATAGTTATGAACGACTGCTTTCATGTTTAACAGATTCAAATATGTTAACAAATCTTTTCTTTTTTCTCAAAAACAGGGGAACGATTAAAAAAACTCTACCCCCACAAACCCAGGAAATTCAAAGCCAAGGCTGATGCTTTAACAGACATGTCCTGTGATCAGCAATGATATTGTGCAATGACACAAATTGTGCTTTCATGCAAATTACACCCCACCCACCCACAATTTTCCATGGTCTTTCAGGCTCAAATCCAGATGGAGTGTATGAGACCAGCAAAGATATTCCTGCATTGCCTTATGAAACATCTAAACCTTGGGGTATTGCTAGAGGACTCCTCCAGTGAACTAAGCCATGGCAATCAATTTTTCAAAACAGAAAGGTGGGGTGGGGGAACTGGATATTGCAAACTTTATTGGTCCTGGATAAGTGGTGCGTCAACACTGGTTGTGTTTTGCTATCACTTATTAGGCCAAATTCTCTTCTGTACTAAGTGAGACTTTCAAGTAACATCCTGCTTGCTTGTAGTGGCCTTTGACAGAAGACATCAACTTGGTGTTATATGATGTGTGATGCTGTGTTTGAAAGTGGTTTTCATTTTTCTTCTTCCTCGATGAGAAAAAGAGTAACATGTTCAATAGTCAGGGGATTTTTTTTCTTGTCCAAGTATGAAATTCAAAGCTATTCAGAGGAAAGAAGAAGAAAAAGTCGTTTAGATAAGTCGTTAAAGAAGAGAGGCATTTTTTCTTCCTCGCTCATTCCTCCTTTTAACAGATTGGTAATGATAGAAAACTAGTGATATTCAGAGCTGCCAGGGTATCAGAGGGAATGAGATTTGAAAGCAAGGGGATGGGAATTAATGACATGCTAAATATGTTGTCGAAATGCACTGGGAATATCTTCACTTCCAGAGGAAAACAGTTTTGAAATCATCTAAAGCAGTAGTCAGACATGAGCAGAAATGTCTCCATAGACAAAGTGTGTGTATAACGAAACTGTCCATAGGTAGCTGCAAACAGACACGTCTGGTACCAAGAGCGATTTGTATGTATTGCAAGATTTTCTAAAATGGAACCTAGTGCAGAAGGGGAGCATAAGAAGCCAGGGAGAAAATACAAGAGGAAGCATTTGAAAAGAATATTTTAGTCTTCCTGCTAGAATAGTGTAAAGCAACTTGGATCTGAATCATGCAACTGAATCTATAGGGATGCTGAAGGATTAAATTTCCATTCTGCCTTTATGTCATGGCACCACTACATTATTCCAACACATTTATTTCATTGTAAGGGAAACAGAATGAAAATGGTGGAAGATGTCATCAACCATGTATCATTTATAGCAAGAACAACTGTGAATATGGATTGTATTTGCTGGATTGATTTCCATTTCAGACATGGGGCAGTCCTACTCAAGAATTATCTATGACTTCCCTAAAATGAAAGCCAGTTTGAGGATGTTGTTCAGGTGAGTAAAGTTTAGAAGATTCAGTAAAATTCATGAATTTTGGCTGTGTTTTGGGCTTGCTTCAAACAAACCATAGTTGAGAAAAGTGGAAGCTTCCAAATGTTTCCTCATGGCTGCTTTGAAAGGAACAGCATGAGCCCAGGGGGAGCCAATTTGAATCCCCATCATGATAAATCATGGTTTATCATAATGTCTGAATGTAGCCATTTTGTGTTTGCATGTCTCTAGGTCTGCAGTGAAACTCAAAATCCATAGCCATGGCAAAAAAATTGCTGTTGTATCTATTTCACTGCTCAAAACCCTCAAACCCCTGGTCTCTTGGCACTGGGGCCTCTATAATTTCTGTAGCTGATGCTCAAACCTGTTGTGTTTTGTCATGTGTAATAAGAAAGGTTGCTCAGCTCCAGACAGATCCAGTTTTAGTAATCGACTATGTCTTGTTCACGGATAAAACAATTTCCCGTCTAGCTTAGTGTTTTTTGAAACTAGTACTGAACAACCTAGAAGCCATGTTGGAGCATTTGTATCCTCTAACCACAGGCCCAATGTGATACCTATTTTCTCCACAGACACAGTAAATATCCCACCAACTCCCATCCCTAGGGTGTAATGAGAAACACACATCCAGGCTGAAGACTCACTTATGCAAATGTAATTTTAAAATTTTCAATTAGTTGCATGTATCAGTTCTAGAGATGAGTAAAGGTTTGATTAAAATTGCATCTTCTGTAAACCATCTCTGTTCTGTCACTTCAGGGAAGAGGGGATGCTTTAGTTATTCACCTAGATTATCCAACCTAAATAAGAAAAGAAAGAAAGAAAGAAAGAAATCACCCTGCATAACTCAAGCTAAAGATATCTTCCTTATATGTAATGTTGGGCTTCTGAATATATGAATGTATGAATGACTAGATAGGAACTCCTCATAGACTAATAGGAGTAAAGGTCATGTTATAAGTTACTAAAAAGGCAATTTCCCCCATATTTGCAATAAGGTATTTGGGTTGACCTTTGACACCTTCATTGTTACCTATGACCCTGCCTGATCACACTGGACTATTAGGAGTTGAAGGTCATGCCATATGCTTCCTCACTTCCAAGGTTAAGTGTTGGGTCAGAGAAAAGGCCACTCTGTAAATCTACCGAAAATTACTTATTGAGTAGCATACAGTTCTCCTTTTTTATTTGTTCAAGCTAATTGTTCATGATTTTGGAGAAATCCTATGAGCACATTAACCCAGGACAGTTACCCATCAAATGATGAACATCATGTGACTTAAAATAATCTTATAAAGTATAATTTATTTAATTAAGTGCCCCCCCCAAAAAAATTAAATGTCCTCTTTTAATGTAGAAAAGAGGCTGAGCCCACTTCTGAACTCTGGGGCACTCATGAATTAAGTTCAAACCGACAGAATGATAGCCATTTCTTTTCTCAGCTGGTTGTGTGAACTCAGCCGTGCTCCCTCACAACTGGAAGCAGCTCCACAGAAATGCGATTAAAGTGATTTCCACTTTGAAAGGATTTGTTCACATGATTCCCTTCCCCTATAGCAACAGCAATTCCAGCTATCTGTAGCTGACTTACAGCTGGATTGGCCCATGGTGAACTGGCTGTGTGTGCACTGCTGCCTATCGAAACTCAGCATTGGTTAGCTTTTGTGTAACGCCTGCTGATTCAGAGCACGTGCATGAGCCGAAATAATTGTGCAAACCAGTTCTCCTGCTGGTTTAAATCGGAGTAAGATATGCCACCCACATTTAAATCAGTTTGTGACAGAAGGACCAGCTTTTTATAAGGACGGAACTTCAGGCCACGAAAAAGAGGAAGCCCTCTTCTGAAACAAAAAAACAACGTTTTCTTTTTCCTCCAAGGACCTGTCAGGATCCTACAACAAAGTGATTAGTATCTAGATTTTCAAGTTGGGACATGATGGAAGAACCCCCCAAAGTCTCTGCAAGGGAGGATGATTTGCTCCTGCTGGAAAACAAGCAGCAACTATTTATTTATTTATTCATTCATTTCATAAAATGTAGACACTGCTTGATTGCAGAAGAAAACTCAAAGCAGTTTACAAAAAACTAAAACAATAAAATCATCACTAAAGAATTCACAACCATAATTTAAAACATGCAGAAGGTTAAAACCATAATAGAATAGACTAAAATAAATTAAAACTCATACGAACTCTCTAAACATCTGGTTAGGCCACTAGGGATAATTTCTGAGCAACTCTTTTGCTCTTTCCTATCCATCCACATGGAAACTCTAGAAGAAGAGATAATATCATTGTCTAAGAGAGCTAGATAGGCCCAATTAACCTCTTTTACCTTCAGTCCTATCACTTCCCATGCAGTTTTGCAGAGCCTAACCAGCCCACTTTCCTGGGTGAAGTGACTTCCTTACTCTGCTGCCCACCAAGCTTTACAAGCAGCTGGGCAGCCCATCCCTTGGGCTGGGGTTGATGGCGATACTGACTAATCTCCTTCCCTGATTCATGCAGTGAACTCAAAGTTGGTTACCTCTGCCTGTCTCTCTGCCATGTCTCAGGTGGTGCAAAGTCAATCAGGCAGCTTTGGAACTCTTCCTTCTCCTGCATCCAGCTATATTCTAATGATCATACTTGTGATGCACTGGATTCTTTCATGCAATTCAGTGTGTGCCTTGAGCGGTAGAGAGACTGAAAGAGAACAGTGGTGTTAGGAAGGGGAGAGTGATCCTACTATTACTACTGCTAAATATCCCTTTGCTCAGTTGAGCACGGAGGAGAATGCATTCAGCTAAGTAGGATGACCTCTGCACACTCATCAACTAAATGGATAGTTGAGGAAGAGTTTGGTTTTGATAGGGGACCTGAGTTCAAATGGTTTGAGAAATACTGGATCAGTGACTAACCCTCTAAAAGTCAAGTGGCGCAGGACATTTGCCTATGCAGAAGTGAAAACACCCGGCTTGGGGAAGATCAGCTTTAATGCTGATTTTGTGGGTTATGTTTGTGCATTGCTCATGATCAAACTGATGATTCAGCAGCACAAGGGAAATGGTGACTCTGCAGTTGTTGCACGCTCTTCCTTTCCACAGAAGGAGGGTGCTTTTCTTTTCTTTTTAACCACGGTAACTAGAAAAATGACCATTGTAAGTTTGCCTCCCACTGATGGCTTGAGATAGATGGTTATATTATGCAACTGTTAGTTGGTCCACTTGGTACAGAGACTCCATTTTGCTAAACAGAGATACATAAAAACAAACTCTGTCTGGTAATGCATTATTGAACAAAGTCTGAGTAATTGGGGATCTGGTTTAAGCCTCCTTATTGAACCCCCAAAGGGAATTTTCTCCCACATTGGCCTCCAATGCGCATTCCTGCTTGCTCCTTTGCACAAATGACTGGACATCTAAAGTGGCCTTAGATTATAAGAAATGTGTAAGTGGAATAGATTACAAGAAATGTGTAAGTGGAATGGAGATCGGCTAAAAAAAAAAAGAGCTCAGGAGGAACTGCGAGCCTACCCACATACACACAAGGAGAAAAGAGGTTCCATTGTTGACATGGTTGAGGCATGGGAAACCCATGGGAAACCCAGCCAGATGGGCGGGGGTAGAAATAATAAATTATTATTATTATTATTATGAACAGTTGCACCACAGATTGAAAGCATTTTCTTTCATCTACAGGCTTCATCAGGTATTGCTAGCAGAGGATTAAAAACATACGTGAGCATGCCACATGCACAGAGAGAACGAAATAAGCCATTAAGAAATATTTCTGCACAATGCAATTATTACAGCTGTATAATTGAATGGGGAAACCATTGATCTGTAGTAGAAAGGAAATTGCTCTTCTTTCATTGTGTTCCCATGAATATGTGAACATTAATCTCAATCTATAATCAACGTTCATTTCAAATCTGATTGCATGCCACTAAACACCCATAGCTATGCTAACATTATGTTAATACGGTTCAACATCATAGCTCCCAGCTTCACAGCACAAATATTTTTCTTTGGCAATCAATAGTAATTTCAGTGGAGTGGATGGAAGTCACGTTTTAATGGTAATCTTTCCGCCAAGTCTTGGAGTGGAAATTCGGCTGGTACCTTAACACGGCTGCGGAACATTGCATGTAATCAGATAAATTAACCTAAAAGAGAGAGAGGGAGGGAGGGAGAGAAAACACAGTTCAGAGCAGGGGGGGGGAGTGCCAAGATGCTCTACATTCTCTTGATAGATTAAAGTGCTCATTACTATGAAAGAGACAGAGAGTGGGTTTCAAGAGTGGAAGCTGAATTCCTTTGGCTTTGAGCCACTGTTGTACTGCAAGGCGCGGGTCACACAGTGGTGAGTGAATATAGCTTATAGCAGAAAGTTGGAGATACTCTGCAAGCCTACATTATTCTTAATTCAGCTTCCTAGAAAGCCAGTGCTGATGTCGTTTTAGGTTTGTTGTTTCATCAAGCAGGGATTTTTTTTCTTTTTCTTTTTACATCTCTTTGTGGCTTTAACAGTTTTTTCCTCTTTTTTTAACAAGGCTGTAATCTCATGCATGCTTGGGAATTCTGAATAAACAAGTACATATTCCAAGGAATCTGATCCCCGGAAGACAGCCTAATCTGTGGCTGAGAACAAGTGAGCTCCATCTCATGTTGATTTGCATGGCACAAGAGGGCTTAGCATGCCTTAGCATGCCTGAAATCTGGAAGGTTATCTGGGATGTCATGAGGTGCTGGTCTGATTAAAAAGGTAAAGGTAAAGGACCCCTGATAGTTAAGTCCGACTCTGGGGTTGCGGAGCTCATCTCGCTTTACAGGCCGAGGGAGCCAGTGTTTGTCCGCAGACAGTTTTTCTGGGTCATGTGGCCAGCATGACTAAGCCATTTCTGGAGCAACGGAACACCAAAACCAGAGCAGCGCACGGAAACGCTGTTTACCTTCCTGCCAGAGCGGTACCTATTTATCTACTTCCACTTTTTGACATGCTTTCAAACTGCTAGGTTGACAGGAGCTGGGACCAAGCAACGGGTAAATTCACCTTTGACTTGAGGCTGTGCATACACCATACATTTCCCAAAACCAAACCTTAGAATTTGATGGCAAAAGAAGTCCAGTATTCAATCTGGGCAATTAAATATAAATAACATTTATTTTTGGATACTTGTTTCCCCTGTCCAATCTTTCTTGAGCGAGGCACAAAAATCATGGATAAAACACACCAAAGACTATGGGAAACAGTTTTATAAATCCTATTTTAAATTAAAAGATCAAACTTGGCCAGTCCCTCTCTCCCTCCTGACCACTTTTCTATGCCTTACAATACGTACAAATCTACAACATAAACTACATTAAGGGATTAAAGGAATTGGAAGGTATTTGGGTTTTGAGTTAGGGGAGTGAGATGGGATTGACAGGCTGAAATGGGTGTATAAACACGTTGGAAGACTACTCTCATAATTCACAGATAGCATCACTAATTCCCTGAAACGATAATGTCCCCCACCCATTAGAATTATGATCCAGTGTCTTCCAACGCAAGAAGAATAAAAAGCACTTCATTGTTGCAGTTAAAGGGAATCGCATTCTGAGCGTGCCTGTGTTCTTGGACCCTTTTGAACTGTGTAAAATTGTCTCAAGATTACGAGCCTGAGACATTAGGGGCCATTTTGGCTGGATCGGAGGTTACTGCCTCTCCTTTTTAACATTCCACTTTTATTTGCAGGCTATGAAGTGTAATAGTTCACCATTTTGGTTTAAGTATCACAATAAAAGTCACCGAGATGGAACAGGCAATAAGCAGCCGTTTTACATCACTGCCACCGAGACGGAGCGCTTAAGTCTTCATTAAGCTGTTCAGGAAGGAACTAAAGAATAGAGATTGAACCTGAAGAAACAGGATTGGGGCTTAGGCCACTTCGAAATTTTTGCTGGCCTGCACAATAAAATCAGTCCCCATGATGCACAGTCAGTGTGGGGGTTATCCTTGGTTGTTCTCCTCATGCTCTTCTTGGGAGTTTCTAGAGCAGGGTTATGGAGCAGGGTTGTGTCATTCTAAGATAATGTTGGTCCCCATCAGCCCCAACCAGCATGACCAATAGTCATGATGGGAGTTGCAGTCTAGCAACTTCTGAAGGGCTACAGGTTCTCTACCTGCACAATAGAACCCATCTCTCCTGGTTACTGTCAAATCATAGGTTAGGCTCCTAAGTGTGAGGCAAAGGTGGGTATGGTAAGGCAAAGCTTGAGGTGGTTGCCTCACTCTGCCTAATGGTAGGGTGGGCCCTATCTGAAGTTGACTAGGATGTTTCTGTAATGGCATTGTAATGATGGAAATGATGGACTCCTAGAAATAAATGAGATATTCCAATGTTGCTCTTTAAGGAAATGGTACCCAGAATGCAAGACTGATACCTTTGGCTAATGTGCTTCAGAGATGTTCACAATCGGGTGGGGAATATTTTTCATTCTGGGGTCACAGTCCAACAGCTGGAAGCAAAATGTGACTGGAGCAAAGGATGTGACTCTTACCTTTGTATAGTAGGCCACATAAAAGCTAGAGATTTCTACACTTCCACCCAGATGCATCTCTCTGACCTCCACCTAGACAAGGAAGATGCATTATCACAGTTTAATGACATACTCCAACCAGCCAAAAGCAAATAAGGGCAATGAAGAGCTGAGCTGGCAATGGGTGTAGCCTGGGGCAGATGGAGAAGACTGGAGGACTGCATTCAGCCAGAAGACATGAACTTATACATCCCTGTATAAATAATGCTTCATCTGGGCTGCAACGGTAAATGCACTTACCAGCTGAAGTCCAGCAGGACTTAATTCTGAGCTGACGTGCTTAGATCGCACAGCTGGTAGTCAAATGTTGTTAAGTATGTTTCACATCATGTTTCTTCAGGGTCCCTCAGATATTTCTTCCTTTCCTAAGTTCTCCATTGACCGAGGAATTGCTGCCACTTCTCTTTTTTTACAAACAATCCTTGCTTGGCAGTCTCTTGTCACGGGCAATTTTGGTCCTTTTCAACCTTCAAACATTGTAGCTGTCCCAATTCATATGGACCAATTAATATAATTGAGCCTGCTTAATTTAACATACTGTAGTAAATAGAAACTGGAACAAAAATGCATGTAAACAAAATCTGAATACAGCAAAGTTGGCAGCGTCCAGAGACCAGTTTGTTTGCCAGGATAAACCCATCAGACTATGCATTGCATTTATAGAATGGTAGTCAATCTGTGGCTTACCAACATTTCCTGCCTCTTCATGGATCCATCTTTTTCTCTTCAGAATGAGATCTATAGATTATGCAACTAATCGTCACAATCTATTATGAAGATTTGCATAATTGACCATCTTGAAATAGAGTTGTAGAAAAGCACCGCGACTCCTGATCATTTAAAAAGTGGCTTGTGCTGGAGAAGTTCTGTGTAGATTATGCTCCTGGAATACAGTGGTACCTCGGTTAAGAACTTAATTTGTTCTGGAGGTCTGTTCTTAACCTGAAACTGTTCTTAACCTGAGGTACCACTTTAGCTAATGAGGCCTCCCGCAGCCAACGCACCACTTGAGCACAATTTCTGTTCTCAACCTGAAGCAAAGTTCTTAACCCGAGGTACTATTTCTGGGTTAGCGGAGTCTGTAACCTGAAGCGTCTATAACCTGAAGCGTCTGTAACCCGAAGTACCACTGTATAACCACACCTTACTTGTTAAATTTGATCCATGAGCATGCTTCATGCATAATACTTGTGACTCCCTGATCCTTCCCAACCACGTCTGAGAAGTATTTCACTTGATCATGTATTTGTATGGTTTAATGAGTGTTGCCAATGCACTCCTTTTGTGTCAGCTCTACTGTTAAAATATTGATTCCTATGTTGGTTTGCATCAGAGAATCATAAAGTTGCAGGGCTGGGGAGGTCCCTGGAGATCATCTGCTGCTCTGCTTAATGCAGGTCCTGCCATGCAGGAGGAACTATGGCCTCTGCTTAAATCCCCGTCACCTCTCGGCAAAGCCTGGTCCACTGCCCAGCACCCCTTACAGTTCAGCAGATTCTTCTAAGGGTTACCTGCAATTTGCATCTCTGCGGATGTCCCGCCCCCAGCTCCATCTTAATCAAAGGACACAGTGTATTTTTAGCTGCTGCAGTGGTTATCTGTACTGAGTTTAACTGTATATAACACCATCATTTTAAGATACAATTCTTGTTTTAATATTTTTTTGTGAAGCAGCATGGAAGGGATCATATGCATGCCATAAATTTAGAGCACTATTGTGGCATTCCATAGCTATGTCCCCCCCCCCAAAAGCATCCTGGGAACTATAGTTTTGAAGTGTAGCTGTGTTTCAGTTCAAATTCGGAAATGGGAATTAGGTTGGCTTCAATTACCATGCAAGCCAAATTAATTTCTTACCCATCCTTAATGTGTGCATCGTGGCTCTTGCAGCCAGAGCAATCACTGGATGAGAAAGGCCCAGGCATAATTCAGACGGAATAGGCAATGCTTCCAAATTGCGAATCATCATATTAGAAAGAGACTCATCTATCACCAGAGCTCAGAAACCTGGCATTATATTTTGTGTTGGGTCATAGTAAATTCCCTCAACAATTTATTCCCCCCTCCATTCTGCCTCGGGGCTCCCTAATTTGTTTACTATACATTTATGAGCTGTTTATTTTGTTCATTTCTTTTTTAAACACTGGACGTCTATGTTGTAAGCTGCCATGTAAGCTTATTAAAGTAATGTTAGAGGGTTTTGTGTTTTGAGAGAGAAAGAGATTATACATGTATTTTCCTTTTCCGTCTTTCCCCTTGATTTCTGTTAAGTTACAGGGGTGGAAATAACGATCACTGAAATAACATTATGATTGTGTCTGTATAAATCACCCAAATTATGGAAAAGGAAAAGGATCCAAGTCGTTGCAGTATTACCAATGGTGTTGGGATTGTGTACAATTGCACTGTTAAGGAGGCAAGTATCTCATGTTGCAAGTGTACTGATGAAGCCAGAGGAAGACAACAACCTTCCCAATCATGCTTCAACCCTCTTAACCTAGGAAAGTACAGCCTTTATTCCAGGGGCTGCGCTAGCACCTTGTAACTGGAAGGGCTTATACGTCACGCCACATTGAGTTATGCAAACAGTTTTCACCTCGGCTCAGCAAGTTCCTGGCATCAATCACAGCCTCCTCCTCCTCCTGCACCTGAAGTGGTTTATGTGCAACTGCCTATAAGTCACACTTTCTGAGGGTCAGCTGCTCAGTGAACCAAACCAAACAAACCCCACATGTTATGGGACAGTTCAGGTTTTCCCATTCCTGACCAGCAGTACAAATGGAGAAGTTATGGGGAAATTACATCTGAAGTTCATGTTTGTACTGGGAAATGCCTATTCGTTCTCTCTCCCTCTCTCTCCACACTTTAATATGTTTGCTGGTCAGCATCTCTGTCAATAGAGCACAAGCTCTGACAGATGTTGATATGTTGCTTGGTTTCCCACCAGGCTCTCAGCTGCACTGCACACATAGCAGATGAGGGCAGGGGTCCCAGAATAATGCTTTTTCAACCATCACATTTCCCCCATTTTGTTTTTCTTTAAAAACATCTGCATCATTGTTTGCTTTGTTGACTCACAAACACCCCCCCCCCCGGACTTAAGGGTTTGGTCCTGAAATGTGAGTGAGGGCTAAGAATGCTAATGGCATGAGTCCTGCAAGTGCAAGACATGGGTGGCGCTGTGGTCTAAACCACTGAGCCTCTTGGGCTTGCTGATTGGAAGGTCGACGGTTCAAATGCCTGCGATGGGGTGAGCTCCTGTTGCTCTATCCCAGCTCCTGCCAACCTAGCAGTTCGAAAGCACACCAGTGCAAGTAGATAAATAGGTACCACTCCGGCGGGAAGCTAAATGGTGTTTCCGTGCGCTCTGGTTTCCATCACGGTGTTCTGTTTGCCAGAAGCAGTCTGGTCATGCTGGCCACATGACCCGGAAAGCTGTCTGTGGACAAATGCTGGCTCCCTCGGCTTGAGCGCGAGATGAGCGCTGCAACCCCATAGTCACCCCAATGTCCAGGGGTTCTTGACCTTTTCTCCCTTTACCTTTTTGCAGGTCCATATAATTGCTTGGATTTGGCACTGTCCAAATTTCAGAATGGTCAACAGATTACAGGGACACATAGAATCACTATATGGGTTGTTCTGAATGTTTTAAATTCTCTTTTATTTACACAGAGGACTTCTGACACCATTTTTGATGTGATTGGGTGTGATTTAATACGGCCCCGGTTATCTGTGAGCTGTGCCCCACCAACAATTCCATGCGTTAACATGCCAATGGATATGTGACAGACAGTTCTGGAGGGACAGTCTGTCATGAGGCTTCTGTCACCAGCATCACACCTTCCTGCATGTGAGCTTCAATACTTATTTGTCCTGCAGTTTCCTACGCATACGCTGTGAGCAAACAGGGGCTGTCCGGATATCTTAAGGTCACATATCTGAGGCTTCCAAACTTTTTGTGTGGATATGGCTCAAGGATCGCACCACAGCATGCTCACTCATGAACACACATAAATCTTGCAGGAGGCTTTATGGAGAGAAGCCCAAGCTTGGGATTTTGGAGTTTCATCTTATTTTGTGTTATATATATATATATTATTCCTTACAGCCCTTGGCTGTCCAAAGAAAGCAAACACATCTCCTTTCCAGTGAAATGAAACTACCCAATCTTTCCAGCGCTAATGGATTTCTCAGATGGAAGATGTCGTGCTAAGCAAGAACCATAATAATAATAACAAAAAAAAAACAACCCTAAAGAAAATAAACAACACATAGGCAGGATTCATTGTTTTTTAATAAGCCCCAATATTTTGCCTTCCAGATCGGCAGCACACTAGGAAATCCCAGTCTTGAATGATGCATATGGAGAACATACACATGTTGAAGCATAACTTTTATTTTTCTTTCGAACAGCAGGTTTATAGTATAGATCACCAAGCCAGTATTAAATGTGGCTTCGTTGCTGGTGGTTTCCAGCTTGGGCTCACAAGCTAAACGTCTACTCCAAATAGCACTTTGTAATGTTTTAGCTGTGTAAACACAGAAGACCGCAACATTTCCCCAGCGATAAAAGCAAAAACAAACCTAAAGCAATGAACTCCTAGTCAGTTATTAGGGGATTTTTTTTTTTTTTAGGGAGACTATTCTTCGGGTTGAAACATGTAGCAGTGATATATGCTTTCTCGCAATTTGCCATTTTTGCCACAGTAAACTTACAGTGAGATGGTTTTACAACCCCAGCTCCATGTGGTAAGCATTTCATGTGAATGTCTCTCCTCCCCACAGAAACCAGATACAAGAAGTCCAGATCAAAGGAAATAATAGTACCACTCTATTCTGCTTTGGTCAGACCTGGAGTACTGTGTCCAGTTCTGGGCACCACAGTTTAAGAAAGATATTGGCAAGCTGGAACGTGTGCAGAAGATGGTGATCAAAAAGATCAAGGGTCTGGAAAACAAACCTTATGCAGAACGGTTGAGGGAGTTGGGTATGTTTAGTCTAGAAAAGAGGAGACTGAGAGGAGATATGAAAGCCATCTTCAAATATCTCAAGGGGGGGCTGCCACATGGAAGATGGAGCAAACTTGTTTTCTCCTGCTCCGGAGGGTAGGACTTGAACCAATGGTTTCAAGTTACAAGAAAGGAAATTCTGATCAGACAGAACCTTCTGATGGAAAGAGCTGTTTGACAGTGGAACGGACTCCCTTGGAAAGTGGTGGTCTGTCCTTCACTGGAAGTATTTAAACAGAGTTTGGATGGCCATCTGTCATGGATGCTTTAACTGAGATTCCTGCTTTGCAGTGGGTTGGATTAGGTTGGACTAGGTGATCCCTCCCAACTCTACAATTCTATGATTATTATTTTTTATAAGCTACATTAAAAACTAAAGTTTGCCTTGGCATGATAGATACCAGATCCCACCATGTGAGGGTTCTTCCAAATGAAATGGCCATGCCACCATACAAGAGGTCTCTGTGAAAATCTGACCGTGGGAAATGCCAAACACTTTCTTTCTTTTTTTCTAGGTGTCCCATCGTAGCTGGTATGCAGCAGATCATAAACTGCTGGTGCCCAATTGCGCACCTTCACTTGCAAGCTTAATGGGGGAATGTTGGAAGTAGGGATAGCCTGCAGTGCTCAGCATATCACCCCTGCCTCTAATACCATTGCATCAATAAAGACATAGGGTCCTCCTGCCCATTTTCTACTCTACCTCCTCACTGGATGCCATCATCTCCAGCAAAGTCTACAGAACACTAGATACACCAAGGCAAGGCCATCAAAAGTTTGGGTTGTGATCCTGAAACATGCCAGGTTCTACTTTTCCTTCAGCAATGAACAGTTATTACCTATTATCAATTCACTTTTAAAAGGGCTATATCACTGTGGGGATTAGAATCCATGCTTCCAGCATGCTAGACAAAGGCTGATTGATCTCTAAGTTTCCTAATTTTTTTATAATTATTAAAACCTTAATGTCTTAACCTTTCCCTCTTTTCTTAAAGGGTGCTTTCAGTCAGAAAGATATTTCAGGCCGGCTGAATCAGCATGACTGACATCTGTAATTGACAATAGGGAATGTCAATAGGGTTGATCACTACTATTTCAGATGGGCACTGGGATCAATTACATCCAGTTTGAATGTCTTGGTGTTCCTGGCTTTCAATGTTATAAACTAAAAAATAGAGAAGCCATCCAGACAATTTAAAAAATCTTATTTATTTACTGTACTTGCATAGGTCTGTAAAGCTACATCTCTAGATCTTAAGATACCCTTCTGAATACCTTCCTTGAGGGGACCAATACATTTATTACTGACTATCTGACAAAGTATCTGAAGACTGCTGTGTCTCTTAGACCTGCTATGTTGATTATTGTTATTTCTTAGCTTGCAATTTTGTAATGCTTGGCTCCAATTTTGTATTTTATGTATTGCAATGTGTCTTTTTGGTCTGTAATAATAACATCTAACTGGCTGCATTTGCAAAGACACATACATAGTGTCTGATATGTAGGATAGATGTGAATAGAGCACTATAGCACAGAGTACTAAACCTGGGCTGAGTAACCTGTGGCCTTCCTGATGTTGATAGAATGGCAAGTCCCATCAGCCCCAGCCAGCATGGGCAATAGGCATTAGTCTAATGGTCAATAATCCAACAACATGTGGAGGGCTGCTGCTTCTCCATCTCTGTACAATTTATGTGTGTGTTATTTTCACTAAAATATGCAGTTTATGTACCTTATGGGCATTTTGTACACATTTTGTTAGGTTGGATAACTTTAGGACAACATTTAGAGAAATACACATTTGAAAAGAGAGCATCATTTTGGTTCATGTATTGTTTGGGAAAGCGCAAATCAGCTAGGTTAGCATTAAAATGTGAACTAAATAGAATCCACTCCTCCTTCACGAGGTCCATGCAAATGGAAGCTATTGGTTTTCTGAAACCCAGCCTGTATGCCTTCTGATCAGAGTGAAAACACAGAGAGGTGCTACTTCAAGATCATTCATCATATAAAAATATCTCTGAAGCTGTGGCGTTGCCAGAAAAAAAGAGTCAATCTTCAGAAAACAGACGGCGCCTCGGCCTAGGAGGGGAGTTTGCCATGGAGTTGATGGGAACCCCAACCTAGGCCTCATGCCACAGTTAGTGTTGATCCTCTTCTACCCTATTCCATTTGAAATAAAGCCAGACGTAAGATTTATGAATAAAATTGCAACATCTTCCCTGATGCATTGATGTGCAGGCTCGAAACAATTTCTGCCCTATGGGATGCAAAGACGACAAATCTATTAACTACATGAAAAGCTGTGCAATAAAATGAAGCCTCTTTTCAGGGGGCTTCTCTCCCCCCCCCCCGCATGAATTAAGTCTAAAGGGCTTAGTGGTTTGTGTAAGTAAGAGTTTTCTTTCTCTTCTCTTTTCCTCCAGACTGTCTAACATGACAGACTGGCCTTGCCTCAGACAGTGTTCTGCACTGTCAGTAAATGGCTTGGGATACTGCATCTTTAATCACTGGAACAGAGGAGAGGAGGAGGGGAGGGGAGGACAGAGCAAAATGGAATAAGAAAAGAGCAAAGCTGACTTAGATTGATCGCATCGTTTGAGCCAGGACTGCAGACTGTACACCTCAATCCAACGCCGACACTAAATAACCAGCAATCTCCAAGATTCTCAATAGGCAGTGTAGTACAGTGTCTGGATACAGACTTTATCAGATAGAGACCCAGAGATTAACCTCCTGGCCCCCTAATCGGGATTGTGCTAGTAGACCATTTATTACCATGCTTAGGCAAGGCATGGGTGGGGGAAGGGGAAGAGGGTCAGGCCATTCAAAAGAAAGCACTTCATCTGAGTGCTTAGCCAGTTAAACCTTGCAACAGGCTGTTTGGTCTTGAACAGAATCTATAGTTTTTGATATGTCCTTACCAAACTACTAAAATAAATGCACAAGTTTTCATTTAATGCCAAGCCATGCGATTCAGCCATAAAGACCTCCATTAATTAAGTGAACTTTGTGGCTCCGGTCAAGTCTTGAGCCCAGTGAGTTGCTCTCTTTTTTTATTGTGGAATAGAATTCTGGTGGGCCCCCCTCAGAGTTTCTTCCTCTCTCCACTGCCTAACAACCCAAATTTGGCACTTTTCCCTTCCTCTTTAACCCATTGGAGCTAAAAATAATATCCTCCTGGAACCAGCCAAAATGAAATACAGTGATTGAAACTGAAGGTGTTTAATTAGGAGTGGTCAAATGGTGATGGGATTTTACAGCCTCAAGATTAAAATGAAGGGGGGATCAGGTTGTACATCCTAGGAGAAACAAAATGATTTATTGTGTAACAAGGGCCAACTTGAGCTGAGGACACATAAAATGTCTGCTTTGGGGATTCCTGAGGAACAAAGAGTTGGGGAGGGGTATGCTTTGCCTTCTCAGTACCCACTAAGATTTTCTAAATCAGAAATTTTCACTCGATACATCCCTGTTCTATACACAGTCATGAATCAAATGGGAGAAAAATATTGGACCAAAGAGATGGGAGTTCATATCCCAACTCACTGGGTGACCTTGAGCCAGTTTCTTTCTGACCTACCTTACAGAAATGTTGTTAGCTGAATAATCCTATGTATAGTGGCCTGAGCTCTTTGACAGAAGGATGAGAAATAAACCAATCTAGCAGTAAGAGGTAGTACAGTAGTAGTAAAATATCTCTACTCCAACCAGTCTCATCCCTGTCTTGTGACTAGATTGAGATTGTAACTATCTCAGTTCAGGTAGCTTGTTTTCTCCTTCTGTGTTGTGCACAGCACACTGCAAATTAGCTGTGGCTATCTAGCCAATGGCATTTCTGGTTTAAATGCTAAGATAGTCATCCATATGTTCAGAATATAGTGCACATGCCTGTCCCATGTGCTGCTATGTCAGCTAGTAACAGGTTGAATTGAAAACTATTTGATTCTTTTACATGGAGAGGAGAGAATATTACAGCATCGCAATATTTCTCTCTCTCTACCGTTTTTATGTTTGTTATGATTTTATGCTTCAAGGATGACCATGAACTTGAACTGAAAGTGAAACAAATTCTCACCCTGTTCCTTCCATGAAATAGGCTAGGAACACTACAGCACAATTTATACATGAGGTTGAAATGTGAAATTCTCCATTTGAATGAAGGCAGACATGTTCATTTCCCTGTCTCATCAACAGAATTCAATCTGAATCTCCCCTAGAGTTTTCTTTAGGCAGTTGAGAGGATCCCTAATTGAATCTGAAAGTAGGTTTGTAGGCAAAATGCAACCACCTTCCCAGCATGCAACATTGCTGATGACTTTACAGCAGCAGACTGAGAAGAGAGAAAGACAGAAGACAAATGCATTTTTCTACACATGGACAAGGTACTTTACATGTATTAGCATTACCTCTGTGCCAACTTGACATACAGAGAAAGCCTCCAACTCTGAGACAAAGCAACTTACTTGTGCAAAATCAAATCAGTTGCAGAAACTAGAACACAGATCTAGCTTGCTGAGCATTGGTTCTTCTGTCCCATTTTGCTTCTAAAATATTTGGGCATGCTGCTTGCATGGAAAGGTGAGTTTTCCAACTTCCTGATGCAGCCAAAAAGTAGTTTGGAAAGAACCAGAGAGGAGGTTGTGCCTGTCTTGGCAATTATCCCCTTAGAGAGACCTGTAACAAACCTTAGTCCTATTGGGTGTGTTGTTCATGTGTAGCCTTTACGCATGAGCAAAGTAAGCAAGGATGAGCATGCTAAGATCCAGTCTTGCATTGCTGTGATTGTCACTCTCCATGAGTTGAACAGCAAACTCTGAAGCAGGGAACCTCCTCTACTGATGGAGGTTTCATGTGTATTTTAGAACCCTTCAAAATTAGGGATTTGAATCACGCATTACCATTAGGAGCTGGATTTATGGAGAACAGTCTGGTGTTTGGTGTACGATCATCTGTGGTTTAGGGACTCTGCAGAGCAAAAACCAGTGAACCACACAGCCCTTAATGCAACTTTTTTTTAAAAAGTTGTGTGGTCAACTGTTGTCATTGGTCTACTAAAGACAAACTTCCTCAGGTGTTTGTAATCCCATCTTGGTGAGAACACCCTTGGCAAAGTATTTTTAATTGATCAGAAAGATATTTAGGGATGTGGGAACTTTTACACAGTTGTTCTCAGGGATGGCTTGGATGAATGTGGGATTTAGTCATCACCACAAGAACTCTCTAAGGTTGGTCATCATTATTTCCATTGGAGGAGATCTCCCCTTGGCTCAACTTGAATTCTGCCAGCTTGGTACTTGCAAGCTTCCCTGCTGAGCATTCAGAAACTCATCTGCTTTCTGAGGGTTGCCTCCTGATTCACACATTTATAGTGCTGCATGTTACCCTATATGTGGATTCTCAGGAACAAGAGAGGATCCAAAATGTGGATGGAGCCAGCAATCACGTAACACATTTGCAAAGAACATTTGAGAGAAGGGACCAAAATGGAGAAAGTATTTTATATCAACACAAAAGGGTGTTTGGTCAGGTGGCCTGGTCATGTACTTGCACAGCAATCAACAAGAGCGTCAGCTTGATTAACAGTAAGGAACTTTTCCTTGCGCACGTACAAAGCATCTGACTTTTGGCACCTGGCTTGCTTAACCCAGTCAGTTCCTGCACAAAACCTTGCAGCATCACATTTCACACCCTGAGCTGCAGAAGAGGCTTAAAGGAAAATGCTAATATATCACAACTGAGTATTTTGAATGTTAGAGGCAAACTGGGAATCAAGAGTTAAGCCACGAAGTCAAGATCAGGGGGCCAAGCCAGGAGCCATGGAAGTTCCAACTCCAAAGAGAAATCCTTTCTGCCAGTGAGATCCCGGTGCCCAGTTTAAGTGGGCAGGGCCAGTCTACAACCTTGAAATACTTCACTTACATGGTGATGTTGCAATATGAAGTTTTGATAACTCGCCACGTGGGGAACCTGCTCAGCAGATCCTGGCACTGAGGTGGGAAAATGTGTATTGCATACCAGACAGTTATGATAGTTACTTTGGTAACATCACTAATTGCCAAAATGTGGAACTGAGACAGGGTGAATTTACCAAAGCTACTCATTAAGCTTTGCATTTTGGGATGGTTTGCTGACCCTTAAAAATATTGCGGCTGACTTGATCATCTGCATGATGAGAGTCTTGATCTTTGCTCTGAGCTTATCTTTAGCTATACCAGAGGTGGGAGACCTGTACCCCCCAACAGATGTTGTTGGACTCTCATCAGCCCCAGCCATCATGGTCAATGGTTGGGGATGATGGGAGTTGTAGTGCAGCAACATCTGCATGGCCACAGGCTTCCAATCCCTGATTTACACAATAAAGTGGCATGCCACCACCACAACTTTTAAACATGTTTTCATGCCAGTGGTGTGCTGAAACAACATATGTATCATGGTACAAGTTTCCACAACCTACAGTCCTCTTCCTCAGTGGTCTATTCCATACTGTTCAGAACATGGAAGTTACAAGCTCCTAGTGTGCTTATAAGGTTCATTAGTTTCCAAACCTTGAATTCCTATACATGTCTACTCAAAAGTAAGGCCCACTGAATTCAATGGGGCTTACTCCCTGGTAAGTGGCTATATAAGTGTAGCCTTAGGACTTAAACTGGTTGTGTTTGACACAAGGAAAGATAGTGTCAACATTTTGGCCACTTGTAGCCTTTGATTTCTGCCCTTTCCTTACTGTCCCACCAGTTGATTTGGCTACACAGTTGTATTTTTTGTACTGGACTAATGGCCTGCTAAGTGCATTAACTCTTAGCCATTTGTTGTTTCATTAGTGCTGAAATGACTTTCTAATTGAGTTTGTAGTTGTAGCTAAAAGCAACTTAAGCACTGACCTAAAGAAGTCATTGCCAAGGACTTTTCCGCTCCCTGTCTTCTGTCAGTGAAACCTTAATGGAACTCTTCTCTCATGGAGGAAGACCACTGGAAGCAGATCTTGTTTGGTTTATTTTCACAGATGCATGCATCTTTATGCACTATTGAGTAAGTTTTTCCTATTAGAGTGCTAGTGTTTCTGTCCCATTTTCTAATCTTCCTTTCATACCGCAATACCTGTTGCATAACTGGAACTGTGACTTTTTGACCAATATTCTGGCACGTCCCACTAAATGATGTGGCACAACAACGAACCTCGCAACTCCCCCAAACATTTTGCACATGGGTGCTTCTGTTTGCCTGTGATTTATACATGAAAATGACAGGAGAGAAGCGTGCACTGTTATACAATCCTAAATTTCATCACTTTACTCCTGTGATTTTTTATTTTTATTTTTTTGATTAAGCAGGTTAGCAAACAGATCATTTTGGGAACCAATGAACATGGAGTGCCAAACCTCCACTATGTTCTGCTAGATTTACAGAAGTGGCTTTTGTGTCATGTGAAATATAATATAATACAACGATTAACAGATAAAGCTCGGGGAAACAGAATAAACTGTTGTGGGAATGCAGCCTAGGTTTAAATTCAAATGCAAACTGAACCAAATTTTCCTACCATCCCATAGTAACATTGACATTACAGTCTACCCCCTGCAGTGTGGGGAGGTTCAAGGCTAGCTCCAGCGTATAGTATGTATGCTGTATTGTAAGACACCCCCTCCCACAGAAAAGGGAAGGAAAATTGCTTCAGCATTACTTGCTGTAGACATCAGTAACATCGGCAGTCAGAGTGGATCAATTGTGACCTTCTTGCTCTTATATCCCACCCACTTCTGAATTATCTATATGTTTGCAAAGGTTCGAAGTGCCACTTAACTTGGGCTTTCATTTTCTTCGGATACAGTTGAAGAGAAAGTGTTGCTAAATTCCCAGGCTGGCAGGACAGAGTTTACACAGATGGAACAGTTAGCATCGACCACAGAACAAACACCAGCAACCAACCAGTTTCACACTTCCAAAGAAAGAGAGAAAGGAATGGCAGAGGCGGGCCAAGCCAAACAGGCCTCGGAAAACTCCTGTCCCCCGGATGGAATTTTCGGCTCTTAGTATTCTTTTCACAGTTCAGCTTCTTTGGAGCTTTCTCGATCGAGTCAGAAAAGACAGAGGAGTTTTGCCTAAAGAGTCTAGTTGTTAAACCTGAGCAAGCAAAGTGGCGGCCAGGGCCATCCATCACACAACATGCATTGTTTGAAACTTTCGAAATGTGGTTTTATTGAAAGCGGCTCTCTACATCAATTAACACAATGTCGAATCTCCTGCAGTATGAGTAGTGATGACAGCAGGGGCATAGCCATCGCCTCGGTACCCAGAGAGCATTCCAATGGGACTTCGCCACACTTCTCTTATTCTCTGTTGTGCTGAGATGAATCAAGGGATTCTGTTCAGAAGCATTTCTTTCCCCTCTGACAAGCGTCCCCCTCCCTTCAGCAATGGAGAGGCTGAAGACATTCTAGCCAAGAAGGCTAGGCATTGTCACAGATTCATAGAATTGTACAGTTGAAAGGGACCCAAGAGGCATTTAGTCCAACCCTCTGCAATGCATGTTCTCTCCACCAGGCTCCCAGTGTTGGCTCAAGAAGGACACTTGCTTCATATGATGCAGCAGTCATCAAGAAAGAGCCCACAACACCCATCTTCTATCCCATCCTGGCCTGAGACCATGGCTTTTTTTATTAGCCACAGAGCCTGAGGGCGATTCCCCTGCAGCCTCTCTTGCTCCAGCACCATGCAGGAGCATGAAACTACAGAACAGGCTATGGGGCCTATAGATATTGTAAATAGTGATCCCAGTGTGTGTGTGTGTGTGTGTGTGTGTGTGTGTGTGTGTGTGTGTAGCCAATGGCTTCAGATGGCTCTAGGCCTTTATTGAGATGCCATTTTCTCACCTAGCAGAGCCTACTGGAAGATGCCCAGCATCTAGATTTGATTTTGTACTGTCTTGCACCATAACTGGGCTGGGCTGGGCTGAATTAGGTTCCGCCCTCAGCCAACAACTCTCAGCCTTCTTAGGCAGCTATAGCTCCCAGAATTCTGTGGGACAAACGACATGACTGTGTAAAGTGGTATTATAATACTTTAGATAAACAGTGTGAATGTGGCCTTCAGGTTTGCTTTGGTCTTACAGTCTTTCTACTCTCATTCACTCCTAGGCAAAGGTGAAAAGGGATGCAAGTTAAAACACGAGGAATTCTATATGCAGTACTTAGATGTGGAACAAAACCAACCCAATCTCCGAAAACTGCACACTCTTTGAATGTTTTTAAATAGGCAAAGGCAAACCAGGTGCTGTAGCTATGGCTACCTGAGCATTTTCACACCCCCACCCCCACCCCTTCCACTACAATGCTTCTCTGCTACTATTGACTAACCCCACCCTCCTTCCCAGCAACCTTTCCTGACAGGATTCTACAGTGATCTATTGCAGGATGCTCCAGAGTGCCATAGCAAGCAGCGCAATGTGACGCACTCACTGTACTACAATGTACTGTTTCATAGCGCTAATGACATCTGGGTATTGAAATAGTCTCCGCAGGGAGCAACACCACAACACCTGCTTCTTGTAGCTAACTCAGCCTGCTTCCTCCTGTCGCTGTGGAGGAAAAAGACCCTCTGCAAGAGGTGGCTTGCAGTAGGTTGTCTAGTAATTGTTAATGACAAATTGTAACATGATTTCTACCCTCTCTGCATGTTGGAAAGGATTTTTTTATATGCAGTGTATTTTTGTTTTAAGTATGCAGTTTGTAGGTCAGAACTATGCTCAAATCAATTATATGATAACCAGATTGTGTGTGTGTGTGTGTGTGATTTATCTATTTAAACTGGGTGCAAACCTACACCTCTTTCTGTGAAACAAGAGTTTATATCTGTACAGTGGTACCTTGGTTCTCAAACTTAATCTGTTCCGGGAGTTCGTTTGACTCCTGAAACCATTCGAAAACCAAGGTGCGACTTCTGATTGGCTGAAGAAGCTTCCTGCACTCAGGCGGAAGCTGTGTTGAATGTTCGGTTTCCAAAAAATGTTTGCAAACCAGAACACTTACTTCCAGGTTTGCGGTGTTCAGGAGCCGATTTGTTCGGGAGCCAAGCCATTCGAGAACCAAGGTACCACTGTATTGAAAATGGCCCTTGAAACCTTTTGCTAAGATAAAGGGAAGAACCTAGTGGTGATTTCGTTCTTTGGAGCCCCTGATCACTGCAAGGTTTATTTCTTTTCTTTGGAGAGCATTTGCAAATCCTCATAGTTGGAGAAACAACCTTAAAAAAATAAACACAAAGGCATTTCCCACTATGGAACTCATGGTCTGCTTGTTGGCTTCCCAGAGACATCTACTTGGGCATGTGAGAGCAGAATAGTGGACTACATGTGTCCTTGCTCTAATCCAGCAGGCAGGTTTTTCCTATGTTCAAGGCCCTCTACTTGAGTTGTTACAAGAAGACTCATGGTGATTATAGCCCAACTTGAAGATTCTCTTCCAGTGCTATCCTTTTCTCCCACCAAGGGTGGGGGGAATCTCACCTGGGGAAATTGAAGCACCTGGTGGAGGGGCTTCATTGAAGAATGGTGGGCTGCCTCATGGCTTGCAAATGGCACAACATTTTCCCCTCTTGAGAATAATGTGCATCATCTCAAAGGATGGTTGTATCACCTGCCAGTTTTCATTGGAGCTATTCACTGCCTTGTCCTCCTTCCCCAGGGTGAAGAGACTTTTGGGCCTTTCAGGTAGGGGAGGACCAGCACTCGTGACCTTTGAAGATGAAATTGGCTGAGTGCAGCCAACCGTCAACTGTTGCAGTGTGGAATGCAGGAAGCGCTCTCTCATTCTAACTGGCCCACCATTTTTCTGTTCCTCCCTCAACAGATGACAATCATCATTCCATGGCCACTGACCATGCTCATTGAGCTGCTTTGCACCTCTCACTCAGAGCTTTTCCCTACAGATGCAATGTACTTCTGCAAACCTTGGGGTTCTGCCCAAGCCTGCTAAATCCTCCTTCTCGTATGTGGGTAGTGCTATTCTGGATATAAAAATATCAGCAGTGGTGGCTGGTGCCCACCAAGATTGTTAGAGCAGAAATGAGGGAGTGAAGCCAGGGGCAATGACTGCTGGAACCAACTAATAGTTTTTTCACCATCCTCCTCTCCATGAGTTCCACCAAAGCAGCACAGATACTGAGGAAGAGGAGGAGTAAGATTTCCCCCAGTGCCACCCTTTGGCAGGCAGGTGGAGCTGGCTGAGGGAAGACTGAGGTTGGTGGGGCAGTGCCCCATTGCCCCCAATGGCTCTACTAAGGCCACATTCACACTATATATTCAATGAACTATTATGCCATTTTAAACAGTCATGGGTCTCCCACGCCACCTGAGAATTCTGGGAGCTGTAGTTTGTTAAAGGTGCCAAAACTAATTAGGATGCCTTCATTCCCCTCCCAGAGCTACAGTTCCCAAATACTCTGGGAAGGGCAGCACTGAGAGGGGAACAGAGATCTCCTAACAAGTCTCAGCACCTTTAACAAGCAATAGCTCCCAGAATTCTTTGAGGGACCAATGGTGTTTAAAGTAGTATCATGGAGTTTATATGTATGGAGTGAACATTGCCTGAATATCACAACTTAGGGCTGAAGATGGGAAACAGAGGCGGTGGTCATGCTCGGAGAGTAGAAGAGGCACAAATATTTTTCAGAGCAAACACAATGCTGCTCACCCATCTGTAAATTAAAACTCTGTTTCCCTTCTAATCTTTTGAAAACTTTCCTCTCTCGTATTTTGAGTCTCAGATGGACCTACTCTCAAAAATGCCTGTGCATGTGAAGAATATGTTTTAACATGCTTGGCAGACAACTTGACAATGACCTCCACCAAGGTGAACACATTGCTACAAGCTGAAGGGAGTTCTACAAAACTGATTATTTGCACAACAGGAGGTAAATAATATTTTCCCCCCTTGAATTTGTAATTTTGGCTTGCAATTTCAGTGAAGAAAAGAACCCCATAAAGCCTTTTGAAATTCACAAGCACAATATATTTCAGAGATTGTGATATTCCACGCTCCTCCCCCAAACTAATCCTCATCTAACTGATGGACTGTTTCAAATACCTGCACATTCACATAATAATGTTGCTATAGCAATGATCAGCCAGCACTCATCTTACTGGATCTGGCAAATTGATTCCTGCCAACATAATAAGTTTATTTATTTATTAAATTTCTATACCGAACTTCATCCAATGATCACAGTGTGGTTTACAATATAAAAACACAAAAAATACATAGCATAGTAACCAACAAAAACAACCACCCCATACAGTTTAAAAGGCCATAGATTGTTTGACTAGCCAAAGGCCTGGTTACAGAGGAAAGGTTTTGCTTGGTGCCTAAAGATATGTAACAAATGTGCCAGGCGAGGTTCCCTAGGGAGAGCATTCCATAAACAGGAAGCCACTGCAGTCACGAAGAATCGGACACGACTAAATGACTAAACCACAACAACAAAGAACCAATCTGCAATTGTGAAATGGAAGAAGAAGTCCAGGGGGCTCTTGTCAGTGGAACTCCTGTTGGGGTGTGGACCATCAGTAGATGCCCAAGCATTCCAACCCTTGATACCAGCCCAGCCTGCATGCACAGCCAAAATGAAAGAGGAAAGTCCCTGGCACTGGCGGAGGAAGAGGAGTGTGGGGGGGAGCGCATGGCCCCTGGCAGTGTGATCGCTGTGAGGTGCCATCGTGGCTGTCCCCTGCCCGCATTGGGAGCCATGCCCCTGCAGGCGGTGTGCCACGCCCCCCAGGACGCATGTCACACCCTGCAGGCAGCGCACCATGCCCTGGGACGCATGCTAGCCCCGCCCCCACCTGCTCTCTGTCCCCCTGGTGCTGGAGCATGAAGCTCCGCCACTGGTCCCAAGAATCCCTGTTGAATATAATTGGAATATATGTGTACGTACAAATGCTGTCTTGTTTCAGCAAATGTCCTGATTTATAGTAATCCAGGAGAAAATATGGAGCTCTGCTCAGCTTAGTCAATATTAATGTCAACAGAAGCCAATATCTGCTTATTATTTAACTCTCCGGGAGTATAATTTATAGCTAGAAAGCATTTGGGAGAAATTTTGTATTAAAAATACCATATAAAATATAGCCAAGATCATATGTGCCTAAGATATGGGATGGAAACATCATTTATTTCCAGTATTTCATTTCTCCTTAAACTTCTAGTTGCAGCCATGTCTTCCAGTTGGCTACTAGAATTTGATCCCTTTCAGCACAATCCTTTGGTTATATACTTGGAACTTGGAAGCAGGTTTCACTGGGGATTACTCCCAAGTAAGTGTGCACAGGATTGCAAGTGGGGACCGGGGAGAAATCCAGTTTAAAGACTTGGGTAAAGGGTGCATAAAATGCCCATATCAGTGAAATAACATATAAAATGCATTATATTATAGAAAATCTCTTCACAAAAATATGCATATTAGGCATATATATATATATATATATATATATATATATATATATATATAGTGAGTCCTTTAAAAGAGGCTCCGTGGATACAGAGTACACATATTCCACGTGGCCTCTTTTAAAAGACTCACTGTATGTATGTGTGTGTGTGTTTGAAATAAATACTAAAATGTTGATAAACTCTTATGATATTTTTTTTTAAAATGCTAACTGATATGGAAATGTAATGATTTTAGGGGTTGCTCGTGCGTAAGTTACCGCCACTCTAGGCTAGGTTGCCTGGTTAAACCTTTTCTGTCTGGACAGCCATTCACTTCGTGGCTGTTCAGTCGCTAGCAGAATCCGTCAGTGGGCATTTCTTGAACCTCTTCCAGCAAAGAAGTTCTTTGATGCCAAGTCGCCACCTACTCTCCCTGCGCGGAAGTCTCCTGCGCAGGGTGGGTGTGGGCAGCGGAGGACCCGTGCTCTCCTCGCTGGTCTCCTGCGAGGAGTCCTGGAGCCCCCTCTCCGCTTCCCCCATCGGCCCCCCTTTATCCCTGGTGTTACGCTGATTTCCTTCCCCAGCCGAAGAGCTGCCTCTCTCCCTGCTGGGCCCTTCTCCAGCATCGCTGTGGAGCCTTGCCTCCTCCTCTCGCTCCGATGGCAGTTCCCTGACAGGAAATTAGGAGACTTTAACGTAAGATTGGAAAAATAAGAAACTTTCTTAAACAAAAAATGACAGATCCGTCCATTCCTAATTGCTGGCTTAGGAAGCCACCCATTGCATACAGCAACAATTTCTTTTGAACATAGTGAGACTCAATTCTAAGTAAATACACATAAGTGCACTGTTAGAAATGTGTGCAAATGATACAAAAATAGCCTGTAAAGAGTTGCACATTAGGGTTTGCAATAAATACACTGATGCGTGAAATGTGGCTCTGTAGTAGAATCAGCTGTGATTTTTACCTGCATTCACTTGCAAATAATGTTTATTTGATGCACATGAAATACTTACTGCTCAGTACATACATTATTTATATTATATTTCCATTTTTCAGACTGATTTTTTCCCCCTCCCAAAGAGGCTCACATCAATTAGAGAAAGGAAGAGTCCAGCCCTGCCGTGAAGCTTACAAAATGAAAAGCCAAGACACAGAAGGAAAAGTGATTGGAGGGGAAACATACAAGAGGAAGATCACTTCTTCAAGGCCAGGAACAAAGAGGTGAGCTACACACATTTGTATCATGTTTATGCCAGGCTTCCCTTGCTCAGTGTGATGTTCCTGACTGAATAGCAGTTGGTGGCTCTTGTTACTCCGGGCGAAAGATGGTTCCAGAGTGTTCTTCCCCTGCTCTTGCTTCTGAAGTCCAAGGGCATTGGACATGTGTGTCCTTTTTCACAGGGAAAGGGAAGTAAGCTCCCTTCTGCTGCCCATTCTTTGGCTGATAGAGCTAGTCAGATCATCTCCTTGCCAATATGCTCTTTCTGGGAGAAACAAGGTGCAATCTCCTGTTGGCCTCTGGCTCTCTAGGCAATGGCAGAAGCCAGAGTGCACCTTACTTTTAGCTTTGCGTTCCCAGGGAACTGGAAATTTGTTTCTCAGTTATTGAAAGAAGTGTTCCTACGTGATCAAATTAAAGCTACTTTATACAAGACAACAAGCAGCCTTGCCTGGGTGGCAAGGAGCTACCATAATAAATCTTAATATAGGGAAATGACCAGTGAAAGTTGCTTTGAGGTGACTTTTTCCTGCCAGAAATGTAACTTTGCTCATGATGGCTAGCAAGAAATTAAGTTTATTCGGATGAATGGACCTAACATAGTCATATTCTGAAGGTATATTTTATTCCCTTTTAAGGGAAGTTTTTAATGTTTGATATTTTATCACTTTTTTATTTTGTTGGGAGCCACCCAGAGTGGCTGAGGAAACCCAGCCAGATGGGCAGGGTAAAAATAAATAAATAAGTTGTTGTTGTTGTTGATTTGGGGGGGGGCTACTTCTGGTCCAGCCCTCTCATGAGGAAAGGCGAGGCAGGTGCCTCAGGGCAGCAGGCTGGGACATGGTGGGCACACGGCAGAAGAGGAAGCAGGGGTGGCATTTTCTGTTATACCTCTAGCAGCAAAACATCCTGGCTGGTCCTGGCCTACTCTGAGTAAAACCCTAGGTAAACAGAGCACTTTTTTTTCTCCTCCTCCTCAAGTGTCTGGGAAGAGACAAAGATGAATCCACAGATGTTCCTGGGACATCAGGGCATGTTTTCCTGCAGGGACAGAGCTGAAAGCTTAAATGTTGTTTTGTCATTTAGTTGTGTCTGATTCTTCATGAGCCCATGGACCAGAGCACGCCAGGCACTCCTGTTTTCCACTGCCTCCCGCCGTTTGGTCAAACTCATGTTAGTAGCTTCGAGAACACTGTCCAACCATCTTGTCCTCTGTTGTCCCCTTCTCTTTGTGCCCTCAATCTTTCCCAACATCAGGGTCTTTTCCAGGGAGTCTTCTCTTCTCATGAGGTGGCCAAAGTACTGGAGCCTCAGCTTCACGATCTGCCCTTCCAGTGAGCACTCAGGGCTGATTTCCTTAAGAATGGATAGGTTTGATCTTCTTTCAGTCCATGGGACTCTTGAGTCTCCTCCAGCACCATAATTCAAATATATAATTTAAATTCAGAGTATCAAAATTGCTCCCTATTGTTGGACTTCAAGTCCTATCCCAGACAACATGGTCAAGAGTCAAAGACAACTGGAGTTGTAGTCTAACAACAGCTGGAGGGCCACAGGTTTCCCAATCCCTGTTCTCAATCCTAACTGGACCGCAATGTGCCAAGCACTTTTTCCACCAGCATGAGCTAATGCAGCTGTGCATTATTTTGCAGTTGCCACGTTTCAGTTCATTCTGCCTGCCTGACACTTGCGGGTGATGTGTTTCCTCTTTGCACATGCTGCAATCTGCCCAGGGATGGTTTTAGATGAGGGAGATATGATTATGTACTTAATTCTTGAAAACTCTACTGGAAACACCAGGAACCAAAATAAAATCCCTACGCTTATTCCATTCAGCGTTTTTCCTCACAAGCAATGACGAGCGAGCGCGTGCCCTTTTAATTATTATCATTCTCCCTTGAAATTATATAGGCAAAGTACTCTGTAATATTTGAAACATAAATTATTGGCCCACAGCTTCATGCTACTGGTTTTCTTTATCCCTGCCAGGGCTGCAAATCAATTTTTCTGTATTTTGTTCAGATTGTTTTTTAAAAATGTGGAAAATAGCTGTTGGCACATGGCATTTTTCCACCATGGTTAAGGGTTATTGAATTTTGCAGCAACGTGCTGCTGTGTGAAGCCAGCCCAGTTTAAAATACCATCCTTAAAAGGGTCAGAACGCTCTCTCAATATGGATTTCATCATTTTTCCACAGGAACAAACAGAACAGCCCACTTTGGTTTTGCTTGTGGCACCGTGTCACAGTATTATTGTTTGAATTAATTTTTTTACCCTTATTTTCCTTCTCCCCTTACATCCCTCCCTGCTTTTTTACATAAGCTATTGCTACTGTTTTCCCTTACTGCGGTGGCATTTACAAGGGATCTGTTTTGTTCACTTTGCCTGCACTCATTCCTTCCTTCCACAAATCAGCTTCCATGTGGAAGGTCTCCAGAATAACCGAGGGTGGGGAAGGAATGTTGGAAGATGCTGGTCCAGACATATTCAAGTGGGGGGAGGCACAAAAAAGGTCCCTCTGCTTATCCGCATCTCCCACCCATCACTTATTTCAGATGGTGAAATGAACAAGAGGTACATTGAAACTGAGCCAGTTTTCTAAGTTCTGATTCTCAAGTTAGAGAACTTTTCCTGAAACAGCTAAGCCAATTCCACAAAAACTCAAGGTGTTTATATTTTTATCCAAACTGTGGGCACTGATGGCAACTCGGAGGGCTGGGTAAAAGCCCCAAAGTCCTATCATTACCAATCTGCACAGTTGCTGATCTAAGCAAAGTTCTGATGCCTTGGGATCAAGGGGCCTGGGCAGTCCTCAGGGAAGCTCCTCAGCTCAGCCTCACTGTGTTCCTTTCTATACTCCGGCAGTTCCGGATTTACGTATAAGCTAAACAAGCTATAGCTTAGGGCCCCACTCTCTCGGGGCCCCCAAAAAAATGTAAAGGAAAAAACAAACTGCATGCCCATTTCCAAAATAAAAAATAAAAAAACAAATAAAATAAAACCTACATACAGCAACAGTGTTTTGTGTTGTGTAGGCTCCTGTTTGTTGTGTGCAAATGGCTTTACATACCTATTAGGTCCATAAATTACCATATAGCATACAGTATATTCAACACACACAATAAGTGACAATTTGTTGTTGACAAAGGACAGCTGGACATATAAAGGGCCCCATTACCTTCAGTAGCTTAGGGCCTCCTCAAACCTAAATCCAGCCCTGTACTCCGGGCAAACTCTCCTTATTTGTTTCTTTTGTCTGTATTCCTTTCTTACATTTATATCTCATCCTTCCTCTTGAAGGAGCCCAGGGCAGCAAAGAGCAAGTAATAAAATACATTAAAATATCTTTAAATATCCTTAAAGCATCTTAAAAACAATTCCAGGATTCAGAAGCAGTTTGTTAGCCCTCACCTAGCTCACCACCAGGTTCAGGCACCAGTCCAGGGCTTGCATGACCTCTCCTGATTCAGATGTTACAGAGATGTAGAGCTTGGTACCATCAGCGTACTGTTGTGACACCTTGCCCAAATCTGCTAATGGCCACTCTTAATGGCTTCATAGAGAGTTAAACAGCACTGGGGACAAAATGATATAGCACAACTGCCAGGTGGCCAAAACACATTCACCCAGGGCAATTCTCTGGAGATGGGATTGGCACCACGGTGCTTTCAATCTCACTAAGTTGGCCCAGAAGGATACCAAAGTCAATGTTATCGAAAGCTGCTCAGAGATCAAGTAAGAATAGCAGGGTTACACTCCCAGGGTTACAATAAAGGTTATCCACCAGGGCAACCAAACCCAATTCAATCCCATATGAGGCCTGATACAGGCTGTAATGGATAAAGATAATTTTTTTCACCAAAGACTACTTGCACTATTGTCCTCTCAAGCACCTTCCTTAAAAGAGGGCCATTTTTGGCAGTAGTTTTCACTTATGAATGGATCTAGGGTGGCATTTTTCTTCAGGCCATAGTTCATTTTGGTTCTTTCTAAGTCACTGGCAATGAACCCATGACCTTCCAGAACTTGTTGGATTACAACCCCCCTGTACGTACCATGATAGGAGCTGAAAGGAGTTGGATCTGATAGGAATTGGAGTCTAACAACATCTCGTGGACCACAGAGTAAGAGAGAGATGGCCTTCTCAGTGATGGCACCCCAAGAGATAATACTCAGCTCAGAGTAGCTCATCAAGCCCTGTCCTTGCAGTCTTTTTTGGCACTGGTTGAGTATTTTTTATTTCTAAAATGTCCCAGGTCTATGATTTTAAAGGTTATGTGATATTAGAATTTTTAGTTAATAAGCTGTGTACTTGCAAATTATCTGATTTTATTCTTCTTTCTGTCAGGGAAAAAGTATTTTGTGATTTTTATGATATTGCATTGTACTGCTTAATGTGTCTGGACTGGAGAACAAGGTTGGTGGGTGACCTTACAATATTTATGTAACCTAGAGAGGAATTCAGTGCCATGCTCTTCCAATTGTTCCCTCAGCAGAAGCATTTCAGTTTGCCTGATGCAATGATTGTGGGTTCTTCAGACCCTCCCTGAGCTAATTTTGGGAGGGGTTCATGGGGGAGTGGCAGAAGTCCTGTTTCATTAGCAGGATTCATTTCAATGGCTCCCAATACTGTGCATACTTAATTGAATTTGGCCCTGAGTAAATAAAAGCAAAAGCATCAGTAGTCTGTTGCAACGCTACTAGAAAATATAATAGCAGCATGTTGTTCTTGGTCCCACTTTACACATTGCCTGCACGGTAGTTTTCCCTTGTCCATGGTGTTCTGTAGCAGATATGTTCATGTGCAGAAAAGCTTAGATACAGAATAAATGAAATATAAAATACTGGTAAGGATGGGGGAGAAATTCAATTCAGTTTGCATTTAAAGGCAAATCTACCCAATTCTCACTTTCTGAAACGATGTGTGGATTGAAATGTAGCCATCCTTCAAAATTGGCACTACTCCAGATTTTGCAGTGCAAATCTCCAGCCAGGTGATGCATACCAAAATGCATATACTAGGGTGAAGTGTCCATAAAATGTGCATGCTTTAGAGGAGGAGGAGGAGGAGGAGGAGGAGAAGAAGAAGAAGAAGAAGAAGAAGAAGAAGAAGAAGAAGAAGAAGAAGAGGAGGAGGAGGAGGAGGAGGAGGAGGAGGAGGAGGAGGAGGAGGAGTTTGGATTTAATATCCCGCCTTTCTCTCCCCTTCAGGAGTCTCAAAGCGGATAACATTCTCCCAGTGGTGTAGCGTGGGTTGTCAGCACCCGGGGCAAGGCAAGTAATTTGCGCCCCCTAACCCGTGGATTTGCGCCCCCTAACCCATGGATTTGCCCTAACCCCAGATGTTGCGCCCGGTGCGGCCCGCCCCCCCTGCACCCCCCACGCTACGCCACTGCATTCTCCTTTCCCTTCCTCCCCCACAACAAACACTCTGTGAGGTGAGTGGGGCTGAGAGACTTCAAAGAAGTGTGACTGGCCCAAGGTCACCCAGCAGCTGCATGTGGAGGAGCGGAGACGCGAACCCGGTTCCCCAGATTACGAGACTACCACTCTTAACCACTACACCACACTGGCTCTCACACACTTGTGAAGACGTTATATTAGGAGAAATTGCATACAAACATGTGCATATAAGTGGAAATTAACACTAAGATGCTGATGATTTTTTTTTTTTAAAAATTGCTAATTGATATGGAAATGTAAAGAACTGAAGATGGGAAAGATCAGAAACTGAAAGAACCCAGGCTGTTCACCCATCCCATGTGGGGTGAGGTTGCTCCAGTATTCCTATAGGAACACTAAACATTTTATTTATTTTTATTTATTGAATTTATATACCACCCTAGGTATACAACTAGGTATATAACCTGAAGGAGATTCACAGAACAAAATCAAAATATAAAACCACAAGGTATATAATCAAAATGAAAACAACAATCCAATAACACCCCCCCCCAAAAAAGAACCACATTTTAAAAGGGCTTAGGGTGTCCTTTTAATAGTTTGAGATGTTCCACTAATTCCTGACCCAATGCTTCTAATATATTGTCAGTTACTATCCCACAGAAATTATGCAGTGGCAGTGCAGCGGCAGCAGGAGGCCCCATTAGCTAAAGTGGTGCTTCAGGTTAAGAACAGTTTCAGGTTAAGAACAGACCTCCAGAACGAATTAAGTTCTTAACCCGAGGTACCACTGTATACTGATTTGCAGGATTTGTACGGTAGGTTTCTGTTATAAACTTGCAATGCAACTCACAAAATGTGTTCTGTCTTGGCACAAAATGTGGACTTCTTTTGGTACAGAATCCATTACGCAGTAACCTAACAACTCTCAAATCTTCAGTGTCTAGAAGAAATGGTCGTGCTAAAACCCCAGAGAAATCCTGCATCTGGGTTTCTGATTATATGTTCCATTGCAAGAGTGATGTAATGTTTTACTCTATAAAACATGTGAATCAAGCATGCTGTGAAGCCAGTGGATGTTAACTGGCTCATTTTGTATTTGGGTCTTCTGAGGGTAGTTATTTGTAGCCAGAATATCATCAGAATGGTACAGACCAAAAGACTATTTTAAAAATATTATTTTCTTCTGCAGAAGAAATGACATCCATGGATTTGTAAAAAAAGTATAATTCTGAAAAGGAAAACTGAGTTAACCTTTCCCCCCTTTGGCTAGGATAAAATAATGAATTGCTACATGCATTAACAGAAAGGAACAAGCTAAATGAGACAGAACAAGAATAAAGACAATCTAGTTGCCTTTAATGAGCCTGGAAAAAATATGGTTTTAAATGTGAGGTTATTGATAATCCCTAGTTTTATATGACAGTGGATGTTACAGATAGGTAGCCGTGTTGGTCTGCCATAGTCAAAACAAAAAAAAAAAAATTTCCTTCCAGTAGCACCTTAAAGACCAACTAAGTTAGTTCTTGGTATGAGCTTTCGTGTGCATGCACACTTCAGTGTATCTGAAGAAGTGTGCATGCACACGAAAGCTCATACCAAGAACTAACTTAGATGGTCTTTAAGGTGCTACTGGAAGGGAAAAAAATTTTTTTGTTTTGACTATGGCAGACCAACACGGCTACCTATCTGTAACTGGAACTATGGAAGGCACCACATTGAGCCGCATGAAATGGAAGTCCATCAACCTCACCAAGAAACTTGCACAGGTACAGACTGATATCTTCTTTCTTACTAAATGCAAGAACCTGGACCAGTGTATCTGAAGAAGTGTGCATGCACACGAAAGCTCATACCAAGAACTAACTTAGTTGGTCTTTAAGGTGCTACTGGAAGGAAAAAAATTTTTTTTGTTATGACAGTGGATGTTAGGTGGGTCACTGGTAAACAAAGCATCAACCTCCCATGATCTTATTCTGAATGACGCTATGGACCTTGTTTGTATCATTCACACTTTGGATAGCCATACATAACTTCAATAGTGATGTTACTGTAAAACCTACTCCCATTTTTGGACACTACCTTGCCTTGCTTTGTCTGAGATGGAGCCAGTATTTCTGATTGGGTTGAGTTGTTTTTTTAGCAGGAGCTGGCTTTGTTCAAAGCTTATTATCTGGCCTTTTATGTCAATCACAAAGCTATTTTCCCACCCTTCCAGGGCATACCTGGGCATTGTCCTTGACTGGTTAGTCCTTGTCAATCGTCCCTTCTCTGAATAATATTTAAAATAGTGGACCCCTGCCCACAATAAAGGCCTTGAAAAAAATTTACTGAACAAGCATTTGATCAGATTAACACGCTGAATTGATTCAGTTCGAGATTGAGCTGGACCAATTGTTCAGCCCTAGTAATCAAAATAGCTGCTCCCAGATACCCTCACTCATCACTATGTTGGCAGAAGTCCGCATCTTTTAAGGAAGAGCTGAGATTGATGAAGCACAAAAGAAGTGCTTCTGCCTCTTCATTTGTGACAACAAATCATGGCACTTTGGAAGGTTTTTTCCATGACAGTAGGATTTTCAATGGTCACCGGATGTGCGAAGTCTCAAGCTGCCCTGGGTGTTGAATGGCCTAGTAAATCATTGCTGTTGCCATCTGAAAGCTGAGTCATCATCAGCCAGATGCTTTGATGGATTTGCAACCTACTTTGCAGACAAAGTTTTTCATATTTGTTTCAACTGGAAAGTCAAAGGCTTCCATACAAAGTCAGAGTTTGTGGGCTAGAAGGCTCTCGTCTTCCCCTGCTCATTGTCATCAGCCTTTCCTGCCGATGCATAGGGGGGCTTGGAGATATGAAGGCAATCTCCCCTGAGTTGCATGCATTCCCATCATAACTAACTGGGGAAGGCCAAGAGATCCTGAATCTATAACTAACTGAGATTGGTCATGTTTTTTTTAAAGAGGAGGTAGACGCTGGATGAACATAAATCTTTATTGCTTTGGCTCCTTTTTAAACAATATGTACCTTGTATGTATTCTCTCTAGCAAACCATTGCCACGTCTTCAAATTTATTTTATTTTTAATTTAAGTTTTAATACAGTGTAACAATTACAGGCAGACTCATCACAAGTATAAACAATATACAAACAACAGAGAACTATTGTTACTTATACATGCCAGGGCAAGCATATTGTCATGGTGGATGAGTTGGTTTCATATAGGACATGGACACCGACATGGGTCTTTTTCACATTTCTTTGGAAGAACTGAAAGTCTGGGTCTGTGTTTCCAAATGCAACTCTGATGTGCCCTCCATGCATTCAGTATCCATGTGAATTACTGTAATAGGGCAGGTTTCCCCATCCTGGTGCCCTCCAGAGGGTTTGGACTCCAATCAATTCTATGGGTTCAATCAACTCAATCAAGTTTCCATGGGTGGTGGTCAAGAGTGAAGTGAGTTGTAGTCCAAAACCTGGGGGGGGGGCACTAAGTTAAGGAAGGATTCCCACTGGCCTTGCAGAAGGATAAACTGGGTCAATGTTCCCACCCCCTCTTGTTTTATTGGTACTAGCTTGCATTTCATTACTATTATGCAGTTCTCTTCCAGACACCTGCTTCATTTGATCCTCAAGCAATCACATCTTCTGCTCTGTACAATATTATTACTTTTTAATGTGTACTATACAATACTGTACTGGCTGGGGAAACCCTGCCAGATGGGCGGGGTACAAATTAATAATACTGTACAATACTGTACAATATTATTACTTTTTAATGTGAAATCATGGAAATCATGGAGATCCCATTATTGTAACTTCCATTTCAGCTCTCTGTACAGATGTGCCAGATGTTTGGCAGAGCAGGTGTCTAAACACATACCAGAACTGCCTAAAAGTCTCATAACTGAGATTGCTTACATTATCCCAAACAACCATGAATGTAATCTCTTAAATTCATGTTATATTTTATTTTATTTTAAATGTTACCATATAGCATGTCCGTGAGAGTAACAGTAGTCTTTGAAAGCAGGGCTATGTGGAAACAATGGGCTTTAGAGCCTGTTTATTGAAGGTTCATATGAGGTAAAGCAGTGAGCTAAAGACCACATGTTGCTTTTACTGCAATTTCTTCTCCCTTGCTTGCCATTCTGAGCCAAGAGTTCCCTTAGAACCCTCAGTGCCTACATACACACAAGTGAGACGGGCTTCCTTGCCAAATGATTGTTATGTGCACAGCTTAGCATGCAAATCCTTCATCAAAAGGAAATAATCATGATTGCACTTCTTCAAGATACAATCAGCGATGTCCTAACCCAGCAGCTCTCAAAGTTTCCAAAAGTGTGCCTCCTTTAAAAGACAACAGCTGTCCCATAAATTCTGCTCCACCTGGAAACACCTCATTGGGCTCCCAACCAGGTTGCTCTGTCCCCATCTTTGCAACTCCCACATACGCTATCACCATGGCAGGAGAATGGGGAATCGGTGACTTTCCAGCTTTTGTTGGACTACAACTCCCATCATCCCTGAGCATGGACCATGCTGGTTGGGGTTGATGTGAGCTGAAGTTCACCAGCATATGGATGAAGCCATGCCTGCACATTCACCCCAAATCTTGGAAGCTATTGAAACACAGGCTCAAAAAAAAAATGTTTATATTGCATTAAAGTTTCCAGGTAGGAAAGCAAGGAAAGCATGATCTCTCTTCCTACTATGTGCATGGGATGGATGTAGGGACAGTTATCATCTGATACAGCAGGGATGAGAAACACCTGTCCCTTCAGGTGTTGTTGGGCTCCCAAGCTAGCAATGGGCATAAGGCAAGGATGATTTTGGAGTTGCAGTCCAGCCACATCTGAATGACCACAAGTTCTAAACCCCTGCAGATCCTGAAGTCTTCACATCCATTCCATTTTGGCACTGTTGTTACCATTCGAATGCTGTTGTTCACTAGTTAACAAGAACCATTGCCATTTTTAAGGATTTCATTAATATCATATGTGTGACAAACAGGATTCTAGTTGTGCATGCCACAAAAAGTGTTGGAGAAGGGTGGACAAAGGTATTGTGGGAGGAGAGGATATAAAGACAGTTATTTCACTGTTATGTGAAATGACTAAAGGTAAGGCAGAATCCAGAATGAGACCTGGTAATATTGTTTAGCTATTATTACTAAACAGACACACAAATTATTTGGGCCCTCCCCTGCTGCTATGCTAAAGGATCCCAAATGGAACCCTTGGAAGCTTCTGTGCTGACTCACAGTAGCTTGAGGTGGGAGGATTTTTGGCAGGATCATGGTGTAAGTGGGAAAATTTAAGTACTACCACTCTCATCCTGACCCCCTCCCAGAATCTACTATTGTTAGATGTGGGGCAGGGGGCAGAAACAGGGCGTATTAAATGTATTCGTTGTCATGGCTGTTTTGTCCTTTTAGCTGCGTGTTCAACTCTTGGCACCCAAAGAAGCAGTTCATCAGCAAACTAAGTGCTGAAAAGTACCATAACCAGCCTGGAGCTTGCATTTCTTGACATTCTGTGGGAACAAGCCAAACCACATGCAGGCATTTCTCAGAATATTATTAGATCAAGGTATCAATATGAAGTAAGAGAGTTGCTCTTCAGCTGTGCAACTGATAAGAGTCTTCCACAGCTGGCTGAAACATGCCATCCCATGGTAAACAACTCTTCTCCTTCTTGTTGAAACAGGAGAGGGGACAGTGTTGTTACTTCAAAACATACATCAAGAGATGCAAGGACAGCTTGTCCTCATCATGTCAACATCGGTATTCAGGATGGCTTATCTTAGATATTGCAAAAAGGCCTCCTCCCTTTATTTAAAGACAACAGCTCCTTGATAACATTAAAACCACTTGTAGTGGCAACCTGCCTTGCTGTAGCCCATCAGTAACAGGCTGAAAATGGTTGTGCATATTGCAGTCATGGAAAAACTTACTTTTCACCTCAAAAATTTTTTTTTCCTTCCAGTAGCACCTTAAAGACCAACTAAGTTCAGTGTCAGTGCTCTGCTTTCAGCTTGATATGGAAACCCCTTGAGGGGAGAATGTGTCAGGCACCTGTTGCCAAACTACAAAACTGTAAAGTAATAATAATAATAATTTATTATTTATACGCTGCCCATCTGGCTGCTTTTCTGGAGCCACTCTGGGTGGCTCCCAACAGGAATAATAATAATAATAATAATAATAATAATAATAATAATAATAATAAAAGCGATAAAACATCAGACATTAAAAACTTCCCTAAACAGGGCTGCCTTCAGGTGTCTTCTAAAAGTCACATAGTTGTTTATTTCCTTGACATCTGATAGGAGGGCATTCCACAGGGTGGGCGCCATGACCAAGAAGGTCCTCTGCCTGGTTCCCTGCAACCTCACTTTTCGCAGTGAGGGAACCTCCAGAAGGCCTTGGAGCTGGACTTTAGTGTCCAGGCTGAATGCTGGAGGTGGAGACGCTCCTTCAGGTATACTGGGCTGAGGTCTTTTAAGGCTTCAAAGGTCAGCACCAACACTTTGAATTGTGCCTGGAAACATACTGGGAGCCAATGTAGGTCTTTCAGGACCAGTGTTATATGGTCTCGGCAGCCACTCCCAGTCACCACTAATATGGATTTCCTGGACAGGATACTCCCTTATCTTCAAGCTACCTGCTTCTCATGAGCAGTTATATCAGCCAGCTGTGAGCACTGTAAGCAGAGCACCTCTGACTGGCCCTCTTTGGCAGGCATGCCTATCTGGGTGTTGTACTCCTGTAGGCCAAGGTTAGGTTTCTGTTGTACAAATGCCAGCATTCACAACTGTGCCAGCCTTGGGTGTATGGGAGGAATGTTAATATACCCCCAAGTCACTTTTTGGAGGATGAAACTGTTCAATCACTGGATTAAGGTGAGAATGGGAGGCGGGGAAGAGGAGCCCCATGAATGAGGCCATGTGTAGCCTGTGAAAAAAATGGCTGGTCCAAGAGTGAATAAATAAAAGCACAGCCAAAATTCTCAACCCCTCTTTCCCTGCCTTCACTCCCTCCTCCCCTGAAATTTGGCTTTCATTCACGATTAATGAGTCTCCCACAGGTGTTCCACTTTGACTAGAGCTGGGTAGGTTTTCATGTAAACAAAAAAAGAGAGAAAACATAACCTGCCGCTCATCAGGTATTTAGGCACATAAGAGTTTAAAGGCCTACACTGATGAGGCATCTTTCTTATTAGACACTGTGGGTGTTAAAGAGACCCTTATGGTCTATTCAACTAGCACATCAGAAGTACCCTGATATTCATTCATTCTCTCTCTCTCTCTCTCTCTCTCTCTCTCTCTCTCATTCTTTCTTGACAAATAGCATGTTCTGGGAAGTTGTGCAAGATCATTAGGCTGAAGCAGCCAAGCAGCTACAGCTGAAGTTGGAAGAACATACCCAAAGCAGAATGTCACACACCAGATTCACATGTTGAATGGATGAGACATTTGTCCTGAGCACTTGTCCTCCAGAGTGCACCAAGTGGACAGAACTGGTGCTCGTTCCTTCTGCTGGCTACAACATTGAGACAGTCCTCAGCAGGTGCCAGTTTCTTTGCCACCTAGGCCTGGAAGCCACATGCCATTTGGATTTCCCAAAGTGCCTAGAAATGGCAATGTGCCCAGGGCCTCTTCCAAGGTGGGTTGCAACAGGAGCACTACCGCCATGCAAATATATGATCAAAGATTAAGAAGTGGGTCCCCAAATGCATGCTTGGGTTAAATGTGGGTCCTGGGTCTCAAAAGGTTGACAATGCCTGCCCTATATAATGCATCCAAAATAACATTTGTGTTCTTTGCCATGCTCTCCTTTGCTCATAATCTTTGGATTAACCAATATCTTAGTATTAGGAGTGTATATGGCCCTGGCTCCAAGATTTTTTAAAAACTGATATTTCAGGGTCGTTCTGTGCTCTATCTGCTTCAATCTGTAATTCAGCTTTCATGTCTGTGTAAAACAAAGCTTCACTTTCACTGAGGAACTCATCTATATTGGGAGTTTGTCTTCTTCCCACAAAGCGGCACCCTGCCCACCTTAGAGCCAAACTGCAAACTGTGCTTAATATGTAGCATGCATCCAATTCTCTTGTTTTTCTTTCATTAGTTACAGGTGCAGGAGATTTGTTAATGGGATCACGGTGCTCAGAGAAGTTTATCTTTTCTCTCCTCAACCATGACCCCATCCCTGAAAACATCCTCCCATGCCGAGATGAAGCTTAGGGAGTGGGAAAATCTCACTGGAGTCAGTGGGAACATTTCTCACTCCAAGCCTTGTAGCCTTGTTTTTCATAGGGGATATTTGGGAGCAGTTGTAGCTGAGGGGGGAAAGGCTACCCCCACCCTCATGGAGCACTGTGATGTCCATGACAACTGTCACTCCCCTCAATGAAACAAAAACAAGATCTGCTTCCTGCACAATAAGTGTAACATGTAGTCTGGCTCTTACCTGAGAAGATAGCATCTAGAAATACTGGGCAAGTTCCTCTCATACAGTTGCTCTGAGTGATTTACCACATCTATTCACTGAATATCTCTTCAATCAAGTCAAGTCAATCAAGTTGCACAGGGCTGGCCCACCCATGAGGCAAGGTGGGATGACTGCCTCAGACAGCAGGCTCTACTGTGACAGCAGATCTGGCCTCCAAGGAATTCATTGCCTGCTGCTGCTGCTGCTGCTGCTGCTGCTGCTGCTGCTGCTGCTGTTGCTGCTGCACTCCCCCTTGTTCCCAGTGTAGATCTTCACTCACCCCTTGATGTAGGCGTTCATTCACCCATTCTTCCCTGGCAGGTGGAGGGGTACCATTTTGTGCTTCTCAGGTGCCAAAATGCCTTGGGCCAGCCCTAGCAGTGCAACACACTCCATATAACAATGCATTTCCACAGGAGCACCCACTGGATGTAATGACATAATGTGCTGAGGGGATTCCAATGTGAACAGCTTCTCAAAAGATTTGGTATCATGTTGCTGCACAGGACAACTTGACCTATCTTGCCCAATAATCGTGAAAGTTCCCAGTGATAGCTGTTCCCAGTCCTGTTCCCACTGAAGTCACTGGCAAAAGTCCCAGTGCTTTAACTGGTCATGTTCCAGCTCTTTAGCAACATGCCTCCTTCCCTCTATACATCCATGTTTCCAATGGCATCCACAGCAACAATCTGCAACAAGTGGGAAAGTGTATAAGATCTTAAAAGAGACATCTATACCCACCTGCTGTTACATCTGTCCAGCAACGCAGGATGGCCCCTGAAAGCTGCATGTTTGTCAAACATGAGAAAGGGTGCACTAATGTGTGCAAACACAGAGCTCCACCACCTAAAGGCGAGTCAGACTCTTGCCTGGATTGGGTTATGTTTTTGGTTCCCTCTATTGCATGTTAAATGAACATCCACAGGGGGAATAAGGTGCAGGCAGCTCATACAGCCCTGCAACACATCCAGGTATTCTTCTGATGTCTGAAGGGAACTTCTCAGTCCCTTAAGGATACTTACAGAGCAATCAACACACACACACCCGACACGGCACTAGATGTGTGTGCAGATTAGACAAAGGTGTCCTTCCATCCAGATTTCCCAGCTAAGCAGACTTGCCACTGGTCACTATACTGTATGTACAGACAGGTAGGAGGTCTGCTGATGGGATACCCAACAGTGAAAGCCAGCAGAAAATTCCAAAATGGGGTGTACTCAGCGTGGAGGGGGGGTAGGGTTGAGCTGCTCTGGGATCTGCTGGATCTTGAGTTATTCTCACTACTATCATACAAGAGCATCAGATTCAATCGATCATGCCTCCCACACCTTCTGTTACTGTTGCCATGTACAGCGGGGCTGCAAATGCAGTGGTGATCCTGCGACTCCAAAAACCTCCCCAGCTGATGGTGAGTTAGGATTGCACCCTCAGATACTAGATATGGGCTAGTCAGACAAGTACTATGTTGCACACTTTTGCAATTAGAAACTTCATTCTCAATGCATTCCCCCCCCCATATCAAGTTTGTTTGGGAAATACATCTCAAACAGCAAAATTGTTTGGTTATAATGAAATTGTGACAGCCATGCGGCTTGTAAGCATCAGGTTCTGCCATCACCATGTTAATTCAAAAAAGTTGCACTTTCCTGGCACATTCTTGAATGTGATCTAGTTCACTGCTTTTCTTTGCCCAGGAAACAGCTGTTTGGACTCTCATCTGCCTGATGAAAACCCCAAAACCTGTTTTACAGGCTTTCAGATAAAAGCAATGCAAAGCCTCCTGTGGCAGCTTCAGTCTTGGCACAATTAGTACGCAGGTAGGTTGAAAAATCAGTCCTAGTGTGTTGTTTCTGTAGCATGAAGACCTCACTCGCATGCTATGGTTTAGGGTATAGGTAGTTCATCCATCATATCATCTGAATACTGGTCTGGCTGCATTCAGACAGCACTTTATTCCCTTATCCCAACTTTTTCTTACCTGGTAATTTTTCTATTTTGTGTAATCTTTCACTTGACACAAAAGCCACTTCTAGAAATCTAGCAGAAACTAATGGAAGTTCATCACTTGTTTCTGTGTTAAGCACTTCCAAAGGGGGGGGGGGTCATTTGCAAAACCACTGACCCAGATAATCATGGGATGAAATTTGGGGCAGAATCCAGGCATACAGTTATTTCCAGATGTCAAAAAGAAAAACAACTACCAGACTTTTAGAAGACATCTGAAGGCAGCCCTGTTTAGGGAAGCTTTCAATGTTTGATGGTCTATTGTATTTTAATATCTTGTTGAAAGCCACCCAGAGTGGCTGGGGAAACCCAGCCAGTTGGGCGGGGTATAAATAAGAAATAATAATAATAATAATAATAATAATAATAATAATAATAATAATAGAGGGTGAGGTGGAGATTGAAAACCAAGGAAGGGAAATGGAATGGAGGGTCAATGAGATAGGGAATGTTTGACTCTCTAGATGTTCTTGCAGCCCGACTCTCATAAAACCCAGCCAGTCAGAGATAAGAGGGATTTCCCCCCATCTCTATCTGGAGAGCCACAGGCTGCCTGTCCTGGATTTATTTGAAGGCAACACCCTTTCAGCTTCTTCTGGCAAAAAAGTTTCCCATCCTTGAGCCAATCTGCGATGAAGTGGGAAGGAGACGGGGAGACTTGACCAACTGCTACAGTTTCCATTTATCTAGCACATTTTTACAACTGACAAGCAAACAAACATCTCTGAACTTAAAAGGTTTGGAAGCATTCTCATTCCCTCTCTTTCTCTCTCTGAATTCATATATGTAATCATCCCTTCTCTCCGTATATATGTCAGTGAAAAAGATCTCAAGAGGCACGCTGAGTTTCAGCTATTTTGCTATCAGTAGCAAGGCCAGCGTTATTTAATAAACATTTTCCAAAATATAGTGGGCTGGATTCATTGCTGATATAAGCAGAGAGAACAACATTAGGAGAGGGGTTGCACACATTAATTTCAGCAGCATACAAACCCCACGGCATCATCTATGTTTGAACACGAAATGTAACTAATCTGGTTACATTGATCTCAATTTCATGTTTATAAATAGACTGTGTAATGGATTCATGGCTTGTGAAATAGAGCTATCTTCCATATGAAATGGTCTGTAGGGCAAATTCTTTGCTGAATTATCCCTCTGCAGACTCCCACGGAAGTCAAAGAGAAGCTGCATATATATATTCTTATTAATAACAGGAGAATGTATAATTATTTTCAATGTGAACATTATTGTATTGCTTGCAACTTTATGATACAGAAGTAAGGTCAGTGAGCCTGATTGCTGACAAGGGCAGCAGTTTTGCAGGGGTAAAAATATTTGCTCCTGCGGCAACTGGATGGATCTTTCATTTGTTAATGAAACCTATATTGCCACCCTCTGAGTTTCCTTACAGAAGGGACTTAGAATCTTTCTTCTTTTGAAGAAATTAAATGTGAAACCAAACAGCAGTTCCATAACCTCTTGCAGGTGAAGGAGTATCATGATTTTTGCCTTCAAGACTGCAAGAAACCAGTGAAATACTCTTGCAGTGTACTTGGTGATGGGCAACTAAACTTTTCCCCCCAATTGCAGCCTTGAAACAATCATGAATAACAGCTCCCAGTGAAGCATGCTGCTGCTGCTGCTGCTGAGGTGAAGCATGAAGGTCATCAGAATATGTAAAAGGTACAGCACAGAAAAGGTTAATGTCTGGTCTTTTTGCCCTCAGGCCTTGGTTTGGAGGGAGTAGACTGGTTTCATTCAGGAAGATTTGAGAACAAAGCCTTCAGTTTATACAAAGCTCCAGCAGAGCAGATCTGATCCTCAAGCAACAGGGGGCCTCTGAGCTCTTAACCTGTGCTTCAGTATGGAAAGCAAGAGACACACACAGGCAGCTCTGGGTTCCCATAAGCCCTGGAAGAAACATCTCATTTTTTTTTCTCTTTTAATGCAAGATAAATTTGTTGCAAGTTCCCATTCAAGTTGTCCTGGATTCACAAGAATAACAGTACGTTTTATGCAATAACTGAAGGAAAGACCAGCAATGGGCTTCATGGGTTTCAGAATGAGAGATGGATGCTTCCAAAAAGCACATTTACCCTGTGGCCAACTGACCGCCAGTGTGGTGTAGTGGTTAGAATCTTGGACTAGGACCTGGGAGACCAGCGTTCTAATCCCCACTCAGCCTTGAAGTTCACTGAATGTCCCTGGGCCAGTCACTGCATCACAGCCTAACCTACCTCACAGATTTGCTGTGGGGATTAAATCAGGTGTGGGAGAACTCCTTGGATAAAACGTTGGGATATAAATGCATGGGCAAAATTCACCAGGAATTGGCGCATCTGTGCAAAATTGCTATTGCTATGCCTTCACAGTATGCACTCATTAAAAAAAAGAGGGCCCCCCCACGGTTCCTCTTATCCCACAAAAACACATGTTGCCATGGTTGTCATTCTAGGATCCTGGAAAAGATAAGATAACTGATTACTACTCTGAGCCCCCTTTCTCCCAGCCCATACTCTGAACATCACCGGGTGGCTATATTTAGCTATCATTTTCATTTTTCATAATGCTCCTGACATAGGACAGGGATGAGGAGCCTCAGGCACAAGTGCTGCTTTCCAAGCATCTATTTTTGGCCCTTGCTAGCCATGCCTCCTCTCCCCAGGTCATACCCCTCAATGGCCCTGCTATGCACCATCATTGAGTCACTTTGGCTGGTATGAGTATGTCTTTGCCCTGTAATAATGCCTCTTGCTTGTTTGGATGGGGAGAGGGCGTGTTTGTTTGTGCGTCCATATCTAGCTTTTGTGTAGCTAGAACGTAATCCACAAAGATGAGAGTCTCAGCAATTGGCCCACCCAGTTTTGCCTCTGGCTCTACCCACCATCAACATGTGGTCCTCAGAAGGTTGCCCATTAGCGAATGTGGTCCTCGGGCTGAAAGGTCTCCCTCCCCTGCTCAATGACATTGTGGGAGAAGAAAATGGCAGCTAGACATGGCAACTCAGACCACCGCTGCTGCTGGTACTGCTACTGGGTCAACTTCCAAAGCCCATTGATGGAGGACAAGGGTTAGTAGGGGGCACTTCCTTGGTAGGAGGCTTCCTTCCACATCTAACAGCCCTGCATTATGACATGGAGTTGCCTCCTTGTTCCTTCTTTGTCTGTGGCATTGAAGACATCCAAGGGACCATCTCAATACCTTCTTCCTGTGCATGCCAATTCCAGTCCTTTAAATGATGTCCTCCATTGTCCTGTGAGAGCTGCTTGGAAAGTCCTGCTCAAGGTGCCCTCATTTTAAGATTTTGCAGCTGGATGTGTGGAACAACATCTTCTCAGCCATGGCCCAGGTGATGATGCGAAATATATAGTAATCTCAGTAGGAATACAACTCTGCTGGCTTTTAGAATGGCTGTTACAGTAATTCCCCACAATCACTTTTTAATTCTGGGAAGCAGTAATTATTTGAGGTGGGATCTCCTGCACCCAGCACTTTTAAGTTTATTGCATCTGTTTTTAATTTGATATTTTAAAATAATGACATGTTTGTGGTTTTTTTTAATCAAACCACAAATAGACAAATTTGATCATGTCATATAGATTATGCAATTTTTGGCAAATGCTGAAGGCACACTTCTTTATTCCAGCATTTGATACCTGAGCTGCATAATTTCAAGTCCCACTTTATCGTTTTTTTAATTATAAGTTTTTCAACTCTTTTAAACAGTATTTCAAATTGTTGTAACCTGCTCTGAGACCTTAGAGTGAAGGGTGGATAACAAATAAACTCAAATAATAACAATTTGCACTTCTTGAACCAAGACATGAATTGAAACACTGCTATTCTTCAAAATTCACACTTCTCCACATTTTGTGATGCTGTTATACAATCAAAGAATATATACAAATATACATATAGTAGGGGGAAATGTGCATTAGAGCATATATATTATATTACAGGCAATTGATTGCAGAAATGTTTCTATTAATCAAAGGTGCACATAAAAATGTGTTTATTAGAAGAAATTTACACTAAAGTGCTGACAAGTTTTGTACATTCTGTGGTGTTTGGGCACCTGAATTCTCATCAATGCTGGGTTCAAACTCTTCTGAACAATGTAAGGTGTGTCCTGTGCACCGCTTTGAACATGTCAGGCATGGGGTGACCTTAGCAGGTGAGCTAGGATAAGTCAGGATGTTCTAGTGAGGAGAGGCAACATTGCTTTAAGATAAATAAAATCACTACTGGACCTACTGGGGAGGTGGCATTAAAATGTCCTTTGATATGATGATATAATGATATAATGTTCTCTCTCGCTAACATCAGGGAGCCCCTTTCCCAATATTATTCTTTCTTTGCTTAAGTTTAAACAAGTCTGAAGTGGAAACTTTGGGTATCCTTCATTCCCCGTTTTTCTTTTTTTGCATTCCTGCTTCTGAGATGGAAATGATGGCGGGAGCAAGTGAGCGAGATTCAACACAAGAGGCTGTTAGATCAGTTTCATGCGCAGGACAAAGCAGACAGGAATTATTTTTCTTGTTAGTCTTTTTGTACGAAGACAGACAGCCCTTTCAGCCCAAATACAATATTGTAATTGCTCATATTCAACTGACAGAGCTTCCCAGATGAGCTGCGCTGAGGCTTCATTTGCTAATCTGTCATGTTCTGTAGCACCCGGCACTGTGCTCTGTAAAAGTGTCTTCTTCTCTTTAAGTTATTTATATAGTTGGCTGAAAGCGCATTGCTTGTACAAACTAGAAACTATTAGATTAGACCAGCAGAGACAGCCGGAGGCAATCTTTTTAAAAAATGAGTGGGATTCAAAGTGGGGTTGGAAAGCAAATATTATTTCACTGGAAGTCTATTAAAGGTAGTTCCCTGGATAACAAATAAGTGCTTTGTTAGCTTTGCTGGGAGAAATGGACTGGCCAGATTGGCACCAGCTGGGTTTTATGGTAAACTGCTTGATGGAACATGATCGTGCCTCTGATTGGTGGGACTCTTTAGAGGCAAGGTTGCTTCTCCTCCCCTCCGCCCTTTCCTTCGGTTTACTTATCTAGAGTGCATGTCAGAACTTAGCAGCTGAGGATGAGTCAGTTTGTTTTAGAACTCCTCACTGTAAACACACAGGCTCTGAAAACATGAGGCAAATCCAGCCAATTGGAAAACAAACATTATCTGTAGTGGGGGAGAGCTGAAAGGTTGTCCATATACAAGACTGTCTCAATATGTGATGGGGTGAGGAGAGAAAAGGAAAAGAAATGTGATCTGTGTGTTCTAAAAGTCAGAAGGAACAAATCATGTTGTCCTCTCGGGTAACTGCATGTGGGAGATGGCCCCAAGTGATGAGGCTGCCAGGTTGAATGAGACCCTGCCCCCCTCCAGTTATGGGTCTTTAACCTGCTTCAGTGTGACAAAATGCCAAGCCAATTGGCTTATTGATACCCCATAAGTTCTGGTCCTTCTCTCCAACAGTGGCACCAACTGCCAGTTGAGACCCTTGGAAAAGATGCTCTGGAAAACATCCAGTCCATTTACTTCTCATTTACAGCTGCACTTCAGGTGACCCTGGGTCCAAATCAGAGCCAGCCCTATCATCTGGCAGAGTGAAGCAGCTGTCTCAGGCAGCAGATGCTGGAGAGGCAGATGGCAGCAGTAGCTGCCATGCCTCTGAAGGAGAGCAGTGTGTACTATACAGTCTGCTCTGCATCCCCAAAATGAATCTGCTTCCCTTGGGATGGGTAGCGGGATGGATGCTGTCCCATCACCAGCACTGAAGTGAGATTCATCTACTGATGTAGTCTAGCTTCTGATCCTGCAACAAACGAGCCTGCAAAAATGTATTGCTGTGTGTGGATTTTTGGCCTTGTGTTACTTTTGAGGGACCACTAATCAGACCTTTGGCATCATAGCATCACAGGTTGCAAGGGTTATAAAGATTCCAGTTGATTTCTTCTCCCCTTAGGGTCACAAGCCCACCATACATTTAAAGAACATTTAAAGTACAGTTTTCCCCACTGTATCCTAGGCACTCAAGTTTGTTAAGAGTTCTGTAGTTCTGTGAGTTCTGGGAACTGTAGTTCTGTGAGTGATAAACTACAGTTCCCAGGATTCTCTTTGGGAATTATTATTATTATTATTATTATTATTATTATTATTATTAATTTGTACCCCGCCCATCTGGCAGGGTTTCCCCAGCCACTCTGGGTGGCTTCCAACAAAGATTAAAAATACATTAAAATGTCAAACATTAAAAACTTCCCTAAACAGGGCTGCCTTCAGATGTCTTCTAAATGTCAGGTGTCTTCTAAAGCCATATGCTATAAATGAATGGAATCAATGCAAACCTTTTATGTTCAAGAGTTGGTGATAAATGCTTAATTCAAGCAGATCCCAGTAAAGGTTTAAGGATGGATGGCTGAGGGGACTCAAAATTTAGTTCCCTTCATCCTTAGCCCTTTGTCCTTTCCCCTAGCTGCATGCTGACATCTCGAGCTGTGAAGGTACTAAACAAGCACTGATAGAATTCTGCAGCAAGAAGTGATATTCAGCGTCAGCTCTCACTCAACCCTGAGAGGTGACTGCATTAAGTGATCCTGCTGGGCCAAATTCCATTGTGTAAACTTTCAGGCTGCAGCATTCGGATCACTCTTTGTAAAGCACCTCGGGGTACATTTCCTCTCAATGAAACATTCTTTGTGAATGGAAAGAATGATTATTACAATCCATTATTAATAAGGAGTTGTCTGCCCGCTCAACGTTCGGTGCTTGGGACTTACCATTAGGCAAACCTGGTGAAATTGATCAGAGAGAGCAGCACTTAGCTAGATGGACGCAGCTCAGCTGGTTCCCTACAGTCTTCAAAACAGTGGCGAGCAAGCTATGAAGCCTTCGCCACCTAAAGGCAGGGTTTCCTCTGACAATCGGTGCTGCAAAATAAACTCTTGCAGGTACTGTGGATCCTTCCTCTTTTATCTGTACCCACTTAGCAACTTCTCCTAACTAAATGTAGCATTCCTGAAATAGCGGCTCTATTAAGAGACATAATTATATTGTAAACTGCCCTGTGATTCTCAGAGGAGGGATGGTACAGAAATTTAATAAATTTAATAAAGATTGTGCTCCTTTGGGCATTTGGTTTTCACGCTATTTGGGGCTTTAGAGAGGTACGAAGCTGCACCTTGTAGTGACTGGGAAGCAAATGCTTTTTAGCGTTTTCAGAAGTGGTGCTATACTTTTGATGTCCTTGTTAATATTCTGGCAGCCACATTCTGCACCAGCTGAAGATTTTGAGTTGTCTCCAAGGGCAGCCCCATATACTTAACATTACAGTAATGATGGGTTGTGTGAAGAAGCCTTGAGCTGGAGCATTTCTCTCTTCCTAGAAAATAAGGACTCCCTTGACAGCATTCTGAGAATACGTTGCATTTTCTGGAAACTTTTAAAGCGTACATTTTATGGCAATACTCCTATATCACCACTGTAGTTATGTGCCACAGAAGGTCAGAATGTGAATGGCATGAGGCTGATTCCAATGTTTGAACATTTGTGGTGTGAAGAGGGGCTCCGGTGAGGGAGAAGGCTCCCCAAACCTCCCCCAATGCTTACTTGTTCTCACTCTGAATTGGCATTTCTTTTGCCCTTAGTGACATCATAACATAGTCAAATACCATGGGCAATGTAATAATTTCAATATTTCCAGGAAGAGAATATTGATTTGCATGTGCTGTATGTGTGTGAGAGAGCTGGAATGGTGCCAATACTTGATCAGAGCTCTAAAGAGGCATTTTCTGTAGAAACTAGAAGCTCTGCCACCTGAGAGGATTGCTGCAGTGCTGCTATCCAAATGGGACTGGGGATAGGCTATCAAAGGTGGCTTTGGGGTAGGGTGCTGTGGAGGGATACATTTCAGAGGAGAGCATGAGTTCCTAAATGTGCTGGGATATATGAACAATATTTAACCCGTCCCTTCAAAGAGATGATTCCCCCCCCCCCAATTTGTACATTTGCTGTATCTCTATACTAGCACTTTATTGCTGTCTTTCTTGGAACAGTCTTTGATGGTTTCTGGTGTTATAGTTAGCTTACCACTTAAAACCTGGCCCCACACTAAACAGCTTGAAGCTGTGCAGTACAAATTGCTCTCATATCATTCTGAGGCTACAGTTGATGGGGACATTGGGGTGGGGTTTGTGCATGTTGCCTCCCCCATCCCCCCCCCCAGTCCCAGAGCTTCTCTATCACATTACCCCTACATTATATGCATCAGGGATGGGAAACCTGTGGTCCTCAATATGTTGCTGAATAGCACTGGATAGCTCAGTTGGTTAGAGCATAGTGCTGACAATGCCAAGGTTGCAGGTCCTTCTCCTGCTGCTGTTGTGGAGGGGAAGAAGCAAGAAAGCAGCCCACAGCCAATGGCAGTGGTAGGAGGAAGAGAAAGAGCCACCAGTCATTGAAGCTGCCTGGCCGCCACATACGGCTTCACCCCCGGCTCCTCCTGCTATCATACATGTGACATCAGCACCCCTACATCTCCCTAGGAAGTTGGCACCTCTGTCTGAAGGGACCACTCATGTTCCCCATTCCTGATGTACATGAATGAGTCCTAAGGCTGGTCTACACATGTTGTTGTTGTTGTTTAGTCATTTAGTCGTGTCTGACTCTTCGTGACCCCATGGACCAGAGCACGCCAGGCACTCCTGTCTTGCACTGCCTCCCGCAGTTTGGTCAAACTCATGTTTGTAGCTTCGAGACCACTGTCCAACCATCTCTTCCTCTGTCGTTCCTTTCTCCTTGTGTCGTCAATCTTTACCAGCATCAGGGTCTTTTCCAGGGAGTCTTCTCTTCTCATGAGGTGGCCAAAGTATTGGAGCCTCAGCTTCAGGATCTGTCCTTCCAGTGAACACTCAGGGCTGCTTTCCTTCAGAATGGATAGGTTTGATCTTCTTGCAGTCCATGGGACTCCCAAGAGTCTCCTCCAGCACCATAATTCAAAATCATCAATTTTTCGGCGATCAGCCTTCTTTATGGTCCAGCTCTCACTTCCATACATCACTACTGGGAAAACCATAGCTTTAACTATACGGACCTTTGTCGGTCTACACATATAGAGCAGAAAAAGGTACCTTGAATGGATCCCTATGCAAAAGAACAAAACAGAACGCCTCCCTGTCACTTAGAAGTTAGTACAGCACTTCTCTCCCTGCCATACTAGATTACTACATCCAGGAAACTTCTTTGCTGATTCCCAGCCTCCCCTCAGCTGGAGCCTGAGGTGCACTGTATCCCTCTCATTCCACTGCAAGGCCAGCCCCAGTCCACAGACTTGGATAAAGAGAGAGTAGGGCCCACCAAGGATAAACCAGGGCAGGGCCAGTTTAGCGAGAAATCCACTCTGTTAGCAGCAGCAAATACATTTCCCATCCTATGATGAAACTGACTGTGTGCTTCTCACACATTTCCATTGTGAAACTGAGAGGGTCTCAGGGATCCACCTGGCGTCGAGCTTGCCCCAGGAGGAGGAAGAGCCAGCGGTGCCTCCCAACTCGTCTCTCCTGCAAAGCGCCACAGCTCCACCTCTGCCGTCTGCAGGAAAACCCCAAAGTTTGAGCCGTCCTGCTGCTTCCCACTCACACACTTCATCTCTAGCAGCGCCTCTCTTCAGTAATGATGGGTTTAGCTTTTCTCGGGTTTGGAAAGAGGCAGCAATTCAGCTGTTCCCTTTGATCTTCCCCTGTTCCCTTCCCTCCTCCTGCAGGGCCACATTTCCCTAAGGGGGGAAGAGACGAGGGAGGAGGCATGTCACCCGCTCTCCCTCGCCATGAGCCCCGACCGCGTCTTTTTATCTGCAGGGGAGGTTTCACTCCATTTAGGAGGATTAAGGCTTCTCAGGTCTGACTTGAAGCCTTTGCCTGCAATTTAAAAATAATAATAATAAAACACTTCAGGAGCTCAGCCCCCCTGGCTGAACGCATGCTAACAGGCTCCTTAAACTGAACAGTGTGTCAAAGGGAACCTGAATGGCAAGTGGAATCAGCCTCTCTCTTTCATTAGGTGCCAGCAGGCTTTCGTTCCTAATAAATGCCAGACAAACTTTGCCAAGCTCAGTATAATTTCTCGACAGTCTGTTTCCTTATTTACCATTGGCATCACAGGGCTGGCTGCACACAAGAAGCATAACAACCGACGGAACAAGCCCACCGGGAAAGCAGGCCAGTTTGTAATTGGTCCATGCCATGGCCAGGTTGGCATACCTGTCTCCTCAAGCACACCTGCCCTATGTTCAAAAGGGCAGGGGCAGGAATGTTGGCAACAGGTCCGCAGTGGCTGGGTGTGGAAGGCTTAGAGCACTTGGGAGCAGGGAGGCTCAGCTGCAAATCTTCACACATGTTTCAGGTTGCATTCAGAGCTCTATGCACACAGTTCATGGAGTGTTGGGAACTGCTACAGGGCTTTTTCTTCTTCAGGGGAAACTCACAGGAACACAATTCCAGCAACTCTCAGGTGGGTACCATTGCCATTCTACAAGAATGAGGGAGGTGTTCATGGTGAGTTCCGGCACCTCTTTTTCTAGAAAAATAGCACAGGAAACCAGTTCCACCTTTTCCGAAGGTGGTAATAATGTAAAATATTACATTATTACCACCTTCGGAAATGGTAGTGTCGTTTTAAGACTATTCAGATAAAGGCAGCTTGTACCCCTTAAAAGGCTCACCAGTGGTCTGTAAACTCAGGTGGCAAACTTTATCTGTTCCAGTTTTAGAACTGAGGGGTGTCATTATTTTTTTTACAAGGTTTGCCAGATTGCAGCCATGAGATTTACATCTGAATTTATTGATTGATTGATTTCTTACTTGCCCATCGCCATAAGGTCCCAAGGTAGGTTACAACAGAACTTGCAATTTTAACAACAAATAAAATCATTTCTCTTGTGAAACACAAATGGAACAGAAGAGTGGGTTGTCTCCGATGGGGTAAGCTGGCCTGCTCTGCTCCTCTTTGACTAATGTGCAGATCAGAACATGATTATTCTGTGGATTCTGCACACACCCCAATTTTGTGATACAGCTTCTTCTTTAAAAACGAATCAAAATGTGTTACAAATGTGCATTTTCAACAGAAATGCACTGAATCAATCCTGTGATCATATTCAATATCAAACTTCCTTGCCACATGTTTCTTACTTCCATCTCCAGGTCCCCTAGAAGTCTTACATATTGCTATGTATCTGACACTGTTGTCACTTTGGGGATTTTCAAAGGATTTCCCACATTATCTCTGCACACCCCACCTGAATACTGATTGACTGGCTGTAAACATGCCACTGTTTTATGAGGTTAGGCTGACCAGACATGTTGTCTTTCCGTGCTTCTGCTGTTCTGTGCACACATTATGGCCATCACACAGTCACTGCTGTACATCATTCTATGTAGATTCATTTTAAAGTGGCCTCCAAAGGATGCACAAATTCTGAACACCAGCTCTAAAAGTGCCTTTTGACTGTCTGAATATATATTTCCATCGCTAATCCTTTAGGTTGCCTCCAGACTGTCAGCATTTAGCAGGATAGATTCAATTGCATTGCAGAAATTTGTTTGCACAATTAAAGTGGATTAAAGCACTGTTGCCTTGGTCCAACAAATCCACACACAAAATCTTTTTACTGTTAGGAAAGTGGTGAGGGAAAGTGTAGGATGAATGAGTGATTGCGTGCCAAGGCCCCATGACCTGCAGTTCCCTAGTGGATAATAAAAACATGGACACAGGTAATTTAGGTTTATGGGTTCAAATAGGCCACAACCTCATTGGTTACAGATATGAGTGGTTTCGCTTAGGCATTGGGTGAAGTCAGGCTATATCTCAACTCCTGCCCATGTGCAATGAGTCCATCTAAGGGTAAACCACCAAGAGGGGGGGTCCTATGACTTACATCAAATAGGGGCACCCCGAGGGGTCCCTATTGGGGTCATGGCATGGCCCTAGCCCAGGTCCGGGCATCAGATAGAATCCACATCCCGGATCCCTTTAACAGGATACTCTTAATGAGGAGGGGCAGGAGGAGGCTACAACCTCCCCTCCATCCAAACAAAAGCTTACCCAATGCCTAGCCTCACAAAGTTGCAACAATTGCTACAAGGCAGGTGAAAACCAAATGGCTGGTGCCAATTAGCCCAGTGGAAAAAAATCCTACCTGGCCCCAACAATATGTTGGCTGACATTTGTCCATAGCAAGGTCATGCCATAGAAAAACATAACGAGATCTGGCGAAAGGGCACAAGAGGAGGTCTCCTGGCCACACCCCAGTTTAAGTTTCCCGTGGCCATGCCTCCTACCACCGCTGATTGGACAGCAGGGCAACCTGCACCAGCAACGTGGCCTGGACAGTGATGAGGGGAGCATTAATCTCTGCCCCCTGCCGGATCACTGCAGGGGCCCCAATGCCTGGCCTCAACACCACCCACCAGAAAAGGTGAGCGGACTTAATGGGAAAGACTCTCCTCCTGCAAAGAGGGGAGTGGTTGTGGCCGGGGCCAGACTCCGCCTCAGGCAGGGGGCGTTAGCCCCCCGCCTCCCACTCACCTGGCTGGCACCCACACTCACTGACAGGCACCCAACCAGGTGCCTTCGAGGGGGCGTGTACGGCAGTGCAAATTGCTGCCACGCCAGCCTCCTGGCCTCTCTCTTTGTCGGACCGTCGCGATACATCATGATTAAATGAAGATAGATGGAGAATGAATGCCCATTGTTGCATAACTTCCCTGCAAGCCAATCAGAATGAATGTTCAATAAAGACCAGAAATAATCTAACCTCTGCAAAAGCATTGTGCAATGAAACCTGGATAAAAGCTCAATAAAAAGGTAATCTGGGGGAGCCTTTACAGAAAGTTTAAAGAAAATAGTTCAGATCAGGCTAGAATCTGAGATGCATTGTATTGTATTGGTGGCTTTTTATTGTAGGATTTTTATTTTATTTTGTTGTATGCAGTGTGTGTGTGTGTCCATTTCTTTCATTATTAACAGGTCCTCTCTTTCTTCCAGCCAAGTCTGTTCACATCACATTCAGGTAGGCTGTAATGTTCTTAATGCAGCTCTGATCTATACAGGCCAAAAGCCAAGCTTGAAGATATATTGCAAGTTTTATTGCCCTGTTACTCCCATTCTCTCAAGTGCTTCACCAGATCGATGGTGAAATTCTGCTAGTTTAGTGGCTGCACTTCTACATGCCACTTGCTCCCCAGATGCTGCTGAGCAGAACTGTCACAAACAAGTCTTATTGATGCTGCGCCTGCAAAGGGACAAGTCACACAGCCTGGGCAACCACCCTATAAGCAAATTCAGAGTCATGAGAGCAGAGAGTCATAAAGGGCTGGAAGAGGCAAAAAATGTGTCTTATTTAACTCATTGCCCCAAAGGTAGAGTGTCATGCTTCTCTAAAAACACTATGGTATGACCTTACAGAGTAGGAGCAGTAAAATTCACTGTGCGGCATAGTTTCTCATATATGTCAATCACCAAGGCAGGCAAAGTGTCTGCTGATTGCACAGTGCAAATGTTGAAGGAATACACTTGGATTAGGTTAACTCTTTCATTTGTTTGCATTTGTTATCCCTGAATAATACTGGGGGCAAGCTCACAAGGTAATAATGATTCTCCAGCCTCTCTCCAGTCACTAATTTGGTGATGCAATCAAAGAATTCATCCAAGGATGAAGTAAAATCCCTGAATTATTATTTTTTTGGGGGTGGCCTTAATTCATCCCTCTATATGGCGGCACACCACTGCATGGTTGGTTCACTGAATATGTTGATATGGATGAACATCATAATGCAGGTGAATTCAGGTACAACAAAGTATGACCTAAAGTATGAATCACAGCGACATATGATTTGAGCTTCTGAATTGTCCTACACATGTTCTTTCCTCTTTCTGTGACTTTGACTCCTTTCTTAGCTGTACAACATTCTTATCTCACACCTCCTCACTTCCTTGCTCTCTCTGGCCATAATCAATGTGATGACATGCTGTCAATTTGAACCCAAGTGTCATCTGAATGAATTTTGCAAATACAGTTTGTGGACATTGATGTCATGAATGAAGAATATATTTCCTTGGTGAGTTTCTCTTTCATGCAGTATTTTGGTTTCTTGTCCAGAATGCATCCAATCCTATCCCATCATGGTTGATCCATTGAAAAGCAAATTAGTTTATTCATTTATTATATCACATACATGCAGTGCTATTTTTCTAGAAAAAGAGCTGCTGGAACTCATCAGGAACACCTCCTTTGTTCTCTTATAATGGCAACAGATCCTACCTTAGAGGTGCCAGGATTGAGTTCCAGTGAGTTCCGACTGGAACAAAGCCCTGCGTACATGGCTGTCAAAAGAATCTCAATATTGTAGTCCAAACCTGGATGCCTACTGAAATCAACAGGTAAGCAGCTGACTGCAATCAGCAGTAGAGATATAAACTGTTCTTTTCATCTCAGCCAGGTTTCTGTGTGGACTTTGATCTTATGGACAAGCAAGCTGAATTTTTCTCTCTCTGCTAAAATATAGGACATCTTAGCATGTTAGCTGTATCCAGAGTGGCCATGGGTAGGTGTCAGGGGATTGCTTGTTGGAAAGGAAGCAAAGTCTTGGATGGTATATAAAAAATAAATCCTGAGTGTTTCCTGATATGGACAGGCAAATCCTGATATGGGAAAAAGTTGTGCTCCCGTATGCCAGATAATAATAGCTACTTTGATATCCCTGGTGCATATGGATTAAGTAGATCAGATTTTTCCCATGTAGACAAGCCCAGAGGGCAAACAAAAGCGCAGGCATTAGGTCCAACCCCTTGAATATGATTACAACTTTTGATGCAACAATTGTTACTTGATATTCAACACCGTATGCGTTGCTAAGTACTGTCTCTGAAGTTGAGAAATAGAGAAATAGATGACTCCTTGGCATTCATGATGAAGATTAATTAAGTGTCAAAAGTGCTTTTCATAAAGTTAAAATGTATTCTATTAGACCTGTGTTGTAATCATGCAAGGGGCTCTATCACATGCATATTACACAGTTCTGTTGTAGTCAGTTGTGCAGCCCTCCATTGCCAGTGTTCAAAGTAGGGTGGGATAGGGGATCAGAAACAATAAGAATCTTAGCAGTGCTCCCTACCCTTTTATTATTTTCATGGCCCTTGTTCTCTCACGTATAATTTAATCTTTGAGCTCTTCGGGAACAGAAATCCATTTTTATTTATGAATCATTGCTATAACAACCACGATCTCTCTCTAGTCTTAGAACAAGTCAGTCTATAAATAAATGTGGACAAATCATCATTAGAGAAGATTTTACGCCTTCAGATAGCTTGGGTTTCAGAATTCTGGAAGGTGGGAATTGGTTATTTCTTGTGCTACGTTATCTGAATTGACTCCCCTTAGCTTGCAATAGCAATGATCAATGGCACGTCATTAGTAATTTGCCATTTTGTTAGCAGATGTTCAGTTCAGCTGGAGACGGCAGTTAGGTTGGCAAAGTTGTGCAGGGAATGAAGGGGGATCTATTGCTGACTGCAAAGCCTGAAAGGGCTCCAGAGTCTTCCGATAAATGACTTCTTGAGGATTTTTATTGAAGTATCTAGTACTCCTAGGAGAACGTTCTTTTCTCAGGCCATATGCTGTGAGCTAAGACATCCCATCCAGAGCATCATTTGGCTAAGCGGAGTGAATGAGCTGTGATTCATATACAGAGACAATGAAAATGGCTGTGAATGTGGAGATGGACAAGAGCTGAAGCAGCTCAGTTTGACTGCTGCTGTCAGTTTGCAAGACACTGGCGTGATGGTGTGTATATTGGGTTATTGGCAGGACTGGGGCAGGACTGGGGCAAGAAGCAGAGGGCTTGGTGTTTGTGTTGGCGTGCTTGAATATCTTAACAAGCAATCACAAAGCACAAAGACCATTTCAGATGCAGCATCCTTCAGGAGACAAACATGGTCCCTAGTCTTTTGAGACACAGCAGCTGCCAATCACTGTGCCAGCACAAATGACAGACATAGAAAGCAGGAAAGCCCTCCCTCCCTCTTCTCCTCTTCTCTTCCCATATGCCGCGTTTTGCTTTTACTTCTTTCACCCCTGGGAAGGTAGATAAAGAGAAGAGAGAGAGTGTTCTGGAGAGTGAGGAAGGCAGAGCTAGGCAGGGGGAAGCCCATTGTCAGATGTCATAGAAGTGTTGTCATAGAAGCAAAGCCCATTGTCAGGTCACACGGTGCACAGCCTTCTTGGTTGTGGCACCCCACTCATGGAATGTCCTCCCTTCAAGCCACTAGATGCACTTTATATGGTTTAAGGTTGCAATTAAGCTGTTGCAACATTAGGCTTTTATTGTTTTCATGCATATATATAGGCTGTATCTAATGCTAGTCCTACTCAGAATAGACCAACTGAAATTAATGGGCATGACTAACCGAGTCCATTAATTTCAGAGGGTCTATTCTGTGTAAAACTTATTTGACTATAACCTTCTGTGACTTTACTGTATTCATTGCTTTAGCTGTTGTATGCCAACCTGGGATCCTAGCTGATGAAGGGCAGCTAAGAAATTGAAAGGCATACAGAAATAAACCACAGACTTAGAGGAAAATTTGGTGACCATCTAATCCAACCACCATCTGAATGCAGGAAAGCCAGAGGTAGAGCATTCCCAACAGATCCCCATCATAGCTGTCAACGTTTCCCTTTTTTAAAGGGAAACTCCCTTATCCCGAATAGGATTCCTCGCAAGAAAAGGGAAAAGTTGACAGCTATGATCCCCATATATATAGATATAAATTCCCTTTGTCATACTGCTCTTTCCATCAATAGATCTCTGCTGTGTTCTTTTTTCTTCTGGAAGCAAATAACACATAAATGAGCACTAAACTTGAGCTACATTTGGCAATATTTCCAGAAGTGGCCTTTATGTCGTGTGAAAGCTCAAATATAATGTCAAAACATCAGGAAAATGGAACAAACTGTGGTGTGGATGCAGTCTAATAGCCATTGATAGTCTAGTCACCCATTAATTTGTCTCATCCTCTTTTAATACCATCCAAGTTGTTGGCCATCACTACAATTTATGGGAGCAAAATCCGTAGTTTAACTGTGCACCGTGTGAAGAAATACTGAATCTTTCAATTTGCAGCTACATTGGATGACTCCAGTTTCTAGAATTCTGAGCGAATATTCCTTCCATCCATGGTAGCATTCATTCAGTGGTGCTGCCTATGAATGCTTTGTTTTATCTTGGACCAGTGCAACTAGGGTGAAAGCAGAGGTATAAATGGCATTGCAAGACTGCTTATCATACGAATCTTGCTTTTTAATTACCCAGTCCCAATGTTTCTTATTCTCAAGTTTCCTAAGGTACTCCGGGGCATAACAGCCTTCAGAAGATGACAGCTTTTGTTTGATTGGTGCAACATATTTCAGCAGCCAAGAATGAAGACTTGGAAGAAGGCAGTTCAAACTCTTCCAAACAGCCACTCTATAAAATAGGTGTGCTTGAGTCAATTACTAACTAACAATAATATCCTCCTGAGTGCCCTCTGCTCTTTTTTCTTTTTTTCTTTTTAAGGTGGTTTTAGTAGCATTATAAGATTCTGCTTTCTTGGCAATTCTTGAAGGGATTCCAGTCTTGGTGTTAATCTGCAGCAAGCAGCGAGGAGCTTCAGTGTTAATAAAAAATTGTGACTAGTTGCTCCTGGCTGCAAAACAGCCCTTTGCTGAAGCGCAAAGCCCCTCGAGGATGTGAAAGAGCACATAAAGTCTTTAATTTAATAGACTGTGAGTAAAAGGCACCAGAGTATAAGAACTTTGTCTTGGGGAGGTTTCTCTCCTAGGCTGGTCACTGGGAATGGGATTTTCTTATCCGGACAAACCTAGAAGTTTGCAGCTTAAGATTTCAGCGTTTCCAAGGACCAGGCCACAAAATCAATTTTGCTTTTAGAGAGGGGAGTGATAGGCAGCAATGTTAGAGGTATAAGCTTATTACTGGCAATTAAATGATAACCATAACCGTATCCATACATGCCATACCAATGCAGACCCCCCCTTTTGTTATGTACATAAGGAAGAATGTTAAATTTTGTCAGCCCAACAAAGATCAGAACACATGGTTTGAAAAATCAAGAAAGTTTTGACTGAGTCTTAATATCATACACCAGTGTGTGTGTTCACGTGTTTGCTTTTTTCTGAGCCTGAAGGGTTCACATTTTCAAGTTTTGCTGGACCCCGTGGGGATTTAGAAAATTGCTTTCTTTCAATAAATAAATAGGGAAAAAATGGGATAATCTCACTTAATTGCATGGTTACAGATGTTAGAGCTTCAGCAGAGGCTCAAAGTTACAAGCCCCAGAGGTAAGAATGGACCAATCAGCTTGCAATTTCTCCTAGCTTAACTTAAGGAGCTGCTTGCATTGTATTGCCAGATTCAGTACAAATAGGGTTCTTCCCGAACTGTTAACATCAGCAGGTGCTACTTCTTCAGACACAGCCTGTTTCCCCCCCTCTTACTCAGTTGTAGACCTTGCCCAGGTGCAACCTGTGTCCCACATCCAAAGCATCCATAGCCAGTTTTGCAGTGGCAGCCAGGGAAAGCCTCTGTAAGCATAGGGGTAGCCTCTGTGCCACATTGACAACCCCTGTTGTACAGAATCATGGTATATACACATTAGCCTGTTCTGTTACATGAGGATTCGAAGAGCTTCCCAGTTCTTAAGAAGGGAGGGCAGAGGCCTTGAAATTGCCCATCAACAAGTTGTACTTGGAAAGCAGACTGAACAGGCACACGGGTCACTTTGCCACAGCCTTTCCCACTATGGTGAGACGATGATGTATTACGATTATTTGTTGCTTGCTACTAAAATGTCGCAAAAGCAACTTACCATGATAAAAGCATACATAATACAAAAATGCATTTAAAAAGAACACCCATTGACTAAAAGTGCTCATTATGCAATAACATAAAAAGGAGAAACGCTTTCCTGCCCTACCAAAGATAAAGGCAGGGTTATAATTGGGCCCTGTGACTCCTGTTAAGACCTAAATACATGGGTGAACAGGAACAGCTTCATTTGACACCTAAAAGTTGGTAATGGTGACACCGGGGGAATCTCTCAGGGGAGACCATTCCACAGTTGGGGAGCCACTAGTGAGAAGGCCCATGCTCATGTTGTCACTCTGGATACCTCTCTCAGAGGGGGTACACAATGTATTCTTGTTCTATGCCATTTTTTGTTTCATTCCATTTCTCGTTTTTCCAATCTGAAATTCAGTTCTTTTCACAATTCCACAACAACCTGTGAATTTTTGAAATTGAAAAAAAAAATCCTCATGAGAATTCATCAGCATTTTTGTGGGAATTACCCCTAATAGTCACACTTTGGCATTCAGCTTTGTATGGTTTTCATCACTGTATGCATTTCCACATACACTTTCCCCAGATATATACACTTTTGCACACGTTAGTTGGCCAGAGAACTGCATTGCAAAATTCAGAAAAGTGCAGAGGATACATGTGTTTTGGTTCACATATTGGTTCAAGAATTGCAAATTAGGTAATTTCTCAAAAAAAAAAAAAAAGAAATGGGAAAAAATATGCCTTATGACACTTCTAACTGTTAACCCAGCCTGTGGATGGGTAGAGGGCAGTCAAGATCAGATGATGTTGTGGTCACTAGAGGAAAAGGATAGACAACTCTCACTTTTAAGGTATTAAATGTCAAAACTTCCATTCTTTTTCTTTAAAAAGTGGAGACAATCAATGCTAGTTATTTTTATTTATTCAAAGTGTGCTATTAGCCATCTTCCTAGCCAAAAGGATTTGGCAAATTAAGTGTTAAGGAACTGAATTAAATATTTTGCCAGCTGCTTTCCAAAATCACTAAATCAAGCAACACAGCCACAATCTGGGATAGTGGGAGGGGAGGTTTGAATGAGGGAAGCAAACACACACACACTTTTGCTTGAAAATTCAAGGAAGGGTGTGGGTGGGTGTGTTTAGCGGGGGGAGTTAATTTCCAACCTCATTTTGGCTGTAGCTCAAAAGAAAAGAAAAACCATTAGCTGTTTGTCAGATACATGTTTTCATTGGATTTAGTATGAGAGTCATTTCCACCCAAAGCAGAGAGGCTCCTGTTTTTCTTAATGGCTCCAGGGCGGGGAGATGCTCCACGGGTATGGCATCTCCCACTTTGGTGGCTCAGTTGTATCATCTTGCTATTCACGAGAGCCCCAGAACTGCTCAGCTCAGTGGCATGTGTACATTGCATGTATGCATGTGCATGTAAGCAGGTGGCTGAAGTGAGTTGGTATAATCTTACCTGGAGAACATCTGCCTGCCCTGGAGTCATTCACCAACAAGCAAGATCTTTCTTTAAGTCAGAAGGTGGCAATCCTTTGCCTTGTGCCAAGAAATTCATAGCTGATGGAGAGTGATGCATCTAGTACTTTATACTAGATGCTGTTCTGAATCCTACTGCCATTCCTTGAAAAACAAGAACACTGTGACAAATAAATTTTACATATGCAGCATACAGATTACATTTGTATCGTCCAGCCCGGACACTGAGATCCAGCACCGAGGGCCTTCTGGTGGTTCCCTCATTGTGAGAAGTGAGGTTACAGGGAACCAGACAGAGGGCCTTCTTGGTAGTGGCACCCACCCTGTAGAACGCCCGCCCATCAGATGTCAAGGAAATAAGCAGCTATCTCATTTTTAAAAGACATCTGAAGGCAGCCCTGTTTAGGGAAGTTTTTAATATTTAATGCTGGATTGTTTTTAACACTCTATTGGGAGCCGCCCAGAGTGGCTGGGAAAACTCAGCCAGATGGGCAGGGTATAATTTTTATTATTATTATTATTATTATTATTATTATTATTATTATTATTATCATCATCATCATTATCATCATCATCATCTAAGTTGTTATTTTCACTTAGCCAGACTGTTAATTTGGTGAGCAGATGGCGAGCGTAGAGTTTGGAGGGGATATCCAGTAGGCTAATAGAGTGATAGTTTTGGGGGAGGGTTTTATCTCCTTTTTTGTTGATTGGCATGATGATGTTCAATTTCCAACCATCTAATTTTACATATGATCAAATACATTTTGCTGTGTGAAGCAAATCACAATCAGGAAGAGGGCCTTCTCTATACCCTGGATGCCCCCCTCCTGCCCCAGAAGTAAGGTATTGATTACCACTGCTACACTTCTGCTGTATGCTTTTACTTCATTGCAGACCCCCTGTCAGCGTCCCCCTCCCCAGGCAATAACAATGGTGGGTGGAACAAACTGGACAAGACAGCCTTCTGGGATTGAAAATTGGCCATAACTTTATTGATTACATATGTAGGTTGGATTTGACTCTGGTACTGGGTGTATATCCATTATCAGCCCCCCAATAAAAGGTTTACTACTACTGCATGGTGTGCATCTGGGGGGTGGGGCAAGCATGCCTGGGGGGCACCGCCCGTGGCGAGCTTCCTGGGGGGTGCAGTGATGTCAAACCCCCCCAGGGATGACACCTGGGCAGACCGCACCCACCACACAACCCTTCCTCCACCAGTGCAGCCCCCCAAGGGAAAGCTGAAACTTGAACAGGGTCATGTCTGGAATATGGACCACTTCGAGACACAGGTCAACTGAGGTGGTCCATCCTTGGCCACTGTTGGAAGCTCTATGGCTTGTCTGCTCCTGCTTGGCTTCTGGACAGAGACTTCCACTTAGACCTCTCTAACGGGATACCCTGGGATCACATCTGCTTGAGGAATAGGGGAGGCCCACAACAGGCCGCAACTGCTGCCCACCCCATAGCTGGGTAAATAGCTATTTTGGCCACTGCTGATTGCTTGCCACTGCAAGTTTTAATTGATTTGGACCACTGATCATACTTGAATTTTAATATATATTGTATACTGTAATTCTGCTGTAATACTGTCTATTGCTATTGTATGCCACCTCGAGATTCTTGTGTGATAGGTGGCATACCAACACTTCAATACCTAAATAAATAGTAAAATAAATAAAAGGCAAGCTGGTGCCTCCTTATGCTACAGATGACTCTGGTTTCAACACTGATCATGGGACAGCATCCTCCACCAAACCTGAGGGCAACAGGCTAATTCACGGAACATAAGGCAAGCTGTGTGGCATATGTGGCTCTTTCTTCCAACACATTGCTGCTACTATTTATGATGACTGCTCAAAACTCACTGAAACCAATGCTTCAATATATATTAAACACACACATGCACATGCCTGATGCCAGTTAGGGCACGTGGCTATATGCACAGAGGGCTCTCCACATGCACTCAGGAACCTTGTTTTCCCATTTGGAGAGAGCACTTTGCTTATACATGTCTTCTTTGGGATCACTCATAGCCGAGTAAGATTGTCTTCCATAAACACAGTTTTAACTGTGAGTCTATAAGTGACTGTAGAGGCCAATTCTGGATCCACACGTCCTTCCACAGTGGGGACATTGGTTTCTGGGCGGGAGTTGATCACGGTTTCAAACATTGCATGAATGGGTGGCTCTTAGAGTCCTCCAGTTTCCCATAGAGTTTCCACACATACACACTCTTTTCATGCATCCATATATTATGGAACACATAGAGAAACTGCCTTTACTCTTCTGTGTTTTCAAATTGGAACCATGGTGTCTTCAGTTCAAGCTGGCTATAGACTCACTTGGGTTAAATTTGTCTCTGCTTTTTGCGTTTCTCCAGCAGCACTGAGGAACTCCACCCAGATGATAATACATGGATAAAAAGGTTTATTATGCAACCCAGTGCATCTTTAGGTTAACTTACTGTGGTTTGGTTGCTTGTTACGTCTTCCAGAAAAACACCAAGAGCTGAACAATGAAGGTTTTGTGAGCAGAGAAAGAAAGAGGAGACTTTCCCCCCTTTTAATTTTTAAAAATGCTTTAATAAACTAATGGCATAGAGGAACTCCAGGCACATTCCAGTGTCAGATTTGATGTGCGCACTGTTAGAATTCCTATGCAGAAAAAGAGAACCTGGCCTTTTGTGTGACTAAAGTAAGAGATTGGGAAGCCATCCCACATGAACAAGCTGAATAACACATTTGTTATATCTTCCCTTTAGGGCCAGGGAGATTATATAAAAGTAGTTTTAGGATTGTTTTAGGAAGCTCTGTCTGTGTGTTTGTGTGTCAATCTGACTCTGTGTGCGCTGGTTTGAGGGGAAACACATCAAATAGCAGTTTTCACCCCTCACTGTACTATAATTCCTAGCACCTTTAACAAACTACAGTTCCTATATGTGGTTTACATACAATCTTAGGGCACTTCCACATTGTCCCTTTCTTGAGGTGAGATTCAATTGCATTTTAGCAAATTAAAGCTATGAAGTGCAATGAACCCATGTCTCTTCCCCAAAATGGACTTTGCAATAAGAGAAGGATGGGGAAATACCACCAGAACACAAGACGCACCTAGTTTTTGGAGGAGGAAAACAAGGAAAAAAATATTCTGAATCTCAGAAGCCAGAACAGCAAGAGGGATCACTGTGCAGTGAAAGCAGCAATCCCTCTTGCTGTTCTGGCTTCTGGGATAGCTGCACAGCCTGCATTCGCTCCATAAGATGCACACACATTTCCCCTTACTTTTTAGGAGGGAAAAAGTGAGTCTTACAGAGCAAAAAATACGGTAAATTAGAAAGTGTAAAGAGTTAATGGCATTAAGAAAGGGAAAACAGAAATAATGCAATTTGAAAATGCACACTTCCTCCATTTCTCAGTTATATTAAGCAAAAGTTTCACAGTGGTACCTCGGGTTAAGAATTTAATTCAGGTCTGTTTTTAACCTGAAACTGTTCTTAACCTGAGGTACCACTTTAGTTAATGGGGCCTCCCGCTGCTGCCATGCCGCCGCCATGCGATTTCTGTTCTCATCCTGAAGCAAAGTTCTTAACCCAAGGTACTACTTCCTGGTTAGCAGAGTCTGTAACCTGAAGCATTTGTAACCCGAAGCGTTTGTAACCCGAGGTACCAGTGTATTTGGAATTATTTGACACCCCTTTGCTGCTGAAATAATCAATTGGCATAAATTATATTTATATTGATTTTACCTTAGAAATGTTAATTTGTTTATCCATTGTGCAAAACTTGGTCATCACATCTTGAGAGGTGTCCAAATGCTTAGTGAACAAAAAAACCAACACTTTCCAAAATATTTACTAGATGTGCAGCTCCATTAATGGCATTTAAAACGGGGAAATAAGCATTAATTCATACTGTTAAGAAAATCTATTTGGTTTCATTTCTACCCCAGATGAAAACTTTTCTCCTTGTGGAGTTTCACTGTTCATTAATCTCCAGTTTTGACAGTGGATGTTATTACTACTGGGTACTACTAATTTGAGATACAAATTAGAAATAATCTGCTTGTTCCTTTAAAAGGACCGTAAGCAGCGCTTTTTGGCACCAGGATCTCTGCAGCTGAGGGAGGGATATGCACAGTTCACTTCGGATAGTTAGCAGGGTGCTGACAGCAACATGTTGGTACAAGACTTCTCTGTTCAGTTTTGTTTTTAATTAAAGGAGCACTGAGGTTTCCTGATCAGTCATAAAGCTCCCCTTCTCCAACAATGCAGCAGGTCATATAAAACCATATTGTATCATACTTGTAAAACTGCTAAAAGTGGTGGGAATTTATTTAAGGTAATAAATTGCTTATTGATGGTGAAATTTCAATTCATCGTTGAATGGTGTATTATTATCACCACTATTAACGTATTTATGTTTTCATTGCCTTATACCAAGAAGGCAACTTACATCAAGAAGTAATATAATTCAAAAATGTAAGTGAAAAATTAAAACACAATTAACAATAGACATGTTGTTGTTTAGTCTTTTAGTCATGTCCGACTCTTCGTGACCCCATGGACCAGAGCACGCCAGGCACTCCTGTCTTGCACTGCCTCCCGCAGTTTGGTCAAACTCATGCTGGTAGCTTCGAGAACACTGTCCAGCCATCTCGTCCTCTGTCGTCCCCTTCTCCTTGTGCCCTCCATCTTTCCCAACATCAGTGTCTTTTCCAGGGAGTCTTCTCTTCTCATGAGGTGGCCAAAGTATTGGAGCCTCAGCTTCACAATCTGTCCTTCCAGTGAGCACTCAGGGCTCATTTCCTTCAGAATGGATACGTTTGATCTTCTTGCAGTCCATGGGACTCTCAAGAGTCTCCTCCAGCACCATAATTCAAAAACATCAATTCTTCGGCAATCATACATACACCCATTCTAAATGCTGCTGCCAAGAAGTGGGGGTGTGGGGCGGAGATTAATATTGTCATTTAAGATAAAAGCCAGGTTCAAGATGCTTTTATTAATTTGCAAGGCCCAGAACAACATAGGACAGGGGGACTACCTGAATCCTTCGGGACCACTTGAACCCTTATATCCCAGCTTGATCACTGACTGAAATCATCTGTAGGAGCAGTGCTGGTGCTCCCCCAGTTCGTTGAGGCTCCTCTGACATTGGCATGAAACCAAGCCTTCAGTGTCATCAGCCTTGACCTCTGGGGTGCTCTCCCAATGGAGGTTCAGCAGACATCTTCTGCTGTAATTGTTAAATGTTTGCTGAACATTTTTTTATGCTTCGAGGCTTATGCAGACAATTAAGAATAAGAATTTCTGTAACCAGTTAGCTGCTGGTTTGTGATTTTAATTTGTTTGTGTGTGCTTTAATTTTGTGTGCATGTTGTAAACTACTTTGGGTTTTTTAATTTAAAAAACCTGCAATATCTAAGTATTTTTTAATATGTATTAAAAATGTGCAGAGCAATTGAAAGGCAATGAAAGTGGGAGAATACAAGATGGGATAACTACCCAATCCCAGGCCCTGCTGATCTCATGCTGGCCAGTTGTGGGTGGGGAGGAGGTAGACAGCTAGAGAGAAAGTAAGTTCACCAGCTACAGTGCAGTCATTCTCTGCCCCCACTCGCCCCTATACTGGGAGTTATGTTGGGAGAACAAGAAACTTTGCTATCTTCTGCCATCTAGCACACCCTTCCTATGACCCATGGAGCAGTATAGGATTGTTCCCTAAAACTATATTCTTAGCACATATTCTGAAATTATTCCAAATACAGGGTCTATGTATATGTATAGACCCATAGCACCCCACTCTCCAAGTGGCGTAAGATTTCAGAGATTCCAGCTGCTTACCCAGGGCTTGTGAGGAACAGTAGAGACTGTAGTGTCTTTATGATATATGGTTTATTTACACATACACACACACACATATATATATACCTGAGCCTACAATGGGGGAGTTCACAGCATATGGGAGTCTTGCTTCTGCCATAACCACATTCTTGGATTCAAGCCAGCATGGCTCTCTCTGCTTGCTGCTTTCCTTCTAGGTCACATCACCGCCATTTTCAATTCTATACTCTGGCTTTGTCTTCCAAACTATCTCTATCTTGAGGGATGAGCCCCACCCATTTGTCATCTCGGACAGAGGCCCCTCCCTTTGTTCTTTTCATGGCCCATCACCCAGGCGATCACCTCAGATGGATCCAACAAGTGTTAAAATATAAGACAGACTAGGTGAGAGAAAGGCAGGGGTAATCTCAGAAATTTTCTGAGAAAAAATGTCTTCTGAGAATTTTCAGCTCATATCTACTCTTAAGCAGTGCTCACTTAAGGCAGTCGTGATTTGGCCTACTCAGAAAGTCCTATTGAATTCAATGTGGCTTGCTCTGAGGTAAATGAGATTGGGGTTGCAGCTTTAGGGAAACAAGGCTCAGTCAGGAATGTGGGTTTAGTACTAACTGAGCAGACCATTGAATTTATTGGCTAAAGGTATTGCTCTCATGCATTCCTTTTGTTGCCTTATTGTTCATAACTTGCAACAGTCCTTTCGTTATAATTTTGTTTCTATTGTTATTAGTCAATTTGGGGATACTTGACGGACAGAAACATGGGATATAAATATTTAAAAGCAGGGAATGAATAACAAATGAACTTGCCTTCCTCTGCTAGTCATGTTAGGCCATCTGAAAAAGCCAATGTTGGTTAGCTGATCTTCAAAGCATTGTGGCCATCTATCTTATTTACTCAGGCTTTTCCTGTAAATGTTGCCAAGGGGAATTGAGTTACAGACAGGAGAAGCTTATTTATCTATTCTTTACATCTCTTAAAATGTGTGATATTCTTTAAACATTTGTAACTCCCCTTGGTGCACAGGAGAAAATGGAGTGTGTGGGGAGAACAAATGACAATATAAAGCAAATAATTTTCAGGTCATTCAAACACAGCGGTTTCCTTTTGTACTCTTATCATGCTCCTCTTTGAGTATGTGATTTGTTTGTGATTTGGGAAAGAAAGTGGTCTATTATTTTTCCAGTGGTAATGGTACCATCATTGCTGTGGTTTAATTAATTCATTTATGAATAGTTTTGTAAAAGGTGTCTTGGAATGTTTTATAGTATAATGAAGAATATATTAAACAAATTTCACCACCCCCACCCCTCTGCACCCAGCCAGTCCATGATATCAGGCTATGATAGTCTAAAAATGGCTGTAGCTGACTTACTGACTGAAGGTCATAAAAGTTACTCCTAGCTACTGAGGTCACCTGGCCTCTAATAATGCAGCTGGATATGCAAGTACATGTGGTTTGTCACATCACTGCAGGCACCTTGCCCCCACATCATTAGGCCACATTAACTCAAACTTGCTATCATGCAAATGTTCTAGTTCTTTTAAAAAAATTCTTAGGATTTAGCTGTTTCCTATGGGTATATGTGAGAGGAGGGATGTATGGGGTGTTAGGGGAAGGGAAGTATAGCTGGTGTAAAAGGCAAAGGTAAAGGGACCCCTGACAATTAAGTCCAGTCGTGAACGACTATGGGGCTGTGGCGCACATCTCGTTTTAAAGGCTGGGGGAGCCAGCGTTTGTCCGCTTCTGCAGACAGTTTTTCTGGGTCATGTGGCCAGCATGACTAAGCCGCTTCTGGCAAAACCAGGGCAGTGCACGGAAACACAGTTTACCTTCCCGCTGGAGCGGTACCTATTTAGCTACGTGCACTGTACTTTTGAACTGCTAGGTTGGCAGGAGCTGGGACTGAGCAACGGGAGTTCACCCCGTTGCGAGGATTTGAACCGCCGACCTTCTGTGGTTTAACCCACAGCGCCACCCAACTTTGGTCCCTACCCTTCACTCAGCTCTCATCTGCAGCTCCTATGTATCCCTTAGATCATGACCTCTAGTAGCTATTCGGCTTATATGACTACTCATATTTACTGGTAACTTTTGCTTTATTATACAACCAGCTTGCTAGCCTTGGATATTCATTCATTATTATGACAGTGAGATTTGAGCTTAGAGCATTTTAACACATACAAATAGGAAATCTGTGTAGTGCATTATCATGCGGAGTGTGAGAGACTGGTAGCACCTGGTGTTGGCCTTGGAATGCCAGAGGGCCTGGCCTAACCAGGAGCAAACTGGGGCAAACTGGAAGTGACTTTGTTTGGTGAGGGCAGAGGACTTGGGATGCTATTGCCTTCCTTGCCAGTGAATAAAGAAGTCCTAATCTCGGGTTTAGGATGTGTATTTGACTCCTGTTTCCAAGTATATCCTTCAAGGGAAGAGGAGACAAGGAGGAAGAAATGCCTGGGTCATTTAACCCTACAGTAAGTCAGGAGTAGGAGGCAACAGAAACAAGGTAGTGGTGGGTGATCATATAAAGGGACTTCAGAGTGGAGGAGGGTGTGCATGGTGATTCATGTTGTTGTTGTTGTTTAGTCGTTTAGTCGTGTCCGACTCTTCGTGACCCCATGGACCAGAGCACGCCAGGCACTCCTGTCTTCCATTGCCTCCCGCAGTTTAGTCAAACTCATGCTGGTAGCTTCGAGAACATGATGGTGATTCATACTAGATGCAAATTGTGTGCTGAGCTCCCAACGTTCCTCCTATGCAAACAAGGGACTCACCTTGTTTTAACTCTTGTGGAGTTAAAGATGGGATTGGTGCTGTAATATCCAGCTTGCAATAAGAATATAGGCCAGATATCAATGCTCTGAAACATGCACACCAAATTTCCCTTTTGAATCATAATGCAAAATGCAATTGTTTGCAGTCCCTTGGAGTTCATTATTGGATTGTGTTCTACTTTATGGGACTGAATTAATTAGCTGTGGCCTTTTGCCACACTATGTAGTGTACACACGGAGCATGCTTTGATGTGGTACAGTTGCCTTATCCCCAACGCCTTCCTGGGCTATGCTGAGGGAGATGTTTCCTGGCTTCCTGATGGACTAGATAGTATTTATTACACCACATTACCATCCTCACTTAGAACATGTTAATGATTTGCCTCATCCAAATTCTGTTATCTCTCGAAGTTGCCTTTCCTGTGCAGACTTCCTAGTTGCAAGATAAAAGAGCTACTGATTATCAGGACTACAAAAAGATGACTAGGCTTTCTCCTACTGAATGAATTTGGTTTGCACAAACGACCATAGTTCAGTGGGAGAGAGGCAATAGTGAGCTAGATGGACCAACAAACTGACTCAGCTCAAGGCAGGTTCCTATGTTTCCATGAGTCATTTTCATGTGCTGATTAATTCACCCCCACTCACCCACTTTTGCTGAAAATACGAAGATTGAGATAGCTGAGGGTTAAGTAGCCATTTTAGTAGCAACAAAAATATTTTGACAGGACATTAAATAGACTTCAGAGAGGGATAATTTATTCCCTTTTAACAGCCTTTGTGGATGAAGACCTTCATTATGCTTTCAGGTTTTGTTCAAAAGAGTCTCCTCTTCCTATGGGTATAAGTGGGCAACAAGAACCAGCAAGCCTGGCCTGACAGTGACGTTAACCACAGCTGGGGAGACATGAACTGCAGCTAAGAGAGTTGCCTTCCAGATGCACGAAAGCACAGAAGTTGTGTCTTTCTGTAGACACCTGACAAGCATGATTATGTCCTCCCCCTACCACCCCACTTTAACCTCCCTCCAGGTGAAACTCTGATTCAGCATCTTAAGCAAAGTCAGAGAGAAACTTGCCCGCCAGTCTGGGAGTCTTGTTGTCTCTTTTTTCTCAAGACTCTACATGCAGAACTTAGACGGCCCCAGAGGGTAGGTTCTTCAGCTAAAGAACAGTGCAGTGGCTCACTTGAGAAAAAGGGAGCCGAAGTTGCTGGAGCTGTTTAGACTTGTAGGGAATCCAAGGAGGGTGTCGGAGTCATTCTTTGCTTTGTCACCCAGACAGGACTCCCCTGTCAAGGTTGCTGAGACAGTTGATTTATATTAATTCCTGTCATTGTTATATATATTTGAAGGAGACTGCAGTTTAAGGAAGGCGGGGGGAAATTGTTGTCCCCCCTACATCCTCCTATGTTTCAAGGCAGATGTTTTGGGACTACCTCCAGATGTTTTGGGACTACAACTCCCACCATCCCTAGCTAACAGGACCAGTGGTCAGGGATGATGGGAGGTGTAGTCCCAAAACATCTGGAGGGCCGAGTTTGCCTATGCCTGTTTCAAGGCATATGTGATCATAAGTACTTACATTCTACACTCACTGATCCTACATACCAAGGACCTAGCTAGATGTGACATTAATTATATGATTAGTAATCATGCTGTCTGTTTATAAAACGTAAGTACCCGTAGCGTGTGGAAGCTATGCAGGTAGCAGCAAGCAGAGGAGGGAACTAAAGTACTTGGTAACAGAAATGCATCTGATTGGCTTCAGAGGTCCTGCCTCCATACATCCATGCATCAGATCAGGTGTTCAGGGACAAGAGAGGGCCCTTTGAACAGTGGCACCATGCATCAGCTCACTCACAGCCTGGGTACCCCAGGCTCCCTCTCTTCCCATCTTTTGATGGATGGTAAAAGTGGGTGGTGCTGTGGGTTAAACCACAGAGCCTAGGGCTTGCCGATCAGAAGGTTGGCGGTTCGAATCCCTTTGACGGGGTGAGCTCCCGTTGCTCGGTCCCTGCTCCTGCCAACCTAGCACTTCAAAAGTGCAAATAGATAAATAGGTACCGCTCCGACAGGAAGGTAAACAGCGTTTCCATGCACTGCTCTGGTTCACCAGAAGCGGCTTAGTCATTCTGGCCACATGACCCAGAAGCTGTATGCCGGCTCCCTTGGCCAGTAAAGCCAGATGAGCGCTGCAACCCCAGAGTTGTCTGCGACTGGACCTAATGGTCAGGGGTTCATTTACCCATTACCTTTAAAAGCACTTAAAGAATGGACTAGCTTTCAGTCAGTAAAAAATTGCTTTATTGTGTTGTTGAAGTCTTTGTTAATAATGCAACCTTCTGAGTTATTGATAGCTCAGCTGGTAGAGCATGACACTCTTAATCTCAGGGTTGTGGGTTTGAGTCCCCCATTGGGCAAAAGGTTCCTGCACTGCAGGGGGTTGGACTAGATGACCCTCATGGTGCCTTCCAACTCTATGATTCCTGTTCTATTGCCCTATTTTTGTTGCTTTTATATTTCATTTCATTTTTATTGTATGTCTTAGTGGCAAAAGAGAGAATTTAATGATAAAATCAAATAAACTAAATTAAACACTGCTTTTGTTCTGTTGCCAGACTTGTTGAGCAAACATTATTTGGGATGGAACCTCCTGGTTAAAGCACAGCCTTTCCTAGCCTTTCTGCAGGTCAGCTTTGGATCAAGCTGCTAGCAACATGAATCAAACACCTCCTGATAACTGATTGGTTTATTAGAACAGAATCCATGAGTCTGTAATTTTATACTGTACGGCATCATGAGAAAGCACCATGCCTTGCCCCCAAGGTATTTTGATCATTGTAGATGATAAGCAAACATATTTGGGGAGAACATAAGTAAACAATAGTGAGAAGATGCCGATTCACAGACCTGATGTCTGAAGATTATCAGTTTTATGAGAGTCCTTGGAACAGATGAAAGTAGCTTTTGTCCTCTGTTATTTTCTTATTGCTTTCCTACAGTTTTGGACCTAACAGGTGGTGCAACATCAGCATTTGAAGGCAAGATTGGTCTGTGCTCAGACAATCATTTTCCTCCGTGAATGTCTGGTACTGCCTTCTGGAACCTTTGCAAAGCGATGGTTGTCATAAGCCTCCAGGTCCTTTCAAACATGCCGTGCCCTTCTTAAATATCAGCATTACACCTGCTGTTCATACCGAGGCCAACAGATTAATCCGAAAGCCATTAAAGGACTTAAGTCCTCATCCAAGTCCATTTCTATGTGCTTCCAGTCATACTTTGCTTTCACTTTTATAAATATATCATCATAATCCAAATACAATAAAAATACAGCAAATGCAAACACAAATGTACAATCAATAAATGCAATAACCCAACAAATAAATGCAATACTACAGGAAAACCAGGTGCACCATCAATCAGACAGTATGCATTTATGCTTGTTAAAATGAAATCCTCCTAATGTTCAACCCAAATCTACCTTCCTGTAACTTAAGTCCTCCATAGCATCATTTGTTTTGTGCATATCTGACTCACACCTTTATAGATTCTTTCAGCTTCATTTGGAGTCAGACGCTATACAAAGATCCATAACTGACTGAGGGTTCCATTGGGTTTTCTGTTACTGTCAGTCAGGAGTGTCTCTTCAAACAAACCCTGTCAACCAATTTACATATGTATGCATCTAATATTCAAGCACACACAATCAATATTCCAGACAATGTACTTTCTCACTCCACCCTTATTCCCTCCCTGCCTTCCTTTTGTTGCATGTCTTAATACATCTTGTTTCAGCATGCTCACTTCATGCTTTCACTGTCTGATTCCTTGCTGTGTAGCCTATCCAACTAATTATTTTCAATTTATTGGCTAACTCTCTACAGGGAGATTAATGGGTTAGTCAACTCTGGCAGCCGGTATACAGTGTGAACAGCTGTAGAGCTTCAGCAAAGGTATGTGTGTGAAAGGGAGGATGCTGGGATCACATTTCAGGTGCTACCTTTGCGATAAACCAAAGGTTTCTTCTCTTCTCTGTGGTTGTGCACAGATTTAGCCTGTAATGTAAAAAGCTTTGCTGTTAGCCCTATAGTGTTATGAGGCCAAATTCAGCATGAGAAGTCTGATAACTATGCAGAAGTAATGGAAGAGGAGAGCAATACTGGCACATGGGGTGGCACTTGTTTTTTTCCTGCTCTCCTACTTCTAAATTATAGCCAGCTATCCTATAAAAGTTCCATACAAGCAATGAGAGTAATAAAATTGACTAGCCCTTATTCTGATAGGATCTATACTATTTAATGTCACTCCTAAAGAAAACTCTCTCTCTCTCTCTTTCTCTCTGTGTGTTTGTGTGTGTGTGTGTTTAGGACTGCAGGAATCTCTACTGTATGTGGATGTGTTCTTCATTTCATGTAGAAGAAGAAGAAGGAGTTTGGATTTGATATCCCGCTTTATCACTACCCGAAGGAATCTGAAAGCGGCTAACCATCTCCTTTCCCTTCCTCCCCCACAGCAAACACTCTGTGAGGTGAGTGAGGCTGAGAGACTTCAGAGAAGTGTGACTAGCCCAAGGTCACCCAGCAGCTGCATTTGGAAGAGCGGGGACGCGAACCCAGTTCACCAGATTACGAGTCTACCACTCTTAACCCCCACCCACCCAAAAATTGCACAGCACCAAAGAGAGGGAAGGTGCATTACTCAGAGTGGCTATTACAGGGAAGATCCTCGTGAAAATCATACTGAAATGTTTGCACGACTGTTTCAGCACTGCTGATCACACATCTGGCAACGCAAGCCTACGATGTGTCTCAAGGGCACTTTCTCCATACCTTTTAAGAAAGCACTTATCTCTGCAAAGCTTATACAAATCCATGGGGCGTCAAACTCTGTCAACATATAATTATATTTCATAGTGGGAAACAAACCCATAATGCTTTTGTTAACATGTGTCCCTGGAATTTCTCTTTAAAGAAAGAGGTGCAGTTGCATTTGTTAATTGGTTTTGTACAACTGTTAGGAACATAAACCCAGAAAGTCACAACAGTCGCAGTCACCAGCTGTGGCCATCCAATGATGATGACTTAGGACTCAGCTAGACTGGTAAAGAAAATGTGAATTATATGCTTTGTATGTGCAATATAACATTGTGCCAGCAGACAGCGCTGTGGAGTCCTGTTTTTCTCTACCTGTTTTCCCTATTTAAATTTACAACGCATTTAACTGAAATGCTTCTTTGGTGTGTCTAGATCCAGCCTCAGAAGCAGGGCATCCTGGAGTAATTCCTTCCATTCCTGGGGTATGCAACCTAAGGCCTGGGGGCCGGATGTGGCCCAATCGCCTTCTCAATCCGGCCCACGGACAGTCCGGGAATCAGCATGTTTTTAAATGAGTAGAATGTGTCCTTTTATTTAAAATGCATCTCTGGGTTATTTGTGTGGCCTGCCTGGTGTTTTAACATGAGTAGAATGTGTGTTTTTATTTAAAATGCATCTCTGGGTTATTCGTGGGGCATAGGAATTTGTTCATTCCCCCCCCCCCAAAAAAATAGTCCAGCCCACCACATGGTCTGAGGGATGGTGGACCGGCCCCTGCTGAAAAAGGTTGCTGACCCCTGTTCCATCCTCTCTAAAAAGATAACAAGCAGAGGAGTGAGTAGAAGTTGGAACAAGCTACAGGTGCTGTCTGGTGGTGATTGTAGTTAGCACTCAGCGCTCATTGTCCTTTGTTTAAAATGGTTCATGGCAATAAAACTGAAACATCCTGTTAGGATGTTAATGGGTAAGCACGGGCTAAGGCAGTGTGGGCAGGAAGGCATGCAAGCATCTGGTTTGAATAGTGAGACTTTATGCAATAGCAGCTGGCTTTGGGCACTTCCCTTTTCCCCTTTTCTTCCTCCACCCCTTCTTCACTTTTGCAAATTGGATGCCCTTGAGCACTTTGCAGACTGCACCCTATTTGAATTTCCAAGGAAGACTCGAACGGAGACTACTGAAAAGGACCGGCTTGCTGCGGTTCCAGTAGCCACTATTTCGAGTTGAAATGGCTCTGAATTGCAGAAGACATTGTTGCAGTAAAAGGTCAAATATCTCCTGGAACGTTTGAGAGGCAAGAGATCTGGGGCCCTGCCACGCTTCAAATGTGAAAGCAACATGAGAAAAGACATTCAGCTGAGTGCCTTTGGAGGATGCAAATTCCTGTGTGCCATTTAGCCATACGACCTGCAAGGGAGGAGAAATGGGCAGATGAAGAAATAATATTTTCTCTGAAAATTCCCTGCCTCTAAGCTATTTCCTGATGGCTTCCTAATGAGAAGGGGTGGAGGAGGCTGTGGCACTGGATGCAAGCTTGTGTGTGTTCCTTGGGGTACTCCATTCCGAGAGCCTGGAAGTTAACACCGTGGTTTCTCCCCTCTCTCCTCCTGAGATGAGGATCATTTTTAAGTGTTACTTGAACTGGAAGACAGCTCAGGGAGTGAAATAAACACCTGACTGTTAAATGTTAAAGGTTTGCTCAACTAAAAATAAAAGTAGTTCTGGTTTCCTCTGCGAAGCTGTAGAATTACTTGAGGCAGTATGAATTGAGATGGAGGCTTGAAAGGTTAAAGCATTCTTCAAGTGAATCTTGAAGAAGTTCAGCTTGCATCCTATGAGAGTCCACTGAATAGTTAAAAGACACCAGGAGGACTACAAGACCACGGTCACTTGTTCATTATATCCCAGTATTTTATTTATTATTGCATTTCCATCCCACCTTTTTCTCTAAGGAACTCAAGGTGGCAGGATGCCTACTTGCTCCCACTTATATCCCCCAAGGATTGCCCTCCACATGTCCCGCCCTGCGCATGCCAGGTGGCATCATGTGACACATGTGACTGGGCCCCTCAATGTGGGGAGCAAGTTAGCACCCCTGCCACCTTGAGTTTCCTAGAGAAAAAGGTGGGCTAGAAATGCAATAACAAATAAAATACTGGGATATAATGAACAAGTGGCCATGGTCTGAACAGCAGCAAGTAATTTCTCAAGTGACTCATGTTCCATGCAAGAGTTCTTTAGGATTTTCAGAACCTAGCACGGTGCAAAAACTTCTGGTAGCAATCGCAACTCTCTCACCACATTCAATGAAAACTGATAGTGTCCCTGCATGGGTTAAAGAGGAGGCCCTTGGGCCAAGGAGTGAGACTCCTGGAGGAGAAGGGAAGAGGCTGCTGCCAAGTGAGCTAATGCCCAAAGCCACTGTGAATTGAAAGAGGAGTGCTGCAAGCTGCAGCCCAAGCAGGAGCATGCTAAGGCAAAGTATGACTTGGGAGTGGAGGAAATCTGGGGCATGGTTGTGCAAGGACTACAGGGATGTTGGCATTCAGAGCTCTGAGTAGCAAGGACTTGTAGGGAATAGGCTGCAGAATGAGATAACCAGTAAGCTGGAAACTCTCAACACTCTCCTTAATAAATGCAACTATTGTACCCGAGCCAAGAGTGTGCGTGTCTTTCTTCCTGTTGAGTGAGCCTAGTCTTAGCACTGAAATAAGTGCACATTTCCTCTCCTGTTTATCTCTGCATCCATTGCCTTCCCTTTCATTTGTTGTCTCCTCTCTACAATTTAAATCAAGGGCAGGGGACCTGTGGTTCTCCGAGTTCCTTCATTCCTGAGCACTTGCTGCAGCTGGGGATGTATGAAAGTGCCTCAATTTGTTCCAACAATCATTTGCAGTTTAAACTGATATTTTCCATTCCACTGCAATGATGCTGCTGTTTTGAATAATTGCACTGGCTTCCAACAATATTTTTAAAACAAACATTTAGAGAATGGCTAGATGGTAAAACAAAGAGAGCGTTTTGTCCAGGTGGTTCTCCCACTTTGACAAAGAGGCTTGGACTTTAACTGGGGTGTACAGATGAAGTCCACAGGTAACAAAAATGACCACTTTCCATGATAAAAACCATCAATGAACAATGCATACATCAATGAACTGCTTGTGTCAACTGAATATGTAAATACAACTATTTATGTATAATGCACACATTAAATAATTAAAAAACACCTTTGTGGCAGAGAACTGAGAGAAAAACCATCTTCAATAGGAGTCTGTGCCAAGATGTGAGCCAAATGGGCAGATGAAGGAAATCATCATGATATTTTCCAAAGATTCCTACAGCATCCTTAGCTGGGACTAAGAGAACTCAAGAGTCTGGTAATTATCTGGAAGGCCATTTCTAATCTCAGTTTTGGCAAACTCCACCAGTCAAGAACATGTTTGCTTATATCTTCTAAAACACCATGCACTTTGATGTGCTACAAAAATAATTAAGGTTTGTAAGAAAATGCAGAGCTATGGCAGTGGCATCATTGAAAAGCCTGAGTCTACAAGCACAAGTAGGAATGTTTGTGTGTGAAGGAGGGAGGGAGAGAGAGAAAAAGCCCTTCCTTTTTATTTAAAACTTAATAGACTCTAGGCTGGCAGAGGTCCATAGTATGTCCAAGAGCATGTTATAGCTGCTAGCTATGTCATCTAGGTACTGGGAAACATCAGCCTGTTAATCAATGCTAAGAGCCCAGTTCTGCAATTCACAGCAAGAAAAGAACATGACTATGCTGATATCTGCACCTCCTGTCAGTAGGCTATTAACTCGTGTAACCTTTGCAATGTAGTCTGCAGACTGGAAAAAGGTGGAACTAATGGAAGGCCTAGCCATCTGTCTCTGCTCAGGTCAGTTGCTTGTTCTGATTGCTTAGCATCTTGTGGCAAAGTCCGTGCACACATTTTATCAACTGGAGCACACTCAACAGGCTGAAAATCATGCACCCTTATCAGGATGACATTACTACAGATGAATTAGCACCTTATGGTAAAGCCTTAAAAAAACTGCCTCTTGCAGATGGGGATAAAAGCTCCGAAGAGAGGCTCTTGCTGCTGATCATCGCTGGTGATAAGCACAACATCAATGAATTTGATAGACTAAGCTAGATTAGAGCAAAACTGTTCTTGTTAGCATTTGAAGCCGACCTGTTGTTAACCAGATAGGGGCTAAGAAAGCCTGGTCCCATTGAGGAAAGTTAAATGAGGGCCACCTGTGCTCAGTGAGATTTCAACCTACTCCTGTCTCTCAAGTACTCCTATTGTCTCTGTTTTCTGTGAAAGCAAATCTTCCCCAGGGAAAGCCAATTCTGTAGGCAATTTTCCAAGACTATTTGGCATAATTGGCGGCAAGCATGAAAGACGGTTATCTGGATAACTCAAATGGAGTTTGGAAAAAGACATGGCTGAACTTGCTTTAGGGATATACTTTGGCTACATCAGTTTTATTGCTCCTTGTATAAATGTCACATAAATTTGCCTCAAAGCAAGAAAACAAAAACACAAAAGCGGCCGAAATATTGCTCATGTGCATATTGGGCCACAAATACAAGCATCAAAATAGATTAGGTGACATATCAAGAGAAGGCACATCCCATTCATAAAAAGTTAGCTGTGATATGACCACATTACAATAGCATAGTCAGAGATGCTCCTGCACCTCTAATAGTTCTACTGAAATCCCCTCTTTTCCACAACTACTAAATATGTGGGAGACTTCTCCTCCTTTGCTTCTGTCCACTCTACATTGCAGACAATTAATGGGGGATGAACGTTTCTAGCTTTAGGTTAAAAAAAAAAGAAACTCTCATGGATGAAGGACAGATTTCTGCTCAACAGGGTTGCCAGATTTTCAACAGTACCTATGAATTTAACGGTTGCTTGATGCATGGCTAGTAGAGGAGTTGTTCTCACAGCTGAAGCAAGGGAGGAAAGGGTTAAATCCCCCTAATTCCTGCCAATCAGCTGATTCTATTTGCATAAAACCTGCAAATTCAATGCAAATATGCATTTCATATAACATCTAGTGTGGCCCTTAGTGCTGAAGAGAAACAGAAAAGTTTATAAGTCTAGGGAAGCATCCTTTTCTCCCCTCTCATTTGCAAACCATTGGAGGAATTGCAATACTGTGTGAGAGAAATTGGCCAGTCCTGTAAAGTAGTGACTCTTTGATCAATACATTTAATTTAAAGCCTCTTTTTATAGAGCACTTCCTTTTTGATTGTAGCACACTGTGATCAAGATTGTGTAGGTCAATGGAGCAGGAATAGGGAGTCTGGGATTATCCAAATGTTGTTGGACGATAACTTCCCTCCTTCCTAACTGTAGGGCTGATGAGAGCTGGAGTCTATGGATAAGTGGATACAGTAGTACCTTGGGTTAAGTACTTAATTCGTTCCGGAGGTCCATTGTTAACCTGAAACTGTTCTTAACCTGAAGCACCACTTTAGCTAATGGGGCCTCCTGCTGCCACTGCACTGCCAGAGCACGATTTCTGTTCTCATCCTGAAGCAAAGTTCTTAACCCAAGGTACTATTTCTGGGTTAGCAGAGTCTGCAACCTGAAGCGTATGTAACCTGAAGCGTATGTAACCCGAGGTACCACTGTATGTTGATTTTGATTTCTCAGATTCTCGTTTTCCCAATCTTATGTTAATTTCACATTTTTACATCAGTTTGCAATTTTTTTAAAAAAAGTTCTCCTGAAAATTCACCAGAATTTTTGTGTGAATTTATCCTAATATAAATTCAACATACGAATTTTTCCTAATATAGACATTTTTGTAAAGCAATTTTCTCAACTATAAAATGGTGTTATATGCTGTTTTTCAGTACCTAATGTATGCATTTAAATCCACATTTTGCCTTAGTATGTGCATTTTCATACATATTACAAAAATGGAGAACTACATTGCAAAATTCAGAGGCAGGCAAATTTTGAAGGGTGGCTGTGTTTTGGTTGTCATACTGTTTTGGAAAGTGTGTAGGAGGTAACTTTCCCTGAATCAACTTCTCTCCCATCCGCATTAGAGTCCAACAACATGGGTGGCTGCATGGTCTCCAAGTCAAAGGTAAAAGGAGCTTGAGTCTTTTTGTAACACAGATTGTAGCCTTATTGGAGTTCACCATACAATTTGGCATGCATGGATGAAAGAAGCTGTTCTTGCTGACCTCTCGCATAAAGATGGAGCCATGTCTCTCTTTGCATTTGTTCATTCAGCTAGTTATCCCTAGTCCTAGGACTTCTAACAGCATTTTCAGAGGTTTGAACTATCTACACTCCCAATTAATCCCTTCCCCTTTTCTTTGCTCCGGACCATTTCATTCATTACACAGTAGCCAATCCAGATTGGCTATGGAGTAACAATCAACGGGAAGCTCTAACCAATCACAGTTCATTAGGGAGCGAACACCTACATGATTGCAGGTTTCTTGCATGCAAATGTCCAATGTACACTATTTTAGGTGTATGCTTAAAAAGCACATTTTTTGGTTATTTGGTTGTGAATTTTATTATTTTGTGATTTTATTGAGTTTTAACCGTTTTATTCCCCGCTACCATATTTTTTAATGTGTTGGTGGTTTAGAAATATGCTAATAAATAAATAATTTACTTATATCTGGGCAGCTTCCAATATAAAATAAGACAATAAAACATCAGGTGTTAAAAGCAACCCAATAGAGAGCTGCCTTCAGAAACTCTTTGACATCTGACAGGAGGACATTCCATAGGGCCAGTGCCGCTACCAAGAAATGTTGGGGGGGGGGGTAAAATGAGAAAGGAATGAACAACAATAATTTCAAAATTTCAAAAAAATAAAATCAAAAATATACTAAAAAAAAGATTAAAATATGCACCAACTTTCTAAATATCTGGGTATTATTATCTTTTAAAAAGTGGTTTTAGTAGTTTCTGAAAAGAATACAGTGAATGTCCCTGCAGGGCAGGGAATTCCCAAGTGTAGGTGCTGCCACACTAAAAAACTGAGTTCTTACTAATGCATAACATGTACTGTATTATGTGGGCCGGATTGAGAAGGTGATTAGGCCGGATCCGGCCTTAGTTTGCCTACCCATGCTCTAAACCAGTGGTGGCCAAACTTGGCCCTCCAGCTGTTTTGTGACTACAACTCCCATCATCTCTAGCTAACAGGACCGTGGTCAGGGATGATGGGAGATGTAGTCCCAAAACAGCTGGAGGGCCGAGTTTGGCCACCACCGCTCTAAACAATAGAGGTGTTTAGTCTGAAACCACAACCATTTTCTTTGACTGTAAGGTTACTCACAAAACTTTTCCTCAACTGCTTCTGAATCATTAAGAATGTAGATGTTGGTATTTTGGTCAGTCAGTCATAGCATTTGCCAGCTTCATTCTTTCTTCGTCCTTCCCATGCTCTGCAGACCTGTTTGTAGTTTCACCTTGTCCTGCACTTATAAAGTTGTCTGCTTCTCAATGGCAGTGAGGGCGGGGGAGAGAAAATCTTATTTCCTCACCCAATCAAACCTGGTTCCTATTGACAGATTGATCCTGGGGATTCATCCCTGAACAACTATCTTTGAACTGAGGACTTCTTTGTGAAGCTAGGGGTTTCCTGGGGTTTTAAGGTTTTTTTCCCATATTGATTATGGAATTTTTAAACAAGGTTGGTGCCTCTGATCTTTTTCTCAGTAGCCACAAAATCGTTTTCTCCCCCTGTATGTTTTACAGAAACAATGTATTGTAAAAATTAAAGGGAAAAGGGAAGCTGTAACCTTTGGAAAGCAAATCTAGATACCAGAAAAGTACAAGCAGGGAAGAATAAGGCATAATTGAGATTGGTGTTTCCTTCCTCTTCGGATAAAAGAGTTGGTCACCCAAAACCTTAGCTGAGTCTGCTGTGAGTGGAGGGGAGATATTGGGAGAAACATTGATTAAATTGGTGCCTGGAAAATTTTGAAAGCAAAATTGTTTTTATAGAATAGAACTAGAATACAGAACCCGATAGCTTGCCCCCTTAATGTAATTAAATTCCTTCATGTGCAGCATTAGCAAGACTAGTTTATATATCATTTCTTATTTTTCATTTCATATTTTTATGTGAGTCAACTTTCCTTCTGAGAAGAGGCTCAAAGCAACTGGCCATAAGAGCAAAGCAATCCACACAAAAATATCAAATTTACAGTCAATATAGATACATAAATAATGAAATGGATTACCTAAATGGGTAGTAGATTCTTCCTTTCTGTATGTTCAAGCTCTGTTGAACAGCCTGTTGGGGATGCATTGAGACTGGGGTAGGGGATATATTAATGCGGCTTGCATTTTAATGAGAACCTATCAAATTTGCAGTTCGCAAAACAATATGCAAACAGAAACACATCTCTTTTTCAAAATTCTTGACTTCTTTGACACTTTATAATGTATTTTTCCAATCAAAGGAAGTGGGTAAAAGAGATAATAGATGCACATATTGGTGAAAATAATGGACAACCATGCATTGTATGGCCCTTCCCTGACTGTAGCTGGTTTCAGTGGGCCTACACCATTACAACACCAACTGTGGTGGAAATTTGCATGGGAATTCAAGCTTTAGGTATAGATTGGGATGCAACAACATTATTTACAAGAAATGATTGACTCAAGATGGCATTCACCAAACAAAACCAGGCAATCATGAATGTTGCTGCTATTACCGCATAAGTGAGGTACAAGATGTAAGCAAGCAGTAAGAAATAGCCATGGTGAAGTCTTTTGACTCTCTAGGTATTCCATCCTAGGCAAGAACTGCAAAGGGGGATACGTTGGTTTTACTGTAGCACAACTGGCAAAGTGCATGGCGTTTATGGAGAGGATTCAATCCCTGATATCTCCAGTCCAGGGATAAAATAACTAGTGAAGACTTCTCTATGGAGACTTAGAAAACCACTTCCATGCACCATCCATCAGCAGTTTTTTATATTGAAATTTTATGCTGTGAACCACCCTGAGATCTTATGGGTATAGGGCAGTATACTGTACAAATTTAATAAATAATAATATTAATGTTAAAGTGAATATTCTCCCAATATACACATTTTTTTTACAAAGCAAATTTCCCTAATAAAATCCATTTTGTATGTCCTTGCTACTAATATATGCATTTTTATGCACACTTTGCCCTGGTTTGTGCATTTCTGTGCACATGACTAGATTGCAAAATTCAAAAGTGCAAAATTCAAAGAAGGGTGAATTTTAAAAGAGTGGCGGCATTTCTGGTTTGTTTATTGTTTCAGCATGTGTGAATTGGGTAGATTTGCCTTTACATGAAAACTGAATCAGATTCACCAGCCTCTACTCACTAATTCAATATTAAGCAGCACATATGTTCATATTCTATTCCTCCCACATCCACATCCATCTTTCACAGTTCCCCGTCTATCCTTGAACCAGGATCCTAAATCAGGACACTTGATCTTCTTGCAATGTCAGAAATCAAAGGCGGCGATATGTAAAACCTCCACTGCTTCCTGTGTTGCATTTCTGTCCATAGCTGCCTTTTCATGTAGAGCTTACAGGCCCTTGCAAAATGAAGTCTTGTAATGGAAACATTAACACAACCTTGACTAAATTGGCTCTGCTCTAATATCGCTGAACTTCCTTCGAGGGGGCAAAGCTTTGCCTCAGGTATCTTAATTATCTGATGTGGTCAATTACTCCAAGATAATGATGGCTTTATCAAGTATTACCACTCAAGATTTTTTTTAAACAATAGGCAGGCATTTTAATTGCCTTCTTGACCTACCAAAACACTTACAGATGACTCAGTTAAACGTGGAAAAAAAGGAGAGAGATGCTTCTGCAAGGCATTTTCTCCCGTTTGAGTTTTCTGCCAGCGTTTCAAACAATGCCAGTGAGGCAGGCAGATGAAGATGCCTCTAGGGTGGCAGAGATGTTGCATTTCATTCAGACAGTGCATAGTGAGAGGATGCAATGTTTTATTACAGGAATACCTACCAAAATTAGAAACCATTACTAGAAATGACTAGGCCCCCACATTTGCAGGGATATGTAATTCTCACCCAAAACATACATTTCACAGGTAAGAGAGAACAAGTCCTGAATGGGGTAACTGTGCCCCTGAAGGACCAGGTGCGCAGCCTGGGAGTCATTTTGGACTCACAGCTGTCCATGGAGGCACAGGTCAAATCTGTGTCCAGGGCAGCTGTTTACCAGCTCCATCTGGTACGTAGGCTGAGACCCTATCTGCCTGCGGACTGTCTCGCCAGAGTGGTGCATGCTCTGGTTATCTCCCGCTTGGACTACTGCAATGCACTCTACGTGGGGCTACCTTTGAAGGTGACTCGGAAACTACAACTAATCCAGAATGCGGCAGCTAGACTGGTGACTGGGGGCGGCCGCCGAGACCATATAACACCGGTCTTGAAAGACCTACATTGGCTCCCAGTACGTTTCCGAGCACAATTCAAAGTGTTGGTGCTGACCTTTAAAGCCCTAAACGGCCTCGGTCCAGTATACCTGAAGGAGCGTCTCCACCCCCATCATTCTGCCCGGACGCTGAGGTCCAGCGCCGAGGGCCTTCTGGCGGTTCCCTCATTGCGAGAAGCAAAGCTACAGGGAACCAGGCAGAGGGCCTTCTCGGTAGTGGCACCCGCCCTGTGGAACGCCCTTCCAGCAGATGTCAAAGCGATAAACAACTACGTGACATTCAGAAGACATCTTAAGGCAGCCCTGTTCAGGGAAGTTTTTAACGTGTGATATTTTATTGTATTTTTGGTTTTTATGGAAGCCGCCCAGAGTGGCTGGGGAGGCCCAGCCAGATGGGCGGGGTATAAATAATAAATTATTATTATTATAACAACCAAGAGAGACTTTGGCTGCCAACATTCGATTAGTCTTCTCCTTGAGCTGTTTTGCATTGCAGCCGGTCATTTTAAGAACTCTGTAATG